>NC_073629.1:71518300-72143300 GCF_029407905.1 Bubalus kerabau
AGTGAGACGTATTATTTCTTGAATGTTGATTAAGTCCTTAGTATTTTTTTAAATCCTCCACAAGAGCTCATTCTTTGACACAGCCATAACTGATCTATTTTCTAAAATTATCCTGTTTTTGCAAATTGGTGCTAATAGCAACTGTTTTCAATAATTGTCCCTGGAAATCAAGGCCATTCAACCTAGAAAAACTCCATCTGGAAAAAAGGACTGTAACTAGAGCTCATCGATTGTAAGTTGGCCATCAGAACTGACATTCTGTGTGTCCACAATGAAGCTCTATAATGCTTGATAGAAATTCACAGGAATAGCTATCGACTTACTTGCTATTGGATATAAAATACAAAATATCTATCCAAAAAATATTTTGTATAAAATACAAAATACCTACTATCATAGGAAAAAGAAATACTTTTTCTTCACCTGTTTGAATTGATTTTTAAATTATTTATAAAGGCTTTTTAAAAAGACAGATATATACATTATTACATATATAATTGCTAATATATTTATAAAAGCTTTTTAAAAGGGGATATGTGTATATATGTGTGTATAACTCTTTTTAATTGTTTGACTTCCCAGTACACTCCTTTACAATATCCACAGCTCTACTTGACTGTCATATATTTATTTTTCTAAACTTTGAAAAGTTGAAGGAGAAAAAAGGCCAACTGCGGTTTAAGTACACATGGCACAGGCACTTGTAGAAAATCTGTGGTTGCTTGGCAACAAGAGGGTGCCTATTTGGAGAGCTCAGAGAAGTACACAATGTGACTTCAGGATGGACGAAGGGCAATGGGAGGCACTGAGTTGACTGAAATGATTCTGAACATAGAAACAATATTCAAATAACATACATCTTTGTATGTTATTATTCCCAAATTATAATGTGACTTCTCAGCTCCCCTCTGTAGATACAAGAAACAGAGAGCTTCAGAGACCTAATAGATTTTTGAATTTTACTTCTATAACTATGTCTCATGCAGTCAAGGTTTGTGGTAACAAGACTGAAATAGCATTTTAATGACCAGAGTATTTATCACTGCCTCTCTGGTCAATTGATATGTTAGCCAAAAATATTTGATTTTTCAGTCTCACCATCCTTAATAAAGATCAGCAATCTTTAAAAATTAACCACATGCTGTTTTAATCAACATATAGCTTTGTTAATTACTAGTTCATTCTTCATGTCCATCTGTTTTTAAGATTTTAGTGAACCTGTGCCATATGTTCATGTAAATATAATAAGCTGGTTGCCATGTAAATATAACATTTTCAACTGTGCTGTGTAACAGTCTTTCAATTTATGCATACTGTTGTCTGTGTTTTGTCTTCAGTGGCCTAAGTACAAAACTGATAACTTTGTTAAACGCCCCACTAGGCACAGTTTCTATCTGAAGCTGTTTGTGTGTGTGTGTGTGTGTTTGTTTGCATTGTTTGTTTTTTAGTTATTGAATATTGTGCTAGGGGTTCAGACTCTTTTAAAATATAGAAAAGCATTTGTTTGAGAGTTCTGGAAATTTCAGCATAAAAGTGAGATAGAACTATTTCATACTCACTCCATTCAATAGTATAATAACTACCAATTCACAGCAAATATGATCCATTTATCTTAAATTGTAAAACTAAGTGATTTATGTATGTAGATGCTTCAATTTTGTGACTCTTAAGACCATCCCAGACTCTAGTTTATTCAGAAAACTCACTTGATGAATTGATCAGACACAGGCATTTTCACATTTTTACATAAGGGATTGCTGGAATTGATCAAACTGAAGGATGATGAAATTGGCCAGTAGAAAGATTGTAAAAATTAAATTAGGGCAATTTTGGGCTTTTTGAAGAAGAAAGTGCATTTTCAAATACTGCTCTGTACAATAGGCTTAAAAGATTGTTTCAGTAACAGTTTAATAGCAACCAAAATGTTTGAACCCAGGTGGTTATGGATATAGCAATCAAGAGGAATCTAAACCACAATATAACATTGAAAATGAAATGAATTTAAAGAAACTCAGATCAAAGTCAAATTGTGAAATGAGTATTAATCCCCAAGACTGTTGACATTTTTCCTGAATTTAAGAGGTCAGTAAATTAAATTTGCTAACGAAGTTTAGTGGCAGAATATTTTCTGGATAGCCAAAGAGAAAAGACCTGGGGAGCTCTTTAAAAAGAAACGAGTTTGAATAAATTAAAAAATCAATTTGAAAGGAAAATAAGATATGCTGTGTGAAAAGAGGAGGCTATCCGTTTGTGACGTCACATGAGGGAACAAAGCAGGTCTCACTGAGATGCTTGCCGCCAGTATCTTCAAGTGAAGTTGCTCGATCATGTCCAACTCTTTGCAACCCCATGGACTATACAGTTCATGGAATTCTCCAGGCCAGAATACTGAAGTGTGTAGTCTTTCCCTTCTCCAGGGGATCTTCCTAATCCAGGGATCAAACCCAGGACTCCCACATTGCAGGCAGATTTTTTACCAGTTGAGCCACCAGGGAAGCCCAAGAATACTACAGTGGGTACATATCACTTCTCCAGCAGATCTTTCCAACCCAGGAATTGAACTGGGCTCTCCTGCATTGCAAGTGGATTCTTTACCTACTGAATTATCAGGGAAGCCCAAAGTATCTCCAAATACTTTGAAGTATCTCCAAAGCAAACTATAAATCAGAATAGTCAGAATGAGAATTTGATAACAGAGACTCAGGAAGAGAGGGTTAAAACTGCTTAACATGTATTTATATAATTTCACTATTTATTAGACATTTATTTACTTTTCTGTGAATGATTAAGTGGGTGCTACAGTTAGATGGTTCTAGCATATGTGAAAAGACAAGTAGTATAAATCTGTCTACCACATTTTTCTTTTAATCACAACAGCTCTTCCCATGTTACCACTGTTTTTGAGTTCTGTAAGTATCTTTCCCTAGTTTTGTTGTATATGTAATAAACAAAGTTGAATATTTATTTCCTATGGGCCCCCAAATACACTGGATCCCATGAGTGTATTATTTTACAGAACCAGGCTAAAGGTACATTGAAGATAGAATTAAGGCTTTAAATCTTAAAGTATGAGAGACTTTATTTTTTTGAGTTCCAAAATCACTGCAGATGGTGACTGCAGCCCACGAGATTAAAAGACCCTTGCTCTTTGGAAGAAAAGCTAAGACCAATTTAGACAGCATATTAAAAAGCAGAGACATTATACTACCAACAAAAGTCTGTCTAATCAAAGCTATGGTTTTTCCAGTAGTCATGTATAGATGTAAGAGTTGGACTATAAAGAAAGCTGAGAGCAGAAGAATTGATGCTTTTGAAATGTGGTGTTGGAGAAGACTCTTGAGAGTCTCTTGGGCTGCAAGGAGGTCCAACCAGTCAATCCTAAAGGAAATCAGTCCTGAATATTCATTTGAAGGACTGATGCTGAAGCTGAGACTCCAATACTTTGGCCACCTGATGCGAAGAACAGACTCTGGAAAACACCCTGATGTTGGGAAAGATTGAAGGCAGGAGGAGAAGGAGACAAAAGAGGATGAGATAGTTGGATGGCATCACCAACGTGATGGACATGAGTTTGAGTAGGCTTCAGGAGTTGGTGATGGACAAGGAAGTCTGGCATGCTGCAGTCCGTAGGGTCACAAAGAGCTGGACATGAATGAGTGACTAAACTGAACTGAACTGATCCTGGATTATTCTGATAGGCCCTGTATATTTACATGCACTCTTAGAAACAGGAGGAGGAGGCAGAAAAGCTGTCAGAGAGAAATACAACCAGGGAAGGAGAAGCAACAGATTCAAAGCATGACAGGGACTTGACCTGCCATTGCTGGCTTTGATTATGGAGGAAGTGGATGGTGAGCCTAAGAACCCAACAGCCTCTAGAATCTTGGAATGGCTCTCAGATAACAGCTAGTAAGAAACAGTCCTACAAGTGCTAGGAACTGAATTCTGCTAACTTAAATAAGCAAGAAAACAGATTTTCATTTAGAAACCCCAGAGAGGAACACCCTGCCAACACCTTATCCTAACCTGTGTCAGATTTGACCTACAACACTGTGAGATAATAAATGTGTGTAGTGTTGAATTGCTAAATTTGTGTTAAATTGTTACAGCAACAATAGAAAATGAATGCATTCCCCTTTCCTGCACAAACTTATCATATTAATATATACTATAAATATTGATTTCAACTGTGTTTTTTTCACTTAAAATATATCTTGGAGATCTCCCCATATCAGCACATAAACAACATCATCATTCTCTATTTTTTCTTATTTAACAGCTTCATAGAATTTCATTTTTGGTATCAATCTTACTTTATTTATTGATGGATATTTATGCAGTCCAAGCTTTTGCTTTAAAGGTAATGCTGCAAAAAACAGCATGATATGTGTGTAGGATATCCATCAGGTAAATTTCCAGAGGTGGAAGTAGTCAGAGAGTACATATATTTTTAATGTTAATAGACACCCAAATAGTACTCTCCATAGTTGCTGTTGAGTCACTCAGTCATGTCTGACTCTTTGAGACCTCATAGACTGCAGCACACCAGGCTTCCTTGACCTTTACATCTTCTGGAGCTTGTCAAACTAAAGTTCACTGAGTCAGTGATGCCATCCAATCATCTCATCCTCTATTGTCCCATTCTCCTCCATAGAGGTTGTGCCAAATGCTATTAATAGTTATAAAATCTAGGTAATTTTGCCAGTATTGAAAATGAATAATATTCCTGCATGCACTTCAATATGACTTTCTCACAATGAGTGAAATAACACAAAATTTATTCTGGTTTCAGTGATAAATTGTATGGTCATTCTAATTTTGCTGCAATCTCTACATTCCCGACCCTTGTTCTTTAATTTTCCTCTCAATTTCCTTGTAGATTTGGGAGGGCCACTGCTTTTGGTAATCCTTATGGTTACTTTGTGATATATGGATTTATATGTCTTTCAGATTATGCTCAAAATCCTTTAATCTAGGCTTCAGCATTATAGATGTACCATCTTGGTTTAGAAAAGGCAGAGAAACCCGAGATTAAATTGCCAGCATTCATTGCATCATAGAGAAAGCAAGGGAATTCCAGAAAATCATCTAGTTCTGTTTCATTGACTGTGCTAAAACTTTTGACTGTGTGGATCACTACAAACTGTGGAAAACTCTGAAAGAGATGAGAATACCAGACCACTTTACAGCCTCCTGAGAAACCTAAGAAGCAACAGTTAGAACCAGACAGACATGGAACAATGACTGCGTCAAAACTGGAAAAGGAGTATGACAAGGCTTTATATTGTCACCCTGCTTATTTAACTTCTATGTTGTGTACATCATGCAAAAAGCTAGGCTGGGTGAATCACAAGTTGTAATCAAGATTTCTGGGAAAAATATCAACAACCTCAGATATAGAGATGATACCACTCTAAGATGGCATAAAGTAAAGAGGAACGAAAGAGCCTCTTGATGAAAGTGAAAGAGGAGAGTGAAAAAGCTGGCTTGAAATTCAACATTCAAAAAACTAAAATTGTGGCATCCTGTCTCTTCACTTCATGGCAAATAGATGGAGCAAAGATGGAAACAGTGACAGACTTTAGTTTCTTGGGCTCCAAAATCACCATGGGTGGAGCCTGCAGCCATGAAATTAAAAGATACCTGCTCCTTTGAAGGAAAGCTATGACAAACCTAAATAAAAAAGTGTATTAAAAAGCAGAGACAAATTTTACCAACAAAGGTTCATATAGTCAAATCTACGGCTTCTCCAGTAGTCATGTATGAATATGAGAGTTGGGCCGTAAAGAAGGCTGAGTACTGAAGAATTGATGCTTTCAAATATGGTGCTGGATAAGACTCTTGACAGTCCCTTGGACAGCAAGGAAATCAAATCAGTCAGTCCTAAAGGAAATCAACCCTGAATATTCATTGGAAGGACTGATGCTAAAGCTTCAATACTTTGCCCACTTGATGCAAAGAGCCCACTCATTTGGGGGTGGGGGAGAAACCCTGATGCTGGGAAAGATTGAGGGCAAAAAGAGAAGGAGGTGGCAGAGGATAAGATGGTTGGATGGCATCTCTAACTCAATGGGCATGAATTTGAGGAAACTCCAGGAGATAGTGAAGGACAGGGAAGCCTAGTGTGCTGCAGTCCATGGATTTGCAAAGATTTTGGCTTGATTTAGCAACTGAAGAACAACAATATGTCTTCCAGTTTCACGAAAAATGGAAGTTGCAATATTTTGTTTTGTTCTATTTTATTTGTAATCCCCTATTGCTTTCCCCTATGTGATATATATATATATATATAATATATATATATATATATATATATATATATATAATGAAAAGGGAAAGATGGTACTTCTTAACTGTTGTAGGCAGCTGCTCAGATAGTACCCACTGATACCTGCCTCCTTATATTCATGCCCCTGTGAAATGCCTTCCCCTTGAGCACAGGCTAGACTTTACTGACTTGCTTCTAATAAAATAACACTGGAAAAATGATTGGTTGTCACTTCTAAGACTATGTTATAAAATAATATAGCTTGATTTTGAGTCTTTTCTTTCTCTTACTATCAACTTGATTATTCACTTTTGGGAAGCCAAGTACCTTACTGTGATGTAGCACTATGAAAGTCTCATGTGAGTGAGCTTGGCAATGGATCTGTTTTATCCTGCTCATAGCAATGACAGTGAGCTTGAAAGTCGATCTTTCCCCATTCAAGCCTTAGGATGGAATGTGCCCCTGGTTGTATACTTGATTACAGCTTCCTGAGAGACTCTAAGGCAGAATTATGCAGCTGCAGTGTTACTAAATTGCTGACCTATAGAAACTGCAAGATAATAAATGTTCCTGGATTTAGGCTGCTAAATTTTAGGCTAATTTGTTATAAAGCAATAGATAAGATAAATCAATACATTTTCTACAGCTAACATCCAATTTACCATTATGGAGACCAAGAATAAATTCTAATATGGTTTTAAACTAAAAATGAAATAAAACATGCAAATACTTCAGAGAAAGAAGTTGCAATAACTTTATTCTCTCAATTTAAGAAGCACCATCATTTAAAAATTTCCCAAACGGCACTAAAATACTTTTCTTTAACTTTAGAAATCTAACTTATAAGAAATGTCACATGACCAAATATTGTTACTACTAAATGCAATTTAGGAAAATTAATGGAGATTAGAGGGATAGGTATGCATATGAAGTATTGTCAGTATTTTCATTTTGTATTTGAGGACTTTGTTTATGAAAGCTCAAGTGAAAGGATATATATAGAAAGTCATTTTTTTCCCTCTATGTTCATGGGCAGAAAATCCCAAGAACAAACTTAAATTTGATGTATCCACCTAACATAAATTATGATATATCAAATTTTCATCCTTAAATTGAGATTATAGCTTGGAAAGAAAGAGTTACAATTAATTTTTAAGCTTAGTTCTTTAAGTATGTGACATAAGAACAATTCAGAATTTAAATCAATTTAAGAATAGGACACATAAAGGACAGAAATGGTAAACGTCTAATAGAAGCAGAAGAGATCAAGAAGTGATGGTAAGAATACACAGAAGAACTGTACAAAACAGATCTTAATGACCCAGATAACTGCAATGGTGTGATCACTCATCCAGAGCCAGATATTCTGGAGTGTGAAGTCAAGTAGGTCTTAGGAAGAATTTGTGCCAATAAAGCTATTGGAGCTGACGGAATTCCAGGGGAGCTATTAAAAATCCTAAAAAATGAGGCTATTAACGTGCTGCAGTAAATATTGCAGCAAATTTGGAAAACCCAGCAGTGGCTACAGGACTGGAAAAGGTGTCTTCATCCCAATTCCCAAGAAGAGCAGTACCAAAGAATGTTCAAACTACAGGACGATTGCACTCATTTCCCATGCTAGTAGGGATTCCCTCATAGCTTAGTCAGTAAAGAATCTGCCTGCAAGGCAGGACATCAGGGTTCGATTCCTGGGTTGGGAAGATCCTCTGGAGAAGGAAATGGCAACCCTCTCCAGTGTTCTTGACTGGGAAGGGGCACTCTGATGGGCTAAAATTCATGTGGTTGCAAGAGACAGATACAACTTGACAACTAAATCACCAAGGCTAGTAAGGTTATGCTCAAAATCCTTCAAGTGAGGCTTCAGCAGCACATGAACAGAGAAATTCTAGATGTTCAAGCTGGGTTTTAGAAAAGGCAGAGAAACCAGCAATCAAATTGCCAACATTTGCTGGATCAAAGAGAAAGCAAGGGAATTCCAGAAAAACATCTATTTCTGTTTCATTGACTATGGAAAGCCTTTGACTGTGTTCAGTTCAGTTCAGTTGCTCAGTCGTGACCGACTCTTTGCGACCCCATGAATTGCAGTACGCCAGGCCTCCCTGTCGGAGAAGGCAATGGCACCCCACTCCAGTACTCTTGCCTGGAAAATCCCATGGATGGAGGACCCTGGTAGGCTGCAGTCCATGTGGTCTCTAAGAGACGGGCATGACTGAGCGACTTCACTTTCACTTTTCACTTTCATGCATTGGAGAAGGAAATGGCAACCCACTCCAGTGTTCTTGCCTGGAGAATCCCAGGGACGGGGGAGCCTGGTGGGTTGCCGTCTATGGGGTCGAACAGAGTCGGACACGACTGAAGCGACTTAGCAGCAGCAGCAGCAGCAGGCCTCCCTGAGGAGGGCCATCACCAACTCCCAGAGTTCACTCAAACTCATGTCCGTCGAGTCGGTGATGTCATCAAGACATCTCATCCTCTGTCGTCCCCTTCTCCTCCTGCCCCCAATCCCTCCCAGCATCAGAGTCTTTTCCAATGAGTCAACTCTTTGCATGATGTGGCCAAAGTATTGGAGTTTCAGCTTTAGCATCATTCCTTCCAAAGAACACCCAGGACTGATCTCCTTTAGAATGGACTGGTTGGATCTCCTTGCAGTCCAAGGGACTCTCAAGAGTCTTCTCTAACACCACAGTTCAAAAGCATCAATTCTTTGGCTCTCAGCCTTCTTCACAGTCCAACTCTCGCATCCATACATGACCAATGGAAGAAACATAGCCTTGACTAGACAGACCTTTGTTGGCAAAGTAACATCTCTGCTTTTGAATATGCTATCTAGGTTGGTCATAACTTTCCTTCCAAGGAGTAAGTGTCTTTTAATTTCATGGCTGGAATCACCATCTGCAGTGATTTTAGAGCCCCAAAAAATAAAGTCTGATACTGTTTCTCCATCTATTTCCCATGAAGTGATGGGACCAGATGCCATGATCTTCGTTTTCTGGATGTTGAGCTTTAAGCCAACTTTTTCACTCTCCTCTTTCACTTTCATCAAGAGGCTTTTGAGTTCCTCTTCACTTTCTGCCATAAGGGTGGTATCATCTGCATATCTGAGGTTATTGATGTTTCTCCTGGCAATCTTGATTTCAGCTTGTGCTTCTTCCAGCCCAGCGTTTCTCATGATGCACTCTGCATAGAAGTTAAATAAGCAGGGAGACAATATACAGCCTTGACGTACTCCTTTTCCTATTTGGAACCAGTCTGTTGTTCCATGTCCAGTTCTAACTGCTGTTTCCTGACCTGCATACAGGTTTCTCAAGAGGCAGATCAGGTGGTCTGGTATTCCCATCTCTTTCAGAATTTTCCACAGTTTATTGTGATCCACACAGTCAAAGGCTTTGGCATAGTCAATAAAGCAGAAATAGATGTTTTTCTGGAACTCTCTTCCTTTTTCCACTTGGCTGTGTGGATCATAACAAACCTTGGCAAATTATTAAAGAGATGGGAATACCAGATCATCTTTCCTGTCTCCTAAGAAACCTATATGTGGATCAAGATGGAACAACTAGAACATTATTTGGAACAACTGACTGATTCAAAATTGAGAAAGGAATACTACAAGGCTGTTTATTGTTACCCTGTTTATTTAAATTATATGCAGAGCACATCATGTAAAATGCTGGGCTGAATGAGTTACAAGCTGGAATCAAGATTACTGGGAGAAATATCAAAAACCTCAGATATGAAGATGATACCACTCTAATGGCAGAAAGCAACGTGGAATGAAAGAACTTCTTGATGAGGTTGAAAGGGGAGAGTGAAAAAGCTGACTTAACATTCAAGAAATGAAGTTCATAGCATCCAGTTCCATCACTTCATGGCAAATAGAAGGAGAAAAGGTGGAAGCAGTGACAGATTTCTACCTCTTGGGCTCCAAAATCACTGTGGATGGTGACTGCAGCCATGAAATTAGGAGACAATTGCTTCTTATAAGGAAAGCTATGACAAACATAAACAGTGCATTAAAAAGCAAAGAGACACATGTACCCCAATGTTCATCACAGCACTGTTTATAATAGCCAGGACATGGAAGCAACCTAGATGTCCATCAGCAGATGAATGGATAAGAAAACTGCGGTAATACAATGAAGTATTACTCAGCCATCAAAAAGAATACATTTGAATCAGTTCTAATGAGGTGGATGAAACTGGAGCCTATTATACAGAGTGAAGTAAGCCAGAAAGAAAAACACCAATACAGTATACTAATGCATATATATGGAATTTAGAAAGATGGTAATGATAACCCTGTATGCGAGATAGCAAGAGACACAGATGTATAGAATAGTCTTTTGGACTCTGTGGGAGAGGGAGAGGGTGATATGATTTGGGAGAATGGCATTGAAACATGTATAATATCATATATGAAATGAATCACCAGTCCAAGCCCGATGCATGATACTGGATGCTTGGGGCTGGTGCACTGAGACGACCCAGAGGGATGGTATGGGGAGGGAGGAGGGAGGGGGGTTCAGGATGGGGGACACGTGTATACATGTGGCGGATTCATGTTGATGTATGGCAAAACCAATACAATATTGTAAAGAAATTAACCTCCAATTAAAATAAATAAATTTATATTTAAAAAAAAAAGCAAAGACATCACTTTGCCAACAAAGGTCCTTACAGTCAAGGTTACAGCCTTTCCAGTAGTCATGTACAGATATGAGAGTTGGATCATAAAGAAGGCAGAGCACCGAAGTATTTATGCTTTCCAACTGTGGTGCTGGAGAAGACTCCTGAGAGTCCCCTGGACTGCATGGAGATCAAACCAGTCAATCCTAAAAGAAATCAACCCTGAATATTCATTTGAAGGTCTGATGCTAAAGCGTCAATACTTTGGTCACCTGACACAAATCGTTGACTCTTTGGAAAAGACTCTGATGCTGAGAAAAATTGAAGGCTTAAGGAGAAGTGGGTGATAGAGGATAAGATGGTTGATGGCATCACTGATTCAATGGATGTGAACTTGGGCAAACTCTGGGAGTTGATGAAGGACAGAGAGGCCTAGCATGCTGCTGTTTATGGGGTTACAAGGAGTCAGACATGACTTGATGACTGAGCAACAACAACTACGACTATTAAGAATAAGTAGAGGCCTAACATATCAAATAAGACAAACAGCTTTATCAAGTGTTTAAATATTGAATATATTATTGGTTACACTATGATATTATGTCCTCTATCATCATAACTACAGTGAAATTAGTTTTCCCCTGGAAACCAAGAAACATTTATATTCAGTGTCTTCATTCCTTACCATTAGCTATTGGATGAAATGATCATAGTTTTAAAAATAAACTCTTTAACTTTAGAATAATTCTAGATTTACAGGATAATTGTGGGGATACTACAGAGTCTCCATATATACCACACTAGTTTACTTTATTATTAACATCTAACGGCATGGTGCATTTCTAATAATTGATGAACAAATGTTGAAATATGATTCTTAACTAAAATTGTCACAAATATGATAGTTTCTCAGACTTTTCTCATTTTTTTATCATTGATGGATTTGAAGAGTATAGGTCACTTATATGTTCCTCAATTGAGATTTGCCTGATGTTTTTCTAATGATTATACAGGTGTTGTATATTCTCGGGAAAAATACCACAGAGGTAAAATAATGTTTTCATCACAAAAAGAACATACCCTTCCTATGACTTTACATTACTGATTTTGACATTGATCAGCAGGCTGAGGCATTATTTTTCAGGATTCTTCACCATACACTTAAACTCCCAACCCCCCATAATGGACTCTTTCAAGGGAAGTCATTATGTATAGTTAGTGATTAAGGAGTGGGAAATTAGGTTCTACCTCCTTGAATGCAGAGGATCTACATAGATATTTTGGGATTCTTCCACACGGATTTGTTTCCTATCTCCCATTTTAGGCACCTGGACATGAAATAAATCTGTATACCAACACTAGAAGGTCTGCCAAACTGATGGGAAACTGCTACAACTCTCCTTGGAGCTATAAGTATCAAAGAGTGCCATTTTTTGAGCTCCCCTTCTACTGTGCATAAGTGCTGCCAGGAACATAATCCAGGTGCTCCAGCCAGCTTCCAAGACTGTCCAAGTGCACCTTAGAGATCTAGCCTACACTGGTTTTACCCATGCCCACTCCAACTCCACCTGTCCCACCAGGGTGGTGCTGGTGTAGTGCACACCAGGACACCCAGCCTAAGCCTGTTTCAGCTCCATCTACACCACCAGAGTGGTCTTTGGCAGCACCCATTTCAGCTCCAGCTGTCCAACTAGAATGACCCCAGTTCCACACCCAAGACTGACCCAACTCCAGCCATCTTACCAAGGAGACTTGAGCAAGGAGTGCCCTTGAGCACCTCTGGATCATTCCTGCTTTAGCTCCATCTAGCCTGACAAAGGGGCTTCCCAGGTGGTGCTAGTGGTAAAGAACCTGCCTGCCAATTCAGGAGACTTTAGAGATGTGGGTTTGATCCTTGGGTTGGAAAGATCCTCTGGAGGAGGGCATGGCAACCTGCTCTAGTATTCTTGCCTGGAGGATCCCATGGACAGAGGAAACTGGCAGGCTACAGTCCATAGAGTCACACAGAGTCGGACACTACTGAAGTGACTTAGCACACACACACCCTGCAAACACTGCCTGGCACAAACAGTTTATGCAATGGACCCTCCTATATAAGTCCACATCCTTAAGGTTAGGAGAGGTACCTGTTTCACCTAATTCATGGAAATAAACACAAGAACTCAAAATTAGGAAGCAGAGGAATATATTCTAACTAAAAAAAAAAAAAAAGAGAGAGAGAGAGAGAACCACAGGAGAAAATCCTAATGAGTGGAGATAAGTAATTTACCTGATAAAGAGTTCAAAAAATGGAAGCACAAAGTGAGAACTTCAACAGTTAGAAAATATAAGAAAGAACCAATCATACCTAAAAAATACTATAAGTGAAAAATATACAGATTAGATGATACTGAAAAATGGATAAGCTATCTAGAAGACAGAATGATAGAAATCACCCATTCAGAATAATAAAAAGAATTTTAAAAAATGAGAATATTTTAAAAGGATCTCTGAGACAACATCAAATGCACTGACATTCACATTTCTGGTGTCCCAGAAAGAGAAGAGAGAGTAAAGGGCACAGAAAATTTATTGGAAGAAATAATAGCTGAAAACTTTCTTAACCTGGTGAAGAAACAGACATCCAGGTCCAGAAAGCACAGAGAATCCCAAATAAGATGAACACAAAGAAATAAACACCAAAGTATACCATAATTAAAATGGCAAAAGTTTAAGAATTTTAAAGGCAAGACACAGCTAGTTATGTACAAAGGAGTCACTAAAAGATAAAAGCTGATTTCAGCAAAATCTTTACATGCAAGGAGTAACATAATATATTTAAGGCATTGAAAGAAGAAGAAGAAGAAAAAAAACCTTAACACCAAGCATATTCTATCTGGTAAGATTATCACTCAGAACTGAAGGAGAGAGAGAATTTCCAGGACAAGCAAAAACTAAAGGAGTTCATCACCACTAAACTGGCCTTACAGGAATTTTAGTCTTCTTTAAATAGAAAAAAAGCCACAACTAGAAGTAAAAATATATGTGAAAGGTCATGTGGAAATTCAAGGAACTGAGAATAGCCTAAACAGTCTTGAAAAGAATAAATTTGGAGGGTTCACTCTTTCTGATTTCAAAATTTGCTTCAAATTTACAGTAATCAACACTGTGTGGTACTGGTTTAAAGAAAAACACATATAGATAAATGAAATGGAACTGGGAGTCCAGAAATAAATGTTTAGTTACAGTCAGTTGATTTTCAACAAAGGTACCAAAATAAATCAATGGAGAAAGGATAGCCTTTTCAACAAATGTTTCTGAGATGCCCATATGCCAAAGAATGATGCCAAATCCAACCTCACATTGTTTACAAAAATTAACACTGAATGGATCAAAAAACTTAATGTAAGAGCTAAAACTATAAGACTCTTAGAAGAAAACACAAGTTTAAACCTTAGGTTAATTACGCCATGCTTTCTTAGATATGACACCAAAAGCACAAATATCAAAGAAAAAAAAAAAGGCAAGTTGGACTTAAAGCCAAATCTTTTGTGCTTCAAAGAATACTATCAAAAAAGAAAAAATAGCCTATAGAATGAGTGAACATATTTTCAAATCACATATCCAATGGTAAGGTACTTGTATATAGAAAATATAAAGAAAACTCACAACTCAAGTATAAAAAGACAACCCAATTTTAAAATGAGCAAAAGATCTGAACAGATATTTCTCTAAATGAGATATGCAAATAGCCAGTAAACACATACACATGGAAAAATGCTCAATATTATTAGCCACTAGGGAAATGCAAGTCAAAACCACCGTGAGATACCATCTCCTATTCACTGGAATGTCTCTAATAAAAAAGACAGATAATAACAAATGTTGGTGAGGATGTAGAGAAATTGGAGCACTCATAAAGTGCTTGTGAATTTGTA
The DNA here is from genome assembly GCF_029407905.1 of Bubalus kerabau. Lineage (NCBI taxonomy): Eukaryota > Metazoa > Chordata > Mammalia > Artiodactyla > Bovidae > Bubalus > Bubalus kerabau. The sequence continues at coordinate 71,533,109 of NC_073629.1, forward strand.
TAATGGTGTAGTTGCTTTGGAAAATAGTCTGGTAGTTCCTTAATTAGTTAGATCTAATGTTAACATACCACCCAGAAGTTGCACTCAAGAGAAATGAAAACATATCCACACAAAAAAATTGTACACTGATGTTCATAGTAGCATTATTCATTATAGCTGCAAATGGAAACTTATGAATGAAAAAAAGCATGTGATATATCCACATAATGGAATGTTATTCAGCAGCAAAAAAGAATGAAGTACTGATATATGCGACAACATGGATGAACCTGAAAACACCATGTTAACTGAAAGAAGGCAGACACAAAAGACAGCCTGTTTTATAATTACATCTTTATGAAATGTCCAGAATAAATCTATAGAAAAAGAAATAGATCTGTGGGTGTCTAGGGCTGGGGTTGGGCAGAAATGAAGAATGACTACTAATTTGTATGAGGTTTCTTTTTGGGTGATGAAATATTCTAAAATTCATTGTGGTGATGAATGTGTGATGATTACATAACTCTTAATATGCCAAAAGCCACTGAATTGTATCCTTTAAATGCATGATGTGAATGATATCTCATTAAAACTATTATAAAAATCATTTAGAACACAATTAGCACACAAATGAGGCAAATGTAAATATTTAGTTTCATTAATAACATTTCATACATTAAATGACTATGCATTTTAAAATGTTCCAGATAAATCATTCCTTTAAAAAAAGACAAACTATGGTGTAAAAAAACATAAAACATGGAGCAGGGAGAAATATATAGTCCTTTTATGTAATATAGTACTTTTGACAGTAACATAATATTAAGCAACTTTAATACCCCATTTATCAATGGAGAGATCATCCAGACAGAAATCAACATGGAAGAATTGGCCATTTGGCCAAATAAACGCAATGTACACATACAAACATATATATGGAACATTCCAACCAAAAGTTGAAGAATATATATTCTTTTCAGGAGTGCATGGAACATTCTCCAGGATAGATCACATGTTAAAACAAGCCTCAAAAAATTAGTAAGATTGAAAGAACATCAAGCATCTTTTTCTACCAAAACAGCATGGAAAGAGAAACCAATTATAAGGAAAAAAAAGAAAAAGCACAAACACATGGAGACCAAACAACATACGGCTAAACAACAAATGGGTCAACAAAGAAATCAAAGAGAAAATAAAAAAACATTTTGGAGACAGATGAAAATGAAAGCACAACATTCAGATTTATGGGATGCAGGAAAAGCTGTTCTAAGAGGGAAATTCTCTAGCAAAACAATCCTACCTCAAGAAATAAGAAAAATTTCAAATAAACAATTTAACACATGAGTAAAACCAAAAGTTAGAAAAGACAGAAGAAAAGATTAGAGTGGAAATAAATGGAGCAGAGACACAAAAGCAATAGAAAAGATCAATGAAGCTAAGAGCTGGTTCTGTGAAAAGATAAACAAAATTGATCACCTTTAGCCAGACACAAAAATTAAAAAAGAGAACATCCAAATTAATAAAATCAGAAATGAGAGAGGAAAAGTTATAACCAGTATCACAGAAATGCAAGCAATCATGAATCATGAAACTACTATGAAGAATTATATAGCAACACACTGGAAAATGTAAGAAATTATTAAATAAGAAATTATTCTATAATTTTCTAAAACAGGATCAGGGAGCAGGGAGAAATAGGAAACCTGAACTGACTTATTATCAGTAATAAAATTCAGTCTCTAATCAATAAATTCCCAACCAGCAAAAGTCTAGGACAAGAAAGCTTCATAGGAGAACTCTACCAAACATTTAAAGAAGATTTAATACTGATCCTCCTCAAACCATTCCAAAACCCAAGATTGCATCCAAATTTATTTTACAAGGCCAGCATTAACTTGATATCAAAACCAGACAAAGCCACTACAAGAAAATAACAGGTCAATATACTAGATTATTATAGATGCAAAAATCCTCAAAAAATATTAACAAATCAAATTCAGCAATATACTTACGGGATCTTATATCGTGATCAAATGGAATTTATCCCGGGGTGAAATAATGGCTTAACATCTAAAAATTAATCAGTGTAACATGCCACATTAACAAAAGGAAGAATACAAATTTTATGATTATCTCAACAGATGCAGAAAAAAAGTATTTAACAAAATTTAACATCAATTTATGATAGAGATTCTCAACAAAGTAGAGGAAATAAACTTCAACATAATAAAGGCCATATGTGCCAAACCCAACATCATACTCAACAGTGAAAAACTTAAAACTGTTTCCTTTAAGACCTGGAACAAGAAAGTATGTCCACTCTTTCCATTTGTATTTATTCAACATAGTTTTGGAAATACTAGCCACAGCAATCAGATGATAAAAAGAAATAAAAGGCATCCAAATTTGATGGAAACAAAACAGTCACACATGACATGATACTATATAGAGAAAACCCTAAAGACTCCACCACATCAAAAAGAATAAAGTATTTAGGAATACATTTAACCAAGGAAGTAAAAGAGCTAAATACTCTGAAAACTGTAAGACAATAATAGAAGAAATTGAAGATAATACAAATAGCAAGATAACCCATGCTAATGAACTGGAAGAATTAATATTATTAAGATGTACTTATTATACATACCAAAAAAAAATCTACATATTCACTACCATCACAAAGTACCCTAGACATTTTTCACACAAGTAGAGCAAATAATTCTATCATTTGTGTGGAATCACAAAAGACTTCAAATAGCCAAAGAAATCTTGAGAAGGAATAACAAAACTGGAGGTATCAAGCTTTCTGATTTCTAACTGTATTGCAAAGCTATTGGCACAAAAATAGACAAATAAGTTAACGGAACAGAATTGACAGCCCAGAAATAAATTCATGCTTATATGGTCAATTAATTTATGATAAAGTAAGCAAGAATATAAAATAGAGAAAACAGACTTTTCAATGATGTTGGGAAAACTGTAAAGCTACAAGCAAAAAAAAAAAAAAAAAAAAAAAAAAAACTAGACCACATTCTCATAACATATGTAAAAATAAATTCAAAATGTGTTAAAGATGTAAATTTAAGACCTGAAATTATGAAACTCCTAGAGGAATATATAAGGCAATATGCTTTTGACATTGATCTTAGCAATATTTTAAAAATCTCTTTCCTATGACAAGAGAAACAAAAGCAAACATAAATGAGATAATATCAAGCTAAAAACTTTTGTACAGCAAAATAAAAAGGCAGTCTACTGAATGGGAGATATTTTTGAATGTTATATTTGATAAGGGGTTAATATCCAATATAGATAAAGGATTCATACAATTCAATATTTAAAAAACTCATTAAATAATGAGTAGAGGCTCTGAAAAAACACTTTTCTAAAGTCTTCCAGAGGGCCATAGACACATGAAAAGATGCTCAACATCACTAATCACCAGGGAAGTGAGTCTCTCAGTCTTTACCAGCTGAGCCACCAGGGAAGTCCAATCACCAGGGAAATGCAAATCAAATCCACAATGGCTATCATCAAAAACAACAAATGACAAGTGTTTTGCTGAGGATGTGAAGAAAAGGGAACCCTGTGAACTGTTATTGGAACTGCAAGTTGGTGAAGTCACTATGAAAACAGTAGGGAGGTACCTTATAAAATAATAAAACTTCCATATGATTTAGCAGTTCACTTCTTGGTTTTCATTTTAAGAAAACAAAAACATTACTTTTAGCAGAAAAGATATCTACTCTCCAATGTACTTTGTGTAAATATTTGCAAAATCCAGGATATGGAAGCAATGTAAATGTCCATCAATAGGTGAATGGATAAAAAAAATATATATATGCTATATGCATAATCATATATTACTCAACAATAAAAACATAATGAAATCTTAACATTTGCAATAACATGAATGAACCTAGAGGGTATTATCCTAAGGAAAATAAATCAGAAAGATAATACTATACAATTTCTCTTGTATGTGGACTCTAAAAATTAAAATGAAGGAAAAAACAAAACAAAGACTCATAGATGTAGAGAACAAACTGGTGGTTGACTGAGGGGAGAGACGTGGAGATGGGCAAAATAGGTGAAGAGGATTAGAGGAACAAATTTCCAATAAAATAAGCCATGCAATATAATGTACAGCATAGGGATTATAATCAATAATAAGTCAATAATATAATTTGTATTATAATAACTTTATATGGTGACAAAAGGTAGACAATGGTGATAATTTCATAATGTATAAAAGTATTGAATCATTGTATTATATACCTGAAATTAATATAATTTTGTAAGTTTATTATACTTTAATAAAAAGAAAAAAGTAAAAAACATGAACAATGAAACAAAGCAATAAGAATATTAAAAATAACAACAAAAGAGTACCTTATAAAAAGACAACGGTTAAAAAAAAAACACTTTAATACAATAAAGGGGGCCATAGGTTAATGACCCATTGGGTTGATTTGTGTTAATTTTTCCAGTTTTTTTTTTCTTTTTTTTTTTTTAATATAAAGCTGTTCAGTTCAGTTCAGTCACTCAGTCGTGTCCGACTCTTTGCGATCCCATGAATTGCAGCACACTGGGACTCCCTGTCCATCCCCAACTCCTGGAGTTCACTCAAACTCATGTCCATTGAGTCGGTGATGCCATCCAGTCATCTCATCCTCTGCCATCCCCTTCTCCTCCTGCACCCAATCCCTCCCAGCATCAGAGTCTTTTCCAATGAGTCAACTCTTTGCATGAAGTGGCCAAAGTACTGGAGTTTCAGCTTTAGCATCATTACTTCCAAAGAACACCCAGGGCTGATCTTTAGAATGGACTGGTTGGATCTCCTTGCAGTTCAAGGGACTCTCAAGAGTCTTCACCAACACCACAGTTCAAAAGCATCAATTCTTCAGTGCTCAGCTTTCTTCACAATCCAACTCTCATATCCATACATGACCACTGGAAAAACCATAGCCTTGACTAGACGGATCTTTGTTGGCAAAGTAATGTCTCTGCTTTTGAAAATGCTGTCTAGGTTGGTCATAACTTTCCTTCCAAGGAGTAAGCATCTTTTAATCTCATGGCTGAAATCACCATCTGTAGTGATTTTGGAGCCCAGAAAAATAAAGTCTGACACTGTTTCCCTATCTATTTCCCATGAAGTAATGGGACCTGATGCCATGACCTAAGTTTTCTGAATGTTGAGCTTTAAGCCAACTTTTTCATTCCCGTCTTTGACTTTCATCAAGAGACTCTTTAGTTCTTCTTCCCTTTCTGCCATAAGGGTAGTGTAATCTGCATATCTGAAGTTGTTGATATTTCCCCCGGCAATCTTGACTCCAGCTTGTGTTTCACCAGCTCAGCATTTCTCATGATGTACTCTGCATAGAAGTTAAATAAGTAGGGTGACAATATACAGCCTTGACGTAGTCCTTTTCCTATTTGGAACCAGTCTGTTGTTCCATGTCCAGTTCTAACTGTTGCTTCCTGACCTGCATACAGGTTTCTCAAGAGGCAGGTCAGGTGGTCTGGTATTCCTATTTCTTTCAGAATTTTCCATAGTTTATTGTGATCCATACAGTCAAAGGCTTTCGCACAAACAATAAAGCAGAAATAGATGTTTTTCTGGAACTCTCTTGCTTTTTGATGATCCAGCGGATGTTGGCAATTTGATCTCTGGTTCCTCTGCCTTTTCTAAAACCAGCTTGAACATTTGGAAGTTGATGGTTCATGTATTTCTGAAGCCTGGCTTTAAGAATTTTAAGCATTACTTTACTAGTATGTGAGATGAATGCATTTGTGCACTAGTTTGAGCATTCTTTGGCATTGCCTTTCTTTGGGATTGGAATGAAAACTAACCTTTTCCAGTCCTATGGCCACTGCTGAGTTTTCCAAATTTGCTGGCATATTGAGTGCAGAACTTTCACAGCATCATTTTTCAGGATTTTTTTTTTTTTAAGTTCTTTTTTTTTTTTAATTTATTTTTTTTTAAACTTTACATAATTGTATTAGTTTTGCCAAACATCAAAATGAATCTGCCACAGGTATACATGTGTTCCCCATCCTGAACCCTCCTCCCCCATCCCTCCCCATACCATCCCTCTGGGTCGTCCCAGTGCACCAGCCCCAAGCATCCAGTATTGTGCATCGAACCTGGACTGGCAACTCATTTCATACATGATATTTTACATGTTTCAATGCAATTCTCCCAAATCTTCCCACCCTCTCCCTCTCCCACAGAGTCCATAAGACTGTTATATACATCACTGTTTCTTTTGCTGTCTCGTACACAGGGTTATTGTTACCATCTTTCTAAATTCCATATATATTCGTTAGTATACTGTATTGGTGTTTTTCTTTCTGGCTTGCTTCACTCTGTATAATAGGCTCCAGTTTCATCCACCTCATTAGAACTGATTCAAATGTTTTCTTTTTAATGGCTGAGTAATACTCCATTGTGTATATGTACCATAGCTTTCTTATCCATTCATCTATAGCTCAACTTCAGTTCCATCACCTCCACTAGCTTTGTTCATAGTGATGCTTTATAAGGCCCACTTGACTTCACATTCCAGGATGTCTGGTTCTAGGTGGGTGATCATACCATGATGATTATTTGGATCATGAAGATCTTTTTTGTACAGGTCTTCTGTGTATTCTTGCCACCTCTTCCTAATATCTTCTGCTTCTGTTAGGTCCATACCATTTCTGTCCTTTATTGAGCCCATCTTTGCATGAAATGTTCCCTTGGTATCTCTGATTTTCTTGAAGAGATCTCTAGTCTTTCCCATTTAATTTTTTCCCTCTATTTCTTTGCATTGATCACTGAAGAAGGCTTTCTTATCTCTCCTTGCTATTCTTTGGAACTCTGCATTCAAATGGGAATATCTTTCCTTTTCTCCTTTGCTTTTCACTTCCGTTCTTTTCACAGCTATTTGTAAGGCCTCCTCAGACAGCCATTTTGCTTTTTTGCATTTCTTTTTCTTGGGGATGGTCTTGGTTCTTGTCTCCTGTAGAATGTCACGAACCTCCATCCATAGTTTATCAGGCAGTCTGTCTATCAGATCTAGTCCCTTATATCTATCTCTCAAGGACCTCAGAAAAACACTCTAGTTACCTTTTCTGATTCATTCTATGGACACAACACAGGAACAGCCAAATAGAAGAGATGCATAGGCAAAGTATAGCAGTATGTATTTGCATACAGCGATTCCATGCTTCTTCTAGGAAGACATCCTCGCCAAACCTCAACACATATAGATTTCAGTCCTATCTCACAAACCTGGAAGTTGGAGGTGATGTTGAAAGTTCCAAACTTATAATTAAGGCTTAGTCTTTTCCGTAAAGCTATCTTGAAGCTATTTAGGGGCACTGCCAAGAGTTATATCATTTAAATAAAAGAGAACAAAGGATACTCATCACCTTTATCACTCATGGAATCCCCAGGGTTTTAAAAACTCTGTGCCTGGAACCAAGGTTAAAGACCAAATATATTCCTATAACACAGATGGCTTTAGGCATTTTTAATTAAATTATTTGGGATATTACCAGAAGTCTATTTCTCTGTGTAGTTTTCATATTTAGAATCTTGTCTTTTCTGGATGTTTTTCTCCTTTTGGGGAAAAATGTTTACATCATTAACTCTAATGTAAACTCTTAGAGCATGCACATTTTCAAAAATTTTTTCTATTCCATTTAATTTTATGTTGAGTTGAGCTGGCCACAAATGAAGAACTTGTCTAGTAAATATATGGATATTTATTTCTAGTCATGTTCATAGTAAACACAGAGATTGATTTCTGGTTTTTATTTGCAAAGTTTATGCTTTAAGAAAGGAGTGCTTTGGGTGGGATGTGCTGTCTATAGAGCTTGGAAGCAATCCTAGATCAATCACATCACAACTGAGCATGACAAGCTCACATGGATTAAGCAGGCACCTGTTAACATGGGACAAAAATACATAAAGTTGAAACCACAAATTATTCTTTTAAAATTCAATTGGAAGCCTTGAGAACAAATTACTTCTTGGACCTTATCTAACTAGTTATGAGAACATAACTTGCTGTACCAAGATCTACAGCCTCTTTCCAGCTTTTGGATAATTTACAAACGAGCACAATAAGGAAATTCACACAAATCAGCCAGCAGGTTAGGGAGAGTTCAATAGCCTCGAAAAGAATTTGCAAGTATATGAGTTGATATTATGCTGAAATATCACTTTAAAATTATAAAAGTCATGAATTTTACTTGCTTTTATAAATGTTAAAGTAAGCTTGCCTAAACTACTGTGCCCAACGTAAGCAAGTTTAAATATTTGAATGTCCACGTGTGGTATTTGTGTTTATCCAAAATGAGCAAAGTAGGATTTATTTAGTAGTTCTGGAGGATTTATAAGGATTTTTGGAGCACACATTTTAAGGAAACTATGAACTCCAGGAACTCTTGAGACCACAGAAATAATCTGTGGAACTCAGTGATAATCAAAAAATATGCCTGCTACAGCTATCATTCAGAGGTGAATACTGTCATTCTATTTAAGGTGAGGAATATCTTTTATGTCTTTACTGATCTGTATTTTCATTTGCAACACTGCCTTTATAAATGCAATTTAAAGCTTATCCAACCTTAAGAAATGACCAAGAGACAATCCCAATGGCTATAGTTGACCTTTCATGCTCTTTGCCCGTTATAAATACTCCTGAATGTGATGCTTATTCTGTGCTTTCATGGTAGAAAATAAAACTAGAATAATGTTGCCTGGGGGTTAAACCTGGTAACTAAAGAGGACTTATCTGTTGGAATAGTGTTTCATATATTTTTTAATTTGAATATTTTCTCAAAGGTCATGCACTCTGTAATCCCTAACAGTGTCCACTGTTCTGAATCCTAAATTTGCATTTTCTGTCTAGCCCTTACAATTTTTTGAGTTTGTTACTCTTTCATTGAAAGTGTTAGTTTCTCAGTTGTGTCCGACTCTTTGCAACCCCTTGACTGTAGCCTACCAGGCTCCTCTGTCCATGGAATTCTCCAGGCAAGAATACTGGAGTGGGTAGCCATTCCCTTCTACAGGTTATCTTCCCGACCCAAGGGTCAAACCTGGGTCTCCTACACTGCAGGCAGATTCCTTATCATCTGAGCCTCCAGGGAAGCTACCCTTTCATTAGAGAGGTGGAAACCAAAGCTTATATGTTATGTCTATAATAATCACCAATTAAAACATGTGTACAGCTTTCAGGATTTCTCTACCCTGATTTAGCCAAGATTATTATGGGGATATGTCTGTATTTAACAGTTATCTAAAAAGGTACATTCTTAGAAGGTCAGACAGATGTCAAAGGAAGTGAAAGGTGAGGTCTCTGTCATATACTCCCCCCCTTGACTGCAGCTTTATTTTCGTTTGTGTACACAAAATTTACATATTTGGGCTAGAGGAAGAAGACATATCAATGAAAGCCAAGTTCAAATTAATATCCTGGATTTGCTTTTGCAGATCTTAGTCTTCTCTCCCTCATTTATGTACTAGTAGGTACTAGAGTTCAAAGTGGATGTGCTAAGTTTTTTAAAAGGTAGTGTCATTCACTGTCATTTTATCATTAACTTTCAAATTCTATCAATAGAATGATAACTATTTGATATTTACAATTATATATTTATTTGTGCTCTTAGTAAAGTAAGAGGGACACTGAGGTCAGCTTTAATCATAGCCAGTTTAGTCATGGTAAATTATCTGGAGCTGAAATATTAAATTCTAATCATAGATAATATAGGTTTATATCTGAAGCAGACTTCTTTGATTATCTATATATAGCTGTATCTTAACATTATCTAGCAATCTGGGCTTGCATTTTATTAACATTTATTCTGAATAAATTCTTCTCTCAAATGTGAATTTGTTGAGCACCAGCTAAGATTCCTTTTTTTTTTTTTTTTTTTTTGCTGTCACATTGAGATGAAGCCTACTGTGATGAATTATTAGGACAATGAAAATTAAACAAGAGTGAAGGCTGTAATTTGAGAGGGAAATAAATCTGCAACTTGCAGAAAGAACAGTAGCTTGGAAGATTTATTCTCTCTTTTAAAGTCACCTGTCACAATATGGTAACGCTAGGCATCAGAATTTGAAAGATGGCTTCAAAATCTCCTTATTGACAATATTTCTAAGTGGCCAACTTTTCATGTGTCACCGTGTGGGGGTGGGGGGAGCTTGCTGCCTGTCTTTTATCTTTGCCATGATTTGAAGGAGACATTTATAATAATTAATAACTGAGAAGGTGGGTTGCTTTGCCAACCATATGACTATATAGTTAAGTCAGAACAGTGAAATAAACAGTAGGCACATATTATTATAAACTGGTGATGGCATTTGGAGCAATGACAAGCAAGTATAAGGAAGAAATTACAGGCTCCTTATAATAGGACCCTTGGTCCACTTATCAGAGAAGGCAATGGCACCCCACTCCAGTACTCTTGCCTGGAGAATCCCATGGACGGAGGAGCCTGGTAGGCTATAGTCCATTGGGTCGCTAAGAGTCGGACATGACTAAGCGACTTCACTTTCACTTTTCACTTTCAGGCACTGGAGAAGGAAATGGCAACACACTCCAGTATTCTTGCCTGGAGAATCCCAGGGACAGAGGAGCCTGGTGGGCTGCTGTCTATGGGGTCGCACGGAGTTGGACTCGAATGACGTGACTTAGCATCAGTAGCAGCAGCAGCAGCTATAAAATTAACTGTTTTACAGTTTATGCTCATGTATTCAAGTGTTAGTTGCTCAGTTGTGTCCTACTCTGCCAGGCTGTAGCCCACTAGGCTCCTCTGTTCAGGCAAAAATACTGGAGTGGGTTGCCATCCCCTTCTCCAGGGGATCTTCTCAGCCCAGGGGTTGAACCCATGTTTCCTGCATTGCAGGTGGAGTCTTTACCATCTGAGCCACCAAGGAAGCCCATGCTTATATCTTAGATTTGAGTTAAAATAGTAATTCCTAATGTAAAACTTCAAAGTACAATGAAATGAACACAAATATGCGTGTTTTAGTCAATATTTCTTTTTCTTTCTCCCATGTAGTTATAGAATTTCTGCCATGTTTTACTGTGGAAAATATAAAGCAGTATAATACTAAGTCTAAGCCTCTGTATCAATGGAAGAGGAAAACACATTTATGGGGTACCTACTAAAACTTCAATAACATACAATCAATTATGTGTAACAAGTTTTATTAGCTCCAATTTTGCAGATGAGAAAGCACAGGCCTTGAGAACCTTGATAACATTAGAAAACTCAGGCAACTAGGAAAAGTTAGCATCATAACTAGACCCCATGCTCATCTAATTTTTCTTCTAATGCTATATGTCATTCTTCCATCCAAGCAAATAAACATCTACTTTGGGAATTTGTGAGCATTAGGATGCCTAAGTTCAAATGCTAACCCCTTCATAGGGGCATGCTTTGAAACTTTTCTGAGCCTGATTTTTCTCCTGTTACAGGCCTATGTAGGAGTACATATAGGTCATCTCCTGTGTAGGAGTACAGACAGGTCTTCCAGTGTAATAGAGGTGCATGCAGAGGGTAAGATGAATGTTATTTGGTAAATCTGGAGGAATAGCAAGTGCAAAATCTCAGTGAAATATGAAGCTAGCTCCTCCATTGAGAATAAGGGCTGGGTGGCTCAGTGTTGCTCATATGGTTTCACTAGTGATTCATCATAACAAATTTTTCCAGTAGTCATGTATGGATGTGAGAGTTGGACCATAAGGAAGCTGAGTACCAAGGAACTGATGCTTTTGAACTGTGGTGCTGGAGAAGACTCTTGAAAGTACCTTGGATAGCAAGGAGATCCAACCAGTCAATCCTAAATGCAATCAACCCTGAATATTCATTGGACGGATTGGTGCCAAAGCTGAAGCTCCAATACTTTGGGCACCTGATGTAAAGAGCTGATTTACTGGAAAAGACCCTGATGCTGGGAAGATTGAGGGCAGGAGGAGAAGGGGGCAACAGAGGATGAGATGTTAGAATGGCATCACCAACCCAATGGACATGAGTTTGTGCAAACTCTGGGAGATAGTGAAGGACAGGGAAGCCTGGCGTGCTGCAGTCCATGGGGTTGCAAAGAGTCCGACATGACTTAGTGACTGAACAACAGCAACAAAAATGTGAAAGCTCAGCATGGAGGAATGTTTTTCTGTAGCCATTTTCATCTGCTCAGAGGCAGGAGTAGAATATGAGGATAGCTGGGTTTAGCCATGGTTGAGATTTAGCCCAGCTGGTAAGATGGAGTGAGTCGAGGATGTAAGTAAAGAAGAAATTTCATGAAGAAACATTAGAATCTGATGGGAAGGAAAATGCAAACATGCAGAAAGAGACAGAGAGGGAGAGAGTTGGAGGGAACAGAATGGAGAGAATGTGTGTATGTGTGTCTGGCGGGGGGGAAGTGTTTGCAGGGGGCAAAGTGATTAAGTGGTAGTGTCTGTAACTGGAAATTTAACTGGGCTCTAAGAAATATTGGAGTAAGGGACAGAGGAGTGAATAGAATACCAATGAGCTAGACATTGTTCCAAGTACTGAGGATACAACAGCACACAAAATGATGTAGAGATTGTTAATATTTTTGATAGTGAAATGATACCCCTATTTGCCAGAAAGCTCATAACCACCAGTCTATACAGAGTTATAAAAACTTTAATTTACTTAATTCAGGCGTAATAAAGAAAACTATCCACTGTGATTTTGTATCTGGACTCCAGGAAAAAAAGGAAAATAATTTGTTTCAGAGTTTTTGTGTCTCTTTTAGGTAATCTCACATTAAGGGAGAGTTCATCAAAAAATATTTATTAGGCACCCATGTTCATAAACAGTACCTAAAAATTCATTTACTGCTGGGAGTAATTGTTGGGGAGGAGTATATTTTAATAATAAGAGTAAAATAAGTATTTTAATTTTTTTCTGTGCATTTCTTGCAGAACATTAAGAATTAAATTAAATTCATCCAATGTTTATGAAGGTGTTGTACTTGACCTAAATGATTTTACAATCTAGTGGGGAAGAAAAATGTGTTCCAAAATTACCATACAAAATGCATGAAGTGACAGGTGTCAAAAGTTAAGTATAAACATAATGCTAGGGAGCCCCAAGGAAGGTATGATTAATTCCTGCTTGTAGTGACTGAGGACTTCAGGGGGAAATACAATTTTAGCTATATTTTGAAGAATGAGCAGCATTTATAAAGGCCAGATAGGGATGCAAGAAAAGAGAATATTTTAGAAAAAATTCTAGGCTGAGTATAGAAGAAAGCCAGAGGCAAACAGATACAGGTTACATTAAAGAACTTGCAAATAGGATCTTGTGGTTGAACCATAGTTACCTTTGGAAGAAGAGTGACATTGTAAAGCACTGCCTGGGACATAGAATATTGCTTAACATATACATTCCTGAAAGAGAAGAGATATGGCGAGCATAAAAGGTTTTTTTGGATCACTTCAGTAATGTGATAATGTTCTTTTCTTAATGAACATGTACACTGGGCATTTTGAGTCTCTGACATTAGAAATACTTGTTTTTACATAAACAGGGGTATAATTCAGTGGTAGAATATATTTTTGTGTTGTTGTAACGCTCTTACTACATTCTACTCTTGGTTGATGATTTTGGAGAATATTGTGAGAAATCCAATGTGCCTACTAAAACCAAAGATGGCTATAAGAAACTATTATCAATTGTTTCAACAATTATCAATCATAGAAATCTTTATGAATTTGCTATGAATGAACAAAGTAGGCTTTGAATCTTTTTCTTGTAAACATGAACAATATAAATGTAATTATTATAAGTGTCTATATATTAATTTCAGAAAACTTTAGCATTTGTCAAAAGTAGCAAATATTTTAATATCTCTAATGTTTTAAGCTATGAAAGCTATGATATTCTTCATTTTATTCTAAAGATCTTTAAGTATGTAGTGATATTTATTGTGCTTCTAAAATCTATTGTTACAATTTTTTGTTTGGTGAGTCATTGCAGTTTTAATTAAGAAGTACATCAAATTGTGTGGCTCTGTGATTTATAATTATGCGAAAATAGCTAGAAAGAAAAACTCCAGAGTTATCCAGTAAAATACATATACCATTGATTTCACTGATATATATTTTGAATTACTCATTGATCTTATTAATTTAGAATAGTTTCGGAATAATTTTTCATTGAAAATATATAAAGCACTCGACCCTCAGTGAATCTCACCAATAAAGAACAACTAAGAATATTTTCATTGTTTTCATGGTGGCTGCTGCTGCTCCTAAGTCACTTCAGATGTGTCTGACTCTGTGCGACCCCATAGACGGCAGCCCACCAGGCTCCCCTGTCCCTGGGATTCTCCGGGCAAGAACACTGGAGTGGGTTGCCATTTTCTTCTCCAATTTTCATGGTGGGCTGAGGCCTAAAAGATTCAAAATGTTAGTATTTGCATTGGTGTTTGTTCATGAACAGTTCTCTGTAGCCCAGCAATATTTTCACTTTCTGAAGTGAAACTAAATATATGGATATCTTGTTCTTTCTGGTTATTCCAGTTGCCCTGTAGTTTTCAGAATTTCTGAGACAGCACATACAGAATTAATACATAGAGCTCATATCTTCTTTTGTTCCCAGAGACCGTTTCCCTTGCTGAAAGAGTTCTTATATCATTTTAGAGGAGAAAACAAATACAATAGAAGTTGCATTTGTTTGATAGAAGTCAACAGTTATATCCTCTAGTAATGTGCTGCAGTATGTTATTACATATTATTAACCAAATGAATCAACTGTGTATATAGATATATATGTATATGCACACATATATATAAAAGCTTAAATTATAGTATATTAAACTCCTATTTTTCATTCTCCTATGTGGCTATTAAAAATGCTTTTTCCCCCTGAGTCAGATCTTCTATATTTGTCCCACCCTGTCCTCTATACTGTACAATTCCAACTGATAAAGAATCATAATTTTATTAATTTCACATGTAGACATTTTCCCCAGTGAATAGCCTGTTCTTTATCATATTTATTATTACAGAGTAAATCTCTTTTGATTTTTACCAATAATGAGTGCTCATTCTAGTGGTAAAAACCCAGCCACTCTCTTGAACTAAATCAAGTGGAGAAAGATGTAAAGAACTGGAAAAAGATACAACCATAAAATAAAAGTATTTGTACAGCTTTACTCTCCTTTGATTAAAGTGCCCCAGAAACCTACTTATGAGAGAGACTAAATTATTATAATTAATACTGAGGTCTGCTGGGTGATTTTATATAAGAACTTTAAGCCTTTAAGTGATTATAATTTTCTTACTTGTGGAAAAAAATATTTACTGGCTACACAATTCTCTTTATATATATATATATGACCAATTATAAATACTTATAACATAATTTATATATATATAATTTATACTATGTTTACTTTTGTAATTTTATATTATACATTAGTTATACATTATTCAAAGGCACATGCCATAAAGAACACCCTAGAGCTTAATAGGTACTCTTTAAACAGAAAAGAAGAACCTATAGAAAAGGGAAAATCATAATACAAAGGGAAAATAAATATATAAAAGAATTGAAGATCCCCTAAATAACCAAAGATAGATTACAAAAAAAATAACTTTTTTTGGTTAAAAATGACTATGCATTCTTGTGTGATCAGTTGCAAAGTCACGTCTGACTCTTTGTGACCCCTTGGATTGTTGCCTACCAAACTCCTCTGTCTATGGAATTTTTCGGGTAAGAATTCTGGAGTGGGTTGCTATTTCCTCCTCCAGAGGATCTTTCCAACCCAGGGATCAAACCCATGTCTCTTGCAACTCCTGCATTGACAGGGGGATTCTTTACCAGTATGCCACCTGGGAAATCCTAAAAGTCATTGTAACTATAATTATTTGCAAAAGGATAAATATGAAGATGTAAAATAGAGCATCAACATCACAAAATGTAGGGAGGAGGTTAAAAAAATGTAGATCTTTTAGAATATGCTCAAATTGTATGACTATGAGCTTAAAGCAAGTAGACATATGTTCTTGGATTGGAATAAACAATATTGTCAAAATTACTATACTACCCAAAACAATCTACAGAGTCAATTAAATTTCTATCAAATAACCAGTGGCCTTTTTCATGGAATTAGAATAGAAAAAATTTACTTTTTGTGTGCAAACACAAAGGACTTTGAATAGCCAAAGCAATCTTAAGAAAAATGGAGCTGGAGAAATAAAGCTCCCCAAGTTCAGACTATAATGCAAAGCTACAGTAATCAAAACAGCCTGGTACTGTAACAAAAATAAAGATCAGTGGAATAAGATAGAAAGTTCAGTGATAAACACCAAACATCTATCATCACCTAAACTATGACAAGGAGACAAGAATATCCAATGGAGAAAAGACAGTCTCTTCAATAAGTGGTGCTGGGAACTGGGCAGCTACATATAAAAGAATGAAATTAAAATGTTCTCTGAAACCATACACATAAATAAGCTCAAAGTGGTTTACAGACTTAAATATAAAGCTGAATACTATAAAATTCTCAGAGGAAAACATAGGCAGAACACTTCTGACATATGTCAAAGTAGAATCTCTTTCTAAATAAGAGATCTAAATAAAATTAAAAATGTTTGCATAGCAAAAGAAACCACAAACAAAATGAAAAGACAGCTTACAGAATGAGAGAAAATATTGGCAAATGAAACAACTGACAGGAGATTAATCTCCAAAATATACAAATAGCTCATAGAGCTCAATATAAAAAAATAAAACAACCCAATCAAAAAACTGGTAGAAGATCTAAAGAGACAATTTTTCCAAAGAAGACATACAGATGACCAAAAAGTACATGCAAAGATGCTCGATATCATTAATCATTCGAGAAATTAAGTCAAAACTACAATGAGGTATTATCTCACAGTGGTCAGAATGGCCAAACAATATACAAATAATAAATGCTAGACTAGAGAGGTTGTGGAGAAACAGGAACCCTCCTACACTTTTGGTGGGAAAGTACACTGATACAACCATTATGGAGAATAGTATGGAGATTACTGAAAGAGTAAAAATAGAGCTACCATATGATCCTGCAATCCCACTCATGGGCATATACCCAAAGAAAACTGTAATTTGAAAAGATATATATACCCCAATGTTCAATGTGGCATTATATACTATAGCTAGAACATGGAAGCAACCTAAAGAATCTCCATCAACAGAAGAAAGGATAAAGAGAAGTGGCACATATATACAAAGGAATATTAAACAGCCATAAAAAGAATGGAATAATTTCTGTTACAGCAGCATGGATGTGCCTAGATATTGTCATAGAGAGTAAAGTAAGGCAGACAGAGAAAAACAAGTAACATGTAATATCACTTATATGTGGAAACTAAAAAAAATGGTACAAATGGACTTATTTACAAGACAGAAATGGAGTCACAGAGGTAGAAAGCAAACATGGTTAATAGTGGAGGAGAGAAGGGAGGGAGGAGAAGGGATAAATTGGGAGTTTTGGATTGACATATACACACTACTATATATAAAATAACTAATAAGCACCTATAGCACAGGTGCTATAACTATTCAATAGTCTGTAATGACCTATATGGGAAGATAGCTTTAAAAAGAGTAGATATATGTATATGTGTAACTGATTCACTTTGTTTAGAGTAGAAACTAATATCACATTGTAAATCAACTATACTTCTGTAAAAATTTTTTAAAAATACAGCAAGCAGATAAAGTTATGGGTCAACACAATGGAAAACCAGGGTAACTACAAATTAAAAAGTAATAGACTAAAAAAAAAGAAGAAGAAATGAATCCAAGCATAAACAAAAGACAAACATCAAATTGTGAAGGTAAAAAACAAAACAAAAAAAGCTATGAAATTAACTAGGAAACAAGGTTGAAATGGCAATAGATACATATCTACCAATAATCATTTTAAATGTCAATGGACTAAATGTTCTAATCAAAAGACACAGAGTGGTGGACTGGATTAGAAAGAAAAACACAATTGTACAATATGTTGCCTAGAAGAGATTTCTATCTGAAAGACACAGATAGAAATTAAGAAAATGGAAAAAGATATTTCGTGCAAATGGAAATGACAAGAAAGTTAGGGTGGGTAGCAAAGCTCATATCAGGCAAAATTAAAATTTAAATTAAAACCAATAAAGATAATAACAGACATTATATAATAATGAGATCAATTCAAGAAGAGGACAATACAGTCATTAACATGTATGCACCAAATACAGGAGCACCTAAATATACAAAACAAATGCTAACAGACATATAGGGAGAAATTAACAGGAATATAATAATAGTAAAAGATTTAACACCCCATTGACATCAATGGACAGACCTTCTAGACAGAAAGTTAATAAGGCAACAAGAGGTCCTAAATAATACAATGGAACAGTTAGACTTAATTGATACTTTTAGGACTTCACTTAAAACACACACACACACACACACACACACACAGAATATACATTCTTGTCAAGTGCACATGAAATATTCTCTAAGACTGATCATATACAAGGACACAAAGTAAGCCTCAACAAATTCAAGAGGATAGAAATATTGTGAAGCATTTTTTCCTGACAATAACTGTATGAAACTAGAAATCAATTGGAGAAAGAAAAAAGGTAAAATAACATATTGAGACTAAACAAGCTACCAAAAAAACTCAGTGGGTCAGTGATAAAACCAAAGAAGAAATTTAAAAATACCTCAATAAAATGACAATAAAAACAAAAACCTTACAAAAATCTATGGAATGCAGCAAAAGGAGTTCTAAGAGGAAAGTTTACAGTGAGTGATACAGGACTTCCTCAAGAAATAAAAACAATCTCAGATGAAGAACTTAACCTATCACCTAAAAGAATTAGAAGAAGAATCAAAACCCAAAGTCAACAAAAGGAAGGAAACAATAAAGTTTAGAGAGGATATAAGTAAAATAGATTAATAAGACAATGGAAAACATCAACAAAACCAAGAGAGGGTTGTTTGAAAAGATAAAAAATATCAACAAAAGCCTAGTCAGGCACACCAAAAAGAAAAGAGAGACAATTCAAATAAAATAAGAAATGAAAATGGAGAAATAACAACTGACACATGCTAGCAAAATAGTGTTCAAAATCCTTCAAGCTAGGCTTAAACAGTATGTGAACTGAAAAATTCCAGATGTTCAAGTTGGATTTAGAAAAGGCAGAGGAACCTGAGATCAAATTGCCAACATCTGCCAGATCATGGAGAAAGCAAGGGAATTCCAGAAAAACATCTATTTCTGCATCATTGAAAGGCTATGCTAAAGCCTTTGACTGTGTGTATCATAACAAGATGTGGAAAATTTTTAAAGAGATGGGAATACTGGACTGCCTTACCTGTTTCCTGAAAAACCTGTATGCAAGTCAAGAAAAAACAGGTAGAAAGGGACATGAAACAATATACTGGCTCAAAACTGGGAAAGGAGTACATCAAGGCTGCATCTTGTCACTGTGCTCATTTAATTTATATGCAGAGTGCATCATGCAAAATGCCAGGCTGGATGAACTATGAGCTGGAATCAAGATGCCTGGAGAAATATCAGTATCGTCAGATATGCAGATGACACCACCTTAATGGCATAAAGCAAAGAGGACCTAAAGAAACTCTTGATGGAGATGAAACAGGAGAGTGAAAAAGCTGGCTTAAAACTCAGCATTCTAAAAACTAAGATCATGACATCCAGTCCCATCATTTTATAGCAAATAGATGGGGAAAAAGTAGAAATAGTGAGAGACTATTTTCTTGTGCTCCAAAATTACTGCAGACAGTGGCTGCAGCCATGAAATTAAAAGCCACTTGCTCCTTGGAAGAAAAGTTATGACAAAACTAGACAGCATATTAAAATCAGAGATATCACTTTGCCGACAAAGATCCATATAGTCAAAGCTATGGTTTTTCCAGTAGTCATGTATGGATGTGAGAGTTGGATCATAAAGAAGTCTGAGCAATGAAGAATCAATGCTTTGGAACTAGTGCTGGAGAAGACTCTTGAGAGTCCCTTGGAAAGCAAGAAGATCAAACCAGTCAATCCTAAATGAAATCAACCATGAATATTCATTGGAAGGACTGATGCTGAAGCTGAAGCTCTAAAACTTTGGCCACCTGAAACAAGTAGCCAACTTATTAGAAAAGACCCTGATACTGAGAAAGATTGAGGGCAGGAGGAGCAGGGGGCAACAGAGGATGAGATGGTTGGATGGCATCATCAACTCAATGGACATGAATCTGAGCAAACTCCAGGAGATAGTGAAGGACAGGGAAACTTGGCAGGCTGCAGTCCATGGGGTCGCAAAGAGTCAGACAAGACTAAGTGACTGAACAACAACAACAGAGAAAGAATTTTTCAACCCAATATCTATGATGAATGTGGATGCAAAAATCCTCAACAAAATATGTGCTAACTTAATCCAATAATATATAAAAAGAATCATATACCATAATCAATTTAATTTCATTCCAGTGTTGAAAAAATGCTTCAACATATACAAGCAATCAATGTGCCAGATTAACAAAAAGAATGACAAAAACAACATGATGGTCTCAGTAGATGCAGGGAAAGTATTTGATAAAATTTAACATTCATTCATGATAAAAACTCTCACAGAGGTAGGTATCTGATATACACAGTCAAAGGCTTTGGTATAGTCAATAAAGCAGAAATAGATGTTTTTCTGGAACTCTTTTGCTTTTTCAATGATTCAGTGGATGTTGGCAATTTGATCTCTGGTTCCTCTGCCTTTTCTAAAACCAGCTTGAACATCTGGAAGTTCACAGTTCACATGTTGCTGAAGCCTGGCTTGGAGAATTTGAGCATTATTTTACTAGTGTGTGAGATGAGTGCAATTGTGCAGTAGTTTGAGCATTTTTTGGCATTGCCTTTCTTTGGGGTTGGAATGAAAACTGACCTTTTCCAGTCCTGAGGCCACTGCTGAGTTTTCCATACTTGCTGGCATATTGAGTAGAGCACTTTTATAGCTTTGTTTGTAGTGATGCTTCCTAAGGCCCGCTTGACTTCACATTCCAAGGTAAAGGTTTACAGGCTCAATGAGGACCAATAGTATGACAACCCATGTGCCAGGCACGTCGTCTATCTACATGGAGCTGCTGAAGGGCATATCCCTGCTAGTCAGGGCCTGACAAAATGTGGTCCACTGGAGAAGGGACTGGCAAACCACTTCAGTATTCTTGCCATGAGAAACCCTTGAACATAATGAAAAGTCAAAAAGATATGACATGAGAAGATGATCCCCCCAGATTAGTAGGTGTCCAATATGGAAAATTCTGAAAGAGATGGGAATACCAGACCACCTGATCTGCCTCTTGAGAAATCTGTATGCAGGTCAGGAAGCAACAGTTAGAACTGGACATGGAACAACAGACTGGTTCCAAATAGGAAAAGGAGTACGTCAAGGCTGTATATTGTCACCCTGTTTATTTAACTTATATGCAAAGTACATCATGAGAAATGCTGGACTGGAAGAAACACAAGCTGGAATCAAGATTGCCGGGAGAAATCTCAATTACCTCAGATATGCAGATGACACCACCCTTATGGTAGAAAGTGAAGAGGAACTAAAAAGCCTCTTGATGAAAGTGAAAGTGGAGAGTGAAAAAGTTGGCTTAAAGCTCAACATTCAGAAAACGAAGATCATGGCATCCGGTCCCATCACTTCATGGGAAATACATGGGGAAACAGTGGAAACAGTGTCAGATTTTATTTTTCTGGGCTCCAAAATCACTGCAGATGGTGACTGCAGCCATGAAATTAAAAGATGCTTACTCCTTGGAAGTTATGACCAACTAGATAGCATATTCAAAAGCAGAGACATTACTTTGCTAAAAATGGTCCGTCTAGTCAAGGCTATGGTTTTTCCTGTGGTCATGTATGGATGTGAGAGTTGGACTGTGAAGAAGGCTGAGTGCCAAAGAATTGATGCTTTTGAACTGTGGTGTTGAAGAAGACTCTTGAGAGTCCCTTGGACTGCAAGGAGATCCAACCAGTCCATTCTGAAGGAGATCAGCCCTGGGATTTCTTTGGAAGGAATGATGCTAAAGCTGAAACTCCAGCACTTTGGCCACTTCATATGAAGAGTTGACTCATTGGAAAAGACTCTGATGCTGGGAGGGACTGGGGGCAGGAGAAGAAGGGGACGACAGAGGATGAAATGGCTGGATGGCATCACTGACTCGATGGACGTGAGTCTCAGTGAACTCCAGGAGTTGGTGATGGACAGGGAGGCCTGGTGTGCTGCGATTCATGGGGTCGCAAAGAGTCGGACACGACTGAGCGACTGATCTGATCTGAATATGCTACTGGGGCAGAGGAGAGTTACAGCTCCAGAAAGAATGGAGAGGTAAGGTTAAAACTGAACTTTGCTCATTTATGGATGTGTCTGGAACTTAAATAAAGTCTAGTGCTGTAAAGAACAGTACTGCATAGGAACCTGGAATGTTAGGTCCATGCATCAAGGTAAGTTGGATATGGTCAAACAGGAGATGGCAAGAGTGAACATTGACATTTTAGGAATCAATGAAGTAAAATGGACAGGAATGGGTGAATTTAAATTGGAGGACCATTATATCTACTACTGTTGGCAAGAATCCCTTAGAAGAAATGGAGTAGCCCTCACAGTCAAGAGTTTGAAATATAGTACTTGTGTATAATCTCAAAAATGACAGAATGATCTCAGTTCCTTTCCAAGGGAAACCATTCAACATGACAATAAACCAAGTTTACACCCCAACCACTAATGGCAAAGAAGCTGAAGCTGAATAGTTAAATGAAGACCTACAAGATTTTCTAGACCTAACACCAAAAAAAGATGTCCTTTTTGTCACAGGGGACTGGAATGCAAAAGTAGGAAGTCAAGAAATATACAGAAAAATTGTCAAGGTTGGCCTTGAAGTAAAAAATGAAGCAGGGCAAAAGCTAAGAAAGCTTTGCCAATAGAACACACTGGTCATAGCAAACAGCCTCTTTCAACAACACAAGAGATGACTCTACACATGGACATCACCAGATGGTCAATACTGAAATCAGATGGATTATATTCTCTGCAGCTAAAGATAGAGAAGCTTCATATAGTCAGTAAAAACAAGACCTGGAGCTGACTGTGGTTCAGATCATGAGCTCTTTATTGCAAAATTCATACTTAAATTGAAGAAAGTAGGGGAAACCACTAGACCATTCAGGTATGACCTAAATCTAATCCCTTATGAATATACAATGGAGGTGACAAATAGATTCAAGGATTAGATCTGGTAGAGTGCCTGAAGAACTCTGGATGGAAGTTTGCAGCAGATGGTGACCAAAACCATCCCCAAGAAAATAAAATGCAAGAATGCAAAATATTTGTTTGAGTAGGCCTTACAAATAGGTGAGTAATAAAGAGAAACAAAAGGCAAAATGGAAAGATACAGCCAACTGAATGCAGAGTTCCAGAGAATAATAAGGAGAGATAAGAAAGTTTTCTTAATTTAACAATGCAAAGAAATAGAGGAAAACAGTAGAATGGGAAAGACTAGAGACCTCTGCAAAAAATTGGAGACCCGAGGGAACATTTCATGCAAAATTGGCACAACAAAGGACAGATATGGAAAGGGCCTAATAGAAGTAGAATATATTAAGAAGAAGTGACAAGAATATACAGAAGAATTGTACAAAAAAGGGTCTTAATGACCCAGATAACCACAATGGCCTGGTCACTCACATAGAGCCAGACATCCTGGAGTCCGAAGTCAATTGGGC
Organism: Bubalus kerabau; assembly: GCF_029407905.1. Taxonomy (NCBI): domain Eukaryota; kingdom Metazoa; phylum Chordata; class Mammalia; order Artiodactyla; family Bovidae; genus Bubalus; species Bubalus kerabau. The sequence goes on from NC_073629.1 coordinate 71,556,900, forward strand.
CTTAGGAAGCATTACTATGAAAAAAGCTAGTGTGGAGGTGATAGAATTTCAGCTGAATTATTTCAACAAAATTCCTAAAAGATGATGCTGTGAAAGTGCTGCACTCAATATGTCAGCAAATTTGGAAAACTCAGGAGTGGCCACAGGACTGGAAATGGTCGGTTTTCCTTCCAATCCCAAAGAAAGGCAATGCCAAAGAATGTTCAAACTCCAATATAATTGCAATTTTATTGCAACTACAGTACCAGAATGTCAGATATACAAGTTGGATTTAGAAGAGGCAGAGGAACCAGAGATCAAATTGCCAACATCTGCCAGATGATGGAGAAAACAAGGGAACTCCAGAAAAACATCTACTTTAGTTTCACTGACTACACTAAAACCTTTGACCATGTGGGTCACAAAAAAATGTGGAAAATTCTTAGAGATGGGGATACCAGACCACTTTACCTGTCTTCTGAGAATCTTATATGCAAAACAAGAAGCAAAAGTTAGAACTGGACATGGAACAATGGACTGGTTTAAATTAGGAAAGGAGTACATCAAGGCTGTATATTGTCACCCTGCTTATTTAATTTATATGCAGAGTATATCATGTGAAATGCTGGGCTGGGTAATTAACAAGATGGAATCAAGATTGCCTAGAGAAATATTAATAACCTCAAATATGTAGATGACACCACCCCAATGGTAGAAAGTGAAGAGGAACTAAAGAGCCTCTTGATAAGGGTTAAGGGGACAGTGAAAAAGCTGGCTCAAAAACTCAACATTCAAAAAACTTAAGATCATGGCATCTGGTCCCATCACTTTATGGCAAATAGATGGGGAAACAGTGGAAACAGTAACAGATTTTATTTTCTTTGGCTCCAAAATCACTGTGGAAAGTGACTGCGGCCAGGAAATCAAAAGCCACTTGCTCTTTGGAAGAAAAGTTATGACAAACATAGACAGCATATTAAAAAGCAGAGACATCACTTTGCTGACAAAGGTCCATATGGCAAAGCTATGATTTTTCCAGTGGTCATGTATGGATGTGAGAGTTGGACCATAAAGAAAGCTGAGCACCGAAGAATTGATGCTTTTGAACTGTGGTACTGGAGAAGACTCTTGAGAGTCCCTTGGACTGCAAGGAGATTAACCAGTCCATCTTAAAGGAAATCAACCCTGAATATTCACTAGAAGGACTGATGCTAAAGCTGAAGCTCCAGTACTTTGGCCATCTATTTCAAAGAGCTGACTGAATGGAAAAGACTCTGGTGCTTGGAAAGATTGAGGGTAAGAAGAGAAGTGGGCAGTATAATCTCATATACATTAATTTGAGAAATCTCCAGAAGATAATGAAGGACAGGGAATCCTGTCCCACTACAGTTCATGGGATTGTAAGGAGTCAAGGCTTAGCAACTGAAAAACAACAACAACATTTAGCTAAGGAGGTCCTTTTTTTGAAAACATTAAAACACTGACAAATGAAATTAAAGATGACTCAAAGAAATAGAAGGATATCACATGCTATTGGATGGAAGGATTAATGTTGTGAGAATGGCTATACTTACCCTAAAGCAATCTACAGATTTAATATAATCCCTATCAAAATACCCACAATATTTTCCACGGAACTAGAACAAATAATACTAAAATTTATATGGAACCATAAAAGACTCAGAATTGCCAAAGCAATCCTGAGGAAAAAAATCACAAAGCTACAAGCATTACCATTCTCAAACCTCAGACAATACTAAAAGCTACAGCAATCAAAGCAGCATGATACTGACACACACATACAGAAAAACATATAGATCAATAGCACAGAATAGAGAGTCCAGAAATAAACCCTCACACCTATGATCAACTAATCTACGACAAAGGAGGCAAAAATATTCAATGGAGAAAAGTCTCTTCAGCAAGTATTGCTGGGAAACCTGGACAGCTAAATGTAAATCAGTTAAGTTAGGACCCTACCTCACATCATACAGACAACATTAAAATGGTTTAAAGACTTAAATATGACATGATCCATAACACTCCTAGAAGAGGATATAGGCAAAAGTTTCTTGGACATAAATCATAGTAATGTCTTAGATCAGACTCCCAAGTCAAAATAAATGCAAGCATAAATAAGCAAATGAGACTGAATCAAACTTAAAAGCTTTAGCACTGCAACGGAAGCTATAAAAACAAACAAACAAGAAAAAAAAACAGCTATGGCATGGGAGAAAATATTTGCAAATGACGGACTGACAAGGGGTTAATATCCAGAATATATAAACAACTCATACAACTCAATAACAAGAAAATGAAAAATCTAGTCAAAAAATGGGCAGAAGATCTAAAGAAATGTTTCTCTAAAGAAGGCATAAATTATTAACAGGAACATGAAAAGTTGCTAAACATTACTAATTATTAGATAAATACAAATCAAAACTACACTGAGCTATCACCTCACATCTGTCAGATGGCTATCACAAAAAAATCTACGAGCTTTAAATGCTGGAGAGGGTGTGGGAAAAAGGGAAACCTTCTACTCTGTTGGTAGGAATGTATACTGTTACAGCCACTATGGAAAACAGTATGGAGTTTCCTCAAATATCTAAATATAGAGCTACCATATCATCCTGCAATCCCACTCCCCGGCATATATCTGGAAAAGATGAAAACTCTAATTGAAGATACATGGACCCCAATGTTCATAGCACTGTGAAGTCACTTCAGTAGTGTCCGACTCTGAGTGACCCCATAGACGGCAGCCCACAAGGCTCCTCTGTCCCTGGGATTCTCTAGGCAAGAACACTGGAGTGGGTTGCCATTTCCTTCTCCAATGCATGAAAGTGAAAAGTGAAAGTGAAGTCGCTCAGTCGTGCGGGACTCTTAGCGACCCCATGGACTGCAGCCCACCAGGCTTCTCCGTCCATGGGATTTTCCAGGCAAGAGTACTGGAGTGGGGTGCCATTGTTCATAGCACTAGTTTTCATAAAATCTCCTTTTGAATTCTACCATTTAAAGCCAGGTGGGCTACAGTTCATGGGATCGCAGAGTTGGACATGACTGAGCATGCATGCACAGCTCACAAACAGCTTCAACTGGGAACAATATGCTGTTTTCTTACGCCCCATTTTGCTCCTGACCAGTGTTCTCTTGCTAGTGAGAAGATGGAAGTATGATTCAGCACTAAGAGCACTCTGCTAGGAGTAAACTGTTGGTCTCTGGGAATGCTAGTGAAAGTAAAAGTGAAGTCACTGCCGTGTCCGACTCTTTTCAACCCCATGGACTGTAGCCTACCATGCTCCTCTGTTTATGGGATTTTCCAGGCAAGAGTACTGGAGTGGGTTGCCATTTCCTTATCCAGAGGATTTTCCCGACCCAGGGATCAAACCTGGGTCTCCCGCATTGTAGGCAGACACTTTGCTGTCTGAGCTACCAGGGAAATCCTCCGAGAATGCTAATCACTATAGTATTTCTTAGTATATCCAAAAATCTTGAAATTGTAAATACAAGAGGGAAAATAGCATGTTTTGCAAGAAAGCTAAATTTGGCCTTACACTTGGAAAACAATTTAATACAGTCCAATCCATCCTTCCAATAATACTTTCTAAGATATGATGTCTTCTTTGATGTATTACAAATTGTACATTTAAACTGCTGTTAACTGAATATTGTTACTAGACTCAACTAGCAAAAAAGCAGAACAGCTGTGCTGGACTCTACTTTGGGTTTCCTATTCAGATTGTCATGCACATCCTCCAATTGCTTCTCCTTTTTGCCAGTGGAAATTGCCAATGGAATTCTTCCCTTGGAGTTTATTCTATGCTCATGTTAACTTTCCTCCAGCTGAGTATTGGGGCCTTTTTCTTTAAGTGGAACAATTGGACTTGGAGGCAGAAAACCTAAGTGTTGGCCCCCTAGTTCTACCAAGATCTTGAATACGGGGTTTCCCAGGTGGCTCAATGGTAAAGAATCTGGTTACCGGTGGAGGAAATACAAGAGACATGGGTTTGATCCTTGGATCAAGAAGATCCCCTTGAGTAGGAGAGGGCAACCCTCTCTGTATTTTTGCCTGGAAAATTCCAAGGATGGAGGAGACTGGTGGGCTACAGTCCAGGGAGTGGCAAAGAGTCACAGGACTGAGCACACACACATGAACAATGGGAGACCTCTTACATCTTTCTTTCGTTACAGTGCCTCCGTGATCACAGTTGAACAAACCACAGGGAGCCCAGTCAGGCACACAGAAGTTGAACCACAGAAAGATGTTATAAGTGATCTTATTTATCTAATTTGCTAGCATATAACTGGTGGTATGACTTCCCTGGGAGCTCAGTTGGTAAAGAATCTGCCTGCAGTGCAGGAGACCCCGGTTCATTCCTGGGTTGGGAAGATCCCCTGGAGAAGAAATAGGCTACCCATTCCAGTATTCTTGGGCTTCCCTGGTGGCTCAGCTGGTAAAGAATCCACCTGCAATGTGGGAGACCTGGGTTCAACCCCTGGGTTGGGAAGCTCCTTTGGAGAAGGGAATAGCTACCCACTCCAGTATCCTGGCCTGGTGGTATGTACCAAGTTCAGTACTATAAGCATACCTGGAGAAGATATTTTACCATCTGACTTTACAAAATTAATAAGAATTGTTTGAAAATCAACTTCTACTTTGTTCTTGTAAAATTAACAAGCAGAAACCTCAGTTAAATAGAGTTGGGTGACAAGAAGCAGGAGCTCCTATATCCTGTGATGACAGCAATCCAGTAACAAGAATAAAGACTCCTTTTCTTCCCAGGCAGGGCCTCCACCTTTGAAAACTCATACTCATTGTTCACTACAGCCCTTCCAACCTCCTTTTATCCTCCATTAAAGTCTTCTCCTTCCCTTGCCTGTGAGAATTTGCCTATGGCTCACCATGATTGCAGACCCCAAATTGCAACTCTCTGCTGATTCTAAATAAACCCATCTTAGCCAGAGAAATATCTGAGAGTCTATTTGTTTCAGGTCAACATTTTTGTGGCCTATATGGGGACCAGAGAAGACCCCTGATGGCCCTGGAGCTGATGAGCAGACAGGTACAAGACTCATAACTCAGCCCATTTTCACTCACTGCTTTTCTCACTGAAGAGTTTGAAGGTATATCTTTCTCTTGGATCTGAGTTCATGCCCTCTTTGAATGTGAAGCTCTCCAGGGTTTATTCAGGATCTGAATAAAGGTTTAAAGGTTTTGTTTTTCTAGTTAAGGCCTTGCTCTGTATGAACGTGCTCGTTTGGCACTTCAGTCTGATCTTGAGATCAGACTGCTTCAACCAAAGCTGGCTGAAAATGCTTCAGCTCAATTTCTTCAGGAAAGTGTTGCTTCAAATAAAGCTGTGCCAGTTTTTCAGCCTTTAGCCTATTCCTTTGGAAAGTCTATTTTCTGGAGACTGGCTGGAAAAAAAAAAAAAAAAAAAATGCCTTCAGCCTGGCTCTTCCAGGCCTAAGCAGTCTTTTTAGGACTGGCTGGGATTGGCTTGCAAGTTGTTTAAAGATTGTTCTTTACTCTAGAGGAAAACTCCCTAGGAAACGGGGTCCCTATCTAAGTATTTTAGGGTGCCTGCCCAAGGACTGTGGCTAGTTTTATGTTTAAAACCTTTGTCTTTCTTCACACTCATTTCTAATTTAAATGGTCTAAACTGGAAACAGTCAATTTAGAATATCAATAGCCATTATGAGGAACTTTTGAAATCCTTTTGAAATCAAGAAAAACTTAATTTTCTTCGAACTGAATTGGAGTACTAAAGCTCAAAAACTTCCAGAATTGAGTGGAGTGCTTATTTTGATTGTATTTTGAGATTTTCCAATATCAGGAGTCTAAAATTGCTTCTCTGCAAAATAAGATTTTAAGACTGAGAAAAAGAAAGAAAGAGAAAATGGCTTGCAAATCTTCAGGCTCATCTTCCTTGACTTCTTTGTCTCATGCTCTGCCTTCATCTCTTCTTCTTCCTTTCCATCCATATATGCCTCCACTATACCTTAAGACCCTCCAAACTAATTCTCCCTCCAAACTTCCCCTTTTCTCTGATACTCTTTCTGCTCTCTTTTCTGCTGAATCTGTCAGAATCTGTCCCTTTAAAAGTAACCATCAGAGGATCCAGAAGCGAAACACTTAATTTCTTATATTTCCTGGACTAAGGATGAATTGCAAGCCATAGTCAAAGATTTTCTCAAGGTAATTCCTCACAGATTTGCTGAGGGATTTAATATAAGTCATTCAAGTTTATCAGCCTGATTTCTCTGACACTTATCAGCCAGTTTATATGCTTGTTGATGAAGGCCAGGACAAGCACTGGATGAAAACTGCCAAAGTGGGAAAATCCTAAAAAGCTCTCTAGAATTACAAATTAGAGACCAGTCCACTAACTTATATGATCAGGCTTGGGCAATCACTAGTCAACTTTATGGACTAGTCAACCTAGGGCTTTTCCAAAGCCTATTGTTTGGAACAAAATGCAAGCTTGCAAACAAAAATCTGATGAACTTTTTCATGATTATTACAATCCACTTTGGAATGTTATTAAAGGGAATTTTGGTCTTCCTTCAAATATTGATTCCACTCAGGTAGCTCTTAACTCTATGTTTACTAATGTGTTGTTGAACTGGGATCTTTCCCTCCAAGTAAAAAGGACCAGGATGAAATGGGAAACTGTCTACTCTAGATTTAGTTAATCTGGCAAACCAATTCACACTTTAGATGAGTCACCTAAATGAAAGACCACCCTTATTCTTAATCTTCAAGTCCAGCAAATGAAGACCCCCAAAACAAACTCTCCTAGTTTCTGTTATTAGTTTAAAAAAAAAAAAAAAGATGACAGGACAGTTGACAAGAGACTATTACAAATGTAACAGTACTTTCAGATGGTTAAAATTTACCTTCAGACCTCTAACCAGCCTTTCCAATATCCTTCCAGTTCTCAGAATTCTGAGGATCTATGGGAGGTCTTCCCAATCTTTCCTCTTAATCAGCTTGGAGAAACATTTTGCTACATTGGGAATGAATTTATTCCAGTCCTAACCAACTCTGGAGCCACACTCTTGATGTTTAATCCCACTACTATAAAGCAGCGAGCCTCTGTCTTAGAATATCAAAAATGTTTATACTGTGGGTCTCTCCAGTGACCCTCAAGAGTTTCCTTTCTCTGGACCTATTCCCTTTTCTTTAGGCCCTTTAAGAGGTACAAATACTTTTCTCCTTAGTACCTCTGCTGCTGCTGCTGCTAAGTCGCTTCAGTTGTGTCCGACTCTGTGCGACCCCATAAATGGCAGCTCACTAGGTTCCTCCGTCCCTGGGATTCTCCAGGCAAAAATACTGAAGTGGGGTGCCATTGCCTTCTCCAAGTACCTCTACCCCTGTCCATTTATTAGTCCAAGACTTCTTAAAGAAGTATCATGACAGAGTCTTTTTCTCCCAAAAGGGGGAAAGCATTCTAGAATTTGACAGTAGTAGTCAAAGTAACCAAACAGGTGAACTCCATATTTGTTTTGACATCTTTTACTTGCTCCATCTCTGAGAGTACTAGAGCAGATTCTGGGAACTGCTGATCATTTCCCTACTGAATCATCTACTACCTTCCTTATGTCAAAATCTCCGAATGATTTTGGGCAGAAGTTACAGAGCACCTCCTGTCTAGATTCAAACAAACCCCTCAAAACCTCTTGCCTAGATTAATGCCTTATAAATATAGAAGCTGTTCAAGGCATAAAGCCCATAGTAGAAGATTACAGGCTCGAGGCCACATTATCCCTGTAGTTGGAACACTCCCATTTCATCAGTGAGAAAACATTAGGGCAGAAATGAAGATTTGCCCAGGACCTCTGTTCAGCAAACATTATCTGTCAACACTTTATAGTTCCTAACCCTAATACTACTACAGCACAATTGCACTCATCTCACACGCTAGTAAAGTAATGCTCAAAATTCTTCAAGCCAGGCTTCAGCAATACGTGAACTGTGAACATCCAGATGTTCAAGCTGGTTTTAGAAAAGGCAGAGGAACCAGAGATCAAATTGCCAACATCCACTGGATCATCGAAAAAGGAAGAGAGTTCCAGAAAAACATCTATTTCTATTTCTGCTTTATTGACTATGCCAAAGCCTTTGACTGTGTGGAACACAATAAACTGTGGAAAATTCTGAGAGAGATGGGAATACCAGACCACCTGACCTGCCTCTCGAGAAACCTGTATGCAGGTCAGGAAGCAACAGTTAGAACTGGACATGGAACAACAGACTGGTTTCAAATAGGAAAAGGAGTACGTCAAGCCTGTATATTGTCACCCTGCTTATTTAACTTATATGCAGAGTACATCATGAGAAATGCTGGGCTGGAGGAAGTTACAAGCTGGAATCAGGATTGCCGGGAGAAGTATCAATAACCTCAGATATGCAGATGACACCACCCTTATAACAGAAAGTGAAGAGGAACTAAAAAGCCTCTTGATGAAAGTGAAAGAGGAGAGTGAAAATGTTGGTTTAAAGCTCAACATTCAGAAAACGAAGATCATGGCATCTGGTCCCATCACTTCATGGGAAATAGATGGGGAAACAGTGGAAACAGTGTCAGACTTTATTTTTGGGGGCTCAAAAATCACTGCAGATGGTGATGGCAGACATGAAATTAAAAGACGCTTACTCCTTGGAAGGAAAGTTATGACCAACCTAGATAGCATATTCAAAAGCAGAGACATTACTTTGTCAACAATGGTCCATCTAGTCAAGGCTATGGTTTTTCCAGTGGTCATGTATCAATGTGAGAGTTGGACTGTGAAGAAAGCTGAGTGCCGAAGAATTGATGCTTTTGAACTGTGATGTTGGAGAAGACTCTTGAGAGTCCCTTGGACTACAAGGAGATTCAACCAGTCTATTTTAAAGGAGATCAGTCCTGTGTGTCCTTTGGAAGGACTGATGCTAAAGCTGAAACTCCAATACTTGTGCGAGTTTGACTCATGTGAAGAGTTGACTCATTGGAAAAGACTCTGATGCTGTGACAGATTGGGGGCAGGAGGAGAAGGGGATGACAGAGGATGAGATGGCTGGATGGCATCACCGGCTCAATGGACATGAGTTTGAGTGATTTCTGGGAGTTGGTGATGGACAGTGAGGCCTGGCATGCTGCAGTCCATGGGGTCGCAAAGATTCAGACACGACTGAGCAACTGGACTGAACTGACTGATCCCTAATACATCATTAAAGTCGATTCCCACTGGAAGTAAATTCTTTAGTAGAATTGACTTATGCAGGGCATTCTTTAGTATTCATAAATGACCTAAATCAAATCCCTTTCGATTATACAGCAGAAGTCAAATAGATTCAAGGGATTACATCTGATAGAGTGCCTGAAGAACTATGGACAGAGGTTCATGACATTGTATAGGAGGCAATGATCAAGACCATCCCCCAAAATAGATGCAAAAAGGCAAAGTGGTTATCTGAGGAGGACTTACATACAGCTATGAAAAGAAGAAAAGTGAAAGGTAAAGGAGAAAAGGAAAGATTTACCCAACTGAATGCAGAGTTCCAAAGAATAGCAAGGAGAGATAAAAAGGCCTTCTTCAGTGATCAATGCAAAGAAATAGAGGAAAACAATAGAATGGGAAAGACTAGAGATCTCTTCAAGAAAATTAGAAATACCAAGGGAACATTTCATGCAAAGATGGGTTTAATAAAGGATAGAAACTGTAGGGACCTAACAGAAGCAGAGGATATTAAGAAGAGGTGACAAGAATACACAGAAAAACTGTACAAAAAAGATCTTCATGACGCAGATAACCATGATGGTGTGATCACTCACCTAAAGCCAGACATCCTGGAACGTGAAGTCACGTGGGCCTTAGGAAGCACCACTATGGACGAAGTTAGTGGAGGTGATGGAATTCCAGTTGAGCTGTTTCAAATCCTAAAAGATGATGCTGTGAAAGTGTTGAACTCAATATGCCAGCAAATTCAGAAAACTCAGCAGTGGCCATAGGACAGGAAAAGATCATTTTTCATTCTAATCCCAAAGAAAGGCAATGCCAAAGAATGCTCAAACTACCGCACAATTGCACTCATCTTACACTGTAGCAAAGAAATGCTCAAAATTCTCTACGCCAGGCTTCAACAGCACGTGAACCATGAAGTTCCATATGTTCAAGCTATATTTTAAAAAGGCAGAGGAACCAGAGATCAAATATCTAACATCTGTTGGATATCAAAAAAGCAAGAGAGTTCCAGAAGAACATCTACTTCTACTTGTGGAGAAACCCTAACTTGCCTAGATGTAAAGCCGTGGGGTTACACTGTTAGCCCTTCTTATTTCTCACAATCTTGAAGGAGATCTGCCTGACACAAAGTTCCCTAGAGACTCTACTCTGTGGCAAAGTAGTGAAGATTTGCTTCTTTTCACTCCTTCTCAAACCTCTCAAGAAGTTGGTATCCCCTTGCAAAAGCTTTTGATCTTAAAGGAACATAAGTCTACCAAGGAGAAATTGCAGTTTTCTCAAACCCGGGTTTAATATTTAGGGCATCCATGATTGGAACAAGGGCTACCCATAGGTCCAGATAGGCTTCATGGTGTCCTACTTTCCCCAAGCCTAAAACTGCCCTTTTGGTTGTGACCAGTGAGAAATTATTGTGGGATCCCCTGTAACTATTTTTGTATCCCATATAATTGCAGCTCTCCTCAATTCTCGCTAAACTCAACATTTCTCAGCCAGCCCACCTCACCTCCTATGAAGTCCTTTAAAAAAAAAAAAATGCCACTCACATAACTCTTTTATGTTGTAATCACCTATCCCAGTTACTCTTCTCTCCTTCATCAGTGATGAAGTCCCTTGTGAAGTGAAGTGAAGTGAAAGTGTTAGTCACTCAGTTGTGTCTGACTTTTTGCAACCCCGTGGACTGTAGCCTACCAGGCTCCTCTGTCCATGGAATTCTCCAGGCAAGAGTACTAGGGTGGGTAGCCATTCCCTTCTCCCAGCATCTTCCTGACCCAGATATTGAACTTAGGTCTCCTGTATTGCAGGCAGATTCTTTACCATCTGAGCCACCAAGGAAGCCCTGATGAAGTCCCTTACTACTACTTAACAGTGATGGACCACGTCTGACTCCTCTGGATGATCCATAAAAAATTCCACTGGATAAAGTTGACTTCTCAGGGTTAACTGATGGTTCTTATTTAAAAGATGACATGGAAAATATTGTACTGTATGTGCTATTGTAACTCTTTTTGGTATTGAGGCAGCATCTTTACCTATGGCTACTTCAGCCCAACAAGTAGAACTCTATGGTCTTAAACAGATTTGTACATTAGCAAGGGACAAAGCTGCCAACATTTATACTGATAGTAGATATGCTTTTAGAGAGCACACAGTTTTAAAGTGTTGTGGAAGCAACATGTCTCCCTTCCAGAGTAAGTAAAATCATAAATGGCCCTATACTTGGGAATTACTAAATACAATAATTTTGCATCCTACTTTAGCTTTTGAGATTCTGGGACATGCTAAACTTGACTCTTTGGGAGCTAAGGGAAATTATTCTTCTGATATTTCTGTAAAAAAAAAAAAAATGCTGCTTTTAAAGGGACCAGTAACAGCTAAACCACTAGTATAGTCCAATGGGATATTTCCACAAATAATAATTTAGAAAGACTGACAAGAAAGGCCGAATAATTGGCCTCAGAAAAGGAAAATCAGGATTGGAAAACCAACGCTTGTTGGTTTGATAAAATAAAAAAGCTCTGGTTTGGACCAAATAACAAACCAATCCTTCTAAAACTCTCATTTGTCACTATTGTATGTGTACTAAATCATCAGCCTTCTGACAAATGATAGCCTTCATGAACCAATATTGGTAGAGAAGCATTAACAAGTCTGCAAAAAGTGCCCACCTCACTTGTTCCACTCATTCAAATTACAATCCAGGGAAGCCTGTTTGTACTGCTTTCAGACATCTTAAACTGCTGAATGGACCATTGGAGTTCTGGCAAATGGATTTCATACAACTTCCTTCACATAATGGATATAAATATGCTTTAGCCATGGTCTGTATGCTTTCACACTGGACAGAAGCCTCTAACGTGACTAAGGCCCTTTTGGAAAAGATTATCCTATACCTGGAGAACTCTTCTCAAACCTCATAGTGATTGAGGAACCCATTTTACTTTGCCAAATGTTTCAATAAGGCTGTGTGCTGTTTGACTGGTTTCACAATGTTTTCAGTATGCCCTCTGGTTTATTCGAATGCACTTAGCAGCATTATTAAGACTCAGATGGCAAAATTTGTAGAGGACCTCCAAATACTTTGGTTAAAAGCATTGCCATTGGTCTTTCTAAATCTCAGATCTACTCCCTTTTGGAACTCATAATTTTCCACCTTTTGAGATAGTCTCAGGATTCCCAGTGACTTGGCTCTTGCTTCTTTTGACCCACAACTGAGAAAAGGAGAGATACTCCAATATTGTAAAGTTCCATAACCATGATATGGAACAGCAATCTTTTTACAATGCAGTCTTGGGAGGCAAAGGCCTTAAGAATCACACTTTTGCAGCTTGAATATTTTGTCTATTAGAAAAGACATCTCTAGAGAAACTCTCTTCAACCTCAATGGAAAGGCCACTATCAAGTACTACTAACCACTAACCAACCCTTGTATTGCCAAACTCTAAGGATAGATTGTTGGGTTCGTGTGACATAGTCAAAGAAGGCACCAAACTCTGACTGAAACTGCACATCATTTGGACACAAAAGTTGATTTCCTAGAATTTAAGCAGATGACGTATAATGAAATAGATTTTCTAATATATCTGGACCTGACCAGTTGGAATTTTGTCATCGAACATTTGATATTGGTACAACAACCCTTTAGATGATCTTCAGTGTCATGGTCGTGATAACATGTGGGCATTAGATTAAAAAGCATCTGAAAGTTCTCCTTCCTAACCCTCCTTGTTACTTGAATATGACTCTCATAGTTTGCAGTCTGTACACTTCAAGGTGAGACATTATATCCAGGAGAGATCTTTCTGACACTTAGGTACAAAAAGCCACTGAAACTGGAAAACCTGACCCTTGATCAGTGCTACTCTTAGAGAAAGATTTTGATCAAAAGGGAAAATTTTTTTTAAATTAATATACAGAAGCCTCAATTAAACAAATTTGGAAGACAAGAGGGATAAGGCAGGGCCCAACAAGAAAAATTCCTCTTCGTTTCTGGCAAGGATACCACCAATGAAAAGCCACAAACTTTTTTCTTTTTTATTATATCCCTCCCAATGTCCTTTACCTCTTGACAAAAGTATTCACTTTCCCTTGCCCTTGGGGGCTGTACAAGGTTGCAGATCCTGAATTGCAGTCTCTGCTGATCTTGAATAAACTCATCTTTGCTGGATAAATATCTGGCTTTCTATTAGTTTCAGGTCAACAGTCTTCTTTCTTACTAAGGGATTAGTGAAATTGTTTAAGCTAAGCCTCCCCACCCCATTTTTGCTAAAGACAATTTTTTTTACTCCAGTTCAGACTAGGTTTCTTAAGTTATCCAGGGTTTAATTTTTTTTCTAACTTGCACAGAATCATATTGTGAATGTTTGTTGGTTTGCATTTTCAACATGCATCTCTCCTCCTACAGATGGGTACGGTGACTTTGCTTTGGGGGACTTATCCCATTGAATATGATGCAATGAGACTTTATAAAAGGGCCTTCCCTTCTGCAGGCAGATGGCCCATGATCCAAGTTAAGCTAGTTGGATTCCGTCTTTCTAGAATTTTTTTCCTGAACTGAGAATCACAAAGAAAAGATATGATTGGAGCTAATTGGTCCTGTTGGTGGTGGCCCAGAGAGATGTCTCACTAGTTCTTGATTCCAAGTTCCTATAGCTGCTGTTCCTGAAATATTTGAATTTTTTTTTAATTTCCTTTAATTATATGTTCTACCCAGTACTCATCCTTTGAATACTCTTGGCAAGCACTGGTTTCAGTTCCCTGCCAAAGATCCTAGCTGATACAAGAATACAATTTAATCATCCATTCACATGTTACCTACAATTGTTTTGATGAAAAGTGTACCTATCAGAATTGTCTTTTCATTTTTTTTTTTTTGTCTTTCTGCCCCTATCTCTGTGTTCTGTTTTTATCCTGTTCCTACTTCTATTTTTGTAAAGAAGAGTATATCAAACTGTCCTCAGTTTGTGTTTAAACTATTTCTTATACTGGACAGAAAGAATAGATACACTTTATTTTTTGTTAATCATCTTGCCTTACAACTCACTCAGGCTGATTGTCTATTTGTTTCTCTCCTGTAGCTGTGTAGGTTGCAAACTGCTCAGCATAGTACTAGTTGAGTCATCTTAAATGTTCATTAACTCTCAACCACTTTGAAAGTTCTGATAAATTATTAAGATATTTAAGCCAAGCCTAAACACAATAAAAGCATCTCTAAAGGAACGGTGGAGTTGACTGTGACTTCTAGATGCTGTTAAACTTCTAGATGCTGTTAGCACCTGAGGCCATTTTATTCTTATTAGGCAAATAGCATTGGATGCAAAGATGGGCTTATGACCATAGCAGGGTCCTGCACAGGCTGTCCAAACATAGTACACTGAGATGAGATTCTACTCAGAAAAAAAACGCGTTGATGTACTGAATAATGTAAAAAATAGCAGATCATTTATAAAAAAATCAATTTATCACTTTAGAGATTAAAAGACAAAGTTTCCAATTGCAAACAGAATGCTAAAACATAAATGGAAAGGGTATAGAAATGACTATTAATAAAATATTTCCTATTAGCCACAGACATTTACCCAGAAAGCCTCAGCAGTCTTGTACTAATACTTGAGCATAAATAACATGGATTTAAGCAATATATGCAATGATTTCCATGAGTATGCTTGAATAGTTGTTATTTTAAAAGTCTAATGTTAAACCTCAAGAATTACCATATCTTCACTAACTCCAAAATTCACCTTCTCATTGGTATATCAGGTAATGAAGGTATTGACACAACTTTTATTTGCTCCTGGTTGTCCACACATTTGGAGAATTAGGGCAGAATAGTATGTTTCAGAAACATTTCTTTAACACAGCTTTAATACAAAAGATTTCTTTGTTCTGAGATACATGGGCTTTGTGTTTTCCTACTTCAAATAATTACTGTATTCTCTGGAAAGGTGAATACCGAGTAACCTCTAGTTGGCTAAATTTCTGAATCCCTCAGAAATCCTCTTACATTCACAATTAAATGTAACAAATTGTCAGGAAGGTAAAGTCAGTACTATAAACAAAATTCTTAGTGCCATCCCTCCAACACAGGGTCTCTGTTGTACAAGGAAACAACAAAAAATAATAGACAAAGTGAATCTCCTAAAGCAAAAATAATTTTGGAGGAGGTGGGGTGTGATTGAGGTTTTCTGAAAAATAAAATATGTAACTTTATTCTAAAAAAAACAGTAAAATCTGGGCTAAAATCACAACTAATATTCTTAAAACATAGACTTGCTTAACCATTGTTTTTTACATTTAGACAAAACAGTTGTGTGATATTAATACATTAGATTCAACTTTGATGATTGCAACATCATAAAAAGGATCAATGCTACAAAATATATGAGTGTCTTAAGTTTTTCCAAGAGCCACTTTTTATGCCTTAAATCTCAAAGTATTATCCTTTGAAGGACTTTGTTGATTTTCTCTTCTTCAATTGTTTACTGGTTTAAATAAGCCTGATCATATTTCAGGGGCCTTGCCTGGGAATCCCAGAAGTTGTTCCAAGATAATTTACTCCATTGTTAAAAAATTTTAATCTTTTGGTAATATTTGGAATTTTGCAAATATTTTTAATAAATATTTAAGTGTTTTCACTTTTACAATGAACCAGAAGATAAAGTTAGCCTGAAAATAAGGCTTGTACTAATGCTCAGAAGGATAAATGGCTGAATGATTTTCCTTCCTGTGGGAAAAAGAAGCTGTAGTAACTCAGGTAATAGATAGACATTACTTACTTAACACACTGAAAAGTCACTAAGAACTTAATTTGGAATTACCTTAAATTATTGATTGATGCTCAAAGTTTGCCAAAAGAATTAATGAATTATGCATTTGAAGCTTCATGAAAATAAAACTTCTAATTATTCTTTGTCATCATTGATAAGGACTTCCCTGTAGCTCAAAAGGTACAGAATCTGCCTGCAATGCAGGAGACTAGGGTTTGATCCCTGGGTTGGGAAGACCCTCTAGAGAAGGGCATGGCAAGCCACTCTAGTATTCTTGCCTGGAGAATCCCATGAACAGGGGAGCCTGGTGGGCTACAGTCTGTGGGGTTACAAAGAGTTGGACATGACTGAGTGATCAACACACACACATCATTGATGAATCTCAGTGTTAGTAAAAGCACAAATATTGCAAGCAGATTTACCACACTGTAGAACTTAAAAATGAAATAGCCAAATTATTTTTAATTTCTGCTCCCAACTTCCAATAGTATCTCTACTTTATGATTTGTCTTTGGGCACCCCAGCTGTCACTGATGACTCCTTGCTCTAGAAGCTCATGATCTGGTTTTTATCTCTATAGACTTTCATGCCATGGATTGATTTCTATGAACTACTTGAGTAGGATGAAAGAAGAAAATAAATTAGTCAAAAATGTGTGACACAGCTCAGAAATAATAGCTTTCCCTTATATTGATTGTTGGCAGATCTTATGTCTAGTCACCACTAAACAGCCCATGTGACTGCTGGAGGAAGGACTAATTTATGCATTATTGTTCAGCTACACAATTAATTGTATCATGCATTTAGTTCAATAACTAAGCTGAATTTTGGCTTAGTTGGAGCTTTATATCTAAAATGCTAGGTAGCCATGATATGCCTATATAAATTCTAATGAAAAAGACTGGAGAATGGGGTAAGTGTTATATGTCCATGATGTCATCACTTTCTTCTTTTCTAGAAAGGGTAATATCTTTTTCTTTCCCTTATTCCATCCAAATTCACCGTAAAGTCTACCTTTATCTTCCCTTCTTTTTTCTGCATTTTCTCCCTGTCCATCATCTGCTCCCATTCTCTTTGTTTCCTTTATATTTGAATGTCTATTTCTTTAGTTATTATATTAAGAATAATTAACACTATCTCTAGAGCTGAGCCATGTAGAATTGGTCATATATAGTAAGGTCTAATACTATGAGGCACTGTGCTCAGTATCTTGACCTTTTCCCTTCTAAAAACCACAGGACATGGACAGTATAACTAGCGTACTCACTTTGTATTATGTCGAGACTGGCTTGACAAGCAGGGTGACCAAAAGCACAACATGGCGAGAGAATAAGAAACAAGACACAAGAATTCAGTGAAAAGTGAGGATCAGGGGACCAACACCGCTCCAAGGTGAAGGTGCTGAAAGTGAATCCAAGCCAGTTTTATTAATACTTTCAGCCATGAAGGAAAGAATATGTGGGGAATTTAGCTATAACTCATGTGGCTTTTAAGTCCAAAGAACAAAATGATCATTAACCATTGAGTAACTAAGTCCCTAAATCAAATCCCTTATGATTATACAATGGAAGTGAGAAATAGATTTAAGGGCCTAGATCTGATACATAGAGTGCCTGATGAACTATGGAATGAGGTTCATGATATTGTACAGGAGAGAGGGATCAAGACCATCTCCATGGAAAAGAAATGCAAAAAAGCAAAATGGCTGTTTGGGGAGAACTTACAAATAGCTGTGAAAAGAAGAGAAGCAAAAAGCAAAGGAGAAAAGGAAAGATATAAGCATCTGAATGCAGAGTTCCAAAGAATAGCAAAAAGAGATAAGAAAGCCTTCCTCAGTGATCAATGCAAAGAAATAGAGGAAAACAACAGAATGGGAAATACTAGAGATCTCTTCAAGAAAATTAGAGATACCAAGGGGACATTTCATGCAAAGATGAGCTCTATAAAGGACAGAAATGGTATGGACCTAACAGAAGCAGAAGATATTAAGAAGAGATGGCAAGAATACACAGAAGAACTATACAAAAAAGATCTTCACAACCCAGATAATCACGATGGTGTGACCACTCACCTAGAGTCAGACATCCTGGAATGTAAAGTCAAGTGGGCCTTAGAAAGCATCACTACGAACAAAGCTAGTGGAGGTGATGGAATTCCAGTTGAGCCATTCCAAATCCTGAAAGATGATGCTGTGAAAGTGCTGCACTCAATATGCCAGCAAATTTGGAAAACTCAGCAGTGGCCAAAGGACTGGAAAAGTCAGTTTTCATTGCAATCCCAAAGAAATGCAATGCCAAAGAATGCTCAAAGTACCTCACAATTGCACTCATCTGACATGCTAGTAAAGTAACGCTCAAAATTCTCCAGGCCAGGCTTCAGCAATACGTGAACTGTGAACTTCCTGATGTTCAAGCTAGTTTTAGAAAAGGCAGAGGAACCAGAGATCAAATTGCCTACATCCGCTGGATGATGGAAAAATCAAGAGCGTTCCAGAAAAACATCTATTTCTGCTTTATTGACTATGCCAAAGCCTTTGACTGTGTGGAACACAATAAACTGTGGAAAATTCTGAAAGAGATGGGAATACCAGACCACCTGACCTGCCTCTTGAGAAACCTGTATGCAGGTCAGGAAGCAACAGTTAGAACTGGACATGGAACAACAGACTGGTTCCAAATAGGAAAAGGAGTACGTCAAGGCTGTATATTGTCACCCTGCTTAATGAACTTATATGCAGAGTACATCATGAGAAATGCTGGACTGGAAGAAGCACAAGCTGGAATCAAGATTGCTGGGAGAAATATCAATAACCTCAGATATGCAGATGACACCACCCTTATGGCATAAAGTGAAGAGGAACTAAAGAGCCTCTTGATGAAAGTGAAAGAGGAGAGTGAAAAAGTTGGCTTAAAGCTCAACATTCAGAAAACGAAGATCATGGCATCCGGTCCCATCACTTCATGGGAAATACATGGGGAAACAGTGGAAACAGTGTCAGATTTTATTTTTCTGGGCTCCAAAATCACTGCAGATGGTGACTGCAGCCATGAAATTAAAAGATGCTTACTCCTTGGAAGTTATGACCAACTAGATAGCATATTCAAAAGCAGAGACATTACTTTGCTAAAAATGGTCCGTCTAGTCAAGGCTATGGTTTTTCCTGTGGTCATGTATGGATGTGAGAGTTGGACTGTGAAGAAGGCTGAGTGCCGAAGAATTGATGCTTTTGAACTGTGGTGTTGGAGAAGACTCTTGAGAGTCCTGTGGACTGCAAGGAGATCCAACCAGTCCATTCTGAAGGAGATCAGCCCTGGGATTTCTTTGGAGGGAATTATGCTGAAGCTGAAACTCCAGTGTTTTGGCCACCTCATGCGAAGAGTTGACTCATTGGAAGACTCCGATGCTGGGAGGCGTTGGGGGCAGGAGGAGCAAGGGACAAAAGAGGATGAGATGGCTGGATGGCATCACTGACTCGACGGACGTGGGTCTGGGTGAACTCCAGGAGTTGGTGATGGACAGGGAGGCCTGGCGTGCTGCGATTCATGGGGTCACAAAGAGTCGGACATGACTGAGCGACTGAACCAAATTGAACTAAGTCCCTCGGACTGCAAGGAGATCCAGTCAGTCCATCCTAAAGGAGACCAGTCCTGGGTGTTCATTGGAAGGACTGATGCTGAGGCTGAAACTCGAATACTTTGGCCATCTCATGCGAAGGGTTGACTCATTGGAAAAGACCCTGATGCTGGGAGGGATTGGGGGCAGGAGGAGAAGGGGACGACAGAGGATAAGATGGGTGGATTGCATCACTGACTTGATGGACATGAGTTTGGGTGAACTCCTGGAGTTGGTGGTAGACAGGGAGGCCTGGCGTGCTGCAATTCATGGGGTCACAAAGAGTCAGACACGACTGAGCGACTGAACTGAACTGAACTAAGAAACAGTAATCTGTAACAAGTCAGTAACTAAGACTAATATTCTTATCTATAGATTTTCCACCAGATATGTAAAACATGTGACTCTGAGATGCCCATTGAGAAGCAGTCTGGGGTCGGTTTTCCAACCCCAGTATCATATCTTGTTTTCAAGACTGTGAACTGTTCCCTCTGGACTTGTTCCAAAAGACTCATGCCTTATAGCATCCAATTTATCAATACTTATAAATTTCTTTTGTGGCCCTTGCTGGGGCCTGCTTTTCTTTTATTCTTCCTATCTCCTACAGTATTATATATGAGAAACTGAGGCAGAAAAACTAGGTCATAAGGCTGGTAAGGGGTAGCACTAGAATTTGAACCCAGGTAACTTGGCTGCAGAGTCTGTAACATTAATAAGTATGCTATGGAGTCTTCCATAGAATAAGAAGAAAATTACTCTTCCTAAAGATCAAGCAATTTAACAAAGTATTATAATCACGTGGGAGCACAGTCTTAGAAAATGTCACTTCTCGTAAATTTAAAAGATTGGGGAAGATTGTCAATTGGTTTTCTTGGCTTCCTTTTCTCATTGAAAATAGCAGCAAAAGTCTTCATATTTTATTTATCTATTTAATATTCAGAGTCTATATAAACTCTTTATAGGAATCATCAAACTAGTCCTCTCATTTATGCAGACAGCTGAGAAATCTAAATATGTATTTAAATGTAGTGAAAATTATTATTTTTTCCCTAAGTAAGCCTTCTATTATTCTTCTGGAATTTCTCTTATCCTTGTAATGGCTCTTTTGTTGGTAAGACTTTCCTGAGTTATTCATTGACAGCTGCAGAACTGCTTTGCCAAGTTAAAAATAAAATCTGTATTTTGAAAGATATTTGTTAAACATGGGTTGATTTATTTAGCTGCCTGTTTATAACAGTTCTCCAGAGATGTAACTTTAGGAATATATTTTTATCCAAAATCACTATTAAGAGTTCATTATACTCCTCAATGTTTAGGATTTTGTTCTTTCATTTTTGTAATACCCTCTGCAACTAAACACTGACAAAATAACTTTTTACTTTTATTTTCCCTGTATCCTTTATTATCAATGTCTTTCATAATTCTCCACTGTCACATAGATCATCAAATGAAAATTATCTTTGACACCAATTATAACTCAAAACAGCAGTTATACCCTTCAATCTAGTATTCACTTAGCTCTGTAGCACTGCTGTGTCTTTCCTGACTCACCCCATTTCTTATTTCTTCTGAAAACAAGTCATCTTACTATAGTATTCCTACTACCTGCTCAGGGCTTAACTTATCATGGGGAGAACAAACAGAAATTTAGAAGTAGTCATTTAATATAGGTTGATTGTGAATGATCAAGTGAATGAAGGAAATGCTCAAAGGTTGGCCTCATTGCTTTATGCAGAGGAATCTATCTCTTGAAAAGGCCTTTTGGTTGGTTTAAGCTACTTCCTAGATTTCTTACTGATTCTTACTTTCTCTCTTATCCTTCAGGTTAGCTTGATTTTTTTTTTTTTACAAAGTATAATATATGCAAATGAGCATGTTTAAGTTACTACTAAAATATTACCTTATTTTGTTCATTTTGTATATTTAAAAATTTTCAGATATAACACAATGAATATAACAGTGACATTTTTGAGAGGGCATCATATACTTGATATAAAAACAGATCAGAAAATATCTAAGATTTGGTCCAGTACCTTCTTCTGTGTCAGACTCAGAGGTCTATACAACCCTAAATAGTGTATAATAATCTCAAAAGTAGTTAAAACTTCCTTATTACCTCTTCTTGTCAAAATTTGGGGTAGTTTTTGTAAAATACATTGGTATTTGTTGAGAAAATGCATTCCTAGAAAAACCATATCAAACTGAAATGTAGGGAGAGTTTGGCCCTGAACTAGAATCTGTGAGCAATCCCAGCCTGCCCTCAGCTCTATTTAGAAGGGCAGCCAATATGGTATAGCAAATGGTTTCCTGGATGCTACTGAGGAAGACAGTAGGGGCAAAAGGGTCAGCAGGTCCAAGACGGTGGTATAATTGTTTTATCTGTTTTGTGTCACTGATCTTAATTAGTCATATCTGGGGTGATCAATGACTCTACACTGTATTACGCGTACATTAAGATTAGTTGAGCCAGTTGGTCTTCTGAAACATTCTAAATATCTAGGCCATCATTGTAACCACAAAGACTAACTCTATGAGGCATCGGTAGTCTCAGATTGTTTGTGTATCCTTGCTAACCTGTGTGTCTACACACAGAGTATGACTGGATTTGCTTGTCTATCTGTAATACTTATTAGCCTGGACAGTCTTTCTGGATTGATTGGAGTATTGACCATACCAAAATTTCCCTTCTTCTCAAAACCTGGCTGAAATCCTGTTCTTCTTGTCAGAATGAAACTTTAAGTTAAACAAGACTTAGGTAGACATAGAGGTCTTTATTAATTATGTATAAGAAATCCAGGCAGGTTTCATGTTGTGATCATGTATTTGGGCTCTTGGTCTACCCTCCTGCAGAGACACTTGGCCTTTTCAATTAGCCCTTCCAGCAATGCAGTAGGGTTAAATTAGATGTTCATCCATCTCATTCCTTAAGGTTGGGGACAGGAAACAGGCCAAGTCAAAGGTGAAACCAGAGCATGTCTCAGGTTAACTGTATGACAGTGTCACTGAAAAAATCCCATTAACAATTCCCAGGCCATAAAAGTGAAATTTGGGTAATAAAGTGTAACCTTAAAAAAAAATTCCTTTGTGCTTAGTCTAGTTTCATTTGTTCATTGGGTATTCTATGTAGAGGCCTTACATCTGACACTTCAGACCAAAGTTTCTAGGGCAAAGTGGCTGCACCCAACATTTCAGGATGACAGGCCATGTGCAGAGAGAGACACAGGACACAACCCCTCAATTCTAGGCTGTGTGCAGTTGCTGTGCCCTGCACTGATCTGGAGCTCTCAGCAGCACAGTTGTGCCTGACCTTCAAGAACTTCACCTGCTTCCCTGTTGATAAAAACCATATAAAGCAGTTCCACCAATGGTGGAACTTGTTACAAGAGTATGTACTCTAGAGTGCATGGCTTGTTACAAGAGTATGTACTCTAGAGTGCAAGCTTGTACCTCTTAATTCTTTGGTCAAAAATTCAACTTTCCTTTGCTTCTGAACTGAATGTAGTCTTGTTCTGTTGGCTTGAATGACACCAGGAAGGGGGACCCTTGCTGGGCCCAACTTGAAAGGGTATGTAACAAATTTCAGTGACCCAGATGATATAGACCATGCACTTCTTCACTAGGCTTTAAGATTGCCCAGCTCCAATGAGAGAGTGGTGGAGGCTTTGGGAGGTTTGATGAAAATGACTGACTGTAATCTTTGAGCTCACTCTGTTTGGGTAGATTCTGGGAGTTGGTGATGGACAGGGAGGCCTGGTGTGCTGCGGTTCATGGGGTCCCAAAGAGTTGGACACAACTGAGCGACTGAACTAAACTGAACTGAACTGATGGAGAGAATGACAGCAGCCTTCAACAGAATTCAGAGCAGCTCTGCCCAGGAACTGAATACTGTGGGATTTGGTTCACACACAGCATACCCCCCAGAGTAATATGTACTGAACCCCCGTGAGGGGATTATCCTACAACATTATTGGGAATCAGAAACTAAAACTCATATAGAATGTCTCCCCACTGCCTCTGGCTGGCCCTCCTGTGGTACCAAATGCCACAGGACAATGGGGACCTGTGGATGAGAAGGAGCCATAGCAGTCTTGCTCTCTGTCTGGCTAGTAGTGCTGTCCTCCTGATCCCTGTAAAGGTCATAGGGGCTGTACCAGGACTTTTTATTCTCCTAGCTGACCCCGCAGGGGTCAACAAGATTATTCTTCACAGTCACTTTTGGTTTGCTAAAGGAAAGTGGCTAGCCTTGTGAGCCAAGAGGCAAGATCAGTATAGGGTCCAATAAATGAGGACTGCCTGACAAAATAAGATGATAATACTACATCTAAGCTCAGAAAAAAGCACAGGAGATGTCTGAGTCCAAAAGGGTCCCAAGATAAGTACATGATTGCTTATCTAACTTCTTCAGTTTGGCTCTAATTTCTCTGAAGTGGATCGAGAAGCCCTGTGAGCCATTCTTAAGACCAGGAATCCCATTATTAAGAAACCCTGTAAACTGCAAGTGATAATAGGAAATATCACCACCCAACTCCTCCTTCCTTTGCTTTTGAGAGGGACCTCAATGGAGGTTCCACAGTCTCTCTTCCTCTATCAACAGAGAGTACCAGCTGCCCCAGTGATCTAGTGAGTACCCCATGGGAATTCTCATGGTTTTAGCAGCAGAAATCTGAAAACTCCTCCCTTTCAGCCAAAAGGAGGAAGAGGAAACCCCAGTCTCAGACAGCTGTTCAGTTCAGTTCAGTCGCTCAGTCACGTCAATTCTTTGCGACCCCATGAATTGCAGCATGCCAGGCCTCCCTGTCCATCACCAACTTCTGGAGTTCACCCAAACTCATGTCCATCGAGTCGGTGATGCCATCCAGCCATCTTATCCTCTGTCATCCCCTTCTCCTCCTGCCCCCAATCCCTCCCAGCATCAGGGTCTTTTCCAATGAGTCAACTCTTTGCATAAGGTGGCCAAAGTATTGGAGTTTCAGCTTTAGCATCAGTCCTTCCAAAGAACACCCAGGACTGATCTCCTTCAGAATGGACTGGTTGGATCTCCTTGCAGTCCAAGGGACTCTCAAGAGTCTTCTCCAACACCACAGTTCAAAAGCATCAATTCTTCGGTGCTCAGCTTTCTTCACAGTCCAACTCTCACATCCATACATGACCACTGGAAAAACCATAGCCTTGACTAGATGGACCTTTGTTGGCAAAGTAATGTCTCTGCTTTTGAATATGCTATCTAGGTTGGTCATAACTTTCCTTCCAAGGAGTAAGCATCTTTTAATTTCATGGCTGCAGTCACCATGATTAGAACTAACAATAAAAAGGTCTTACCAGATCCACTACCACAACAAACCTCTTAAGATACCAAGATTAGTCAGAAGGTTCTTGTTAAGGAGAAACATGTCCTTGAGCAAGATACATTGTTATACTAAGGCAAAACAATATAGAAAAAAAAAATGTCCTTATTGTTCCTTTGAGAACCACAGACCCCTTTCTCCTCCTTGGAGACCCTGGACTTCTTGTCAACCTACCTAGGAATTGACTCTTTCAATTCCATGGACAGAGGAGCCTGGTGACCATAGTTCATGGGATTGCAAAAGAGTCAGACACAACTTGGTGGCTAAATAACAACAGGAATCCTGGTAGAAGGAAGGAACCCTGCAGTTGGAATAAGATATCAATCAGGAGCCAATGGAAAACTCTCTAGCATTCCTTAAGTGCTTCAGTGCCTTGAATATTTCCTAATCTATCTTATCAATGAACCCCAGTAATTTGAAGGAAGTGCAATCCTGGTGAGAAATGTATTTCCCAAAGTGCCCCTGACATTAAGTGTAAACTTTGGACTGACAGAATGTGGTCCACTGGAGAAAGTGAAAGTGAAAGAAAGTGAAAGTGAAGTTGCTCAGTCATGTCTGACTCTTTGCAACCCCATGGACTGTAGCCTACCAGGCTCCTCTGTCCATGGGATTTTCCAAGCAATAGTACTGGAGTGGACTTTTCCATTTCCAGGGGATCTTCCCAACCCAGGGACTGAACCTGGGTCTCCATCTGAGCCAACAGGGAAGTCCCACTGGAGAAGGGAATGGCAAACCACTTCAGTATTCTTGCCTTGAGAACTCCATGAACAGTATGAAAAGGCAAAATGATCAGATACTGAAAGAGGAACACCCCAGGTCGTAGGTGCCCAATATGCTACAGGAGATCAGTGGAGAAATAACTCCAGAAAGAATGAAGGGTGCAAAAACAATACCCAGTTGTGGATGGGACTGGTGATAGAAGCAAGATACGATGCTGTAAAAAGCGATATTCATAGGAACCTGGAATGTTAGGTCCATGAATCAAGGCAAATTGGAAGTGGTCAAACAGGAGACGGCAAGAGTAAAGGTCGACATTCTAGGAATCAGCAAACTAAAATGTACTGAAATGGGTGAATTTAACTCAGATGACCATTATATCTGCTACTGTGCGCAGGAATCCCTTAGAAGAAATGGAGTAGCCATCATGGTCAACAAAAGAGTCTGAAATGCAGTACTTGGATGCAATCTCAAAAACGACAGCATGATATCTGTTTGTTTCCAAGGTAAACCATTCAATATCACGCTAATCCAAGCCTATGCCCCAACCAGTAACACTGAAGAGGCTGAAGTTGAATGGTTCTATGAAGACCTACAAGACCTTTTAGAACTAACACCCCAAAAAGATGTCCTTTTCATTATAGGGGACTGGAATTCAAAAGTAGGAGGTCTAGAAACACCCGGAGTAACAGGAAAATTTGGCCCTGGAATATGGAATGAAGCAGGGCAAAGGCTTATGGAGTTTTGCCAAGAAAATGCACTGGTCATATCAAACACCCTCTTCCAACAACACAAGAGAAGACTCTACACATGGACATCACCAGATGGTCAACACCAAAATCAGACTGATTATATTCTTTGCAGCCAAAGATGGAGAAGCTCTTTACAGTCAGCAAAAACAAGACCGGGAGCTGACTGTGGCTCAGATCATGAATTGCTTATTGCCAAATTCAGACTTAAATTGAAGAAAGTAGGAGAAACCACTAGACCATCCTGGTATGACCTAAATCAAATCCCTTATGATTATACAGTGGAAGTTAGAAATATTTTTAAGGGACTAGATCTGATAGACAGAGTGCTTGATGAACTATGGATGGAGGTTTGTGACATTGTACAGGAGACAGGGATCAAGACCATCCCCATGGAAAAGAAATGCAAAAAAGCAAAATGGTTGTCTGAGGAGGCCTTACAAATAGTTGTGAAAAGAAGAGAAGTGAAAAGTAAAGGAGAAAAGGAAAGATATTCCCATTTGAATGCAGAGTTCCAAAGAATAGCAAGGAGAGATAAGAAAGCCTTCCTCAGTGATCAATGCAAAGAAATAGAGGAAAACAACAGAATGGGAAAGACTAGAGATCTCTTCAAGAAAATTAGATACCAAGGGAACATTACTTGCAAAGATGGGCTCGATAAAGGACAGAAATGGTATGGACCTAAGAGAAGCAGAAGATATTAAGAAAAGGTGGCAAAAATACACAGAAGAACTGTACAAAAAAGATCTTCATGACCCAGATAATCACGATGGTGTGATCACTCACCTAGAGCCAGACATCCTGGAATGTGAAGTCAAGTGGGTCATAGAAAGCATCTCTATGAACAAAGCTAGGTGGTGATGGAATTTCAGTTGAGCTATTTCAAATCCTGAAGGGTGATGCTGTGAAAGTGCTGCACTCAATATGCCAGCAAATTTGAAAAACTCAGCAGTGGCCACAGGATTGGAAAAGGTCAGTTTTCATTCCAATCCCTAAGGAAGGCAATGCAAACAATGTTCAAACTACCATACAATTGCACTCATCTCACATGCTAGTAAAATAATTCTCAAAATTCTCCAAGCCAGGCTTCAGCAATACATGAACCATGAATTTCCACATGTTCAAGCTGGTTTCAGAAAAGGCAGAGGAACCAGAGATCAAATTGCCAACATCCGCTGGATCATGGAAAAAGCAAGAAAGTTGCAGAAAAACATCTATTTCTGCTTTATTGACTATGCCAAAGCCTTTGACTGTGTGGATCACAATAAACTGTGGAAAATTCTTCAAGAGATGGGAATACCAACCCCCCTGACCTGCCTCTTGAGAAATTTGTATGCAGGTCAGGAAGCAACAGTTATAACTGGACATGGAAAAACAGACTGGTTCCAAATAGGAAAAGGAGTACATCAAGGCTGTATAGTATCACCCTGCTTATTTAACTTATATGCAGATTACATCATGAGAAATGCCAGGCTGGAAGGAGCATAAGCTGGAATCAAGATTGCCAGGAGAAATATCAATAACCTCAGATACGCAGATGACCCCACCCTTAAGGCAGAAAGTAAAGAGGAACTAAAAAGCCTCTTGATGAAAGTGAAAGAGGAGAGTGAAAAAGTTGGCTCAAAGCTCAACATTCAGAAAACTAAGATCATGGCATCTGGTCCCATCACTTCATGGGAAATAGATGGGGAAACAGTGGAAACAGAGTCAGCCTTTTTTTTGGGGGGGGGGCTCCAAAATCACTGCAGATGGTGATTGCAGCCTTGAAATTAAAAGACGCTTACTCCTTGGAAAGAAAGTTATGACCAACCTAGACAGCATATTCAAAAGCAAAGACTTTACTTTGCCAACAAAGGTTCGTCCAGTCAAGGCTATCGTTTTTCCAGTGGTCATGTATGGATGTGAGAGTTGGACTGTGAAGAAAGCTGAGCACCGAAGAATTGATGCTTTTGAACTGTGGTGTTGGAGAAGACTCTTGAGAGTCCCTTGGACTGCAAGGAGATCCAACCAGTCCATCCTAAAGGAAATCAGTCCTGGGTGTTCATTGGAAGGACTGATACTGAAGCTGAAAATCCAGTACTTTGGCCACCTTACGCGAAGAGTTGACTCATTGGAAAAGACCGTGATGCTGGGAGGGATTGGGGGCAGGAGATGAAGGGGATGACAGAAGTTGAAATGGCTGGATGGCATCATTGACTCGATGGACATGAGTTTGGGTGAACTCTGGGAGTTGGTGATGGTCAGGGAGGCCTGGCGTGCTGTGATTCATGTGGTCGCAAAGAGTCAGACATGACTGAGCGACTGAACCGAACTGAATGGAAAACTCTCCAGCATTTCTTGAGTGCTTCAGTGCCTTGAATGTCTCGAAGTCTATCTTATCAATAACCCCAAGTAATTGGAAGGGAGTTCAATTGTGGTGAGAATTTCATTTCCCAATATCCCTGACGTTAGGTGTAAACTTTGGAAACTATAAATAGATCCAGATACCACTGCCTCTCGAATCTGGTGGAGGTTGCCTACTGGATTTTTAATAACCCAAATATAGAGGAGGAAAAATCAGAGGATGACAGGATCTGGTGCATGCCAACCTATTGGCTATTGCCTCCCAACATCAACTGATTAGCATGAAAATATGGACTATGTGTCCACGAGACTCTCTATTCTGGTGGGACCCTCATTCCCCACTAAGGGATAGCAAGCTAGGGAAATAAGAACCCAATCACTGTGCCATATGTAAAAACGAGGGACACTAGAAAAGAGAATGCTATTGTCACCCCTGAAGGGCAACTAGGATGACAGAGCCTGGCCTTAACCCTTGAAGGAATATGGTCTAAACAGATGAAGAATGATAGGGCCAGAGGTGTCCTAAGCTGGCATTCCAATTGACCCACAAGGAAACCCAGCTGACATTGGACATAGGGGAAAAGCATGTTAAATTCTTAGTTGACACTGATGCCATTGGTGCCACTTACTAATCTCTGAACACCCGATCACAAGAATTATAAAATTATGGATTATAAGGGAAAGTTCAAGAACAGACATTCACAAAGCCATTAGAATGCACATTGGATGAACATGCATTCACCCATCCTTTCCTGTATGTCCCCCAAAGACCTATAATATGCTAGAAAGAGATATATAAATTGGTGCCTATTGTCCCCTTAAAGGGAGAAAAACTATAGAGCAATGTACTCTTAGACAAAGGGCACAAGGTCATGATGTTCATGCTGGAGGACAAGCCTCTTCAGATAGAGTAAATCAATCTTCCTAGAGTAAATCCTGAGGTCTAAGCCTAAGGATGTGATGGGGAGGAAGAGCTGTAGGAGCCAGTCCCTTGATAATTCATCTAAATAAAACCCAGACATTTATGGTTCAATAGAATACAGTACCCTCTCTATCCAGAGGCCTTATTGAGCAGCCTTGCTGGGCACTGCCCCATTATACAGGGCCTAATTGTGAGAGTTGGACCATAAAGAAGGCTAAGCACTAAAGAATTGATGCTTTTGAACTACGGTCCTGGAAAAGACTCCTGAGAGTCCCTTGGACAGCAAGAAGATCAAACCAGTCAATCCTAAAGGAAATCAACCCTGAATATTAATTGGAAGAACTGATGTTGAAGCTGAAGCTCCAATACTTTGGTCACCTGGTGCAAAGAGCTGACTCATTAGAGAAGACCCTTATGATGGGAAATATTGAAGGCAGGAGGAAAAGGTAGGAGAGGATGAGATGGCTAGACAGCATCACTGACTCAACGGACATAAGTTTGATCAAACTCCAGGAGATAGAGAAGGACAGAGGAGCCTTGGCTTCACTGATAGCTCAGTTGGTAAAGAATCCACCTGAAATGCAGAAGACCCCAGTTTGATTCCTGTGTTGGGAAGATCTGCTGGAGAAGGGAAAAGCTACCCACTCCAGTATTCTGGCCTGGAGAATTCCATGGACTGTATAGTCCACAGGGTTGTAAAGAGTCAGACATGACTGACTTTCACTTTCACTTTCAAAGGAGCCTGGCATGCTGCAGTCCATGGGATCTCATGGGGTCTCAAAGAGTTGGATACAACTTAGGGACTGAACAAAAACCATTGAAAAGGACCTTGTTAGATCACACCAATCAGTCTGTAATACTCCCATTCTCTCTAGAAAGAAAACCAAGGAGGAATACTGGGTGGTACAGGGTCTCATAGCAGTCCATGAAGCCACCTAGGATATAAGTGTCCCTAATCCCTACATCCTGCTGGCCACACAATCTAGTATTCTGTATTAAATTTAAAAGATGTCTTCCAGGGACTTCTCTGGAGGTCCTGTGTATAAGACTCTGTGCTTCCCCTGCAGTGGGGCACAGGTTTGATCCCTGGTCGGGGAACTAAGATCCTACATGCTACACAGTGTGGCCAAATTTTTTTTAATAAATAAAGCCTCTTTACTATATTAGCCCAGAGTCACAGGAAAGTCTTGCTCTTAAGTGGCAGAACCCAAATATGCAACAAAAGCAACAATACTGCTGTACAGTCCTGGCCCAAGTGTTAAAAAATTCCACCACTGTCTTTGGGGAAACTAGCAAAAGATCTAAAAAATCCACATCTGAAGAAGAGACAACAGTCTGATCACCAACCGTAACTAAGGAGACCTCTGACTAAAATACTGTAACCACCGTGAAATACCTATTTTATAAAAGGATATATGATCTCTAGAAAAGGCTCAAATATCACAAAATAGGGTGACTTATCCAGGCTACATTCTCACAGAGGGTCAGAGAAGACTATCCCAGGAAAAGAAAAGAGCCATTTGCAAACTTTACCCTCCTAAAACTAGAAGACAGCTTGGGGGTTTCCTGGAGGTGGCTGGTTTTGCTGGATCTAGATCCCTCACTCTGATCCATTAGGTAGACCTCTATATGAAAAGTCCAAAGGAAAGGACAATGAGCCTTTGAGGTGGCACAGTGGTAAAGAATCCACCTGCCAAAAGAGACAGCAGATTTGATTCCTGGGTCAGGAAGATCTCCTGGAGCAGGAAATGGCAACCCACTCCAGTATTCTTGTCTGTAAAATTCCATGGACAGAGGAGCCTTGTGGGCTACAGTCCATGGGCTGGCAAGAGTCAGACTGAGCACACATACATAGAGAATGCAAAGGGGCCTTTTAAGAATTGAAAAAGCAATTACTTGAAGCCCTTGCCCTGGCCCTCCCAGATTTAGCCAAACTCTTTGACCTTTACATTCCTGAAAGAAGAGGAATTCCCCATAGGGTATTAGCTCAAGTGCTGAGACCTCTTCTCAGGTGGATGCTTATTTCTCTAAATAATTAGATCAAACCACTAAGAGATAGTCTCCTTGCAGTTATAAGAACCCAGTCTGAAAAGTCAGTCAGGATATGGTCCAGGCTTTAGTAAGTTCTCAGGGAACATAATTGCTATCCCCCACGAAGTCAATTAAAATTCAGGTTGTGCTTTTAGACAACCCAGTGGTTACCATAAAAACCTGTCATACATGAGAGGAACAAGATGGCGGAGGAGTAGATGTACATGGAATACATCTCTCTTCACAAATACATCAGAAATACACCTTCGGACTCAGGAGTGCATGCAGAACACCAGCTGACAGTAGACAGGAGTAGCTGACCAGCAGAAAAGAATATATAGATGCACGCAAAACTCAGTAGGATGAAGGAATTGGGGGGGGAGGGGTGGGGAATGGGAGTATTAATAGGACTGGACCTGCCCTCAGCGGGTTGGGAAACGGGAGCAGGGGTCCAATCCTCACATCAGCGCATCTAAGTCAGAGGAAAAACAGTTAAGGCTGCAAGGGAAACTGCAACAGCTGATCTGTTGCAGCCTAAATGGAATGAGAATCAGACAGTCCTTGCCACAGCCATACATATCCTAGATGGCGCAGTGGCTAGGAGCTGGAATTTAGGGATTGTGGAGCAATTCCAGGGTGAGGGCTGCTGTTGACTGCAGAGAAACGGATGGAGAGGATGTGAGGGAAGAGATTGTGGTGGGAAATGTCTGTGGAGGAAAGTCGGGCAGCCGTGGAAGCAAGGCGATACTGCTGAGTCGTGGGTAGGGGGTGTAGCCATCACTATAGCCTCTCTCCCTGCACAAGCCAGCATTGGCAGCTGAACAATAGAGGCTGGCCCATCAAACTCCTGACGCACTGAACTATAGAGTAGGATCCCACCCAGGGTACCCCTCTAAGTGCCTGACTTGCCAATCTACAGAGTAGGACCCCAGGCAGAGGGCCCCTTTATGTTCCTGATGCGCCAAACAACAGAGAAGGACCCCAGGCAAGTAAGCTCTCTAAGTGCCTGAATGGGCGGAGCTTTGGAGAAAGACTGGCCAGAAAGGCATTCCGATCACCAGCTACAAGAGGCTCAAAAAAAGTCTCTGATAGGGCCATAACTCCTGTGACGGAGGCAGTCCGTGTCCCTGCACACTTGGTGCCACCAGGGTCCCTGCAAAGCAAGCAGCTACCTTCACTCTCAACTGACCCTGGGGCAGAGTTGCCACAGGCAAAAAACGTCTTGCACCTATGCATGCAGGGTCGCTGTTGTAGTGTCCGACTCTTTGTGACCCTGTAGACTGTGGCCTGCCAGGCTTTTCTGTCTGGGAGGGGGTTCTCCAGGCAAGAATACTGGAGTATATTGGCCAATACTGGTTGCCATACCCTTCTAGAGCACTATATTTCCTGCTGTCCTAGCTGCCAACTCCTCTGAGTACCTGGTGCTGCCAGAACCCCTGTGACTCAAGCAGCTGTACCACCTCCACACCTGGCCCTCACAGGGGCAAACCCAAGTCCTCCAGGGCAGCCTCAGGAGCAAACCCCAGTGGACGACCCATATCCAGAGGTGGATATAAAACCACAGTTGAAACCCAGGGGCAGTGTGACTAATGAAGAAGACCCCAAAACCCTCCCACCTGCTGTACAAGCTGCAGATTAAATCTACACGATCAACAGGCAGACTCTATGTCCGTAAAATATATAAAAGGTCATTGAGAGCTCCCACAAAAGAAAACGCACTAGTTCTGTTAGCAGTGGACATTGGGGGCAAGAACACAGAAGAGTAGGATCAGATTAGAATCTGAGCTGCCCTCACAGCAGACCTAGAGATCAGCACAGTGTTAGAGGCCATCCTGGGCCTCCCTTGTGGCTCAGCTGGTAAAGAATCCGCCTGCAATGCAGGAGACCTGGGTTCGATCCCTGGATTGGGAAGATCACCTGGAGAAGGGAAATGCTACCCATTCCAGTATTCTGGCCTGGAGAATTCCATGGACTCTATAAACAGTCCATGGGGTCACAAAGAGTCAGAAACAACTGAAAGACTTTCACTTTCACTAGGAAGGTGAAGTAGACTGTGACTCCCAGTGAGGGAAAGGACTCTGACAGCAGTGACCCAAGGAAAAAAAAAATTATCATTCTTATGTTTTGATTTGTTCTGTAGATTTTTTTTTTCTCTTTTGTTTCCCTCCCCACCATCAGTTGTAGTTGTCGATTTTATTGGCACTATGAAATCTAACTAAGCTTTTGGGCTTTTTCTTTTTTCCTTTCTTTTCTCAGTCACTTTTTTTATTCTTATTATAAACCTTTGCCTTTATATTGGGCTTTTGCAGTTCTGGGGAGTTGTTTGTTTTTTTTTTTTTCCTCTTTTTTTAATTTTAATTTTTTTAAACTTATTATTACTTTTTCTACATTTATTCCTTTGTTTGCTTTCCCTACTGTTCTTTCCCCCTTGCAGTTAATCTTTAATATATATAAATCTTCTTTATCTACCTCTATTTAACTTTGCATATCTATTCTTTCTTTCTTTTCTTTCTTTACCTTAGTTTCAACATATTTGTTAGTTCTATTTTCATTGCTTTATACCGCAATTGGCACCTTGCTTTAGTTTTCTTTTCCAGTTTGTGCTGTAGTTAGTTTTGTTCTGGTAGACATAATTTTTGGTTCCCTTTGTTCACCAGGTCAATCTATTGTATTTTACTTTTGTTGGACTGTTTTGATTTTGCTTATGGGGGTATATGTATATGTGTATATTCAGTCACACATTTTATTGTTGTTATAAACCTCTGTATCTACAATTCTTTTGCAATTCTGTGGAGGTTTCCGGTTTTTCTTCCTTTTTTTCTTTCTTCTTTCCTGCTGCTCCCCCCCTTTTTTAAAATCTTTTCTTTTTTTATAATTTTAACTTTTAATTTTTTTAAACCTATTATATTTTTTCTACATTTATTCCTTTTTTTGCCTTTCCAATTGTTCTTTTCTCCTTGCAATTAATCTTTAATGTCTATAAATCTTCTTCATCTACCTCTATTTAACTTTGCATATGTATTCTTTCTTTCCTTTCCTCTCAACATATTTGTTAGTTTTGTTTTCATTGCTTTATTCCCCATTTGGCACCTTGCTTTAGTTTTGTTTTCCAGTTTGTGCTTTAGTTTCATTCTTATCTGGTAAATATAATTTCTAATTTCCTTTGTTTGCTGGGTCAATCTATTGCACATTATTTTCGTTGGACTGTTTTGACTTTGCTCATGGGTGTTTAGGTATATGTGTATATTCCATTATCTTATTTATTATTTGTGTGATTTTGTAACTGCCATTTGTCTGGGGTTCAGCTTTGATTTCTCATTTTTGGATATTTGTTTTAATCTCACTTAATGCCATAACAAACCACTTGTGGAATCTTTGTTCTTGACCAGAGATCAAGCCTTGAGCCTTTAGAGTGGGAGCACTGACTCCAAGACCCTAGACTACCAGAGAACTAACCCTAGGGGTTATCAAATAGTGAGAACTCACACAAAGGAAACCACTATAATGCAAGACCTGGGATCACCCAACCACCAATAGCACCCTATGCAGGATGCCTCATCAAAACAACAACAACAAAACAAAAGTACAAACCCAATCATCAGCAGACACGATTACCACCTCATTCAGCCTTGCCCATCAGAGGAAAAACAAACAAAAACTCAGCACAAATCTCACCCTATACAAAGCTTACACAAACCACTGGACCAACCTTAGAAGGCAGAAACCAAAAGGAAGAACGTATTCAAACTTGAAGCCTGGGAAAATGAGACATCAAACACAATAAGTTTTAAACAAAATAATGAAAAGGCAGAGAAATACTACACAAATGAAAGAACAAACTAGAAACACAGAAGTCCAAATAAATGAAAAGGAAATAGGCAAACTACCTGAAAAAGAATTCAGAATAATGATAGTAAAGATGATCAAAAACCTTGAAAGCAAAATGGAGAAAATGCAAGAATCAATTAACAAAGACCTAGAAGAATTAAAGAATAAACATGCAAAGAAAAACAGCACAACTACTGAAATTCAAAATACTATAGAAGGAATCAATAGCAGAATATCTGAAGCAGAAGAATGAATCAGTGAGCTGGAAGATAAAATGGTGGAAATAACTTCTGAAGAGCAGAATAAAGTTAAAAGAATGAAAAGAACTGAGGATAGTCTCAGAGACCTCTGGGACAATATCAAATACACCAACATTCAAATAATAGGGGTCCCAGAAGAACAAGAGAAAAAGAAAGGGTATGAGAAAAATTTTGAAGACATTATAGTTGAAAATTCCCCCAACATGGAAAAAGAAATAGTCAGTCAAGTCCAAGAGGCACAAAGAGTCCCATACAAAATAAGCCCAAGGAAGAACACACCAACACACATACTAATCAAAGTAACAAAGACTAAACACAAAGAAAGAATATTAAAAGCATCAAAGGAAAAGCAACAAGTAACATACAAGTGAAATCCCATACACTTCACAGATGATCTTTCAGTAGAAACTCTGCAGGCCAGAAGGGATTGGCAGGATATATTTAAAGCAATGAAAGGGAAAAATCTACAACCAAGATTACCCATCAAGGTAATCTTATGCCTTGTACCTCGTATCCAGCAAGGATCTCATTCAAAATTGATTGAGAAATAAAAAAGCTTTTCAGACAAGCAAAAGCTAAGAGACTACAGTACCACCAAACCGGCTTTGCAACAAATGTTAAACTAATTTATATAGTCAAGAAATACAAGAGAAGAAAAAAGATATACAAAATCAACCCCAAACAATTAAGAAAATGGCAATAGGAACATATATATCAATAATTACTTTACATGTAAATGGATTAAGTGCTTCAACCAAAAGACACAGACTGGCCAAATGGATACAAAAACTAGACCCATATATATGCTGTCTACAAGAATTCCACTTCAGACCTCAAGATACATATAGACTGAAAGTGAGAGGATGGAAAAATATATTCCATGTAAATGGGAAGCAGAAGAATGTTGGAGTAGCAATCCTCATAACAGACAAAATAGACCTTAAAATAAAGATTACTAGAGATAAGGAAGGACACTATATAATGACCTAGGGAGGAAGAGGAAAACAATCCAAGAGAAAGACAACAATTGTAAATATCTATGTACCCAACATAAGAGCACCTCAATACATATGACAAACACTAACAGACATAAAAGGAGAAATTGACAGTAACACAATAATAGTAGGAGACTTTAATACCCCACTCACACCAATGGACAGATCATCAAAACAGAAAATTAATAAGGAAACACAAGTCTTAAATGATACATTAGATGAGATGGATCTCATTGATATCTTCAGGACATTCCATCCAAATGCAGAATACACCTTCTTATCAAGTACACATGGAACATTCTCCAAGATAGACCACATCTTGGGTCACAAATCAAACCTCAGTAAATTTAAGAAAACTGAAATTATATCAAGCATCTTCTCTGACCACAAGCTATGAGACTAGATATCAATTACAAGAAAAAAAAAACTGTAAGAAACACAAACACAAACACATGGAGAATAAACAACATGTTTCTAAATAACCAACAGGTTACTGAAGAAATCAAAAGGGAAATAAAAAAATTTCTAGAAACAAATGACAATGAAAATACAACTACTCAAAACCTATGGGATGCAGCAAAAGCAGTCCTAAGAGTGAAGTGCATAGGAATACAATCCTACCTCAATAAACAAGAAAAACATTGAATAGACAACCTAACTTTACACCTACAACAATTGGAAAAAGAATAATGAAAAGAAAGAACCCAAAATTAGTAGAAGGAAAGATATTATAAGAACTGAGCAGAAATAAATGAAAAAGAAAAAGAAACAATAGTAAAGATAATAAAACTAAAAACTGGCTCTTTGAGAAGATAAACAAAATTGACAAACCTTTAGCCAGACTCATCAATAAAAAAAGAGAAGAATCAAATCAACAAAATTAGAAATGAAAAAGGAGAGGTTACAACAGACAACGCAGAAATAGAAACGATTATAAGAGATGATTATGAACAACTATATTGCAATAAAATGTATAACCTGGAAGAAATGAACAAATTCTTAGAAAAGTTCAATCTTCCAAGACTGAACCAGGAAGAAATCTAAATTATGAATAACCCAATTACAAGCACTGACATTGAAGTTGTGATAAAAAAAAAAAAAAAATCTCCCCAAAAACAAAAGCCCAGGAGCAGATGGCTTCACAGGAGAATTCTATCAAACATTTAGAGAAGAGACAATGCCTATCCTTCTAAAACTCTTTCAAAAAATTGCAGAGGAAGGAACACTTCCAAACTCATTCTACAAGGCCACCATCATGCTGATACCAAAACCAAAGACAACACACACACACACACACACAAACTACAGGCCAATATCACTGATGAACATAGATGCAAAAATCCTCAACAAAATTTTAGCAAACAGAATTCAGCAACACATCAAAAAGCTCATACACCATGATCAAGTTGGGTTTATTCCAGGAATGCAAGGATTCTTCAATATATGCAAATCAATCAATGTGATATACTATATTAACAAACTTAAAGATAAAAACCATAGGATCATCTCAAGGGATGCAGAAAAAGCCTTTGACAAAATTCAGCACCCATTTATGATTAAAACTCTTCAAAAAATGAGCATAAAGGAACCTACCTCAACATTGTAAAGGACATATATGATAAGCCTACAGCAAACATTATTCTTAATGATGGGAAACTGAAAGCAGTCCCCCTAAGGTCAGGAACAAGACAAGAGTGTCCATTTTCACAACTATTATTCAACATAGTTCTGCAAGTCCTAGCTATAGTAATCAGAGAAGAAAAAGAAATAAAAGGAATCCAGATTGGAAAAGAAGAAAAGCTCTCACTGTTTGCACATGACATGATACTGTACATAGAAAACCCTAAAGATAGTATCAGAAAATTACTAGAGCTGATTAGTGAATTTAGCAAAGTTGCAGGATACAAAATCAATACACAGAAATCACTTGCATTTCTATATACTAACAATGGAAAATCAGAAAGAGAAATTAAGGAATCAATCCCAATTACTATTGCAACAAAAAGAGTTAAATATCTAGGACTAAACTTACCTAAGGAGACAAGAGAACTGTACACAGATATTATGACACTGATGAAAGAAATCAAAGATGACATAAACAGACATGGAGAGATATTCCTTATTCCTGGGTAGGAAGAATCAATATTGTGAAAATGACTATACTACCAAATGCAATCTTTAGATTCAATGTGATCCCTATCAAATTATCAATTGCATTTTTTTCAGAGAACTAGAACAAAAAATTTCACAATTCATATGGAAACACAAAAGACCCTGAATAGCCAAATCAGTCTTGAGAAGAATGGAGCTGCAAGAATCAACCTTCCTGACTTCAGATTATACTACAAAGCTACAGTCATCAAGACAGTATGGTACTGGCACAAAAACAGAAATATAGACCAACAGAACAAGATAGAAAGCCAAGAAATAAACCCATGCACCTATGGGTATCTTATTTTTGACAAAGGAGCCAAGAATATACAATGGGGCAAAGACAGCCTCTTCAATAAATGGTGCTGGGAAAACTGGACAACTCCATGTAAAAGAATGAAATTAGAACACTTCCTAACACCATACACAAAGATAAACTCAAAATGGATTAAAGACCTGAATGTAAGACCAGGAACTATAAAACTCTTAGAGGAAAACATAGGCAGAACACTCGATGACATAAATCAAAGCAAGATCCTCTATGACCCACCTCCTAAAATAACGGAAATAAGAACAAAAGTAAACAAGTGGGACCTGATTAAACTTAAAACTTTTGCACAGCAAAGGAAGCTATAAACAAGGTGAAAAGACAACCTTCAGAATGGGAGAAAATAATATCAAGTGAAACAACTGACAAAGAATTAATTTCCAAAATATACAAGCAGCTCATACAACTCAATACCAGGAAAATAAATGACCCAATCAAAAAGTGGGGAAAAGACCTAAACAGACATTTCTCCAAAGAAGACATACAGATGGCTAACAAACACATGAAAAGATGCTCAACATCACTCATTATTAGAGAAAAGTAAATTAAAACCACAGTGAGATATCACTTCACTTCAGGGAGAATGGCCATCATCAAAAAGTCTACAAACAATAAATGCTGGAGAGGGTGTGGAGAAAAGGGAACTCTTGAACTTTTGGTGGAAAGGTGAATTGATATAGCCACTATGGAAGACAGTATGGAGATTACTTAAAAAACTAGGGATAAAGCAACCATATGACCCAGCAATCCCACTCCTAGGCATATACCCTGAGGAAACCAAAATTGAAAAAGACACATGTATTCCATTGTTCACTGAAGCACTATTTACAATAGCTAGAACACGGAAGCAACCTAGATGCCCACTGACAGATAAATGGATAAAGAATTTGTGGTAAATATACACAATGGAATATTACTCAGCCATAAGAAGGACTACATTTGAGTCAGTTCTGATGAGGTGGATGAACCTAGAACCTATTATACACAGTAAAGTGAGTCAGAAAGAAAAAGATAAATATTGTATTCTAACAAATATATACAAAATCTAGAAAAATGGTTTTGAAGAATTTATTTACAGGGCAACAATGGGGAACGAGACATGGAGAATAGAGTTATGGATGTGGAGAGACAGGGGAGGAGAGGGTGAGATTTATGGAAAGCATAACATGGAAACTTACATTACCATATGTAAAATAGATAGCCAATGGGAATTTGCTGTATGGCTCAGGAAACTCAAACAGGGGCTCTGTATCAACCTAGAGGGGTGAGATGGGGAGGGAGATGGGAGAGAGGTTCAAAAGGGAAGAGATATATGTATACCTATGGATGATTCATGTTGAGGTTTGACAGAAAACAACAAAATTCTGTAAAACAATTATCCTTCAATAAAAAAAAATAAAAACAAAAAAAAACAAAAAACCTGTCACACATGAAATCCTGCCACCCACAGAAATGGGGCCTCTGAAGCATTATTATACAGAAACCATAGACATGATCTATTTCAGTTGCCCCAACCTAGGAACAAGCCTCCCCCAAAGGCAGAAGAGGAATTGTTCACAGATGGTGTAGGGAAATAGTAATTAGCCAAGATGGTGGTGGTCAGGCTCTCTTGCCCCATGCTCTCTCACTCATGCCCCGTGTTCTGTAAACAATGACTCTGCATGGTTAGTAACAGGTGAGATCATTTATAGCACTGCACACACGCATCATGATGTACTCACATCTGCTGAACCGGTGCTGCACCAGCCAAGAGAGAATAAACATGTCTGCAGTTCCTCAGTTCAGTTCAGTCACTCAGTTGTGTCTGACTCCTTGTGACCCCATGGACGGTAGCATGCCAGGCTTCCCTGTCCATTACCAACTCATGGAGCTTGCTCAAACTCAAGTCCATGGAGTCGGTGATGCCATCTAATTGTCTCATCCTCTCTCATCCCCTTCTCCTGACTTGACTGCAGTTCCTCCAGCTCCTTGAGAGTTTCATCCAGCTTCCCTGCTCATGCCTTGTCCTAACCTGGGCCCAGTGAATAACAAGATAGGCACAGTTATATGAGAGAGGGGGAAAAAGGCCAACTAGATACACAGTGACCTCCCAGATCTAAGTCATAAAATCACAAAGCTGACTTTTACCCCAAAGGCAGAACTGATAGCCCTCACCTGAGCCTTAGATCTTGGGACAGGGAAGATACTAAATATTTGCACAGATTCTTGATGTGCATACACCATTCTACAAGCAAAGGGTTATTTGGAAGGAAAGTGGTATGCTTACTGCAGAGAATAAACAGGTGAAACATGGCTTCCAAGCATATTGAAGCTCTTGGAAACAATACAGCTTCCAAAGAGGTGGGAGTGATTCACTGTAGGGTCACCAAAGAGGGACACAGAGATAATAAAGGGGAAAAATGAGGTGGAAGCAAATGCTGAAAGGGCAGCCCTAGAACAAGTAACTTGGCAACTATCCCTCATACCTCCAAGGGTAGATCTATCCAATACTTCCTAGCCTGTTCAAAGGAAGAATTAGACAAAGCTGAAAAAAAAAAGGGGGCTCTGGTAGAGGCCTAGGAGGCCACGTGTGGTTAGTTGATGATCATGGACAATACTTACTTCCCCAACTGCAGTTTGTCAAGCCATCTGGGAGGTTCATCAAGGAACTCAGTCCAGGTGGGAATCCCTATATAATTGGTTACTTGCGGTCATGGTAACTTCTGGCAAGAAAAGTTTAATCAATGGGATAGCTGAGACCTGCACCATCTGTACAATGAACAACCCCAAAACCAGCCTCCCCAAAGGCCCCCAGATAAGGCCCATTGAAACCAGAGAGCTATATCCTGACCAAAATTT
Source organism: Bubalus kerabau (assembly GCF_029407905.1). NCBI lineage: Eukaryota > Metazoa > Chordata > Mammalia > Artiodactyla > Bovidae > Bubalus > Bubalus kerabau. The sequence goes on from NC_073629.1 coordinate 71,598,993, forward strand.
GAAGATTGGTTTCCCTGCCTGTCGGGACTACTGGGAAATTTCAGGTAGCCCTTGGTCCTAGTACACACATTTTCTAGATGGACAGAAGCGTTCTCTGCTAGAACAGAAACAGCATCTGAAGTGGCTAAGGTATTACTAAAAATAATAATCTTCAGGTTTGGGTTCCCAGGATCCCTGCAAAGTAATGATGATCCAGCATTTGTGTCTCAAGTGAAAAGGGGGGTAACAAGTGTCCTGGGCATAAAATGGACCTTCCACTCAGCCCAGAGACCCCAGTTATCAGAGAAAGTAGAGAGATGCAATCAGACCTTGAAACGAGTGTTAACCAAGCTATGCCAGGACACTCAAGAAAACTGGATTAAGTTGCTTCTATTGCCCTGCTCCATGGGTGGTTAGCCCCAAGGAGTAAGTTAAAGTTAAGCCCATTTGAATTCCCATAAAGTAGACCCATTCCCCACAACCAAGAGAAGGGTAAACCAATCCCATATCTCCCCTTGAAATGGAACAACTCAAGTGTGCCCTCCAGGTAGGAGAAATCTTTAAACCTCTCACAGAATATGGTAACCAGGTGCTGCTTGCACCCACTATTCGGACCCTCCACCCCTCCCAGCCAGGAGGCTGGGTAAAGCTGAAAACCTGAAGAAACAGTAGCCCTTAAGATCAGCTCACTGCTAAGTGAAATAGACCTCACTTGGTGGTTCTAACCATCCACTATGTCTGAAGTTACATGAGATCACTCCATAGGCATATCTCACTTGAGTGAAGAGGTTCCAGAGCCTCAACCCTGGGAGAATTAACCTGGGGCAACAGACCCCCTTGACTATGCTTGTGAACTCCACTCTAATTTGCAGCTTCTCTTCTGGAAAACAACAAAAGTGAGACCAGGGAGATTTAGGCCAAGGCAGTGAGCCTCAGCATCAGGGCATACTTTTGCCTACAGCAAAAAAAATAAATAAACCTGAATACCTTCATTTTCAGGAAAAAGCTGACATGTGACCATTATTCTCTTCTAATATTTGGGTCATGCATCTTAAACTGCCTGGTACCCTTTGTGTCCAAAACGTTAGACAAATGGTTGTCAGGGTAAATGCTCAGGGCTAAGGCCTGGGAACAATCAAAGACATCTAAAGGCAGCTGGGGAGAAGTACTGCTCCTCTCCCTGAGTTATGATGATGCCTCAAATCAGCAGAGGTAGTTACAAAAGACAGACCTGAACCTGGAGCACCTCTCAAGAATGAGGAGCAGGACAAACAACACACGAAGGATTTGTCAACCAGCAAAGCCCATTAACAATACTCTGGGAAATAAAAATAAAATCTAACCTTTTCTTTTCCTCTGTGTTTCATCTAGTTTCACTTGCTTGTAGGGTGCAGAGACCTTGCCCCCTGGTACTTCAGACCAGGGCTCTTAGTGCAAAGTGGATACACCCAACTGACTCTTCAATACAAAAATGTGGTGGTGAGCTGTCTGCAGAAATGCTGCACCTCTCACATTGCGATCTGGAATAAGAGCTGTGAGCAATGAGGCTGTACCAGACTTGCAAGAACTCCACTCCTTCCCCACTGACTAGATCCTTATGAAGCTGTTGTATCACAGCTGTAGTTAAGATGCAAGGACTCCACGCCTTCCCTGCTGACAAGACCCTGCCCATCGCCTTTCCAGGAGAGCTTGTACTCTTGAGTGCCAATGTGCACTTTTCCATTCTATGATGAAAAATAAAACTACTTCTGAACCAAACTTGGTCTTGTTCTATTGGCTCAAAGGACACCAGCCAGAAGGCCCCTTGTCGAGACCTGATTCTCAAACCCCACTTTCCCATCTCTGACCTTGAGGTAACTATATCCATGGATACATGTGTGTTTCTCTTGCTTTTGTGATTCCAGCATAGACTGTTTCCCATTTACCTGTCCTTGATACTGAAGCTGATGTGAGTAAATTGAACCTGTTCAATACAAATACCTTGGAAGCTGGAGCCACTAACCTTGGCTCTAATCTCTGCATTTTACTGCCTAATTGACTTAATACAAAGAGTATAAAATATCTTAAGCTAAGTTTGTTTCCTATGAAATGAGAAAGTAAAAATTCTGGGTAAATTATAATTTAGGTGCACCCTAGTTCCCTCATATTACTGTATATCTTTACGGTGTTGAGCAGTGGCAGCAAGGCTTAACAGGCAGGTAATGCTAATGGGGCCAGTCTGTCCAGTTACTGGTAGAAAAAGCTGGCTCAGGAGTTTGTGTATGTATGCTAAGTTGCTTCAGCCATGTCCAACTCTTTGTGATCCCATGGACTCCTCTGTCCATGGGATTCTCCAGGCAAAAATATAGCCATTCCCTTCTCCAGGGGATCTTCCCAACCCAGGGATCAATCTCAGGTTCCCCACATTGTGGGCAGATTCTTTACCATCTGAGACATCAGGGAAGTCCAGCTCAGGAGTTCATATCTTCATGAAAGAAGAGCCTGGGGAGATAGCATCCAAGAATCCAAGGAGTGAGCATTGGTATATAGAAGATTCTAGAAATAGCTTGGTCTACAGAGATTGCAAATTATCTTGGATGATGATGGGAAGTGGAATTTAATGTGTTTGGGTCCTTATGGTACATGAAGAACTAAAAGAAATTGCAAAGATGGGCTGAATTCAATTTTCCTTTGAGTCTGGGGGTCTGGGTGGAACTGAGAGCTTTCTGCTGGGTGACAACTGGAGACTGATATATTGATGCCTTAGACATGTCACTTCACAAAGGCAGAGGCATTTGCACTTTCATAATTCACTGGAGACCACATAAAGTATCCCAGAAGCTGGACTGGAGCCCCAGTAAGCCTATAAAAACAAATAAACAAACAAACAAAAACACATATTCTAACAAGAATCCAGTAGTAAGTGAGAGGAAAAATAAGCAGAATAACCAAAACAGATGGCCTTTAATGAATCTGAGCTGCTATAGAAGAAACATGAAAATGTGAACCAAAATTTTTAAATGATAATTATGAGAGCACATAGGGAGATTGCAGCAGCAGTCACTAAATATTCATGAACTTCACTATTTAACCAGTTCTGCCCAGTGGCTCATAAACAGGACTGATGTTTGTCATTTTTAGGCTAAGATAATAACAAGCTAGTGAGCCACTTTCATCTTTTCCTGCCACAGTGACTTTGGTTACCACTTGTTTCAAATGGCAACCCTATAAAGCAGAAGATCCCTATTCCTATGCTGAGTTGCAACATGTGTGACAAAAACCAAAAATCCCCAATTACTATGGCATAAAGCCATTGAGATTTCTGAGTTTGTATATCGCCATGACATAAACTAGTGCTACTCTGAAAAATGTTGACATTGGTTTGCTTTTGGGCCATGTTGCTACACAGTCTATTCTCTTTCTCCAAGTCACTTAGGCACTAGGCAACCAAATACATAGATGATCAAGAGCTTTTAATAGTTAAGATGATATGCAGGTTCTCTTGTTCTGGAATGCATATTTTAAAGCATTCTCAAACTTTAATGTGTATATGAAATAACTAAGGATCTTGTTAAGATTCAGATTCTATTTTAATATTAATACCTCTGAGACCTCTGAGAGATTCTGAGTTTCTAGCAATCTCCCAGTGATGCTCACGCTGCTGATCAATGGGCAACACCTTGAGTAGCGAACTTTTGAGAGGCAGATAGAAAGCTGCTCTCACCTGACCTCTCAAAAGCTTAACTATTTAGTTAAGACTTTCTGCTGTTAGAAGTCTTCAGGTGACAAGGCTTAGGCTGATTCCACTGAAGTTATCTGTGTGTGACTGGCCTCATTGTGGAGGCAATCAATCAACTTTTTTCTCTCATCTTTCTTCTCCTTTCCCCCCACCCCCATCTTTCCCCCATCCGGCCCCAGCAGTTTTAGTAGCTGAGAGAATTTGGGAGCATGGTGGGGTGCAGTGTGACTGAGCTAGAAGCAGAGCATGCTACTTATATTGTCCTCCCACCTATTGGTCTTAATGTACCAGAGGTACCTACTTCCATAGTATGAAGTTCTCCAGGGCAACACCATTGGGTCAAATATTTGATCTGAAGTATAAGTGATGTAGATTTTACTAACTCCAGGAGCCTATTCTAATATATTCAGCTGTTCAGCTAGAGTCGGTGAACTATTGTTAGCTCTGTGACTATGAATGGCCACCAAGTCCAGGAAAATTAGACACTCTATCAGTTGTCACCATTGCTGCAGCAATGCCATTATGTACCCCATTTAATGTTTAACTTATTCTTCTCCCATGGTAGCCATTTCATTCCTAAAACACATCCTGATTCGGGGGAAATTTGTCACTTTTTAAAATAGATAGAACAACTTTCTCTACCACTTATCCAAAACTTAGTGTTAAGTTCAGAATTAGGAAAACAAGCACTGTATTTTGTTTGTTTGTTTGTTTTCACTAGAATGAGTGAAGACTAAGTATGTTGTGCATCTCTATTTTGGCTACAGGCTTCCCTAGTGGCTCAGTGGTAAAGAATCTGCCTGCCTATGCAGGAGATGCAGGAGACATGGGTTTGATCCATGGGTTGGGAAGATACCCTGGAGAAGGAAATGGCAACCTACTCCAGTATTCTTGCCTGGGAAATTTGATGGATAGAAGAGCCTGGTGGGCTACAAGTCCATGGGGTCACGAAGGGCCAGACACCAGACTGACTGAGAAAACAGGGAATTACACAGAAATTAATATTGTGAAAATAGTTCTGAAAAGAAAGCATTCATACTCTTTGCCATTTTGAAGAAAAAATTTCCCTTGTCATCTTGTATTTTCTCAAGGGTTTTTAAGCATTTTGATGTATTTTTGCAGACTCAGAATCATTAAAGTCTTCTTTTATTCACCAAATCATTAGTGAGTTTTGGGAGCTCCATTCACCTTTACACAGTGGATCTCTCTCAGATAATGGCTGTTGTTTTACATCAGTTAGCCCCCATGCTAGAGTTTTATTCTATCTGTGATGTCATTATGTGGTGAATGAAAATTTTCAGATCTAAATAGGAAAAGGAGTATGTCAAAGCTGTATATTGTCACCACGCTTATTTAACTTACATGCAGAGTACATCATGAAAAATGCTGGGCTGGAAGAAGCACAAGCTGGAATCAAGATTGCCGGGAGAAATCTCAATAACATCAGATATGCAGATGACACCACCCTTATGACAGAAAGTGAAGAAGAACTAAAGAGCCTCTTGATGAAAGTGAAAGAGGAGAGTGAAAAAGTTGGCTTAAAACTCAACATGCAGAAAACTAAGATCATGGCATCTGGTCCCATCACTTCATGGCAAATATATAGGGAAACAGTGGAAACAGTGTCAGACTTTATTTTTTGGGGCTCCAAAATCACTGCAGATGGTGACTGAAGCCATGAAATTAAAAGATGCTTACTCCTTGGAAGGAAAGTTATGACCAACCTAGATAGCATATTGAAAAGCAGAGACATTACTTTGCCAACAAATGTCCATCTAGTCAAGGTTATGGTTTATCCAGTGGTCATGTATGGATGTGAGAGTTGGACTGTGAAGAAAGCTGAGTGCCGAAGAATTGATGCTTTTGAACTGTGGTGTTGGAGAAGACTCTTGAGAGTCCCTTGGACTGCAAGGAGATCCAAACAGTCCATTCTAAAGAAGATCAGTCCTGAATGTTCTTTGGAAGGAATGATGCTAAAGCTGAAACTTCAGTACTTTGGCCACCTCATGCGAAGAGTTGACTCATTGGAAAAGACTCTGATGCTGGGAGGGATTGGGGGCAGGAGGAGAAGGGGATGACAGAGGATGAGATGGCTGGATGGCATCACCAACTTGATGGATGTGAGTTTGAGTGAACTCTGGGAGTTGGTGATGGACAGGGCAGCCTGGCGTGTTGCGATTCATGGGGTTGCAAAGAGTCAGACACGACTGAGTGACTGAGCTGAACTGAACTGAAGTATCATTCCATATATGTGCCAGGTATAAATTTTCCATCACTACATCTTAGTTCAAGAAATGCCAAATTGATTTTTTTCTAAATCAAATTAAATCTTTCTGTGAAATTCCACCAGTTTGAATGGTGAGAATATAAAACTTTTATTTGTGGTGGTCCTTCCTTCTACCTAGAGTTATATGAGAAGCAAAAAGACTTACATACAAGTTGATCAGAAAAAAAAAAACATTAATTTTCAGTTCTTAATAGTTGTTTCTGAGATTCATCTTTTCTATTTCTCTAAGGAAAAAAACGTCACAATGTCCATGCTAATCTTGGATAATGAAAATTCTTGAGAAATTTGGAGACTTGGTATAGCCACTACCAAGAAATTTCTCTCTGAAGTTATATAACCTTTTCAAAGTTCTCTGAGGAATGATCCTGGTAGAATTGATGTAGGAATTATTAAAAATGGGAAAGGAATTATTGGAGAAAAGAAGTTGTACATAGTCATTCAAAGAATGATAAAGTAGATTAGCAATATGGAGTAATGTTTCCCTGGAGCATTGCAGTTTGTAATGACATGTTCAAAATGAGACTGGTCATTGTGATGGCTATCTTTTTCCTTTCTACATTAAATTTCATGGAAGGAGTGCTAAGAAGGCAGAGTTCAGAGTATGATGGAGAGAGGAACAAATGACTCAAGGGAGTAGTTAAGATAACTAATCATGAAATTTAACATAGATGCAGTGAAAAGTATTAGAATTAATAGATTCAAGGTGATAAAGGATAGTTGGAGTCATGGTACTGGAGAGAGTGACCTGGGCAAAAAGAGATGATGGTCAGATTATGGCATAATATTGATATATGGAGCGTTGCAATTACTGGTAATGATAAGATATGGGAATGATAGTTTTTGACTAAGAAAAACTGTAAAAAGAATGAATGATCTAGTACTATGCTGTCTAATATGGTAAACATTAATAAGAAATAGCTACTTCAAATTAAAATTGTGTTCATTACAAATTTTTTCCTGAATACAATTCTCTATTAAATGGAGCTAAAGATCCTGAAAGAAATGTCTGATTCTAGGGTTGGGACAGGAAAAACAAACAAAAAAAAAGAAAATGAGATTATCAACCAAAATTTCAGAGACAGAAATCTGATTGAAATAAAAAGATGTGTAATTGGGATTTGTTAGGACTGCAGTCTGGGACACATAGATTTAAGAAGCACTTGAATTATGTTCTGCTGGACTACAAAATGAAAGAGGCTTATAAAGGCAAGCTCTAAGGATACAGTTAATTACAGGAACTATAGTTAGAGCTGGCCAGTAGTAAGGGTGCTTGCTAATTTAGGATTGATTGGGGTCTGAAATGAGTGTACAGTTACAAAGGGAGACCTTGAGACAATAAAGGTGCAGCTGGCAGGTGTTCTGAATGTGGCTGGGCTGGTGGTGTCCTTGCATCTGATGTAGTTCAAAGAAAGTTCACGTTTTCAGTGGTGAGTATCTGGTCTTCAAGATCCACCTAAGATCAGACACTCAATGGCCATCTAACTCTGTTTTTGTATGTCTGAGCTGTATTTCAGCTGTTGTATAGTCATTAAGTCATGTCCAGTCCTTTCAACCTCATGGACTGTAGCCTGCCAGGTTCCCTTATCCATGGGATTTCCCAGGCAAGAATACTGGAATGGTATATACTGGGCTTTCTGACCCAGAGATCAAATCTGCATCTCCTGCTTGGCAGGCAGATTTTTTACCCTGAGCCAACTGGGAAGCCCACTGAACTATATTAACCCATTATAATTTCAATCTGTCATTAGTCTAGAACATTTTATAATGCCAGAAAGTAAAAAAAGAGCCTTCTATCTCTCTCTTGCTCTCTCACTCTTCCTCCCTCTATCTTTCACACACACACAGATCGGGTATGTCAAATGACATGCAAGCTAACTTGGAAAAGCTCCTTCTGACCAAAACTAGAACAATGGAAACAAAATAAATAGTAATTCAGTACAAAAACAAAAAAAAATAAATACCCATGAGTCCATACTGTTATAGATAAGTGAGTGAATAAATGAATGAATAAATAAACATATGTGGAGGGACAACTCTTTTTTACAGAAGCAATACAGTTAATAAATGCAGAAGGAGTAAGGAAATTTTTAAATCACCATTAGTATATCATAGTAATAACTGCTGCAGGAGAGAACCGCTGATTAATATTAACATTAGTAGGTGAAATTCTAAGGAATAACAGGATTGTTGCATACTCTGAATGTATCACTCACCTCCCCCAATTTATTAATTACTCTGATGGCTTTAACATATGTCCACAAATTCTTTGATGGACCTCTGTCCATGAGGTAGGACTTAACTCTTCCCCTTGTATTTGGTCTGTATTCTAACACAAAGCATGTGGAAAGATATAACTTTGCAGTGGATAAACCTGACAGGCACGTACTTAGCTATGCAATCAGTATCAACTTTCTTTATATGATGAGATGAGGAGGGTGTACCACCTGTGTGATATTATTCCCCAAAATTCATATTCACAATCCAATTACAAAAAGCACCCTACAAATAAAACATTCCACAAAATAGCTTGCCAGTTCTCTTTGAAAGTGCCCAGGTCATGGAGGACAAAGACATGTAAGAAATTCACAGACTGGAGATAAAGTGATTAAATGCAACATAGTATCCTGGATGAATTCTGGAATAGATAAAGGACATTAATGGGGAAAAATGGTGAAAATCAAGTAAAGATTGTAGCTTAGTTAATACTATTTTACTACTACTTAACATCTTAGTTTTGATCAATGTTTCATAGTTAACTTTAGTGAAAGCTGGATGAAACTTACTGAGAAAGTCCTTATACCAACTTTGCAACTCTTCTGTAAATCTAAAAATATTTCAAACTAAAAATTTTATAAAATTATATTCAGGAAAAAATTAAACTCTTCTCTTGTACTAGCAACATTTCAAGTGCTCCATAGTCATGCATGTTTAGAGCTACTGTATTGGAAAATGCAAATAGAGAACATTTCAATCAATGCAGACAGTTTATACTGCACTGCTGCTGCTGCTGCTGCTGCTGCTGCTGCTGCTGCTAAGTCGCTTCAGTCGTGTCCGACTCTGTGCGACCCCATAGACGGCAGCCCACCAGGCTCCCCCATCCCTGGGATTCTCCAGGCAAGAATACTGGAGTGGGTTTCCATTTCCTTCTCCTATTGCACAAAGCTGACCAAAAAACACAGGAGGAGAAAAAAAAAAATTATCCACAGTGAATCACAGGCACAGATAGAGAGGGAAAACTCAAAAAATAAAATCTTACAACAAACATGATCTAATATAGGTTTGATTGGAGATCCAGCTGAGAAGAGAGAAATAAAAGAATCCATAATCAAAGATATAATGGCTAAAAAAATCCTGGAATTAATTAAAGAATTAGAAAGCCCAAAGAATTCCTGGCAGAGAAAATAGACTGAAATCCATATTGATCCATATCAGTGAAAGTTCCGAATACCAAAGAAATAAAAATATCGAAAATGCAGCTGCTAGGAAAAAGAAAAAAAAAAAAAAAAAGCAGTCAATTGATTATTCCACATCAGCAAGGAAACAAGAAGTTAGTAAAAAAATTTGCTTTACACAGTGAAAGAAAATAAATATAAGCTTAAAAGTTAACAATAAGCAAAGATATCCATCAAAAATGAAAGCAAAATAAAGACATTTTTAGAATAACAAAAGTGAGAGTTAGAATTTATGGCCAGCACACCCCAGACTGGAAAATCCAACAGGAAACTCTAAAATATGTTTTTCAGTCAGAAGGAAAACTACTCCAGATGGAAAGGAAAGGAAAGAAAAAGAAGGAAAGAAGGAAAATTTAGGGAGGGAAGGAGGGAAGAAGGAAGAAATAAAATGATAAATGTGTGGGTTAAACTGAAAAGATGTTGACTGTACAGCAATAGCTATAGTCTTTTAGGGTTTAACGTATATAGAAAAATAAAGTACATAACACTAAAAGAGCACAAGATGAAAAGAAAATAAGTGGAGTAAGAGATATATGTTTCTTTCAGAGTGTATGAAGAATAAGAAAAAAAAAGGAACTACCAATCAACTCCAAATTTTTATAAGTCAAGGATACATTCTGTAGTATCTTAGGTTATCATGAGATGACTAAATATAAAAAAAAAAAGAAACAATTTTCAATAAGCTTGAAAGAAAAAAAAGGAAAAATAATATAAAAGCAATGAGATAAGGAGTAAGTAAACCATCAGATTTTCATTTAAAGTAAATATTATTACATTCCAGGCAGGTGGACAAACTTTCAGTTAAAGATTGCCAGATCTTTTCAAAAACGCAATGAATTATTTACATATATATACATATACATGTATATAAATAATATGCATTTTTAAACAAGTGACACGTTGAAAGCATAAGAATTCCCTGAAGTTGAGAGGAAAGAATTAAATTAAAAAGAATAGTATTTCTGTGGCAGTCCAGTGGTTAAGGCTTCAAAGGGGGATGGGTGTGGTCCCTGGTCAGAGATTTGATTCTGCATTCCAAGCGGCCACCCAGATGGCACTAATGCCAGAGACAAGAGACATGAGTTTGATCCCTGGGTCAGGAAAATGTATGGGAGGAGGAATGGCAACCCATGTCAGTATTCTTGCTGGAAGAATCCCATGGACAGAAGAGCCTGATGGGTACATGGGTACAGTATATGGGGTCGCCAAGAGTCGGACACGACTGAGTATATGAGCACACACGCTGAGTGGAGTGGAATAGTAAAAAAAAAAAGAAAAAAAAAAAAGAATTAGATATATACCATGCAAAAACTAATCAAGATAAAGTTGGTTATTATGTTAGATTACAACAAGCCTTTAAGGCAAAAATGTTAAAGTCAGATCAAATCAAAATGATAGTAGGTCTGAATAATCAAAAAGATATAGTTATTCTCAATTTCAAATGCTTAAGCAAAAAATTGACAGATCCACAAGGGGAAGTATACAAATGTAAAGTCATAGTATGATATATTTTATTTTTCAGTTCAGTTCAATCAGTCGTGTCCAACTCTTTGCGACACTATGAACGGCAACTTGCCAGGCCTCACTGTCCATCACCAACTTCCGGAGTTCACTCAAACTCATGTCGATTGAGTGGGTAATGCCATTCAACCATCTAATCCTCTGTCATACCCTTCTACTCTCGCCTTCAATCTTTCCCACCATCAGGGTCTTTTCAAATGAGTCAGCTCTTCGCATCAGGTGGCCAAAGTATTAGAGTCTCAGCTTCAGCATCAGTCCTTCCAGTGAATATTCAGGACTGATTTCCTTCAGGATGGACTGGTTAGATCTCCTTGCAGTCCAAGAGACTCTCAAGAGTCTTCTCCAACACCACAGTTCAGAGGCATCAATTCTTCGGCGCTCAACTTTCTTGATAGTCCAACTCTTGCATCCATACATGACCACTGGAAAAACCATAGCTTTGACTAGATGGATCTTTGTTGGCAAAATAATGTCTCTGCTTTTTCATATGCTGTCCAGGTTGGTCATAATTTTCTTCCAAGGAGAAAGTGCCTTTTAATTTCATGGCTGCAGTCACCATCAGCAGTGATTCTGGAGCCCAAATAAAGTCTGACACTTTCTACTGTTTCTCCATCTATTTGCCATGAAGTGATGGGACCAGATGCCATGATCTTAGTTTTCTGAATGTTGAGTTTTAAGCCAACTTTTTCAGTCTCCTCTTTCACTTTTATCAAGAGGCTCTTTAATTCTTCTTCATTTTCTGCCATAAGAGTGCTGTCATCTGCATATCTCAGGTTATTGATATTTCTCCCAGTAATCTTGATTCCAACTTGTGCTTCATCCAGCCCAGTGTTTCTCATGATGTACTCTGCATGTAAGTAAAATAAACACGGTGATAATATACAGCCTTGACATACTCCTTTTCCTATTTGGAACCAGTCTGTTGTTCCATGTCCAGTTCTAACTGTTGCTTCCTATCCTGCATACAGATTTCTCAAGAGTCAGGTCAGGTGGTCGGGTATTCCCACCTCTTTCAGAATTTTCCACAGTTTATTGTGATCCACACCGTCAAAGGCTTTGACATAGTCAATAAAGCAGAAGTAGATGTTTTTCTGGAATTCTCTTGCTTTTTCGATGATCCAGCAGATGTTAGCAATTTGATCTCTGGTTCCTCTACCTTTTTTAAAACCAACTTGAATATCTGGAAGTTCACCCCATTCACATGTTGTGGTAGCCTGGCTTGGAGAATTCTGAGCATTTCTTTACTAGCGTGTGAGATGAGTGCAATTGTGCAGTTAGTTTTAGCATTCTTTGGAATTGCCTTTCTTTGGGATTGGAATGAAAACTGACCTTTTCCAGTCCTGTGGCCACTGCTGAGTTTTCCAAATTTGCTGGCATATTGAGTGCAACACTTCCACAGCATCATCTTTCAGGATTTGAAATAGCTCAACTGGAATTCCATCACCTTCACTAGCTTTGTTCATAGTGATGCTTTCTAAGGCCCACTTGACTTCACATTCCAGGATGTCTGGCTCTAGGTGAGTGAACACACCATCGTGATTATCTGGGTCATGAAGATCTTTTTTATACATTTCTTCTGTGTACTCTTGCCACCTCTTTTAATATTTTCTCCTTCTGTTAGGTTCATAACATTTCTGTCCTTTATTGTGTCCATCTTTGCATGAAATGTTCCCTTGGTATCTCTAATTTTCTTGAAGAGATCTCTAGTCTTTCTCATTCTATTTTTTCCCTCTATTTCATTTCACTGATCACTGAGAAAGGTTTTCTTATCTCTCCTTGCTATTCTTTGGAACTCTGCAATCAAATGTGTATGTATTTCCTTTTCTCCTTTGCCTTTCGCTTCTCTTTTTTTCATACCTATTTGTAAGACCTCCTCAGACAGCCATTTTGCTTTTTTTGCATTTCTTTTTCTTGAGGTTGGTCTTGCTCCCTGTCTCCTATACAATGTCTCAAATCTGTCTCCGTAGTTCATCAGGCATTCTATCTGATCTATTCCCTTAAATCTATTTCTCACTTCCACTGTATAATCATTAAGGATTTGAATTAGATTATACTGGAATGATCTAGTGGTTTTCCCTGCTGCTGCTACTTCTGCTAAGTTGCTTCAGTTGTGTCCAACTCTGTGTGACCCCATAGATTCAGCCTGCCAGGCTCCCCAGTCCCTGTGGTTCTCCAGGCAAGAACACTGGAGTGGGTTGCCATTTCCTTCTCCAATGCATGAAAGGGAAAAGTGAAAGTGGAGTCGCGAAGAGTCGGACATGGACTGCAGGCTTCCTGGCTCCTCCATCCATGGGATTTTCCAGGCAAGAGTACTGGACTGGGTTGCTATTGCCTTCTCTGAGTGGTTTTCCCTACTTTCTTCAATTTAAGTCTGAATTTGGCAATAAGGAGTTCATGATCTGAGCCACAGTCAGCTCCTGGTCTTGTTTTTGCTGATTGTGTAGAGCTTCTCCATCTTTGGCTGCAAAGAATATAACAATCTGATTTTGGTGTTGACCATCTGGTGATGTCCATGTGTAGAGTCTTCTCTTTTGTTGCTGGAAGAAAGTGTTTGTTATGACCAGTGCGTTCTCTTGGCAAAACTCTAGTAGCCTTTGCCCTGCTTCATTCTGTACTCCAAGGCCAAATTTTCCTGTTACTCCAGGTGTTTCTTGACTTCCTACTTCTGCATTCCAGTCCCCTATAATGAAAAGGACATTTTTGGGGGGGTGTTAGTTCTAGAAGGTCTTGTAGGTCTTCATAGAACCATATGACTTCAGCTTCTTCAGTATTACTGGTCGGGGCATAGACTTGGATTACCATGATATTGAATGGTTTGCCTTGGAAAGGAACAGAGATCATTCTGTCCATTTTATTTTTAAACATCTCTTTCAGTTGATACATACCAGATAAATACCAGATTTCAGTAGATAAATTTACCAATAGATAAATAATAAGGATACAGGAAATTTGAACAACAGAGTTAATGTGTGCTGTAGTTAAAGAACACTGGATAGTTAAAGAACACTCACAGAAAATCTGTGAAATACACCACCTATTAAAGCACACATGAAACATTTTTTTAAAGGACAGTATGGAAGAAAATGAAATCTTAGAAATTCTTAGGAATCCACACATTTTCAAAGATTAAATTCATACAGAATATATTCTATACTAGAACTAAATAACAACAATTATCTAAAAAATTCTAAACATTTGAGAACTAAAAAATATACTTCAGATATTAAAAGAAAATACACTTTAACTTTGATTATAAATCAGTCTTGAATATTCACTGGAAGGACCGATGCTGAAGCTGAAGCTCCAATACTTTGGCCACCTGATGCAAAGAACTGACTCATTTGAAAAGACCCTGATGTTGGGAAAGATTGATGGAAGGAGGAGAAGGGGATGACAGAGGATGAGATGGTTGGATGCTTTCACCAATTAGATGGACATGAGTTTGAGCAAGCTCTGGGAGTTGGTGATGTACAGGGAAGCCTGGCGTGCTGCAGTCCATGGGTTTGCAGAGTCAGACATGACTGAGTGACTGAACTGAACTGATGCCTTTATTTATTTATTTTTTGAGTTAATGATGAGGAAAAGAATGTTTATAGTGTTAAAAAATAAATAAGCTAATAAATATAGTTCATTAAAATTCAGTTAAAATTAATTAAATCTATAAACCCTTCATATTCCAACTGGGTAATATATCTTAAAGAGGATTTTGCTTAATCAGCTAGAATCCACCATTTAGTAATATTATAAAGTATATATTTAATAGTCATTACCAAGTTCTGAGGCATACTATTTTTTCATGGTCTTTACTTTGATTAGGAAACATTGACTGGTATCTCTGAATGAGTAAAGCATAATAAATTTTTAGCATGAAAAAAGTCCAAATGTCTGTGCATGCACATATTTATATGTATGTGTTGAAGGAAGACTCCAGAGGGTCTTCCATAAATTCCTAAGTTTTATAGTTTGTTATTATTGTTTGGTCACTAAGTAGTGTCTGACTCTTTTGTGACCACGTGGACTGTAGTCTGCCAGGCTCCTCTGTCCATGAAATTTTCCAGGCAAGAATACTGGAGTAGGTTGCCATTTCCTTCTCCTTCCCTGTGTTGGCAGACAGAGTCTTTACTGCTGACTCACCTGTTGCTGTTCAGTTGCTAAGTTGTGTCTGGCTCTTGAGACCCCACGGACTGCAGCATGCCAGGTTTCCCTGTGCTTCACTATCTCCCAGAGTTTGCTCATATCCATCTCCATTGACTTGGTGATACCATTCAATCATCCTATCTTTTGTTGCCCCCTTTTCCTATTGCCCTCAGTCTTTCTTAGCATTAGCGTCTGTTCCAAAGAGTTGGCTCTTCCCATCGGGTAGCCAAAGTATTGGAGGTTCAGCTTTAGCATTACTCTTTCCAATGAATATTCAGGACTGATTTCCTTTATGATTGATGAGTTTGATCTCCTTGATATCCAAGGGATTCTCAAGAGTCTTCTCCAATACCACAGTTCAAAAGAATCGATTCTTTGGCACTCAGCCTTCTTTATGGTTCAACTCTCACTCAGATCCATACATGATGACTGAAAAACCATGGCTTTGACTTACAGGCTTTTGTTAGCAAAGTGATGTCTCTACTTTTTCATCCTCTGTCTAGGTTTGTTATAGCTTTATTTCCAAAGAGCAAGCATCTTTTAATTTCATGGCTGCAGTCACTGTCCACAGTGATTTTGGAGCCTGAGAAAATAAAATCTGTCACTGTTTTCACTTTTTCCTCATCTGTTTGTCATCTGGAAAGGCCCTCATGTTAACTTTTATTTGTATTTAAATAACACATGTGCATAATCAATAGTCAACTCTCCTCTCACAACTGCTTTTTTTTTTCTGCCTTAAGTTTTCATTTTTAACAATCTTCTTACTACTTTTCCCTAAATTCCCTGTTTAAATTAGAAAACCCTTTTCTGTATAACCAGATGCCAGTTCTTTTCTTTTCTTTTTTTGGTAAGCTTCCATCTCCTGCTCCAACTTAAATGGGCTTCTTTCTTCAAGATTGCTGGGCCCCTCTCCTGTACTAAGATGTCCCACTTTTTTTGGTTTAATTCTGTTGTTTTGGTGGAGCATCTCACCCACAAAGGCAGCAAGAACATATTTCCAAGGCCTTGTGTGTCTTCAAGCAGAATTCTAGGCTGGAGAGCAGTATCTTCCAGCATTTTGAGCCCCAACTACACAGGCTTCTCGGGCTGCTGCTGAGAATGCTCCTGCCTTCCTGATTTCTTTGTAAGTGTTCATGCTTTCCTGATCCCCAAGTTCAAATCCTAAACTCCAACCTCATGTTCTGGATTTCATGGTGATGCAACATGGTGGACCCTCAGCATCTTCCATCTGGAAATGTGTACCAAACTACCAGAACTTTATTGTTAAAAAGTTCTAATTTCTTTTTAGTATTCAAAATTTTGAGATTCATGGCTTAGTCTGTAATTTTATAAAATGAAATATTCACTTATTTTGGGGAACCACACTGTTTTTTTTACTTCTATGACTCAGCAGCACTTTAATCATCCTGTTTTAGCATAATCATAGGTTGACTCATATAAATTTATAATATTTAATATTTAATGTAGGAAAATAATACATTTGGAATTTTATATGGTTTCAGACAAATTACAGTGACTTGTAATTAATTGTGAGTTTCATCTCCTTCTGTTAGTCTGTAATCTCTTCAGAGCAGGTATTTTTTTTTCACATTGGAAATCACATCATCAAGCCTCATACCTGATGAAAACCAGCTCTAAAAGTGTTAAAATTTGAAATTCTATAGTTTTTCTTTGATAGGGAAAAAGTTGGAGAAATGAAAAGCAGAATGGATAATTTTTGAATTAAAACAATTAGAGCCTATTCTTCCTTCTTTGTAGACCTCCTAGTTCACAGCCCTTAACATTTTTCAAAGTAGGCTTCCCCCGTGGCTCAGACTATAGAGACTCTGTCTGCATTGCAGGAGACCCAGGTTCAATCCCTGGGTTGGGAAGATCTTTGGAGAAGGGAATGGCTACCCACTCCAGTATTCTTGCCTGGAGAATTCCATGGACAGAGGAGCTTATTTCATTTGAAATGATTTAAAGTGCATACATAAATAAGCATGTTGAACAAGCAAGTATTAAAATAGTGCTTTTTAACCTCTTAAATATTTTATTTTTAAATTGTACACTGAGTTAATTTAGAATAATGTTACAAGGACAGAATTTATTTTCTCTAAATGAAAAATATTTTTATCTGGTTACATCTCAGAAAAACTTTTGCAATCAGGTAACACTGAAAGACTCACAAATTTACAGACCATTTGAGAGGGTGCCACAAAACTCAAGTTGAAAAAAAAAACAACTGTACACTTCAAGTAAAGTGGTGTTTGCCACAGCAAAGGGAAAAAAAGATCAGCTTTTCCTTATCATAGCCTTTCAGAAATATATTTGTTTTTACTTTTTTAAGAAAAATGATGTTCATATTATTTCTATAATTTTAGATTGCATCTAAATGGATCAAGTTATTTATATCCTTGTCAAAATAACTTAATTTTGTTTATTTCTGGAAAATTGGAGCAGAAACATTGATCATCTCAACTTTGTCTTGTCATTCCTTTTAATTTACTAAATTAGTCATAAATTTTAAGATGTATTTCACTGTAGATGATACATTTGAATATTATTGAAGATAAGTAACTAAACTTCTTTTAATTCCATATTTAATGATGACAGAGCAAATGCTTTGAAGATGAAAATACCTGACCTAGGAATGGATACAGAATGTTCAAAGAGGGTGGAGATATGAGTGTATTAAAATGTCAGGAGAGAATATTCAGTTTATAGGAAGACAAAAGGTGATTTTTAAAGAGGCAATTAAATTGCATCCTGCTTGAAAACTAATGTATATTTTATAGCCTTTTAATATATCCATTCAAAATATAGCTTCTCTCATCATCAAAGTCTCTCTTTTACTTATTTATACAGCTTTAGTTCTAGAAACTATTATGTTACAAAATAAATACAACTTGCCAATCAGCTTATTTATTCATCTTGATCTCTTTGAAAGAGAATATAAAATAAAACATGCTATAGCATTCATGCTACAGTAGGAAATGGCAACCCACTCCAGTATTCCAGCCTGGAAATTCCATGGACAGAGGAGCCCGCCAAGCTGCAGTCTGTGGTGTTGCAGAGAATTGGACAGAACTGAGCACACACATGCACACAGCACTCACGTATATGATGTAAGGTATATATAACTTTGTTTCTGTCTTCAGAGCATTGATTAATTTATGTAAAATAGCAGACGTATTATTTGGTACAAAATTGCCAGTTAACATTTCATAGTTTCCTATTCTTTTGGGCTCAATAGATCTGAGGGTCATTAACATACAAAGTGCAATTGTATAAGCATAGACATTACCTACAAAATTTTTCACATATGGATGATTCTGCCTCAGATTATAAGGTATGGAAATATCACTGATATGGCTAGTAATGCTAAAAAATTAAAGCATATTTTGTTTTCTATGCTAGATTCTTTAAGCACTATTGTTTTATCATATTAGATTGGAAGAACTGTGAAAAATAAAACGTGAAAAAAAAAACTGTGGAAAATAGAAACGTTTTCTCTGATTTGGAAAACTTGGCTTCTGTATCATTCTAAGGGCTCAGTATCTAACTGATGATTTGGCTTTGGTAAGTGAAACCTCAGATATTCCTGACTCTAAATTGTTTAACTATTTCACGGGCAGCAACTCCTGCATCTCAGGCCACCCCATGGATCTTAGGATTTAATACGACTCAGAACCAGACTAGTTAGAGTTCAGGGATTTGTGCTGATCTTTCTATTTGAACTATCAATTGATGAGGAAAGAAGATATATTTAACCTAAGTTGCACATGCTTTGGGTTTAACTTTTCCAGGTTGTGGAAAATAAAAGTAGAAAAAAATGAAATCTAAACACTTAATTCCCCTGCATCAAATATATTTTGTTTTTTAAGTTTTTTGTAAATTTTTATTTTGTATTGGGGTGTAGCTGATTAACAATGTTGTGAAAATTTCAAGTGAACAGCAAAGAATATACTTTCTAATGTGTATACTATATATATAGTGTGTGTATATATATATATATATATATATACATATATATATATATACTTTCTAATGTGCACAGGCATCGTTGTGTGGTCTAGTTTAAATAGACTTAGCATGTCTATTTTTGACCTTGCTTGAGGTCTTGTTTTACTTTTTGGTATCATTCAACATCTTTTGTTCCAAGATTCTGGCAATTCTCCTTGGTACTTGGTATATAATTTCTATTGAAACTCTGTTTTTGGCCAAGAATCCCTCATTCTTCAACAGCTCTTTTCAATAGCATGTCTCCTGCTCCCTCAGTGATTTCTTACAGACAGTTCAGTTCAGTTCAGTCACTCAGTTGTGTCCTATTCTTTGTGATGCCATAGACTGCAGCCTGCCAGGCTGCCTTGTCCATCACCAACTCCTGGAGTTTATGTCCATAACTCATAGAAACTCATGTCCATCTCATCCTCTGTCATCCCCTTCTCCTCCTGCCTTCAATCTTTCCCAGCATCAGGATCTTTTCAATTAAATCAGCTCTTCGCATCAGGTGGCCAAAGTATTGGAGTTTCAGTTTCAATATCAGTCCTGCCAATGAATGCTCAGGACTGATTTCCTTTAGGATGGACTGGTTGCATCTCCTTGCAGTCCAAGGAATTCTCAAGAGTCTTCTCCAACGCCATAGTTCAAAAGCATCATTCTTTGGCACTCAGCTTTCTTTATAGTCCAACTCTCACATCCATACATGACTACTGGAAAAACCATAACCTTGACTAGACGGACCTTTGTTGGGAAAGTCATGTCTCTGCTTTTTAATATGCTGTCTAGGTTGGTCATAACTTTTCTCCCAAGGAGTAAGCATCTTTAATTTTGTGGCTGCAGTCGCCATCTTCAGTCATTTTGGAGCCCAAGAAAATAAAGTCTGCCACTGTTTCCACTGTTTCCCCATCTCTTTGCAATGAAGTGATGGGGCCAGATGCCATGATATTTGTTTTCTGAATGTTGAGCTTTAAGCCAACTTTCTCATTCTCCTCTTTTAATTTCATCAAGGACTCTGTAGTTCTTCTTCACTTTCTGCCATAAGGGTGGTGTCATCTGCATATCTGAGGTTATTGATATTTCTTGTGGCAATCTTGATTCCAGCTTATGCTTCATTCAGCCCAGAGTTTCTCATGATGTACTCTGCATATAAGTTAAATAAGCAGGGTGACAATATACAGCCTTGACGTACTCCTTTTCCTATTTGGAACCAGTCTGTTGTTCCATGTCCAGTTCTAACTGTTGCTTCCTGACCTGTATACAGATTTCTCAGGATACAGGTCAGGTGGTCTGGTATTCCCATCTCTTTCAGAATTTTCCACACTTTATTGTGATCCACACAGTCAAAGACTTTGGCATAGTCAATAAAGCAGAAGTAGATGTTTTTTTGGAACTCTCTTGCTTTTTCAATGATCCAGCAGATGTTGGCAATTTGATCTCTGGTTCCTCTGCCTTTTCTAAAACCAGCTTGAGCATCTGGAAGTTCATGGTTCTCATACTGTTGAAGCCTGGCTTGGAGAATTTTGAGCATTACTTTACTAGCATGTGAGATAAGTGCAATTGTACAGTAGCTTGAGCATTCTTTGGCATTGGCTTTCTTAGGGATTGGAGTGAAAACTGACCTTTTCCAGGTAGGTCTCTTACACAGACTGGGGGATGGATTAGAGATACCTTTTTTTTGGCCCAGAGAGAATACAGTGGCCTATGAATTTGGAAGAAGTTAGGAATCTGATTATAATAATCAACCTTCTATTTTATCCTCTCTTGACAACAACCAAGTACTGATCCTATCAATTCCTTTTCTTTGAAAATCTGGAGTACTGTCCTAATATGAGCACAATTACTTGGACTCAAATATGTTTTCCTTAAACTGACCATATGCTTTTCTATACAATTTTCTTGTCCTGGTTTCATACTCATACCCAGATCCTCATACTCTGTTGATCTGTGGGGAAATTTGCTATTTTCTGTCCTTTGGAACTACTTTTCCCATTACTATGTGGTGTTTGTCAGCTTTTACTTTTGATGAACTGCTCTGCATTCCCACTGAACTTTCCCACCTGTTGTTCCTCAAGATCTGTCTCCTGGTGGTTCTAATTCATACTAAACAGTGAGAAAGTTATTGAAACCTTCTCTGAGTCTGTATTGAAAAAATACATTGTTTTTAAGAAGAATGTAGCATTTTGTAATTAGTGCCTTGACAAATCACTTCCTAAGTCAAAACCCTGCAAAGTTAAGTAAAACAGCAGTCTGATCTTTATTATGCTTTGCAAAATGCTGGAACCTAATCTGTTTTCAGTTACCACTATTTTTTAAAGGCTTTTTTTTTATTATTAAGACTTTAGTTTTTAGATAAATTTAAAGTTCACAATAAAATATAAGTAACGTATAGAGATTCCCTACATACCCCCTGCTCACACACATACAGGGTCTCCCTCATTTTCAATACCAACACCAGAGTGGTACATTTGTTAAAGTCAATGAACCTTCATGGATACATCATTAAAACCCAAAGTCTATCATTTATATTAGGGTTAACTCCTGGGTGTTATACATTTTATGAGTTTGGACAAATATAAAATGATGACATGTATCCATCATTAAAGTATCATATAGAGTATTTTCACAATCCTAGAAAACCTCTGTGCTCTGGCTCTTCGTGCCTGCTTCCCCAACTTCTGGCAACCACTGATACTTTTACAGTCTATATAGTTATGCCTTTCTGGAATGTCACATAGTTAGAATCATACAATATGTAGTCTTTTAACCTTTTTTTTTCCATTTAATTATATGCACTTAAGATTCCTTCAAATCTTTTCTTAGATTTATAGTTCATTTCTTTCTAGCACAGAATAAAATTCCATTGTCTGAATATAGCACAGTTTATTCATGCACTTCAGTTCAGTTCAGTTCAGTCATGTCCAGCTCTTTGCAACCCCATGAACCGCAGCATGCCAGGCTTCCCTGTCCATCACCAACTCCTGGAGTCCACCCAAACCCATGTCCATCGAGTCAGTGATGCCATCCAACCATCTCATTCTCTATTGTCCCCTTATCCTCCTGCCCTCCTTTCCCAGCATCAGGTTCTTTTCAGTGAGTCAGCTCTTGCATCAGATGGCCAAAGTACTGCCGTTTCAGCTTCAACATCAGTCCTTCCAATGAACACCCAGGACTGATCTCTTTTAGAATGGACTGGTTGGAACTCCTTGCAGTCCAAGGGACTCTCAAGAGTCTTCTCCAACACCACAGTTCAAAAGCATCAATTCTTCGGCACTCAGCTTTCTTTATAGTCCAACTCTCAGATCCATACATGAACACTGGAAAAACCATAGCCTTGATGAGAAGGATCTTTGTTGGTAAAGTGATGTCTCTGCTTTTTAATATGCTATCTAGGTTGGTCATAACTTCCCATCCAAAGAGTAAGCATCTTTTAATTTCATGGCTGAAATCACCATCTGCACTGACTTTGGAGCCCAGAAAAATAAAGTCTGCCACTGTTTTCACTGTTTCCCCATCTATTTTCCATGAAGCGATGGGACCAGATACATGATCTTAGTTTTCTGAATGTTGAGTTTTAAGCCAACTTTTTCACTCTCCTCTTTCACTTTCATCAAGAGACTCTTTAATTCTTCTTCAGTTTCTGCCATAAGGGTGGTGTCATCTGCATATCTGAGGTTATTGCTATTTCTCCTGACAATCTTGATTCCAGCTTGTGCTTGCTCCAGCTCAGCATTTCTCATGATGTACTCTGCATGTAAGTTAAATAAGCATGGTGACAATATACAGCCTTGACATACTCCTTTACTATTTGGAACCAGTCTGTTGTTCCATGTCAAGTTCTAACTGTTGCTTCCTGACCTGCATATAGGTTTCTCAAGAGGCAGGTCAGGTGGTCTGGTATTCCCATCTCTTTCAGAATTTTCCACAGTTGATTGTGATCCATACAGTCAAAGGCTTTGGCATAGTCAATAAAGCAGAAGTAGATGATTTTCTGGAACTCTTTTGCTTTTTTGATGATCCAGCAGATGTTGGCAATTTGATCTCTGGTTCCTCTGCCTTTTCTAAAACCAGCTTGAACATCAGGAAGTTCAGGGTTCACGTATTGCTGAAGCCTGGCTTGGAGAATTTTGAGCATTACATTACTAGCGTGTGAGATGGATGTAATTGTGTGGTTAGTTTGAGCATTCTTTGGCATTGCCTTTCTTTGGGATTGGAATGAAAACTGACCTTTTCCAGTCCTGTGGCCACTGCTGAGTTTTCCAAGTTTGCTGACATACTGAGTGCCGCACTTTCACAGCATCATTTTTCAGGATTTGAAATAGCTCAACTGGAATTCCATCACCTGCACTAGCTTTGTTTGTAGTGATGCTTCCTAAGGCCCACTTGACTTCACATTCCAGGATGTCTGGCTCTAGGTCAGTGATCACACCATCATGATTATCTGGGTCATGAAGAACTTTTTTGTACAGGTCTTCTGTGTATTCTTGCCATGTCTTGTTAATATCTTCTTCTTCTGTTAGGTCCATAACATTTCTGTCCTTTATTGAGCCCATCTTTGCATGAAATGTTCCCTTGATATCTCTAATTTTCTTGAAGAGATCTCTAGTCTTTCCTATTCTATTGTTTTCCTCTATTTCTTTTCATCACTATTTCATTTCTTTCATCACTGAGGAAGGCTTTCTTATCTCTCCTTGCTATGCTTTGGAACTCTGCAATCAAATCGTTATATCTTTCCTTTTCTCCTTCACTTTTCACTTCCCTTCTTTTCACAGCTATTTGTAAGGCCTCCCCAGACAGCCATTTTGCTTTTTTGCATTTCTTTTTCTTGAGGATGGTCTTGATTCCTATCTCCTGTACAATGTCATGAACCACCATCCATAGTTCATCAGGCACTCTGTCTATCAGATATTCCGTTAAATCTCTTTCTCACTTCCACTGTATTGTCATAAGGGATTTGATTTAGGTTATACCTGAATGGTTTAGTGATTTTCTCCACTTTCTTCAATTTAAGTCTGAATTTGGCAATAAGGAGTTCATGATCCAAGCCACAGTCAGCTCCTGATCTTGTTTTTGCTGACTGTTAGAGCTTCTCCATCTTTAGCTGCAAAGAATATAATCAATCTGATTTCAGTGTTGACCATCTGGTGATGTCCATGTGTAGAGTCTTCTCTTGTGTTGTTGGAAGAGGGTGTTTGCTATGACCAGTGCGTTCTCTTGGCAGAACTCTATTAGCCTTTGCCCTGCTTCATTCTGTACTGCAAGTCCAAATTTGCTTGTTACTCCAGGTGTTTCTTGACTTCCTACTTTTGCATTCCAGTTCCCTATAATGAAAAGGACTGCAGGATATTAGTAGCTTCCAAGTGTGGATGATCATGAATAAATCTGCTAAAAATATCTATATGTGTTATATAGTTCTATGATTAGCTCTCCATCTTTAGTTTGTCTTGAAATATGAACTTCATAAGTTTTTTCAGGTTTTTTTTTTTTTTTCTCCACTCTTAGGTGCAACAAGAGGGTAGAGTGAGATGTATTTGGTATATATATTTTTTTCTTTTATATGGAATGATAGAGCTGTCTAGAATTGTTTATTTCTTTGTTGTTTATTTTAGAGTTTCTAAAAAGTCCTCTCTGGAGTTTTTAGCTCTCAGATTTGTCTTCACTGACTCTTGAGCAGTTTGTTGATGACAGATCAAGTTTTCTTACCCCCATCACTGGTTCCCATGGTTATTTCTGCCCATGAGTCTCTGCTATAGTAAACTGTGACTCTCTTTATTCAACTGTCTCTGTCTCTAATCTTGCGGTCAGCATTTTGCATTGAGTCCTACCCTTTCTTGTAAATTCAGGAAGAGTTGCTGATCTTTCAGTGTGTTCAGCTCTTGTTAGGCTAGAGTGGGAAGCTGAAGCTCCTTATAAGCACTACTGGAAAAGTCACCACTATTGTATTTGATGTCCCTGAACTCTGTGTACCCTAGTGACTTTATGTGGTATATTCTTTCTTTATATCCTTTTCCTAATAAGTATACATCCAAATACAAGTGATCACTCATTATCCAAATCAAATGATACTTTATTGTTTAAAAAAATTTTAAGCGTATATTTGAGAAGGTATTTTCTCACCTATAAATTCTAGCAAGAATGGCAAATATAACTGTCTGAATCATAATTACTTATGTACATATTGAGACCCTGCTAGTAAATAATCTGTATCTAATTCATTAATATACCCTCTAGCTCATTGTATACTCACCACAATGCTTTCAATATTAGCCTGACAGAAGCTACATCAGACTTTACCTTGTGCCTTGTCCTGAACAACTTCAAATTAAAGAGACGCTGATATCAAATGATTTGTCATTAAAAAAAAAATAATCTTTAAATTTTATGGTAATATTTAATTCACAGAAAAGTTGCAAAGATTATACAGAAAACTTCTGTATACACACATCCCAGTTTGTTTACATTGCTATGCTGTATCTGTCAAGACTAATAACCCACTGTTAATATATTACCGTGAATTAAGCTTCAGACTTTATATAAATTCCACAAATTCTTTCATTTATATCCTTTTTCTGTTCCAGTTTTGTCTCAAGGATAATTTGGAATTTTCAGTTTTCATTTAAACAAGAGGCAACATAGCTATGTTACCAGAAATATTATGGGTTTCAGGACTGGGAAACATGTGGAAGAAATGTTGGGTTAGCAATATTGTCTTCTTGGTTTCTATAGATAACTTAGTTGTACAATAGATTGATAAAACTCTAGTAGTAAAGTACTTTTCATTTATGTATTTGTACATGACTCTTCCCTAATCTCCTGTATGGAACTTGAGAATTTTGTGTGCTCCTTTCAGAGCATCATAGTTCCTTTTATTTTTATTTATTTATTTTTTAAAATTTAGAACACAAAAAAGCTACAATTAAAAAAAATTGTGCACTTACTAAATTCTGAGCACTGTGCTAGACACTCAGATCAAGTTCAAATCTCTGTCCACACCACATGGTGTGCAAGAAACATGGTATGTATTCAGCTCCTTCAAATTAACAGCTTGTTGCTTCTGAGTCTTCATTCAGTTGAATTGGCATGGAATTCTGAAGCTCTCATTCATATGCTTCCTCCTCCTCCTCCTTGGAGAATTGTGTCAAAGTTCTGATAGCTTATAGGCTGCCAAGCCTTTGATCAGTCAGCTGTCTCACTGGTTATTGCTGAGGCATCTATTGTCTCTGAGTACATACCCTTTTAGACCTGGGGACTCTCTACTATTTTCTGCAATGATTAGGGAAGAGATATCCTTTGTAATGCTAGATACCGATGGAGTCTAAGGGTCTGTTCCCTAAGAAAAGTCATGTAGTCTTTTTTCTCAGGATGTTGCAACCCCCTGAGTTTATCCAGGATTCACAGATTTCTCTCTGCTTGCAGTCCAGGGAAACAGTTTTACTGTTCAGCATGGAAAATGTTTTCCTCTTGCTTATAGTTTTCCATGGCCTCTCTTTTCCCTCCTGTCTCTTTTCTAAGTCCTAGTTCTTAAAAATCCTTAAGAAAAGCTTACTACTGTCCCCTTCATCCTGCACATAACATCAGGTTCATGCAAGTGTCATGAGTGCTCAGTCGTGTCCACCCCTTTGTGAACCCATGAGGAATGTAGACCTCCAGGCTCCTCTGTCTATGGAATTTTCCAGATGAGAATACTAGAGTAGGTTGCCATTTTTTTTTTCCCAACCCAGGGGTCAAACCCATGTCTCCTGTGTCTCCTGTATTGGCAGATGAATTCTTTATCATTGTGCCTCCTGGGAAGCACATAACTTACCTCCCCTAGATAACAAAGGAGCACTACTTGAGAGGGAGGCAGTTGATACCTATACTCAAAACAGTACAATGACGTAGGTAATTTTTCTCATTTTACAAATGACAAAACTGATGAAAATCTTAACATTCTTACCCATTAAATAAGTGTCACAATGAGGGTGGGTAGTCCCAGAACACTGAGTCACAGAGGGTCAACATACAAAATTATTAGATAGGTTAAGGTATGCTTGAAATAATGGATGATATCACATGCAATATACATACTTTAACACTTAAAGTTTAGAGAAAAATGAGTTTCCAAAGCATGGTTGCAGACTACATTTGATTTTGAAATTCTGTGCAGAACACATGTCTTCACTTGAACAGAATGTGGTAACAGATGCCTTTACTTACTTCTAGTGAGAATTGAGAACTTTGATTCATAAATACAAGGCAACTTGCCAGTATACCTAATGAGATTTCATATTCTCCCACTCTTATGCTTTTAGCAATCATACTGTATCATCTTGTATTATTACCTTGCACATCATGAAACACAGTATCTACTAAACTGGGAATGAGGATGTAAGTGAGTGGGTTAGCAGTCATTCCCTTCATAAAACATAAATAAAAAGGATATATATATATATATATATATATAGTTTATTGATAAATGAGAAGCAGACAATACAACTACAGTTAAAGACTGAACTTAGAATGATATCACAGAAAGGTAAATCAACTTTTAAGTTTAGTTATTGATGTCTTTAAATACTATAATTATTGCCTCTGGTAATATTTTAGATCCAAAGCCATCCTCCTCCATTTCAATTATAACTATTTATGAAGAATTGGAATTAGTTTGGCTTTTCTCAAAAGTATTAAACTGTATGGGTTAAACATTTTATTTTTGAATTTGTGTACATTTACTTGGACTTTGGCCAGACATTTACCTTTGTAAGCCAAAAAACAATGTGTTTTTAAAAAGATGATATAAGAAGAAATATTTTGCCACGAAAGGTGTGCTGTCCTGTGCTTAGTCACTCAGTTGTGTCCGACTCTTGGCGACGCTGTGGACTGTAGCCTGCGAGGCTCCTCTATCCATAGGATTCTCTAGGCAGGGATAAAGTTGAAGTGTTCTAAGTTTCACACTTAGGATTTACACTTAAGTATGAACAGTTCTTTCAATTTTACTGCTTTCATTTTGTTTCAAATTTTGTTTACCTTCAAGTGAGGTAAACCTAAAAGAAAAACAATGGTGAAAGAAACCAGATTAGTTAAAAACAGCAAATTGCAGCTATTTAGTAGTCAAGTAGAAAGATGAGTTACAGTTATGATCAGGAAGGAAATTATATTATTTTTGACTATGAAACTATATGGGGCTTCACAGGTGGCTCAGCAGTAAAGAATTTGCCTGCAGTGCAGGAGCCACAGGAGATGCAGGTTCAATCCCTAGGTTGGGAAGATCCACTGGAGAAGGAAGTGGCAACACACTCCAGTATTCTTGCTTTGACAATCCCATAGACAGAGGATACAGTCCAAAGGGTTGTAAAGAGCTGGACATGACTGAAACAACTATGGAATGAGGTTTGTGACATTGTACAGGAGACAAGGATCAAGACCATCTCCATGGAAAAGAAATGCAAAAAAGCAAAATGGCTGTCTGGGGAGGCCTTACAAATAGCTGTGAAAAGAAGAGAAGCAAAAAGCAAAGAAGAAACGGAAAGATATAAGCATCTGAATGCAGAGTTCCAAAGAATAGCAAGAAGAGATAAGAAAGCCTTCCTCAGTGATCAATGCAAAGAAATAGAGGAAAACAACAGAATGGGAAAGACTAGAGATTTCTTCAAGAAAATTAGATACCAAGGGAACATTTAACGCAATGATGGGCTCAGTAAAAGACAGAAATGGAATGGACCTAACAGAAGCAGAAGATATTAAGACGAGGTGGACAGAATACACAGAAGAACTGTACAAAAAGATCTTCACGACCCAGATAATCACGATGGTGTGATCACTGACCTAGAGCCAGACATCCTGGAATGTGAAGTCAAGTAGGCCTTAGAAAGCATCACTACAAACAAAGCTAGTGGAGGTGATAGAATTCCAGTTGAGCTCTTTCAAATCCTGAAAGATGATGCTGTGAAAGTGCTGCAATCAATATGCCAGCAAACTTGGAAAATTCAGCAGTGGCCACAGGACTGGAAAAGGTCAGTTTTCATTCCAATCCCAAAGAAAGGCAATGCCAAAGAATGCTCAAACTACCGCACAATTGCACTCATCTCACATGCTAGTAAAGTAATGCTCAAAATTCTCCAAGCCAGGCTTCAGCAATACATGAACCCTGAACTTCCAGATGTTCAAGCTGGTTTTAGAAAAGGCAGAGGAACCAGAGATCAAATTGCCAACATCCGCTAGATTATGGAAAAAGCAAGAGAATTCCAGAAAAACATCTATTTCTGCTTTATTGACTATGCCAAAGCCTTTGACTGTGTGGATCACAATAAACTGTGGAAAATTCTGAAAGAGATGGAAATACCAGACCACCTGATCTGCCTCTTGAGAAATCTGTATGCAGGTCAGGAAGCAACAGTTAGAACTGGACATGGAAAAACAGATTGGTTCCAAATAGGAAAAGGAGTACATCAAGACTGTACACTGTCACCCTGCTTATTTAACTTAAATGCAGAGTACATCATGAGAAATGTTGGACTGGAAGAAACACAAGCTGGAATCAAGATTGCTGGGAGAAATATCAATAACCTCAGATATGCAGACGACACCACCCTTATGGCAGAAAGTGAAGAGGAACTCAAAAGCCTCTGATGAAAGTGAAAGTGGAGAGTGAAAAAGTTGGCTTAAAGCTCAACATTCAGAAACGAAGATCATGGCATCCGGTCCCACCACTTCATGGGAAATAGATGGGGAAACAGTGGAAACAGTGTCAGACTTTATTTTTCTGGGCTCCAAAATCACTACAGATGGTGACTGCAGCCATGAAATTAAAAGACGCTTACTCCTTGGAAGGAAAGTTATGACCAACCTAGATAGCATATTCAAAAGCAGAGACATTACTTTGCCAACAAAGGTCCATCTAGTCAAGGCTATGGTTTTTCCTGTGGTCATGTATGGATGTGAGAGTTGGACTGTGAAGAAGGCTGAGTGCCGAAGAATTGATGCTTTTGAACTGTGGTGTTGCAGAAGACTCTTGAGAGTCCCTTGGACTGCAAGGAGATCCAACCAGTCCATTCTGAAGGAGATCAGCCCTGGGTGTTCTTTGGAAGGAATGATGCTAAAGCTGAAACTCCAGTACTTTGGCCACCTCATGTGAAGAGCTGACTCATTGGAAAAGACTCTGATGCTGGGAGGGATTGGGGACAGGAGGAGAAGGGGACAACAGAGGATGAGATGGCTGGATGGCATCACTGACTCGATCGACGTGAGTCTGAGTGGACTCTGGGAGTTTGTGGTGGACAGGGATGCCTGGCGTGCTGCGATTCACGGTGTCGCAAAGAATCGGACGTGACTGAGCGACTGAACTAAACTGAACTGAACTGAAACAACTTAGAATGTATGCACCTCCAAATGTGTATCAAGTTGCAGGACACACTATGGGCCACTGAGGCATATTTCTACCCCCAACATTAAAAGAGTTAGAATTGCGCTGTTGTTGCTGTTCAGTCAACAAGTTATGTCCAACTCTTCACAACTACTTGAGCTGCAGCATGCCAGGTTTCCCTGTTCCTCGCCATCGAATTGGGCCATATGAAATTGCAAATATTCAATTATTATTTTACTTACTAAAATATAAATTTCATATGATTCAAATTAATAATTCAGTTCATATGATTGACAGAAAGTTATCAGAATCATGATAGGAAAAGTATAAAGGACAAAGTTGGTGATGATGCCAGAATGAAGACAAATATGTATAGAAGACAAGATATGTATAGAAAAAAGAACAAATTAAGAATAATAGCTGAATTTCTTGGGATTCCTTCAGAAATGATTCATAGTTTGTCAGACTGGGTATGTATCTAATTTAATTGTTTAATCTTAGACCGAATGTTAACGAATGTTAATGAACAATTCTGTGATACACTCAGTTCATGTTCATATATATAGAGAGATGTGTATACATATATGTATGTATACATATATGTGTATACATATAACTGCATATATATATATATATATATATATATATAGTTTCTGGAACAGAGGGAAGATGCTCCCTGAGAGTACAGTAATGTATGATGTTATTTGAACAAGCGAGCAAAAGTTATATATATGTGTTGTAAAAATATGAAGGCTTGTTTGTTAAACACAAATGAAACTCTAGAACTGAACTAACTGACATGAAAATGTTTCCCAATAAATAAATGCAAAAAAGGTGTAAAGCATTACATAGAACATTGTATTTATCCAAAAAAGAGATAATAGGTGGGTGTATTCGCAGAAGATTTATTTTTGGAAAGATAATAATCTCTGTGGTTACCTTTGGAGAATGAATTCAGAGATTAAGTTGAGAAAAGTTTTTACTTTTCATCGTGTGTTATATTTTTTTTAAGGGATAAGCTTAATAGGATATTTATAATTTTATTCTATTTATTTTTTATTTTGGCCATGCTGGATCTTTATTGCTGTGCAGACTTTTCTTAGTTGCAGCAGGTGGAAAGTACTGTCTAGCTGCAATGTACAAGGTTCTCAATTTGGTAGCTTCTCTTGTGGAGCACAGGCTCTAGGGCACATGGGCTTCAGTAGCTGCGGCAGTGGGCTCAGTAGTCACAGCTCTTGGGCTCTAGAGTGCAGGCTCAATAGTTTTGGCACAGGGGGCTTAGTTGCTTTGTGGCATGTGGGATTTTCCTGAATCAGGGATAGACCCCACGTCTCCTGCATTGGCAGGTGGATTCTTTACCACTGAGCAACCAGAGAAGCCCTTATATGACACTTTTATAGCTAACTATTTTTGTCATGTGTGGGTTTACTTTTGAAGTGGGATATTAATTTAGCTTTTCAGAAAGTATAATAATACATTGCATTTTAAATTATGTATGAATATACAAAGAACCACATATGTGGGCAATGTGTACATATATGACAGTATCCATATATGTTGTGGAACATTATTGTGATTATTGATGCAATTACAGCAAGACTATGTCTTAGAGTCTTTTCAACTCAAATAATAGGTATTTCTTCTAAATATTGATGTGAAGGAAGATCTAAATATAGACGTGTCAAGAAGACAGAATCTTGGCTTGGCAGCCAAATCCCACAGAAACAATGCAACGACAACATAGCTGGGACTTTCACAGACTGGAAGGAGGTTAAGTTATGGAAATGTTGATCCAAATCCAAAACAGCTCTAGCAGTTGGATGCTGTGTATTGTCTACTTAGTAGCTGAAATGTATTACTTTCTATTGGCCACTACTGAGATTCATCTACTCACTCCAGAGAAAATATGATTGATTTGGGTAATCCTGCTGTTAGTAACACCTTATAGGCCTTTGTATAACATGTAATTTGACACCTTCCCTTCCTTCCCTGCCCCCTGCCTGTGGTCCAGAGTTGTGCCAGGCTGGACAGATCACATCACACCAGACCAGCCTAAAGGCACATATTATGGGAAGTTTGTTAAAAGGGTTTGTAGGTTTGGCAAGTTCTATTTCTTGACTGTCCATGTAGTATATATTATACTTCAGGGAAAAAAAATTTAATTTCCTATCTTTCAAGGCATTCAGTGAATGAAAACCTATGAGTTCTTAACATCTAATGCTGGTTATTCTATGAATTTTGAACGCTGGATTAATAGTCTCCCATGTTTAGAACATACACAAGTCATCTACTTGTTAAAGCAAGCTACCATACTCTTTTCTTTAAAGTTACTATGTAATATTTGATATATACACATATATATAAGAATGTTACATATATATATATGTATATAGCTATAATATGGGCTTTCCAGGTGGTGCAGTGGTAAAGAGTCACTGTCAATTTAGGAGACTCAGGTTTGATCCCTGGGTTTGCAATATCCCCTGAAGTAGGAAGTAGAAAACTACTCTAGTATTCTTGCCTGAAAACTTCCATGGACAGAGAAGCCTGGTGGGCTGTAGTCCATGGGGTCACAAAGAGATGGACATGACTGAGTGCATGCACACATACACACACACATATATGAAATTGTAACTTATGAAGTATAATAATGAAAGCAGACATGGTTCTAGCTTTCTACTTAAGGAATAGATCAAGCCAATATTGTTTCAGTTTCTTATACATGCTTCCTTCAATGCATCTCTCTCATTCACACAAATAATTCTTATTCTGAATTTTTAGTTTATCATATACTTGTTTATAGACTTTAATTACATATATAGACTGTTACTAAACTATATTTTTCAATACTGGCAACTTTTGAACTTCATCAAAGTGATATCTCAGTATGTGAAGCCTTTGTATGAACTCAACTTATTACCCTCAAAAATTCATCCATGTTGATGCATGAACCTATTATTCATTGATTCTCCATTTGCATGGATTAATTAATTGTATGAATCTACCTCAAATTATCCACTCAATTTCCTTTTGAAAGATATTTGGATTGGTTCTAGGATTTTGCTATTTTGAATAATACTATTAAAAACATTCTAGTGATTGTTTACTAATTAAAAATTCAAAAATTTCTCCAGAATATATCCACAGAAATGGAATCATTGCTTATAGCATATATCATAGTAAGAAATTATGCCAAATGTTTTCAACTGTCGTTTAGATAAGTTATACTCTTAATAGCAGTGTTTTTCTTCCTCCAGTCTTATGTGCTTAGTGGCTCAGTTGTGTGTGACTCTTCGAGACCCACGGACTGTAGACTGCCAGGCTCCTCTGTCCACGGGGATTCTCCAGGCAAGAATACTGGAGTGGGTAGCTTATCCCTTCTCCAGGGGAACTTTCTGACCCAGGAATTGCACTGGGGTCTGCATCGCAGGTAAATTCTTTATCAGCTGAGTTATCCAGGAAGCCTCTCCAGTCTTACAGATACTTGATTTTGTCAAAACTGTTAACTGATCTGCTAAGTGTAAAAGGTATCTCATTGCAATCTTAACATTCATTTTCATGTTTCTCACAAGGTCCTTTTAAAGATTATTGTTTCATTAATGTTTCTTCTTATAGTAACTACCTATTTAGGTATTTTCTCTACATTAATTGTATTATTTAACATTTTTGTGAATCCTTAATATATAATAGATAATAATGCTTCATAAAGTTTTTTATGGTACAAATATCTCTTCCCAATCTTTGACTTATTATGAACAAATGTTAATAAAATGCTGTTAAAAATAATTTGTTTCAATGGAACACACCAACCTCTCTGAAAATCTAATATATGTTTCCATATGATTTGTGCCATTATATTTTGCATTATAGATTCTAACTATTGAGCTGTGTATATTTGGAGTCATTTTTATGATACACAATAAAATTCAAAATTCAATTTTTAATATAAGTAGCAAAAATTAAAGATAGTCACCAAAGTGGAGCTTACTTTAGGGTCACAGTTAAATATTTTAGACTATAGTGATTTTGAAGGAATGAATCGTTTAACATAGCATTACAAAATAAAGGCTTATCATTACCTTTTTATATGGGCTTTATCACATCAATCAAACCATTTCCACATATTATTTGTAAAAATTAAAATGGTATCTGTTATCTGTGGAAATCAGTATGTCTGTCATTACTATTTGGTGAGCAAAAAAGCAACAGAATTAAGCCAAACAGAAATAATGTATCAGTTCATTATTCTATGTGATTAAAATAAAAATAGTCACCCTGAAAATATCCCAGAAACTGATCAAAACATACATTTACATGAAAGTGAAAAGACAGTTTCTCCTCATTGCATAAAATAGAGTAATAGGCATGCTTTTTTAAAAGAGGATGTTTTACAAGATGATGTCAAGAAGAAATATATATCTCTAAGGAGAGGACAGTAAAGCATGGTGGAAAAGAGTAGGAAAGTGCTTTAAAAATCAATTCATGATGTTTCCCCAAATTGAAGAGCTGAGAACCTGCAAGGATAGGACAGTTGAAAAATGGTGAATACACTTTGAAGCTATGTTCATTCCCTTCACTGCTGAAAAATAACATTCCCAAGACGAGCGCTGGAAGAGATGTCCAGCAATGCCTTTGTTTCTTAAGCCCAGAGAAGAGTGCTGGAGGTAGGAATAATCTCCTCTGAGCAATTATGTTGGCCAAAAATGAGTGCAAACAAAGGCAGCCAGTTAGGAAAACAGAAATTCAGGGCCTTAGGATATCAATGCAATCTAGCAACCATGAGAACATATCACTAAAATTGCAAGCTTTCTTCCAAATGGGTACAATAGTGAAAAAGTGAAAGCGTTAGTCACTCAGTTGTGTCCGACTCCTTTCAACCTCATGGACTGTAGCCTGCAAGGCTCCTCCATCCATGGGATTCTTCAGGAAAGAATACTGGAGTGGGTTGCCATTTTCTTCTCCAGGGATTTTTATGCTAGGTTCTGCATTTCTGTTTTCCTATCTGGCTGCTTTTTGCAGTGCAGTAGACCTGGACTCCATCCCTGAATCAGGAAGATCCCCTGGAGAAGGGAATGGCTGCCCACTCCAGTATTCTTGCCTAGAGAATCCCATGGACAGAGGAGCCTAGCAGGCTACAGTCCTTGGGGTCACCAAGAGTTGGACACGACTGAGAGACTAAGCACAGCACAGCATAAAAATATGATGTAACGACCATGAGAGCATGTCATTAAAATTGCAAACTTGCTTTCAAATAAGTACAAGTCCCTTGGAATCCCCAGGGGATGGGTTCTAGGACCCCTGCAGATACTGAAATCTGCAGAGGTTCAAGTCTTCTATGTGAAATGGTGTCACATTTATATATAACCTATGAAAATCCTCCCATATACCTTAAATCATCTCTAGATTACTTATAATAACCTAATACAATGTGATGTTACATAAATAGTTTTTATACTGTGTTGTTTAGGGAATAATGACCAAAAAGATGTTTATGTGTTTAATACAGATACAAGGATCTTTTTAAAATAATTTCTCTATTTATTAATTTACTTATTTTGGTTGAGCTGGGTCTTTGTTGCTGCATGAGGGCCTTCTCTAGTTGCAGTGAGCAGGGGCTGCTCTTTGTTGCAGTGTTAGATCTTCTCATTGTGGTGGCTTCTTTTGTCATGGAGCATACACTCCAGGCACATGGCTTCAGTAGTTGCAGCATGTGGACTCAGCAATTTCAGTTTTGGGGCTCTAGAGTATGGGCTTAGTAGTTGTGGCACATGGGTTTAATTGCCTTGCAGCAAGTGAAATATTCTGGAGCAGGGATTGAACCTATGTAACTGCATTGGCAGGCAGATTCTTATCCACTGTGCTATACTGTGCGTAATCACTCAGTCGTGTCTGACTCTCTGACCCCCATGGACTATAGCCCGCCAGGCTCCTCTGTCCATGGGGATTCTCCAAGCAAGAATACTGGAGTGGGTTGCCATGTCCTCCTCCAGGGGATCGTCCCAACCCAGAGATCAAACCCCGGTCTCCTGCATTGCAGGTGGATTCTTTACCATCTGAGTCACCAGGCAAGCACAAGAATACTGGAGTGGGTAGACTATCCCTTCTCCAGGGGAACTTCCTGACCCAGGAATAGAACTGGGGTCTCCTGCATTGCAGGTCGATCCCTTCCCAGCTGTGCTCCTGGGAAGCCCCATCCACGGTACCACCTGGGAAGTCCAAAGATGCAAGGATCTTGTAGGCCTAACTACATAGAGCATGTCAGCAACAGCATAATGTTTTCTTTAATTCTTTCAACACTTACAGTTAACTTTCCTTTAATGATTGGAAGGGGAAATAAATAGAATAAAACATGGAATAATTAAAATACAAGTACATATAAAAACATAAGTGAAGAAAATATAAATTCATTATCTTTCTTTCTCTCTGTCTCTCTCTCTCTCTCACACACACACACACACACACGCACACACAAACTGCTAACACCAAAACTCTGGCTCTTTTCTCTTGATAACTCTTGACAATGATGTTGATGGCAGTGATGACTGTCATATGGTACCTACAGTGATGATATGGTGTGTGGCACTAAAGGGAAGTGTGAGACATCAGGCTAACCTGAACCTCCTGACAGGATGTCAGAGGAATTACCTATGTTTGAAGAACTGGGTTTCGATTGCAAACACTGATGCTTTGGAGAAGGATCAATAATACTAATGTCGGGATCTGTGGAAGTTGAAGGCTGAGGATCTTCAAGATTGAAGAGCAAGGCCTCACAATTGTAGATGCATTAGTGAGAAACATCGTTACAGGGAGCTCTGTCTTTTTCTTTGCATCCTCAGACACATTTTGCATTGAGATGTTATCTCTCAGGTGACACAGAGGATTCTTTCCATAGAAGGATCATACTCAAGATAACATCCTTTAATTTTTGCACTAATTTAAAAACTGCTGAAAATTTTTCAAGTGCCTACATTGATGGCTCTGTCTCCTGTAAGCCTTAATCATCATCATCATCTGCAAAGGACTTCAGTAGATCTTCAAGCTCCTCATTGGTAAGGGTTCCTCTATGCTCTTCTGTGTGTTCCTTTACATTGTCCTCAGTTGTGTCAGAGAAGCCTTCCTCAGCAACTTCCCTTGCAACCTTCAAGATCTTCTTGACTTCTGCATTCGTAGTGGGGAAGGCCCTGAAATCAGTGACCACTTAGCTCTGTAAGACTTCCAACATACATTGACTGTCTTGGGCTTGACAGAATCTACAACCTATGCCATAAGAAAATTGTACTTGCAATTGTAAAGTTTTTTCATAAATCCATGATGTTGCCACCAAAGTTAACATGAAGGACAGGACAAACCCTCCCAAAGGTGAGGTAGATGTAAGTTGCCTTAAGGCACTTGATGAAGTGTCTGCAGCAGTTAAATAGTGCTTAGATGCAAGAACATCATTTCCATGTTCTCTTTGGTGAAGCAGAGAGATTGGGAATGCCCAGGAACATTATCAGTTATGAGGAGAAACTTGAATGCCAGTCCCTTTTCTCCAAGGCATTTCTTTACTTTGGGAACAAAGCACTGGTAGAACCGTTCTGAAAACAAGACATCCATCACCCAAGTCTTCTGATTATGGTGCCAGAACATGGGCAGGCAATTTTTGGTCTTGATTTTAAGGGCCTGGGGATTGTTTGCTTGCTAATGGAGGCCTGGCTTGATCATGTGACCTGCTATGTTGACACACAACACCAGAGTAAGGAAACTTTTTCAGGCCTTGCATGCTGAGGTCTGTTTGGCACTCTTATGAATGTGCAACCATGCATCTTCTTCTAGAACAAGCCCTTATTACAACTGAAGGTTTGCTCTGGACGGTAGCCTTTCTTATGAGTTTCTGGAGCTTTTCTGGGAACACTGATTCTGCCTCAGCATCAGTCAATGCTGCCTCACCTGTGATCTGTAAATTCTTGGGCCTGTACAGAGCTAGGCAGTCATACTTTACAGTACTGGCCTTAAAGGCATTCCTCTGGTTCTCAAGACTTTCACAGTAGTGCTTATAGTGCTTTCTCAGGCATAATTTTGTGATCAACAGAGATATGCTTCTGTGATATGTCCTCTAGCCACACATTTAATGCTTTCTCAGTCTTTGTAAGCACTTTATCACAAACCAGAGAGACCATTTTTGCCATTGTAAGGGAAGCACTAACACTTCCATGAATTTCAACTTCTTTCTTTCTGCCTTCTCACATACATGCTCAATACATTCTTACCTCACAACCTACTTTGGCAAGCTGTGTGCCACTTCCCAAAAGACTTAAGATTTTTATTTCCTTGTTGAGACATAGCAATTTACTGGGTTCCCTTTGCCTTTGAGAGATCGCATTTTAGGATTCTTTTTTTTTCCCCCACAGAAAAAAGGGTGCCGACAACACAAGTGGCTCAAATAACAAATGCAGGAGAGAGACTGAGAATGTGTGGAATATTAGGAGGCTACAGGCAGGGCGTGCCTGCCTATCGCATCATCTGCATGGACTCATTGTGCTGGGCATGTAGCAAATTCAAGTTTAGAGTTTGGGAAGTTTCTGGATTTTTTTCAAATATTTTTAAAATATAAAAATATGGTTAAATCTATGGATACAGAGGGCCAATTATTACTTTTACTGGTAAAAATAATCCTCTTCTATAACAGCAGATTTGCATGCTGAACAAATTTTTCAACAAATGTATATAGAAAGACAATAAATTTAAGCCTTCTCTGCTATCTATCCCCAGGTAGGTTGATGGCAAGCGATTGTCTCATTAGTTGAGTACGAGTGGGGAGCAGCAAGTCAAAAGTGGTGAGCAGAAGGGTGCTCTATGTGCTACCCTATGGAGATGTGTTTTAATGTTTTCTCTGATGATTTTGCAGGTAATCTTGTTCTCATTCCAGGTCCTTTAAGGACAGCCCCATGTTATTGTGAGGGCTGTTTTTTTTTTTTTTTTTTTTTTATGATTTATTCAATATGTTCCTGAAACCTGTATGTAGGTCAGAAAGCAACAGAACTGGACATGGAACAACAGACTGGTTCCAAGTAGGAAAAGGAGTATATTAAGGCTGTATATTGTCACCATGCTTATTTAACTTATATACAGAGTACATCATGAGAAATGCTGGGCTGGAGGAAGTACAAGCTGGAATCAAGATTTCCGGGAGAAATATCAATAACCTCAGATATGCAGATGACACCACCCTTATGGCAGAAAGTGAAGAAGAACTAAAGAGCCTCTTGATGAAAGTGAAAGAGGAGCATGAAAAAGTTGGCTTAAAGCCCAACATTCAGAAAACTAAGATCATGGCATCCGGTCCCATCACTTCATGGCAAATAGATGGGGAAACAGTGGCAGACTTTATTTTCTTGGGCTCCAAAATGACTTCAGATGGTGACTGCAGCCATGAAATTAAAAGATGCTTACTCCTTGGAAGGAAAGTTGTGACCAACCTAGATAGCATATTGAAAAGCAGAGACATTACTTTGCCACCAAAGGTCTGTCTAGTCAAGGCTATGGTTTTTCCAGTAGTCATATATGGGTGTGAGAGTTGGACTATAAAGAAAGCTGAGCGCCGAAGAATTGATGCTTTTGAACTGTGGTGTTGGAGAAGACTCTTGAGAGTCCCTTGGACTGCAAGAAGATCAAACCAATCAATCCTAAAGGAAATCAGTCCTGACTATTCATTGGAAGGACTGATGTTGAAGCTGAAACTCCAATACTTTGGCCATCTGATGTGAAGAGCTGACTTATTTGAAAAGACCCTGATGCTGGCAAAGATTGAGGGCAGGAAGAGAAGGGGATGACAGAGGATGAGATGGTTGGATGGTATCACTGACTCAATGGACATAGGTTTGGGTGGACCTCGGGAGCTGGTGATGGACAGGGAGGCCTAGGGTGCTGCGATTCATGGGGTCACAAGGAGTTGGACAGGACTGAGCAACTGAACTGAACTGAACTATATGTTCCAGCCATTGAATAAATCTTCATTGAAACTGAGCTCATTGTTAACAATCAGATACCAACTCTCAAACTGAGTTTTGTTAGAAACCTGCTCTACTATGAGGTTTGCAGTTCCTGGTTACCAAGACACTCAGTGCTTCTAGAATCTATGTGAGTTTTCCAGCCCTCTTTAGAAAATGTTTATTTTCTAAATTTTATCCAACAACTCTGAGTCAGTTTGTTTTTCAAACTTAGTATCCATAACTTCTACCTTTTTCATGAATAAATAATAATTTAAACCAATACTTAAGAGCACTTACTAATTTCTAGGTACTGTCATGTACATTTTACATTTGTTAATTCATGTATTTCTACCAAAAAAAAAACAAAAAAAAACAAAAAAAAACCCTATTGACAGTCCTTATTGGATGTTTTGTCAAAATAATCTATTTATTCCTTCATTTATTTCTTATATTCTCCCTCATTCATTCATTTAACAAGAATTTACTGAACACTTTTATATGCCAAGTGTACATGTAATGCTAACATATATCAGTGGCCAAAAGGACCTGAAAACTTCCTTTGGTGAATTTTATTTGGAGAGTTTTAGTATATCTGAAGTCCTGTCATGTCTCACCTGGGTGTGCTAGTATTTCATCAAGTTATTTATGATAGACAGATGTTGTTTTAACTATTTGAATCATAAATGGTATATATGAAAGTTTAGAGGAAAGGCTGAGCCAAACAGAACTTAAGCTGTTCCCTAGGTATAAGACTTTCTGAAGTATTTTATATTCTATTTATAATAATAAATAATAAAGAATAAATAAAGAATAAAAATAATATTCTATACAAGGAATCTCTCAAGTAATAACAACCTCAGCATGTCAATAAACCCTTGATAAACCAAAATTAAACAAAGTCTGATTCATTTAAATATCTCATTCTCTGTTTCATGATGTACACGCTCAGCCTCTCAGTCGTGTCCAACTTTTTGCGACTCCACAGATTGTAGCCCACCGGGCTCCTTTATCATGAAATTTTCCCAGCAAGAATACCGGGGTGGGTTGTCATTTCCTTCTCCAGGGGATCTCCCTGACCCAGAGATAGAACCTGCATAGCTTCTGTCTCCTGCATTGGCAGGTGGATTCTTTACCACCGAGACACATGGGAGTCTCTGTCCTATGTTTCTTTCTATTTTTCAATCAAAATCTAACCCTTTTTTGCTCCCTTCTTTGTGCTGTTATCCTCAATGCATTTTTATCTTACTATTTTTCTAATAATTCTTTCTCTTCCAATGCAAAACCATTGAGTTTCTTGGTTTATCCTTCTATTGCATACTATTTTAGGGATTTCTTCATATACCTATTCTTCTGCATAAAGAAGCATTATATACATTTGATTAAAGTCCCTTCTTTTGGGGGGATGCAAAGAACCTAATAGTTTTGTCCCTTATCACTCCCCTCTGTTTATAAGCTTGTTCTAAAAGTTTGGTATTTTAACTTGATCCCAATTTTAAAATTCCAAATTCATTGTCCTTAGGCAAAGTGTAAAGTTTCCTCCTTATCAGAGATTTATACTCAAACTGAGCTGAAAATTTATCATGTTAACATAATAATACATATAAAATATCATAAATTAATGTATCTAAACTGAACTGAACTGAAAGAGCACATGCACAGGCATCAGTGAAATGGAGAAAAATAGGGAAAATTGCAATGGCTTGGACATTTCTTGTGTATAAAATGAATAATTACAATACTTTTATCTCTCCAGATAAGAGCTAATAAAGAGTAAACATCAACATTATTTTGGAAAAAAGTGATTTGCCTTGGTTCTTATCTTTAAGTACATGTTACCATCTAGGTTTTTCACAAACTTTCCCAGAATGCACAAAATTATAGATTAAATTGCAACGTAATAAATCACAATCGATTCACATGGATTCCTTGCTCCTCAGCACTGTGTGTTTAAGATGGAGTGTGCCCTTTGCCAAGATGAAAATACGCCTAGAATTGTAGCTGTGCAGCTCTACATTGGACTGCTGTCTCTTTGTGCAAATCCTTTTGAAGTAGGGCCCTTGTGATCTCATTCTAATTTAAATGCAAGTGAACTGGCAATCTATGTATTTAATGCCTCTTTAAAAAATGAACAAATTTTCAAATTGAGCAAAATAGAAGTACGGAAGTTTACATTTGAAAAGTAAGGTACATGACAAAATGAGTCATAGAACTTTTATGTCATTGCATAACAATTCCACTCCAGTATTCTTGCCTGGAGAATCCCATGGACGGAGAAGCCTGGTAGGCTACAGTCCACAGGGTCACAGAGTCAGGCACGACTGACCACCTTAAATTCACAGAATGCTTTTGTCTGATAAACTCAAAGTATCCTACATCTATTCATTTATTTCTGTACTAATAGTTTATGTTCATTTATTTCATTGTATTATTTTAGCATTAGTGAAGGGAAATAGCAGAGCATATTGAGAGAAATTAGTTAGAAAATGTGATTATTAAATAAAGAGACTTTGGCTTATTTATTCACAATGCCTAATTAAGTTTCTAGCATTATTAAGCACTTAAAAATATGTGTTTTGTTAAAGAAGATATTTTGGAAAAAAGTTACTAGAAAACATTGTGATTTAATATAAAGAGTATGGAGTTTGATGCTAGACAGATCTGGGTTTGAACATTAATCTAACTGCTTACTGTGTCTTGGTTGGTTTATCTAAACTCTCTGAGCTCCAATTTACTTGCTTGTAAAGTGAGAGAGTACTGATTATATTAAAAAATACAAGGAAAGATCCTAGCTCCTTTCCTGGTGTAGCACAGTGACTATTATTCATTATTATAAAAATATGCCATTGATTTCAAGATAATAATCAGTTTCTTTTGCCCAAGTATGCTTTGCTCAATTCTTTTTGTTACCCTCATTTTGAGATTGTTTTATCTCTTTATCAATAATTTTGGGCTGCTTTTTGAATGGGAACCATAATCTCCATTTTCCTCTCTAGAGATTTGAAACAACTAAAAATTAAGACAAAGTACAGGACTGATGTGGGAAGAATTATCACTCTTATTATTGATATAAGTTGGGAGACATAGGATACTGTGGAAACTAGTGAATTGCACCAGTCACACTTTTAATGTGGGGGTGGTGGGGAGGTGGGGGTGGGGGTGGGGTGGGGGGGTGTGTGTTTAGGGTGTGGTGG
The DNA here is from genome assembly GCF_029407905.1 of Bubalus kerabau. Taxonomy (NCBI): domain Eukaryota; kingdom Metazoa; phylum Chordata; class Mammalia; order Artiodactyla; family Bovidae; genus Bubalus; species Bubalus kerabau. Next base: position 71,642,571 of record NC_073629.1, read on the forward strand.
TGAGACTGTGAACAGTCTTGCTTCCAAAAAGTTAACAGAAGTGCTGAACTAAACATTCTTATTACATAGCCCACCCAAACAGATGAGATCCTCTGGAGCTTACTTATATTATTGTGTATATTTTGATGTATTGTCCTCCTTTCTATACCCATTTGTCTTCCCTTTGAGATCCTTGAGGTCAGAAAATCTATTTTACATTTCATGTTTCTAGGACTCACCAACAAATGATAAAAATTGAGAACTCAGCTCTTTTCAGTGACATGAATAAGTGAATGTTAAGGATTCTAACTGAAATCAACAGTCTTCTCTCCTGTGAATTCAGGTAGCATATATAACTTGTACCTCTTGTCTTATTATTAGCAATGGTTTGCATTGGTTTAATAGTTTAAAATACATCTATTCTTGTCTCAATGAGAATGGTTGCTCCGAAAGACAAAAAGAGCATTTCAGACACCACACAAGTAGGTACAGTGCTAAGTACAGAAAAGAGAACTAAGCCTATTCAACATTTGAATGATAACACATAGTCACTTTTTTAAAAAAATGAGAGTAGCTTTGTAAATAGTCACTTTTTTAAAAAAATGAGAGTAGCTTTGTAATTTTCTGATTTCAAAGTAGTTTTCCCATCCAGAGATAGTGGGATATCATTTTTCTCTGTCTTTCATTCTGTGCTCACACACAGGCACATACACATGTTTATGTGTGAATGCATGCACAGCTATTACAAAACAGAAAATTATGTGACACATGGTCTGTTGAAACCCATGTTTTCTATTAGATATGCATCATTAACATCTTCCTATGTCAATATATGTAATTAAGCCACATAATTTCTTTTTAAAACATTTATTTTATTGAAGTATAGTTGATTTACAAGCTATATAATTTCTAATGGCTGCATAAAAGTATAGAGTTAGCAATTTTTAATTATGACACTCTTGATGAAAGTGAAAGAGGAGAGTGAAAAAGTTGGCTTAAAGCTCAACATTCAGAAAACGAAGATCATGGCATCTGGTCCCATCACTTCATGGCAAATAGATCGGGAAACAGTGGAAACAGTGTCAGACTTTATTTTCTGGGCTCCAAAATCACTGCAGATGGTGATTGCGGCCATGAAATTAAAAGACACTTACTCCTTGGAAGGAAAGTTATGACCAACCTAGATAGCATATTCAAAAGCAGAGACATTACTTTGCCAACAAAGGTCCGTCTAGTCAAGGCTATGGTTTTTCCAGTAGTCATGTATGGATGTGAGAGTTGGACTGTGAAGAAAGCTGAGCGCTGAAGAATTGATGCTTTTGAACTGTGGTATTGAAGAAGACTCTTGAGAGTCCCTTGGACTGCAAGGAGATCCAACCAGTCCATTCTGAAGGAGATCAACCCTGGGTGTTCTTTGGAAGGAATGATGCTAAAGCTGAAACTCCAGTACTTTGGCCACCTCATGCGAAGAGCTGACTCATTGAAAAAGATTCTGATGCTGGGAGGGATTTGGGGGCAGGAAGAGAAGGGGACGACAGAGGATGGGATGGCTGGATGGTATCACCGACTCAATGGACATGAGTTTGAGTGAACTCTGGGAGTTGGTAATGGACAGGGAGGCCTGGCGTACTGCAATTCATGGGGTCGCAAAGAGTCGGACATGACCGAGTGACTGAATTGAACTGAACTGAGGGATAAAAAATAATGTATGGATGAAAAATAATGTTTTATTGGGACTTCCCTGGTAGACCAGTTTTTAAGACTCCATGCTCCCAATGCAGGGGTCACAGATTCTATCTCTGGTCAAGGAACTAAGATCTTGCATGCCATGTGGCATGGCCAAAAAATAATAAAGTTTTATTGATACTCAAATTTTAATTATTGTATTTAGTAAACTAAATTTGTAATTGCTTTTTTGAATTGACTGTTTATATATCTTTTGCCCATAATTCAATTGGAATTTTTATTTTCAAAAATAAATTTATAAGAAATTTTTATATAATGGATTCATTAAATCTGTGTCTTTAACAAATATTCTAAATATTTCTCCAGATCTCATTTGTCTTTGCAAAATGTAGCTTATGCCAACCCTCCCAAAATAAACTTTTCAGTAGTTTATCATTACTCTAGACCTGTAGATTTATACCTGAAAGCATGATTATTTCCTTGTCTCTAGTTCCTCCTGCACATATTTCAGGCCTCAGGGTTCCAGCTGCAGTTATCACACCATGCCTAATTAGTCACTGCACTTCCATCGGATTTCTTTCCATTTTTGTCTTCTTTGCCATCCTCTTTGATATTGTGGATTTATATTTTTATTATTCTTTTACATCATCATAAAATTGTCATGATACAGAGAGGAGATTATTTGGCTCTTTAGAGTCAGAAGCCTAGAGCATATTTTGGAAAGTAATTTAGTAGAAATATGATAAAGAGCCTATGACAAGATCATGTGAGATCTTATAATTTCTCTCTTTTTTGTTCTTAGTGTAGGGTAGGGATGAAATCATTTATCATACTCAGTATTTGATCATCTACTATGTGACATGGATTTAAAGGGGAAAAGACAGGATCCTTCTTCTCAAAATTTCAATGTCAAGAGAGGAAGTTTCTGCCATTTTAGTAACAATGGGAAATCTTAAGGAAGGTGGTAGCATTTGGTTTATTTTTAAACATCTCTCTCTCTCTCTGTCTTTAGTCACTAAGTTGTGTCCAACTCTTACGACCTCATGGACTGTAGCCTGCCAGGCAACTCTGTCCATGGGATTCTTCAGGCAAGAATACTGGAGTGGGTTGCCATTTCCTTCTCCAGGGGACCTTCCTGAGCCAGGTATTGAACCTGGGTCTCCTGCATTGAAGGCAGATCCTTTACCAACTGAGCTATGAGGGAAGCCCAAGATTTCAATTGTGGAAATAGGAGGAAATGCTATTCTGAGTTGGATCAGCATTAGAAACAGCAATAAGTGGAATCAAGGAGTCTGTTGTCATATACAAAGGGATTCAATTATCTACTATCTATCTATCATCTATTTTTGTATCATGTTTTTTCCCTTTAGTGGTAGTGATGAATTTCGACCAAGTGATATAATATACATTTTAATTCTTTATGGGAACAATCACAATTTGTATAGCTTCAGATGAATGTCATTGTAAGTATATTCACTTTCTAAAGTACAAAATATGGTCTCCATGGTCTCCTTTAGATGTATCCTTGCTTGCTTGCTCACTTAGTGGTTCAGTCCTGTCTGACTCTTTGCGACCCTGTGGCAGACCCCTTGGACTGTCGATGTATCATGGCCAACTTTTAATGCCATGGCCAGCAAATTGAGGGTCAATCTCAAGAAGGTGTCATTTGAACCAGCTGCAATAACAATGCTGTATTTCTTACAAAACTCTTAAAGTGAGCCTATTTTATAAATGCTGTCTTTGATATTCATTTATATACATGAAAGATGTTTTTAAAAAATCTGTTATTTAAAACCTAAAACCTTCAAGTACTTCAAAATGGTGTTCGCTAGGGTATTTTTCTTAAAAAGGAGAATGAATACTAGGATCCCCTGTAGATTCTTACACAGTATTGTAGATAAGATATGTTTAAACAACCGTTTCTGCCCACCTGTGAATTTCCTGATATTTCTTTAATATAATTGCATGACAGAACAAACACAAATTAATGCTCCTGGGCCCCAGTGGAATCCATTTGGAAGTGTTTATATGCACTGCTGAACTAAAAACAAAAAATAAGGTTGCAAATGTCCGTATCAAAGAAGTAGCAGCAACACATTGTTCTGTTTCTGAGCACACACATAGTGAAAGTGCTTGTCAGTCAAGGAAAGGCTTGGACTTCAATGAGACAGCTATAAGCCGCTTCTAAAACTACAGATCCAAATAGTACAGCTGGAGAACAAGTGTTTGACGCTTAAAAATATTGTGCCTCTAGGACTAATTACGCTTTTGCAAACTTAGTAAAACATTGCTGTTTATTTAAACTTAGGCTGCACAAGATCTCCCTCAAATGAATGGTAGCTATTCTGAAGCCTGCACATAAACATCTATTTTGTGGAGAAACTGGCAATTAAGGACTTGTAATGAATTCTAGTCTTTTTCAATCACTTTAAAAGAACACTATCAAATGAAAGAAAACAAGATATGAAGCATTCTTTAAAAATCTGCCCTGTCTTTCAGATGACTTAAAATACCAGGAAAATAGCTTGTTTTCCTATGTTGTACATTTATATGTTCATTTTTTTGTGACAAATCCAAAATAAGTTAAAATTCATGATTCCCAGCAGGACTTCACATATAATTTTAAAAATTTAAAGCTCTTTTAAACTATTCTGGGTAGGTACAATTCCAGATATATTTCCTTGACATGCTAGCTACATGATAGAGTTTTGTTTTATAGGGTCATCGGTTTTAAGGTTACTTACGTCCTTTACAATATTCATTGCATATCATAAGGGTGTGTGAAGGTATTTCATAAATACTGAATTTATTTTACTGTATATAAGTATAAATTCATGTCTATGGTTTTTAAGAACATAGCAGATGATACAACTTTGTTGAGATTATAGATCTGCTATTTCTCTGTGTTAAACTGGGCCAAGGTTAAAGAATATATAATTACTTGGATTTCAATTTTCATATTTCATTAGTAACAAAAATTGTAGCCTAATATACAAAGTAAAAAGAAAAATATTTTAGATTGATGACTGCTTGATCATTGCATCAAAATTTTACTCTGAGAGAGCCAGATATTTCAGAGATGTAGACCTTTGTGATGATACTGAAACCGCTCCTATAAATTCCTTCTTTCTACGTGGAATGAGTATGTTGGGAAAGGTCACAGTGCTCCCTTGGTCTCCAATGGTGTTCTCCCCATGGATTGCACACGGTGGAGGATCTTTTATGTACTGCGACTGTTGGTGCATTCTTGATATTCTGAATCATAAAGAATTCATAGAGCAATGAAAAACAAACAATTACAAAACTAGAAAGGGCTAAACCCAAGTATTGTCTCATGCTAGATTATTCTCCTTTGAATTTCATGGGTGTTTGAAGTTGAATTGGAATGCCATGCAAGTTTCAAGGCAATTATTTGGATTTTACCTGTATCAACCCATGTCCACCGTGTTTCTCTTTCTATAAAAAGAAGCCAAACAAACAAATGAACAAAACAACGATAAAAGGAAAATACTAATTTCTTGTAGAAATCAACACTACCAACAACACAACAAGCACATACTGTCTATGTAAGCCCCACAATGGAATCATTCCATAGAGAATGTGTGTTATTAGTGACTACATGTGACTTTTTATATTTGTCTAAGATATCAATGAATTAATGGCATTCCATTCTTTTCTTCTTACATAAATAGGACACTGATATTTGTGTTATTATTTCCCATTTGTCATGATTAAGCTCTTAGAAGTTATAGTTTTAATTTATAAGATAACTTTGTTCTCTCACCTGGAAAATAAGAGGTTGTAGGAAGGATTAAATGTCATTTGGAATATCCCTGTTCTAGTACCTGTCTTGTAGTAAATGTTCCATAAATGTTTGTTGAATCCAAATATGATTCCTTTTGGTGTATTGTCAATCCAGACAGTCTCTTATCCCATCTCTGCTTTTAGCACTCAGAAGTGATACCACAGATGCATTAATAAAAGAAATATAATGGCTAAAAAAAAAAAAATAGCACTTAAATTTTTTTATTTTGGTGGTAGAATTAAGGCACTGTTGCAATTTAGTGTCTGATAAGATTGTTCCTAGTAGAAGCAGACCAGTGGGTACATGTGCTACAATATTTGAGGATCAGCAGAAACCAAGTTTACTCACTCTCCTTTCAAAACAATTTCCTCTGTTCTAGTATTTACATGACGACAATTGTCTTCTCAGGTTTTGCGTTTCCAAAAGGTACTGTCTAGGTCTCAGAGTATTTCCCAGGTATGTTTATCCTTGTATCACTAGCACACATTTTAGCATCTGGCACATGACAGTCACTGCATAAATTTCCCTAAGAGGGTGTTACTACTGATTATAAAGCAGACACAAGCAATATTCTGTGGAAGGCAAAGAAATAATCCACTGATGCTAACTGAGATGGTGGACAGAAGAAAAGAGTTTCATGAGATATTTTCATGTGAGCTAGTCATAAGGAAAAGTAGTGCAGGCTGAGGAAATTAAAGGAAAAAGGGAAGACAGCTCAACTGAGAATACATGAAGGGAGAGTGATGAAAAGGGGATAAAATGTGCCAAAGATAAGTGTCACTTCCTCCACACCTATGCCAGGAGTAAGCCCTGAATGGTGAGCCTTTTCTTGACTGGACTGCCAGTATATCAATTCTAACCCTTTAGTTTTGAGGAGTTTCATGTTCTAACTTCCTTTTTTCAATGCTCCTCAAAGGGCACCCACTTTCTATTAAAGTATCTGTGAAGGCTGGCAAGTGAAAGAAGGAACTGTGGTGGAAAGAGCATGAATAAATCCAAGGAATACATCAAACTGAGCAGAGATTTGGTCAAGAGACAGGTGGTTGACAGGGTCAAACCTGAAGAGGCGGCTGACTATAAGAGTGGGTATTAGGTTATGAATTGACATTGAACGAGTTAAAGATATATTTATGTCAGAAGATTATAATGAAAATAAGTGCTGGGTTCTGAGCGGTAAATTACCAGGGACATAAGAGGTAGAGGGTAATATGTCATAGAAATTTGAGTAAAACCTGAGTAGGCAGCTCTTTAACAGGAAATTCTTTCTTTGAACTTCTGAAAGTCCTGCATCCATATTTGTTTGAATTTCCTCTTAAGAATCTCTATTGCTTTTAAATATTACAGTCCCTAGTAGCAATCCGAACTTGAGCAAGTAACTAACATAATGGTAAGCTAGAGATGAGTACTAGACTGCAGAAGCTGATTGCTTAATTTTTCAAATAATTTGTAAGCCAATTGTTAACTGCAATCATTATAGAAAATTAAATGACAACCTTAAAATAGAGTTCAGTTCAGTTCAGTTCAGTTCAGTTTCTGAGATGTGTTTGACTCTTTGGGACCCCATGGACTGTAGCACTCCAGGTCTCCCTGTCCATCACCAACAAACTCATGTCCATCTAGTTGGTGATACTATCCAACTATCTCATCCTCTGTCATCCCCTTCTCCTCTTGCCTTCAATCTTTCCCAGTATCAGGGTCTTTTCCAATGAGTCAGTTCTTTGCATTAGGTAGCCAAAGTATTGGAGTTTCAGCTTCAGCATCAGTCCTTCCAGTGAATATTCAGGACTGATCTCCTTTAGGATGGACTGGTTGGATCTCCTTGCAGTGCAAGGGACTCTCAAGAGTCTTCTCCAACACCACAGTTCAAAAGCATCACTTTTTCTGTGCTCAGCTTTCTTTATGGTCCAACTCTCACATCCATATGTGACTACTGGAAAAACCATAGCTTTGACTAGACAGATCTTTGTTGGCAAAGTAATGTCTCTGCTTAATATGCTGTCTAGGTTGGTCATAACTTTTCTTAGAAGGAGCAAGCGTCTTTTAATTTCATGGCTGTAGTCATCATCTGCAGTGATTTTGTAGCCCCCCAAAATAGTCTGTCACTGTTTCCATTGTTTCCCCATCTATTTGCCATGAGATGGTGGGACCAGATGCCATGATCTTAGTTTTCTGAATTTGAGTTTTAAGCCAACTTAAGCCAACTCTCCTCTTTCACTTCACCACAAGGCTCTTTAGTTCTTCTTCACTTTCTGCCATAAGGGTGGTGTAATCTGCGTATCCGAGGTTATTGATACTTCTCCTGGCAATCTTGATTCCAGCTTGTGCCTCATCCGGCCCAGCGTTTCACATGATAGCCACTGCATATAAAATAAAATAGTACCTTGTATTAACAACAAACATAATTATTATTTTAAAATAATGTACTACACATAATTATTTTAGTAATGTTTATAGTAAAATTATGTATATTATGTGTGTGTGTATGTGTGTGTGTGTGTGTTTGTTGGGCTTCCCTGGTGGCTCAGCTGTTAAAGAATCCCATACTTTGGCCACCTGATATGAAGAACGTTTTATTGGAAGAGACCTTAATGCTGGGAAAGACTGAAGGCAGCAGGATAAGGGGACAACAGAGGATGAGATGCTTGGATGTCATCACCAACTAGATGGACATGGATTTTAGCAAGCTCCAGGAGTTGGTGATGGACAGGAAAGCCTGGCCTGCTTCAGTCCATGGGGTCACAGAGAGTCAGACACAACTGAGCAACTGCATATAAACAAACATACACATATAAAAATATTTTTTTAGAAAGCTGGATGTTGGTTGTTAAATATTTACCTGCATGCTACTGAACTAAGTCTTATAAACTTTAGTCTTTGATAAATTTATGAAAGTAATCTATTAAGGTTATTGAAGGAAATAATTGGGATAATACAATACTTAATAAATGGTAGATGTTATCATGATTATTATTTTTAAAAAAACAATATATTAGTTTTTGTTAAATACATGTAGGTAGCTCTTGAATGTGTAATGTTTTAAATATTTAAGCTACATGATTAGTTTTCTAATCAGAAATGATGTTTTTGCATATTTATTAGGAAGAACTCAGTTCCATTAGGAAGCCTGTCTGAAGACTCTCTAGAAAAGACAGGTTTTGAGAGTTGCAGCCTATTAAAGAGTTGCTAAGGCAACCATTGCTTGCTAATAATGTAGTGACAGCAAAGAAAAGATAATTTGAGGAACAATGCTTCTCAAAATTCAGAGGAGAAATACAGCTGAACAACCCCCCACCCCATTGTAAAAAAATAACTGGCCATGAGCAGTTTCTTTCTTGAAGTAGCTATCAGATGGAGAAATTAGATGTGTTCTGCAAGATGGGGAGACTTAGGGGCCAGAGCATATTTTGACCCTTCTAAGATCCCATTGCCTTGACTTCTCATCATTACTTTCTCAAGATTTTAAAAATAATGGAATTTGAAACCCACTGTCATAATCTTAAATCTAGATCCTGGCATTTTGATGATGACATTAAAGTATTTATTGTCATATTGGTTGCATGACACATGAGAATATATGAAGGGAGAATGATGAAAAGAAAATAAAAATGTGTCAAAGGTAAGTGTCACTTCCTCCGTGCCTGTACCAGGAGTAAGCTCTGATCAGTTTATTTCTTTTAAGTCAATAAACATCTTAGAATTTGGAGGGGTTAGATTTGAAAATCTAAATTGATAAACTAAACAATAGCAAGTGTCACATGCTTATGTGATATGGCACTCTCAAATCTTTATTCAGTTTACTTCCTTTTGCTTTATATCAATACAACAAAATGATGAATTAACTTGAAAATTCAGTTGAGGCCTTTAGTAAGAGAAGGTGTTAAACAGAGTCACACTTTTTGTTTTTATATATACTTTGTCTTTTATTAATCTAAAGAGGTAATATTACCACTTTTCTAATGATATGACTGAAATGTCTAGAAAGTAAACCCTATAAATTGGTAAATGCTAAGCCCAAATTTTATTCTAAGCCAATGAAATCTTAAGCTCAGATTTCTTTATCATTGTATTGAATATTAATTTTTTTTAATAGAGACAGATTTAAAACTGTTTAGTCTTACCATTTTAGGACCAGTTCTATATTACTTTGCTCTGCTAGATTTTTCAGGTTTTTAGATCTCTCTCTGTATGTATGGTTTTGTTGATAGAAAAAAAAATCTCATTTTCCAAGTTGGATCTGGTTAAAAAAGCCATTGCTTTTCCTTAAACACAATAATATTAATTTTGACTGTTGGCCAGCTACAAATTATCTTGCAAACAAGTAGGAAACAGAGTCCGTATGCAGATATTAAGATTTAGATCAAACAGTTGTACTCCATATGAATTCCTTAATTGGCAGGGTTGCATCTGGATATGCTGGACACAAAAATGAGCAACAGAAAAGGTTTCTATTTATAAATTTGACAGTATCACATTATGATTTGACATGGACACAGACTGAGGTGGCAAACAGTGATGGAGCAACAGCTGCAAACAATGCTTAATACATCTTTAAATCAAATCTAGAAAATAATCACCCTAGAGAAAGAAACTTAAAATATTTAAGTAACAGATTGGCAATTTAAGACTTCATTTTACCCAGACTTTTTCTTCTCTATCTTGTTGGCTATTTATTCTACATTTAATCCTCTCTGAGTCATAATCTTCACATATTATATTTGCAAGTTTGCAATTGCCAAGCTATGTATCTTTTCACAATAACACTTTTTACAGGAAAACTGTTTAAAAATGTATATGCACAAAATGGTCATTGTGAAAAATCCATGCTCCTTTGCCATTTTATCAAAAACAAGTAGGAATTAATGGGTACAATGATATCAGTGTTCCTTGGGACAGTTTAAATTAGAAAGATGCTTAAAGGGCAAAGGAAAAAAAATTGATTAAAAAAATCCTAATTCCCTGAGACTTCACTGAATAATGAGCTCTAACTAGGCATGGAAATTTGCTCACATATTATACAGCTAATTTAGGAGAGAATGAAGAATGGACTGTTGTAAAAGACACACATTATTTCCTCTGGAAAAGCTTTAAACAGTTTGCAAAGTCAAATTTAAAATGTTTTTAATTGCAGTCCTTTATTGTTGCCATGTAAAAACGAGGTTGAAGTCTGTTGAGCAGATTGGATCTTAGAGGAGATGAATGCTAGTTAATATAAAAAAGGATCTTTGAACTCACATTTTTAATGCATACATTTGCTCAGTAAATTCTTTGTCTATGGTCGTAAGACAACCTTTTGTAAATGAGTTTGTGCTTCTTCTGTTCCTATCTTATTACATATCAAATAGACATAGACAAATAGTCCCAGTGGAAAGTCACCCATCATAGCATTGCTGCCTGTTTTTTTTTTTTTTCTGTATACTTATACTAGCTCTCAAAATTACTATCCTGCTCACTCATGTAAAACATTAGTAGTCACATATTCTATGTAAGTTTCACATAATATTAATTAAATTTTACTTTTCTTCAAGAAACACGCTTTTCAACATTTTTACTAAGTCAGCATTTTATTTGTATTCAATTTATTTGAAAAGAAAAAAGATGGATCTGTTAGTTAACCAGACTCTTCCGTTTACATAGTGCAATTTAAAAGCTCTGAACTCTTTCGTTTGTGGTGTGCAGGGCTCTCCATCTATGTCAAATCCCTGCAAACCGACTCTACATTTCTTAGGGATAATTTCCTTTTCAGAAGTAAAACATACAAACCTAATCCATATCACTCAAAATACATGTACACTACACCATAAGGTAGAATGTGGCTTTATATCACTTAAATTTGCTAAGTTTTGGAGTTGCAGTTTAAGAGTTCTTGGGCCTTTCATTAATTTTTTGCGATTTACATTTGGAGATTTAAATAATTTAGGCAAAGTCATGATGTTAAACCTAACACTTAGAATTTGTTTTCCTTGCTCATGTAGATTTTCCAAGGGAATACTATATGAATTTGTTTGTTTGTGCAACCAGATTAATTATGTTGTGGCTTCCCTGGTGGCTCAGTCAGCAAAGAACCTGCCTGCAATGCAGGAAACTGCCCTCAATACAAGAGACCCAGGTTCATTCCCTGGGTTAGGAAGATCCCTTGGAATAGGAAATAGCAACCCACTCCAGTATTCTTGCCTGGGAAATCCCATGGACAGAGAAGCCTGATGGGCTATGGTCCATGGGTTGCAAGAGTTGGACACAACCTAGCAACTAAACCACCACCATTATCTATTTTACCAAATTGTGGCACAGATGCAGTCATATAAATTTTCCTAACTAGGAAACTTGCTAGCATAGACCTTTATTTTCAAAAAGTCTAATATCTTCATTTTAAATTCCTCCCATTCCATTATTATAGTTTATTGGTGACAAAGTCTACATTCAAATTCAGATCTCTTTACTTCAGGTCTTGTTTTCCTTGTTACCTAAATTTAATTTGTTAGAAATTAGAATGAAGATCTTTGATTCAAAATGCATCAATATAGAGAGGTAGGCTTATGCTTATTCATACAATATTAGAACTTTAAATATATCTTCTTTCTGTTGCTGTGCTCAGTTGTGTCTGACTCTTTGTGACCCCATGGACTGAAGCCCACCAGGCTATCCCAGCAGGAATACTGGAGTGGGTTACCATTTCCTGCTTCAAGGGATCTTCCTGACCCAGAGATTGAATCTAAATTTCCTGTGGCTCCTGCATTGGCAGGCAGCTTCTTTACTACTGCCGTTGGGAAGCCACTTCTCTCCGGAGTTCCTACTTATTATCTGAGCTCGAGTTCCTAACTCCTTAACTGTCTACTGAGCATCTCTCATTAGAATATTTCACAGAAATTTCCAAGTGAGTAGGTGTATCTCAAACCAAACTTAAAATCTTTATCTCTAACCACTTTTTTTTTTTCCCTCTCAAATTCCCTAACTGGTTAAATGCTCTCACCATTTAAGCAGCCTCTGAAATAAAACATTTTACTAATTCCTGTGAGTGTGCCACGCCCCTGGGTTCTCATGTCTAATGACTTTTCACATCTGTAAGTATAGCTAAAGGGATGCCACTAATGTCATTCCATCCTTCTCTCTTTTCCACTGCAATAGTTCAAGCCCACATCATCTTCCATTTGAAACTCTACCACCGTGCTCCACTCTCCACATAGCAATGATTTAACCTCCTCACTACTATCAGAATTAGTTTACAAAAGACACTTGGGATCAACTTTCTTTATTTAAAAAAGACTCTTGCTCATTTCTTGTAGCCTATAGTGTGAAGTTCCAGCTCTTTAGCACCATATTCATCTTGAATGTATCACATGCTATCAGCCCTTTGTTGTATCTACAGACTTAACAATTTCAGGGTACTCTTCCTGCTAATACTGGTTTTTCTGTGACTAAGAATTTTTTCCCCGGTAAAATAAATGGCTGCTTTTATGGTACATGCAACAGGTTGCTATAGCTCGAGAACCAACACTCTAGGAAACAGCCTTCAAATAATGACGCTGGGAGCTGGTGAATTAAAACTGCAAATCTCACCAGTGCTTATGGTGGAATAATTCTGAGATAAGTGTTTTACACCATTTCCCAGTTTCTCCACGAGGCTAAGGTCCAGTCACCCAGTTACTCCATTGTCTTGGCTGGCCTAATAGTGCAAATTCATTGACTACATTCCTTTCCCTGAGTCATTTCCCTATTCCTCTACTGGTGCCCTTTCCTCCAAGTAAACTACCTGCATTCAAATTCTTATTAAAGTATCTGATTCTGGAGGACACATACTAAGAAACAGGTCAGTCATATTGAACATTATAACTTCATTCTTGGCCACTTTTATCCATTTATCCACACTCTAGTTCAATAAGAATTGTAAGAACTATACGTTTTTCCCAAAGTGAAACTTACACTGCTAATCTTTCCATATTCATTGATACATTCCCTTCTTTGTCTAATGTCTTACTTCTCTCTTTTTTTGGGAAAATAATGTTAATCTTTCAAGGGCCTAGTAATGATGTATGCTTTCCTTGAAGCCTTTTCCAAATCCCCAAGAACAATCATATTTTCTTCTCTGCTTCTCTGGAAAGTTATTAGGACCTTATTACTCATCACATTATATCACAATTAATTGTGTCTGCACCTTACTCTTCCTGGATTGTTTCTGAGCTCCTGGATGGAAATGTTAAAATTAGGCATTTATTTTCCCATAAGGAATAATGACAAATTATTATATTCCAAAGCAGGAATTCAAAAGAAAATATGATGTGTTTATTACTACCTTCTGCCTTCTCTATGCCATGCTTAGTCGCCCAGTCATGTCTGACTCTTTGCAACCCCATGGACTGTAGCCCTCCAGGATCCTCTGTTCCTGGGGATTCTCCAGGCAAGAATACTGGAATGGGTTGCCATGCCCTCCACCAGAGCATCTTTCCAACCCAGGTCTCCTGTGTTGCAGGCAGATTCTTTACCGTCTGAGCCACAAGCGAAGACCAAGAATACTGGAGTGGGTAGCCTACCCCTTCTCCAGAGGATCTTCCTGACCTAGGAATTGAATTGGGATTCCTGTACTGCAGGTGGGTTCTTTGAAGGATTCTGCTTTCTCTAGCCCATGTGTATTAGTCTGCTCAAGTTGCCATAACAAAGTACCATAGACTGGGTGAATTGAAAAAACAGACATTTTATTTCTCACAGTTCTGGAGGCTGGAAGTCTAATATCAGAATTCTAGAGTGGTAAAATTCTGCTAAGGACTCTTCCTGGCTTACTGTATAATCAGGCCACTCAAGAAGACTGTCCTCTTGTTCTTTGTACATCCCCTGCTCTACCAGTCCCTGCATCACTCACATGACTATCCAATTCTCTATGCCCAATAAACACATGAAAAGATGCTCAACATTGCTCATTATTAGAGAAATGCAAATCAAGACTACAATGAGGTATCCCCTCACACCAGGTAGAATGGCCATCATTAAAGATTCTACAAATGCTGGAGAGGATGTGAAGAAAAGGGAACCCTTCTGCACTGTTGGTAGGAATGTAAATTGATACAGCCACTATGGAAAACAGTAAGGAGATTCTTTAAAAAAAAAAAAAAAACAAAAAAAAAACTAGGACTAAAACTACCATATAACCCAGCAATTCCACTACTGGGTATATACCCTGAGAAAAATCACAATTCAAAAAACATGTACCCCAATGTTCATTGTAGCACTATTTACAAAAATCAGGACATAGGAGCAACCTAGATATTCTTTGATGGATGAATGGATAAAGAAGATGTGTACACATATACAATGGAATTTGGAATATTACTCAGCCATAAAAATGAACAAATTTGAGTAAGTTGTAATGAGGTGGATGGACCTAGAGACTGTTGTATAGAATGAAGTGTCAGAAAGAGAAAAACAAATATTGTATATGAGTGAATATATATGGAATCTAGAAAAGTAGTACTGATGAACTATTTGCAGGGAAGGAATGGAAATGGAGACATAGAGGAAGGACTTGTGGATACAGTGAAGGAAGGAGAGGGTAGTACAAATTGAGAAAGTAGCATTGACATATATAAACTACCATGTGTAAAAAAGATAGCTATTGGGAAGCTGCCATGTAACACAGAGAGTCCAGTAGGCACTGTGTTACAAGCTAGAGGGGTAGGATGGGAGGAGGAGGGAGGCGCAAGAGGGAGGGTATATTTTATATACATGAATTATATATATATACACATAAAATATATAAATTTTATGGGATTGGGGGCAGGAGGAGAAGGGGACGACAGAGGATGACATGGCTGGATGGCATCACCGACTCGATGGACATGAGTTTGGGTGAACTCCGGGAGTTGGTGATGGACAGGGAGGCCTAGTGTGCTGCAATTCATGGGGTCGCAAAGAGTCGGATACGACTGAGTGACTGAACTGAACTGAACTGAATGCATAGTTTTCCCCACCACAATGTTATTATGATCATCCACTCTGCCCTCAGTTAAGATATTAACAAGAATAGTTTTACTTCTTTCTGTCCTTCCCTTTCTTTTCTCTTCTGTCCACTGATATGTATAAACTGTTCCTATGCTTAAGAATTTCTTGGGATTTTTCTTAGAACAATGCTTCCATTTCCTTGTCACATTTGACTCACATTTTTAAAAAAATGATTATATCATGTTGCATAGGTCAAATTATCCCTTGCACAAGTCGAAGAAGTGCATTTACCTCATATTCATCCTATATCTGTATAGTTATTTCATCAATTTTATAACGTGCTTGAAAAGGGGGCACCAGTTTGCTTCACATTGCCACATGGACTAGGATCAGTTTTCGGCACAATGCAGTCAAGTAATTAACAACCAGCCTCGGGTGGTAGGTTACTGTGTGACTCAACCACTCCAAGTACTGAGATGTATTGGAAGTAGGCAAGCAGAAAATATGTGAAATCATTTTGTAGGATAATGGACATCTGAATGGATGATTTGCAGAAGAGATAGTGCATGTGAAATTAAGAGCTGTAAACTTAAAATGAGACCAGTTAGAATGGTCTTGAATGTTTTGTTTTGTTTTTCCTTTTTTCCTCTAGATTTTTTAGTGGCACAAGAGAAGGGCATGAGTGAAAAGAGAAATTGAATCAGAACTGAGATTTTTATAGGGGAGAACAAAGAATGAGAGAAAGACAAAGGACTCAAAGGTATTTTAAACCAGTGATTAAAATGAACAGACATGACAAGCTTACATTAAAATAGCTTTGGATAAAATTGATAGTAGACTATAAATGCTACATAATATTTAAATAAAATATGAAGTTTGGGGGGAAAAAACATACAACCTTTCATATCTATATATTCAACCAACCACAGATCAAAAATATTTTTTTAATTCCAGAAAATTCCAAAAAGCATAACTAGAATTTGACTTGTGTTTGCAACTACTTACATAGTATTTACACTGTACTGCATATCATAAGGAACCCAGAAATGATTTAAAGTATACAGGAGGATGCACATAGGTTATGGCAAATACTATGCCCTTTTATATAAGGGACTTGAGCATGCACAGGTTTTGGTATTCAAAGGGGTCCTGGAACTGGTGACCTGCAGATACTGGAGGATAACTGTACTTGCTAAAATTGCTTAGTGTGTATCTTCAAACCAACAAACATATATTCTTACTTTAATGGAAGTAAAGGTAGTTGAGGGAAAGTTTGAGAAACAATATATAAGGAAATATTTTTTAAACTATAACTACTGATGGAAAGGAGATGTTATTATTAGTATGTGTGATATTAATAATGATTCAGATTATATGACTTCAAATCTTATGAATTTTAGTGGGTATTTATGAAAAAAATTTGGCCTAGTAAAAATTATGGAACATTTTTATAGCTATGAACTTTTGTTACAGAACAAACACTAGTCAAGATGTTTCCCTGACACTAACAAAAAAAAAAAGTAAGATGTTATAAAAATGACAACTGAGATAGGTCTACACTTTAAAACATTATATAGACAAGAAGTAAAACATTATATATAGCTATCAATTTTTTCAGCCCATAGAGTTGAAAACAATAAAGATTTCCCTTAGAAGATTCTTCAGCTGAGTTCAGTTGCTCAGTTATGTCCAACTCTTTGTGACCCCAGGACTGCAGCATGCCAGGCCTCCCTGTCCATTGCCAACTCAGGGAGTTTACTCAAGCTCATGTCCATTGTGTCAGTGATGCCATCCAACCATCTCATCCTCTGTCATCCCCTTCTCCTCCTGCCTTCAATATTTTCCAGCATCAGGGTCTATTCAAACAAGTCAGTTCTTCACATCAGGTGGCCAACGTATTGGAATTTCAGCTTCAGCATTAGTCCTTCCAATGCATATTCAGGATTGATTTCTTTCTTTTTTTTTTTTTTAATTTTTTTAATAGTTAATTTTATTTTTTTTATTTTTTTTAAATTTTATTTTATTTTTTAACTTTATTTCTTTTAGGATGGACTGGGTAGATCTTTTTGCAGTCCAAGGGACTCTCTAGAGTCTTCTCCAACATCACAGTTCAAAAGCATCAATTCTTCTGCACTCAGCCTTCTTTATAGTCCAACTCTCACATCCATACATGAATACTGGAAAAACCATAGCTTTGACTAGAAGCACCTTTATTGGCAAAGAAATGTCTCTGCTTTTTAATATGCTGTCTAGGTTGATCATAACTGTCCTTCCAGGGAGTAAGCGTCTTTTTATTTCATAGCTGCAGTCACCGTCTGCAGTGATTTTGGAACTCAAAAAAATAAAGTCTGACACTGTTTCCATTATGTCCCCATCTATTTGCCATGAGGTAAAGAATGCTCAAACTACCGCACAATTGCACTCATCTCACATGCTAGTAAAGTAATGCTCAAAATTCTCCAAGCCAGGCTTCAGCAATATGTGAACCGTGAACTTGCTAATGTTCAAGCTGGTTTTAGAAAAGGCAGAGGACCAGAGATCAAACTGCCAACATCCACTGGATCATGGAAAAAGCAAGAGAGTTCCAGAAAAACATCTATTTCTGCTTTATTGACTACGCCAAAGCCTTTGACTGTGTGGATCACAATAAACTATGGAAAATTCTTCAAGACATGGGAATACCAGACCACCTTACCTGCCTCTTGAAAAATCTATATGCAGGTCAGGAAGCAACAGTTAGAACTGGACATGGAAAAACAGACTGGTTCCAAATAGGAAAAGGAGTACTTCAAGGCTGTATATTGTCACCCTGCTTATTTAACTTACATGCTGAGTACATCATGAGAAATGCTGGACTGGAAGAAACAAGCTGGAATCAAGATTGCCGGGAGAAATACCAGTAACCTCAGATATGCAGATGACACCACCCTTATGGCAGAAAGTGAAGAAGTACTAAGAAGGCTCTTGATGAAAGTGGAGAGTGAAAAAGTTGGCTTAAAGCTCAACATTCAGAAAACAAAGATCATGGCATCTGGTCCCATCACTTCATGGGAAATAGATGGGGAAACAGTGGAAACAGTGTCAGACTTTATTTTTTTGGGCTCCAAAATCACTGCAGATGGTGACTGCAGCAATGAAATTAAAAGACGCTTACTCCTTAGAAGGAAAGTTATGACCAACCTAGATAGCATATTCAAAAGCAGAGACATTACTTTGCCAACAAAGGTCCATCTAGTCAAGGCTGTGGTTTTTCCTGTGGTCATGTATGGATGTGAGAGTTGGACTGTGAAGAAGGCTGAGCACCGAAGAATTGATGCTTTTGAAGTGTGGTGTTGGAGAAGACTCTTGAGAGTCCCTTGGACTGCAAGGAGATCCAACCAGTCCATTCTGAAGGAGATCAGCCCTGGGATTTCTTTGGAAGGAATGATGCTAAAGCTGAAACTCCAGTACTTTGGCCACCTCATGCGAACAGTTGACTCATTGGAAAAGACTCTGATGCTGGGAGGGATTGGGAGCAGGAGAAGGGGACGACAGAGGATGAGATGGCTGGATGGCATCACTGACTCGATGGATGTGAGTCTGAGTGAACCCCGGGAGTTGGTGATGGACAGGGAGGTCTGGCGTGCTGTTTCATGGAGTCGCAAAGAGTCGAACATGACTAAGTGACTGAACTGAACTGAACTGATGGGACCAGATACCATGATCTTAGTTTTCGAATGTTGAGTTTTAAGTCACCTTTTTCACTCTCCTCTTTCAGTTTCATCAAGAGGCTCTTTAGTTCTTCTTCACTTTCTGCCATAAGGGTGGTGTCATCTGCATTCTGAGGTTATTGTATTTCTCCCAGCAATTTTGATTCCAGCTTGTGCTTCATCCAGCCCAGCATTTCTCATGATGTGCTCTGCGTAAAAGTTAAATAAGCAGGGTGACAATATACAGCCTTGACATACTCCTTTTCCTATTTGGCACCAGTCTGTTGTTCCATGTCCAATTCTAACTGTTGCTTCCTGACCTGCATACAGGTTTCTCAAGAATCAGGTCAGGTGGTCTGGTATTCCCATCTCTTTAAGAATTTTCCAGAATTTGTTGTGGTCCACACAGTCAAAAGCTTTGGTGTAGTCAATAAAGCAGAAATAGATGTTTTTCTGGAATGCTCTTGCTTTTTCCATGATCCAGTGGATGTTGGCAATTTGATCTCTGGTTCCTCTGCCTTTCCTAAACCCAGCTAGAACATCTGGAATTTCATGCTTCACATACTGTTAAAGCTTCTGAAGATTCTTCAGATTTTTAATAAATATGTTTCTTATTTAGAAAATGGCTTTATACAGCTACATTTGAAATATTATAGGTATAACTTTTATGCATTGTGCTTAGTTGCTCAGTCACGTTTGACTCTGTGACCCCACGGACTGTAGCCCGCCAGGCTCCTCTGTCCATGGGGATTCTCCAGGTAAGAATACTTGAGTGGGTTGCCATGCCCTCCACCAGGGGATTTTTCCAACTCAGGGATTGAACCCAGGTCTCCAGGTCTCTGCATTGCAGGCAGATTCTTTACCTTCTGAGCCACCAGGGGAGCCCTATTAATAGATACAATTTGCAATATATTCTGAAGTTATTTAATTAAATAGAATCTTACAAACTAATTCGATGGCTACACGTCTTAGGCTTGCATTCTTTTTCATTATCTGATATTTATAAAGAAAGATGTTGTTTAAAAAAAAAACCAGTAACCTTAGATAGATCTTTACCTTTTTGTAAGTTTTTTCAAATATTTAGTGTATTCATCAGAGCTGATTGCAACAATTATTTTTATCAACTTAAAATACTAACAGAAATTTATAAAAATAATTATAAATCCTTAAGAAAAGCAACTAGGAACAACTACCATTTTATGGACATTAGTCATTGTGTAATTAACCAATCACTAATATTTAAATAGGGCCATACAAGTAATTTGATACCAGATTAGATTACTAACTTAAAAAATCACACATTGATAGTCACTATAGGACCATGGTTATTCTTTAAAAGCTGTTGAAACTGAGATAAGTAGGAAGAGATATAATGTACCCTGTTTATGTTGAAAATTTTTCTTTTTGCCATTTAGCGTCTTCATGCAGCAACCAGATTTTTTTCTTTCTTTTATAAAGATAGTTTTTAAATTCCAAAGAAGTTAAAATTATTAAGAATCATTTCAAGATTTAATAAATATTTTCTAAAACAAATCCATTAAAAAGATGTATTCACTATATTCTATTGAATGTAAGTTGTTATAGTCTTAGGATGGGCTTCCTAGGTGGCTCAGTGGTAAACAATACACCTGTCAATGAAGGGGACATGGGTATGATCCCTGGGTCAGGAAGATCCCCTTAAGAAGGAAATGACAACCCACTCCAGTATTCTTGCCTGGAAAATCCCATGGACAGGGGAACCTGGCGGACGATAGTCCATGGGGTTACAAAGAGTTGCACATGACTTAAGTGACTAAAACAACAGTAACAATTCTTATGATAAGATACTTTCCACATGCTAAAATTCCAAGTTATCTTTCTTATAATTTTGAGGAAAAAAATTGTAACTTTGGAAAACTTTTCACTTTCTAAATTATATTTTATTGTGCTCTGTGCCATTCTGCCAAAAGCAAAGATAAAGAAAGTAAAGTGGAGGCAGAAGTACAATTGAAGCTTAAAATACATACATACATATATAAATACAGTTATACCTTTAGTGCAAGAGAATTGGCTTCCATCCCTGGGTTGGGAAGATCCCCTGGAGAAGAAAATGGTAACCCACTCCAGTATTCCAGCTTGGAGAATTCAATGGACAGAGGAGTCTGACAGGCTACAGCCCATGGGGTTGCAAGAGTTGGACACGACTGAGCAACACACACACATATCTTTAATAGTGGTTTAATGATCAACATATCTATAATGATAAATTAGAAAAAAATGATTGTAGACAGTAATAAAACAGACTGTTAGGGGAAACACACTGACTGAAGCTGCCCACCCTGGTGGCACCCTAGTAACCATTTGCATGAGCTGTTTAATGACAGGAGATCCTGGTAAGGAACTTGGAGCTAATAAGCCAACCCGAAGACTTCGGGAAAGGTCAAAAGGAGACACCACATGTCCAACCACCTCCCAGAATCCTTCTTGCTGGCATCCATCTTGTCTGAGCCACCAGGAAGGACTCTGAGTCAGAATGATTGGCTAAAGATAACCCAGAAACTAATATCGGCAACATAAAACAGGAGACTTCAAGTCAGAGCAGTCCTCCTGGGTTCCCTTACTCTACTGCTCTCCACCCGGATGCCCCTTCCCAATAATCTCTCGCTTTGTCAGCACATGTGTCTTCTCAGACAATTCATTCTGAGTTTTAGACAAGAGCCCACTTTCAGGCCCTGGAAGGGGTCCCCCTTCCTGCAACAAGACTTTCTCACTTTTTTTTACTTTTATGTACAAATTTATTTATAGAAATTTTGGTACAATGTACATTGGAAAACATGTTAAAATATTGACATTTCTTACAAAAGGCATTGCAGTACTTGTAAATTTCAAACTGGCGCTTGCCATGGGCACTTGCCACCTACCTCTTCAAGGATTAAATTCCAGGTGCTGCTGCAGCTCGGAGGAGGCAATGGCATCCCACTCCAGTACTCTTGCCTGGAAAATCCCATGGACAGAGGAGCCTGGTGGGTTGCAGTCCATGGGGTCACTAAGAGTCGGACACGACTGAGTGACTTCACTTTCACTTTTCACTTTCATGCATTGGAGAAGGAAATGGCAACCCACTCCAGTGTTCTTGCCTGGAGAATCCCAGGAACGGGGGAGCCTGGTGGGCTGCTGTCTATGGGGTCACACAGAATCAGACACGACTAAAGTGACTTAGCAGCAGCAGCAGCAGCAGGTGCTGCAGCTGCTGACTTTCAACACTCCCTAAAGGGAGTTCAGGGTGGAGAGCACAAATGCATTTTCTGCTCTGAAAAAAACTGGCAGAATAGGTCTTCAGATAGATATTTTCAAGAGCGGATTTTATGAGCCCAATTTTTGCATCTCTTCGTATCTAGAAATTCTGAAATACATGGGAATACCAGACCAGCTCACCTGCCTCTTGAGAAATTTGTATGCAGGTCAGGAAGCAACAGTTATTACTGGACATGGAACAACAGACTGGTTCCAAATAGGAAAAGGAGTACATCAAGCCTGTATATTGTCATCCTAATTATTTAACTTATAAGCAGAGTACATCATGAGAAATGCTGGGCTAGATGAAGCACAAGTTGGGACCAAGATTGCTGGGAAAAATATCAATAACCTCAGATATGCAGATGACACCACCCTTATGGCAGATAGTGAAGAAGAATTAAAGAGCCTCTTGATGAAAGTGAAAGAGGAGAATGAAAAAGTTGGCTTAAAGTCCAACATTCAGAAAACGAAGATTATGGCATCTGGTCCCATCACTTCATGGCAAATAGATGGGGAAACAGTGGCTGACTTTACTTTTGGGGGCTCCAAAATCATTGCAGATGGTGACTGCAGCTATGAAATTAAAAGGTGCTTACTCCTTGGAAGGACAGTTAAGACCAACCTAGACAGCATATTAAAAAGCAGAGACATTACTTTGCCAATAAAGGTCCATCTAGTCAAGGCTATGGTTTTTCCAGTAGTCATGTGTGGATGCGAGAGCTGGATTATAAACAAAGCTGAATGCCAAAGAATTGATGCTTTTGAACTGTGGTGTTGGAGAAGACTCTTGAGAGCCCTTTGGACTACAAGGAGATTCAACCAGTCCATCCTAAAGGATATAAGTCCTGGGTGTTCACTAGAAGGACTGATGTTGAAGCTGAAATTCCAATACTTTGGTCACCTGATGCAAAGAGCTGACTCACTTGAAAAGACCCTGATGCTGGGAAAGATTGAAGGCAGGAGGAGAAAGGGATGACAGATGATAACATAGTTGAATCTCATGACTGACTCAATGGACATGAGTTTGGGTAAACTCCGGGAGTTGGCAATATACAGGGAGGCCTGGTGTGCTGCAGTCCATGGTGTCACAGAGAGTCAGAAACGACTGAGTGACTGAACTGATATCTAGAAAAGGGCTAAATTATTTCATGGTGACATCTATTCCTTGTGACTAGCAGGAACTTTCTGCAAAAATATATGTTTGCTTGCATTAACTCCCACTTCGCTAAATTCATACATGTATTGATCCTTCTCCCACCCCACAGGTCTTTGGAGCAGCTTCTCTGAGCTATCTGAAATGCTGTCTCCCAGGCTACAGTCTTTATTTTGTCTTCAGTAAAACTTAACTAGCCTCTTTCACATTATGCATTATTTTGAATCGGCATATTTTAATAAAGGTTCATTTATAAAATGTTAAGGGTGTGTCTGGGTCATTCTTCTACCTCCATTAACCAGCATTGCTTCATTCCATTTAATTTCAGAGACTCTCTTACAAAAGCAGCCATTCTGCCTTTAATTGCCTTTTTTTTCTTAGACCGATAGCCCCTTTTGTTGGTCATCACTCCTGCTGAATATCAACTCTTAAACAACCGTAGGAGGTCATGACACCCAACCTAATTCTGGACACTTTCTTCAGAACGCCTAAAGTGTGCATCTGATAATACTCTCAGTAGTATTAAAATCTTTTTTCAGGCACCATTTTCTGGGATGAAGCTTATCTTTTAGCACAGGAGGAGGGACTACAGCTCACAGGTCTCATCTGACCTGTTCACTTTTTATTTATTTATTTTTTGGAGGCTAATTACTTTACAATATTGTATTGGTTTTGCCATACATTGACATGAATCCTCCATGGGTGTACATGTGTTCTCCATCCTGAACCCCTCTTCCACCTCTCTCCCCATCCCATCCCTCTGGGTCATCCCAGTGCACCAGCCCTGAGCACCCTGTATCATGCATCGAACCTGGACTGGCAATTCGTTTCACATATGACAATATACATGCTTCAATGCCATTCTCCCAAACCATCCCACCCTCACCCTCTCCCACAGAGTCCGAAAGACTGTTCTATACATCTGTGTCTCTTTTGCTGTCTCGCATACAGGGTTATCATTACCATCTTTCTAAATTCCATATATATGTGTTACCATACTGTATTGGTGTTTTTCTTTCTGGCTTACTTCACTCTGTATAATAGGCTCCGGTTTCATCCACTTCATTAGAACTGATTCAAATGTGTTCTTTTTAATGGCTGAGTAATATTCCATTGTCTATATGTACCACAGCTTTCTCATCCATTCATCTGCTGATGGACATCTAAGTTGCTTCTATGTCCTGGCTATTATAAACAGTGCTGCGATGAACATTGGGGTACATGTGTCTCTTTCAATTCTGGTTTCCTCGGTGTGTATGCCCAGCAATGGCATTGCTTGGTCATATGGCTGTTCTATTTCCAGTTTTTTAAGGAATCTCCACACTGTTCTCCATAGTGGCTGTACTAGTTTGCATTCCCACCAACAGTGTAAGAGGGTTCCCTTTTCTCCACACCCTCTCCAGCATTTATTGCTTGTAGACTTTTGGATCGCAGCCATTCTGACTGGCATGAAATGGTACCTCATTGTGGTTTTGATTTGAATTTCTCTAATAATGAGTGATGTTGAGCATCTTTTCATGTGTTTGTTAGCCATCTGTATGTCTTCTTTGGATAAATGTCTGTTTAGTTCTTTGGCCCATTTTTTGATTGGGTCATTTATTTTTCTGGAATTGAGCTGCAGGAGTTGCTTATATATTTTTGAGACTAATTCTTTGTCAGTTGCTTCCTTTTTTTTTATTTTTTTTGTAAATGAAGTTGAATCAGAACAGTAATAATAATGTCTTTATATATTGTCTATGACTATTTTTATACCACATTCACAGAATTGAATACTTTGAGAGAGAGTAAATAGACCTCAAAGTCTAAAATATTTGCCATCTAACATTTCACAGAAAAACAAATTTTCTGATATATACTCTAGCAGATTCTTCAGGAAGGACACATGTTCACAGTGTTCCCTAATTTATGACACCTTTCAATATAGTTTTTCCTATTGCCTTGATATTTCAAAAAAACCTTAGCCAGTTTGCACTGGTTTAGTTAAACTTTTTGAAATTGCTTCTCTCTCGTGGCCTTGTACATTTCTTTCAAGAAATCTAATACCAGCGGACTCATTTTGCCTTTGTAAGTTTCATTTTATTTGTAAAAATTTATCTTTAAAATTTGGGGCTTCCAGGAGACTCAGTAGATAAAGAATCCACCTGCTAATGCAGGAGACCTAAGAGACATGAATTTAATCCCTAGGTCAGGAAGATCCCCTGGAAGAGGGCATGGCAATTCACTCCAGTATTCTTACCTGGAGAATCCCATGGACGGAGGATCCTAGAGGACTACAGTCCATAGGGTTGCAAAGTCTTTGACACTATAGTGAAGGAACTGAACACGCATGCATGCATCTTTAAAATTTAGCAGTTTTACTAGGTTACATATTACAGCTGATTATTCTGGATCAATTTTTGCTAATGTGTAAATTCAGGTATTCTGTTTATGGAAATTTTTCTGAAAATGTAGTTTTAATGATTAGTTCTGTTACATTGTTTTTATTTTATTCTATAGGGATGTAATTACAGACATCTATAATTTACCTCTTTGCCTGTTTTGCATTTCAGCCACTTTCTACTGCTTTTTATTGCTTTCTTTTCGCTTTCTTATCTTGTTTGATTTCTCATTTATTTATTTTTAAAATTACTTTATTGTGATGTAATTGACATACAAAAAGAAGTACATATTTAATGTATACAGCTTAATGAGTTTGAAGATAAATATATACCTGTGAAATCATCAGTACAATCTATGCCATAAATATACATATTCACTTCAAAAATTTGCTCCCACTCTCCTTATTTATTATTATTTTTGTTTGTATATATGATAAGAACACTACATAAGATCTGTTCTCTTAGCAAAATTTTAAGTATTTAATACAGTGTTGTTTATTACAGACACTAAAGTATAATAGTATATATAAACAGATCTCTAGTACTTATCTTGTATAACAGAAACGTCATACCCTTTGATTCAGTTCAGTTCAGTCGCTCAGTCGTGTCCGACTCTTTGCGACTCCATGAATCGCAGCACACCAGGCCTCCCTGTCCATCACCAACTCCCGGAGATTACTGAGACTCACGTCCATCGAGTCAGTGATGCCATCCAGCCATCTCATCCTCTGTCGTCCCCTTCTCCTCCTGCCCCCAATCCCTCCCAGCATCAGAGTCTTTTCCAATGAGTCAACTCTTCACATGAGGTGGCCAAAGTACTTGAGTTTCAGCTTTAGCATCATTCCCTCCAAAGAAATCCCAGGGCTGGTCTCCTTCAGAATGGACTGGTTGGATCTCCTTGCAGTCCAAGGGACTCTCAAGAGTCTTCTCCAACACCACAGTTCAAAAGCATCAATTCTTCGGTGCTCAGCCTTCTTCACAGTCCAACTCTCACATCCATACATGACCACTGGAAAAACCATAGCCTTGAATAGACGGACCTTTGTTGGCAAAGTAATGTCTCTGATTTTGAATATGTTATCTAGGTTGGTCATAACTTTTCTTCCAAGGAGTAAGCGTCTTTTAATTTCATGGCTGCAATCACCAGCTGCAGTGATTTTGAAGCCACAAAAAAATTAAGTCTGACACTGTTTCCACTGCTTCCCCATCTATTTCCCATGAAGTGATGGGACCAGATGCCATGATTTTTGTTTTCTGAATGTTGAGTTTTAAGCCAACTTTTTCACTCTCCTCTTTCACCTTCATCAAGAGGCTTTTTAGTTCCTCTTCACTCTCTGCCATAAGGGTGGTGTCATCTGCATATCTGAGGTTATTGCTATTTCTCCCAGTAGGCAATCTTGATTGCAGCTTGTGCTTCTTCCAGCCCAGCATTTCTCATGATGTACTCTGCATAGAAGTTAAATAAGCGGGGTCACAATATACAGCCTTGACGTACTCCTTTTCCTATTTGCAACCAGTCTGTTGTTCCATGTCCAGTTCTAACTGTTGCTTCCTGACCTGCAACACCAGACCACCTGATATTCCCATCCCTTTCAGAATTTTCCACAGTTTACTGTGATCCACACAGTCAAAGGCTTTGGCATAGTCAATAAAGCAGAAATAGATGTTTTGATGGAACTCTCTTGCTTTTTCGATGATCCAGTGGATGTTGGCAATTTGATCTCTTGTTTCTCTGCCTTTTCTAAAACCAGCTTGAACAACTGGAAGTTCATGGTTCACGTATTGCTGAAGCCCAGCTTGGAGAATTTTGAGCATTACTTTACTAGCGTGTGAGATGAGTGCAATTGTGCGATAGTTTGAACATTTTTGGCATTGCCTTTCTTTGAGATTGGAATGAAAACTGACCTTTTCCAGTCCTGTGGCCACTGCTGAGTTTTCCAAGTTTTCTGGCATATTGAGTGCAACACCTTCACAGCATCATCTTTCAGGATTTGGAATAGCTCAGCTGCAATTCCATCACCTCCACTAGCTTTGTTTGTAGTGATGCTTTCTAAGGCCCACTTGACTTCACATTCCAGTATGTCTGGCTCTAGGTCAGTGATCACACCATCGTAATTATCTGGGTCGTGAAGATCTTTTTTGTACAGTTCTTCTGTGCATTCTTGCCACCTCTTCTTAATATCTTCTGCTTCTGTTAGGTCCATACCATTTCTGTCCTTTATCGAGCTCATCTTTGCATGAAATGTTCCCTTAGTATCTCTGATTTTCTTGAAGAGATCTCTAGTCTTTCCCATTTTGTTGTTTTCCTCTATTTCTTTGCATTGATCACAGGAAGGCTTTCTTATCTCTTTTTGCTATTCTTTGGAACTCTGCATTCAGATGCTTATATCTTTCCTTTTCTCCTTTGCTTTTCACTTCTCTTCTTTTCTCAGCTATTTGTAAGGCCTCCCCAGACAGCCATTTTACTTTTTTGCATTTCTTTTCCATGGGGATGGTCTTGATCCCTGTCTCCTGTACAATGTCACGAACCTCAGTCCATAATTCATTAGGCACTCTGTCTATGAGATCTAGTCCCTTAAATCTATTTCTCACTTCCACTGTATAATCATAAGGGATTTGATTTAGGTCATACCTGAATGGTCTAGTGGTTTTCTCTACTTTCTTCAATTTCAGTCTGAATTTGGCAATAAGGAGTTTATGGTCTAAGCTACAGTCAGCTCCCGATCTTGTTTTTGCTGACTGTATAGAGCTTCTCCATCTTTGGCTGCAAAGAATATAATCAATCTGATTTCGGTGTTGACCTTCTGGTGATGTCCATGTGTAGAGTCTTCTCTTGTGTTGTTGGAAGACAGTGTTTGCTATGACCAGTGAATTTTCTTGGCAAAATTCTATTAGTCTTTGCCCTGCTTCATTCTGTATTCCAAGGCCAAATTTGCCTGTTACTCCAAGTGTTTCTTGACTTTTGCATTCCAGTCCCCTATAATGAAAAGGACATCTTTTTTGGGTGTTAGTTCTAAAAGGTCTTGTAGGTCTTCATAAAACCGTTCAACTTCAGCTTCTTCAGCGTTACTGGTTGAAGCATAGACTTGGATTACTGTGATATTGAATGGTTTGCCTTGGAAACGAACAGAAATCATTCTGTCGTTTTTGAGATTGCATCCAAGTACTGCATTTCAGACTCTTTTGTTGACCATGATGGATACTCCATTTCTTCTGAGGGATCCCTGCCCACAGTAGTAGATATAACGGTCATCTGAGTTAAATTCACCCATTCCAGTCCATTTTAGTTCGCTGATTCCTAGAATGTCGATGTTCACCCTTTTCTCCACTTTTTACTTAAAATTTTAATTATTATACTAATCATTTACTTTATTTATTGTAATTTTCTTCATTCTTTTCTTTAGGTTTTCATTAACTTTTGGTTTAAATCTATTTTCCTTTTGGTCCCTTATGATTTAGTCTGCATATAAGATGATTTGGTCTTCTTGTTCTATTTCTTCACTGTTAGACTTGGTTTATTTTTTCCCAGCTTTTATTGTTCACTTTTGTTCCTGGATTTTTATTTTCAGGCTTAAAATATTTTTTATATCTAAATGCTGTCTTAATAACATTTGAATCAGCTTTGAATTTTGGTTCTTCTTGTTTTCTTCAATTTTATGGTGTTTTGGGAGGATATTTTTTTGTTAGCAGGGTGTCTTCTGTGTCTTTTGAATTCTTTGTGTGTGCATGTGTGTGTGTGTGTGTGTGTCTGCTTGCTATTTCCTGTAATGGGTTTTTATTTTGTGAGCTTCCACTACCCTGTCCACCCCTAAGTAGTTCTAATTTTTGGATGGTGGTGGTTTTGTGGTGTGGTGCGGGTAAAGGGTTGATGAATCTTGTTTCCTTTCCATTTCTTATGACCACAATTCCTTTGTTTCCTTTATTTCTGCTCACATTCTCCAAATAACTACCTCTTTTCCAGAGGCAATGCTTCTTCAAAACTACCATTTCTGGTTCTACACATTATGAAGTTCTTTTTCTGTAACCAAGTCCTAGCTTGTAGTTAGTGCTTTGTCATTCATTCCAGTTTCTCTTTCAGGCGGTGATTTAATCTATGCTTTGTTTAATATTCCTTTCCCCTGAGCTCTTCTTCATGGGACCTTAAACATCCCTCCTTACCCTTCCTCCATCCCCAGAGGTAATAGCATATCTATAGGTAATTTAAAATTTGAGATATACTCTGTTAGTAATGCTAAAAATGGGTAATCTGTATAGTTCAATTTGTTCTCCATGTTGATTTTAAAGTTTCCATTTTATGCTGTTTTTGAGGGCATCAGAGTGATTACAAACATGTTGATTTCCATTTTTCTCCACATCCTAAAGAGTTAATCTCAAGTAAGAGTTTTTATTATGGATGAATTTTAAATTTTAAGGCTTTTTCCCCTCATATCTATTTGAATGACCATATGGCTTTATTATTTGTTTGTTATTTTACAATTAACAGTGTTATATCTTTCTAGGAATTCCATATAGTTCTTAACTAAAGTGGTTAGCACTTATTTCTTTTTGGCCACACCAGGTCTTTGTTGCTGCATGTGGGCTTTCTCTAATTACAGCAAGTGGAGGCTGCTCACCAGGTGCAGTGTGTGCGGGCTTCCCTTTGTGATCCTTTTCTTGCAGAGCATGGGCTTTAGGGTGCAGGCTCAGTAGCTGTGGCTCAAGCGTTTAGTTGTCCTGCAGCATGTGGGATCTTCTTGGACCAGCATCAAACTTGTGTCCCCTGCGTTGGCAGGTAAATTCTTAACCACTGGACCAAGAGAGAAATCCAATTAGCTCTTTACTAGTTTTTATGCTTATCTTTTAATTTTATAACCCACCACATATATTTATTTTATATTGTGTCTGACAATTTCAATACCCAATTGAAATTGATGTGTAAGTTTTATCTTCTTTTTGTGTGCTATGCTTCTGTGTTTGTGTGTGTCTCTGTGTGTATATGTGTGTGTGATTGTGCTGAGAAAATAGTTTTCTTTGAAACTTCATTTGTGGGAATTCTTTGACACGTGTTGGGGAGGGTAACTTTTCCCTCTTACCTTACAGTCTTTTTGGCTGGTTGAATAATTAAAATGACATAAGACAGATTAATTAGAGAAAAGTAAATTTAGTTACATATGTACAAAGAATTCATGTTACATGAGAGATTCCAAAGGCAGTTGGGTAAAATGAGGTATATATGTCACCCAAACCTGAATATTCATTTAAAGGACTGATGCTGAAGCTGAAGCTCCAATACCTTGGCCACCTGATGTGAAGAGCTGACTCATTAGAAAAGACCCTGATGCTGGGAAAGATTGAAAACAGGAGGAGAAGTTGGTGGTAGAGGAAGAGATAGTTGGATGGCATCACCGACGCTGGACATGAGTTTGAGCAAACTCTGGGAGATAGTGAGAGGGAAGTCTGGCATGCAGCAGTCCATGGGTTAGCAAAGAGTCAGACATGGCTTAGCAATGGAACAACAACAAATTTTGGGGTGGCCTGTCCTGAACCCATTACTTGATATGAATAGACTTTCTCCCAGAGAAGATATATCTCATTTTTCTCTCATTTTTCTGGGGAAACCACCAATCGTTGATTAATTTAAATTAAATTTTCACTTTGAGGTCATTTTGATCACTAAGGTAAATAATATTTTGGGGAAAAATGAAATGAAGGTATAAACTTGGAGAGAAAGTATAACACCGAAACTGTCTTTCGTCCTGAAGACATTTGCCACAAGACAAAATTGATCTCCAGTTTACACAGTATTACAGGACTAGGCTTTTTAGGAAAACAAAGCCCAGAAACTTGCCATGGAGGGACGTTTAATATGCCATAACCATGTAAGGATATAATTCTTGGTGTGAGAGTGAACTGGAAACAACTCGCACACAAGGGCCTGCAAGGATAACTGGCTAGTTTATAACCTAATGCTTAACAAGCAAAAACTCTCTCTATTGCTACATGAAATCTGAGATTCATGGCTCACAAGGGTTTGTAGCTGAAATTCCCATTCCTTGGGAAACATTTATGGTATTCATTAAAAAGGCAGATCTGCTGAATCAGATGGGATCAAAGATTATGAATTTTAATAAACTTTTTAAAAAATTCCATTGAAATTTGAGAGTTCTTTCTTTTTTTTTTAGGAAAACAATGCCAATTTATTGTTTCTTTAGTAATAAAGTATACCTTTAGAAAATAAATTTTATTTTAAGCTAATAAGAATAGGCATTTACTTTTGGCTTTATAATTTTTGTTAGTGCTAGTTATTTGGCATTCTTTTTTTTTAATTTAATTTAATTTTATTTTTAAACCTGAAACACTGTATTAGTTTTGCCAAACATCAAAACGAATCCGCCACAGGTATACATACGCTCCCCATCCTGAACCCTCCTCCCTCCTCCCTCCCCACACCATCCCTCTGGGTCGTCCCAGTGCACCAGCCCCAAGCATCCAGTATTCTGTTTGGACTTTTTTTGGTATC
This sequence comes from Bubalus kerabau, assembly GCF_029407905.1. Classification (NCBI taxonomy): domain Eukaryota; kingdom Metazoa; phylum Chordata; class Mammalia; order Artiodactyla; family Bovidae; genus Bubalus; species Bubalus kerabau. The sequence continues at coordinate 71,674,963 of NC_073629.1, forward strand.
AAAATGCTATGACATAGTCTGTGCTGAAATGGATTCCTTTGTGTAGGTGATTATGTTAATAATAAATTTCAGATAATAAATCTCTACTATTTTATACTTCACATTGCCTGTCTTATATTTGAGATCTAAAATATACACATTTACTTCAAATCAACAGCACAAATTATTGTGTCCAGTTAATACTTGAACTAAAGCAATTTAGAGTTTAAACAATGATAATAAGTTAGCAATTGCTTCAGAACACTGCCATTGAATCTAAGCACTTTTCCTCCTTATGTTACCAAGCTGAAGATTCAGATCTCCAAAAAGAGAATCTAAATGGTTTATCTTGATTTGTGTGCCCCCCCTCTTTGAAAAAGAGAAGGCAGGGGGTTGTTATGAACAAACTTTGATTTATAATCATGATAGAAAAACATGAAAATAAAGTCATACTTCTCCAGTGAGTGCTGAAAAGGGAGAATAAATAATGGTCAGGCATAAATAGTAGATGTACAGTATGATGATATTCTATTAAGTAAAATCAATGCTTCAGGAATATATGGCTTTGCATTGAATGAACTTGGCACCTAAGTATATATATCAGATTATATACTATTTTGAACTAACCCAAAAGATTGGATTGTCAAATCATATTCACAACAAGAGAAATTACTGAGTGTCAAACTCTAATAATAAGTTTAAAGGTATCAGCAAACAAGGAGCTAGAAGAAGCGTGCATAAAGAGTCATCCTAGAGGTTGAAGTCCTCCCAGGTTCTCTGATCAGAGTTAATAAATTCTTCAAGTTAGATACTCATGTTTTTAGTCAACTAACAAGAAGTGTTTAATCTTAATAACACAACCTAAATGACATTTCCCAGGGAGACACACCTTAGGAATACATAGCTTCTAAATTTATGTACTATATAAGCAGTGGACATCTGGGATTTCCTGATAAGGATATTTTTTATGTAAGTACCCTTTCCTAGTAAATATAATTAGTCCATCTACCCAGAGGTCCAGTTATTATGTTAACAGGAAGATAAACCAGGTCACCTACTGTTATAGACTGAATAGCTATGCCTTTCCAAAATTCATATGTTGAAGCCCTAATTCCCAATGTGATGGTATTTGGAGATGGGACATTTTGGATGTGCATATAGGTTTAGATGAGGTCCTGAGTTTGGAATGCCCTATGATAGGCATGGTGTACTTATAAGAAGAGACAGAAAATCAGAATATTCTTTGTTTTTTTTCTGTGTAAGGACACAGTGAGAAGAAGGTTGCCCATAAGCCAAGAAGAGAATCTCATCAGGAACCAAATTTGCTAGTGCCTTGATCCTGGCCTCCAGAATTGTGAGAAATAAATGTCTGCTGTTTAAGTCAGTCAGTTCATGGTATTTTGTTAGAGAAGCTGGAGCTGACTAATATATCTGCTTTCTTTTCATTATCCTGGAGACGTTCCTATACTAAAGAGGAAGAAATAGCCTACAAGTCAGATCCTGTGAGTTCTATTTTACATATATTAAACAGTTTTTAAAAATAGGTAAATTAGATGTGTAGAAATCTACTTTTTTATAATAAAGCTTAAAACCCTTAAACATATCTCTGCTTAATTGCCCTCTTTTAAATCTCCACATCGTACTTGCTTTATTTACTACAATTATTCAAATATTATCTTCTTAGGGAAACTTTCATATAGTACTTTATTTAAAACTGGAAACACTCAGTTCCTCCTTATCTCCCTTCTATTTTATTTTTCCGAGGTATTCATATCATTGCTTAACTTATTTTACTTATTTTTTCCTCCTTTCTCATCCTTAACTCTATCACTAGACTATAAATGCCACGAGAACAAGTTTTTTTTTTTTTGTTTTTTTTTTTTAACTTACTGTAAATCTAGTGCCTGGACTTTGTCTGGGACTGAAAAATTACGAGTCGAATTTTTAATGAATTAAAGAATGAAACGAAAGAAGCTGTTAATGCTTTCATTCTTTTGAAAGTAAGTATAAAATGTAAAATGTGAAGTGAAAATGAATGTTGCTTAGTTGTGTCTGACTCTTTGCAACCCCATATACCCCCATGGAGCCTGCCAGGCTCCTCTGCCCATGGGATACTTCAGGCAAGAATATTGGAGTGGGTTGCCATCCTTCTTCAGGGGATCTTCCCAACCCAGATACCAAAGCCAGGTCTCCTGCATTGGTATTCTTTACCTTCTGAGTCACCAGAGAAATCTGAATATTGGAGTGGGTAGCCTATCCCTTCTTCAGGGAATATTCCTGACCCATTCCTGACCCAGGAATTGAACCGGGGTCTCCTGCATTGTAGGCAGATTCTGTACCAGATGAGCTACCAGGGAAGTATACAGTAAGCATCCATTATACATTAATTTTTAATGTTTGTCAGCATTTTAGAGGAATTAGTTTCCAGCTACCTTTTCTAATAGGTAGAGCATGCTCCATTTTAAAATGAACACTATTTCAAAGAAACCTGAAACTTTAAAGACTTAGTTTATAAATTTGGAATATGTAGTTCTACATCATCCAAGACTATCAGGGCCCTTTCCTCTTCTACTGTAGCAACAGAAAGTTGCATGAAATCACATTTAACCTGTTTAGTGCAGGATCTGGATAACAATAGAATTGTGAAGTTTAGCTCTTTTTGGCCATTTCCAGGTCCCTATTCAACTATTTGTCCATTTTCCAATTTCCATCCAGAATAATGAATACTTGGATTAAATTTAGTTGATGGTTAATTTTATGTATCAGCTTGACTTGGGGCTCAGGGTTATCCAGAGAGTTGGCAAAACAATATTTCTCAGTGTGTCTGTGATGGTGTTTCTGGAACAGATCAGTGTTGAAATCAGTAAACTGAGTAAAGAAGATCAGTCCTCACTAATATGGGCAGGTATCATCTGAATCCTCGAGGAGTAAATAGAATAAAAATGTGAAGGGAGAATTTTCTTTCTTCTCTTGAGCTGAGTCATCTGTCTTCTGCCTTCAGACACTGGAGTTCTTGGGTCTTGGGTCTTTGGCCCCTGGGACTCACACAAGTGTTTCCCAGCCCCTCTTCTCAGACCTTTAAACTTGGACTGAATTATAGTACCAGCTTTCCTGGTTCTCCAGACTGCAGAGAGACTATGGGAGTTCTTAACCTCTATAGGTGTGTAAGCCAATTGCTATAATAAATCTATGCATCTCCTTGGGTTCTATTTTTCTAAAGAACCCTGAATAGTCCAATTGATAAACGTCATTAGTCATACCTAGATCTTTAGCACTGTTTTTCAAACTGTGGTTTAACTATGAACTCTATTTACTGAGATGGGAGGAAACAAATATTAAAAAAAAAAAAAAAAAAGACAGAGGCTAGAATAGAAAAGAACAAAAAATATTTCACATTTTAAGAATGACCCAAGTTTTGGGACTTCCAGGACAGTTCAGTGGTTAAGACTCTGTAGAGGGCCTGGATTCAATCCCTGGTTGGAAAACGAAGATTCCAGATGCCCATGAGGTGCAACTGAAAAATTAAAAAAAAAAATGACCAAAAAAGTGAAGTGAAATTGCTCAGTCATGTCCAACTCTTTGCGACCCCATGGACTGTAGCCTACAGGCTCCTCCGTCCATGGGATTTTCCAGGCAAGAATACTGGAGTGGGTTGCCATTTCCTTCTCCAGGAGATGGTCCCAACCCAGGGATTGAACCTGCGTCTCCCACATTGTAGGCAGATGCTTTACCATCTGAGCCACCAGTGAAATGCTTATTTCAGAAGTGTGTGTATTGTGTGCACACAGGGTTGCCTTGTAAAATACATTCTGTTCTTTGGTTACAGTGCAGAAAGGTTTAAGAACACTGACTTAGTACTGATAAATCAATATGTAAACTACATTTAAATCCTTTTAAAGTGTAGTTACTATTTTTGAAGACTACCCTTTGTGTTTTTATTGCTGAGGCCCACAGAGCATTCTAAGGACAAAATAAACTTCCAAGGAGCATTTTTTCATCTTGGTGTACAGACTACATTCTTTGCATTAATATAATTTGCATCACTTTCTCAGACCCAAAACTTTCCTTCAAACTGGATTATTAATAAATCACAAAACTGCCAGTTCCATTCTGTCTCTGAAATCATTCCTAAGTGCCAGTAGTGCTAATTACGAATAGTAAACAAAATTGTCAAGCAAATTCATGGTAAAATACATACAATGTTTTCAAAACCACAATTCCTGTTTCTAACTTCCTTTGCAACAATAAAAAGCTGTTTTGGAATCTGCTTTGAGTTTCAACATTTCCACTATTACTCACAACTGAAAACAAAGTAATGGAAACAAAATGGAATATATAGATATTATTCAATCTCAAGAGGGTAATTAGTGTTCTAAGAACACTCAGAATTAATGATATTGAATTGAAGAATTTTCAGCTATGTCTTCCATTGAACATTTTCTCATAATGATATTTATATCTGAAGCAAACCAGTCCCTTGATGTTAGTCTCTTAATAGTTCATTATAAAATATTAATAAATAGACTTCACGGGAATCAGAAATTCTTCAAATTTGATAAGCTCTGAAATGAGAAAAATTATAGAGCACCTATATTCTTGGAAGGTCAGAAACTTTTGTGAAAAGCACTAATACTTGATTTTGATATCAAGCTTATATTCTGTGAAGCAATCCGATACATGGCTTAGATTCTATAGCACTTTGAGAAACTGTTAGTAGCTACTTGGATATCAAAGTGATTTTGAATTGTAGAAAAGAGATTTATGATATATTTAGACAAATGAAAGAGCTGATTACTCTGATGTCCAAATGCTCAGTGAATATGATTAACTAATGTTTTGGAAATGGTGTTTGATTTTTTTAAAAAGTCAACTTTATTAAGGGCTATTTAACTTGCAATAAAATGTTTTAAGAATGCCGTTGATGAAATTAGTTGAAAACGCCACCACAATCAAGATATAATATGTTTCCATTACCCCTGAAAGTTCCTTCATCTCTCTAAAATTTATTTTTAATTGAAGGTTAATTGCTTTACAATATCGTATTGGTTTTTGCCATACATCAACAAGAATCAGACATATATGTGCATATGTCCCCTACCTCTTGAAGCTTTCTCCCATCCCATCACATGCCTCTGGGTGTCACAGAGCCCTGGTTTGAGTTCCCTGAGTTATGTAGCAAATTCCCACTGGTTATCTATTTTACATATGGTAGTGTTTGTGTTTCCATGCTACTCTTTCCATTCATCCCACCCACTACTCCCCCCACCCACTGTGTCCATAACTCTGTTCTCTATGTCTATGTCTCCATTGCTGCCCTGCAAATGGATTCATCAGTTTCATCTTAGATTTTGCATACATGCCTTAAAACAAACAACCCAATCAAATAGTGGGCAAATGACTTAAACAGAATTTCTTCAAAGAAGACATACAGATGGATAATAAACACATGAAAAGATACTTGACTCATAGAGAAATGCAAATCAAAACTACAATGAAATATCACCACACATGGGTCAGAATGGCCATCATCAAAAAACCTACAAACAACAAATGTTGGAGAGGAAGTGGAAAAAAGGGAACCCTCTTGTACTGTTGGTGGAAATGTAAATTGATACAGTCACTATGAAAGGCAGCATGGAGATTCCTGAAAAAACTAGGAGTAAAACTACCATATGACCCAATAAGCCTTAGTGTCTCTTAATTACCTTCACTTCTGACTCAAGGCCACCACTAATCTGCTCTCTTTCACTATAGCTTAGTTTTGCCTCTTCTATAATTTCATACTCAGTTTGTTTTTGAGATTCATTTATGTTGTTGAATGTAACCAATAGTTTGTTCCTCTTTTTTCACTCAGCTGTGTGTGTAATCCTGGGGACTTCCCCAGTGGCTCAGTGGTAAAGAATCATAGCTACTGGAAAAATCATAGCTTTTACTATACAAAGTTTATTGGCAAAGTAATGTCTCTGTTTTTTAATACTGCCAAAATAATTTGTAAAGTGTGTGTACTATTTTATGTTTTTGCTAATATTGAACACTTCAGTTGTTCCGTATGCTCACCAATATTTTATACGGCTACTTGTTTTAGCTCTTGTCATTCTAGTGGATCTATGTTTCTATCTTACCAGGTTTTAATTTGCATTTCCCTGAACACTAGTGATGTTAAGCATTTATTCATATCTTCATTGGTCATTTACATATCATCTTTTGTTAGCCATTTGTTCATGTTACTATCTCACTTTTAAATTTAGCTATTTTTTAGCTAAATTTTAAATTAGCTATTTTTTAGCTAATTTTTAGCTATTATTGAGCATTATTTGTATATCCTGTATTTTATACAAAGTTTTTGTCACATTGCAAATATTTTTCCCAATCAATGACTTTATTTTTAATTTTTCATAGTTCCACTATATATTATAATTATTTTTAAGTAGATAAATTAAGATTTTTAGTTGGAGTTACACTATCAAACTCTCAAAATGTGATAGAATATACAGAAATATAAAAGGATATAGTATACCTAAAAAGCACCATGAACCAATTCAACATGACTAAGATTTATAAAAATTTCACATAAGAGTAAGATGTTGTTTTCTTTAGGGGGAAAAAAAAATACAGTTCTATCTTTTGCTGGAGGTGAATGCCTCATGTCTCTGTATTGTGTAGACAGAAGTTTTTCAAGGATTTGAGGAGATAACACTTTTATCTACTTCCATCAATCCTCTCAAACTCTTTTCTCTTCCTCTGAAATACTTCAAGTGTCTGGTTTTGAGCCTCTTTAAGGTGCTGTAGGACACAGATACACTACTTGACTGCAGCTTCCTTGTTACATATTTTAGGATACAATGTTCTTTTCCAAGTTTTTTTTGTGAGAAATTCTCTGTGTTTTATTTTCTAATAATTATTTGAAAAGTACCATCCTCTTTTTATTTATTGTTATTTTTTTTTTCCTTTACTAGGATTTCACTGGACTCTCAAATGAAACATGATACCTATATGTGCTTAGTAGATCATCTTAAACTAAAAGTCTTTTTCAATCAGTTAGAAACCAATCTGAGGCTAGTCCTTTACAACAATGAAGTCTAACCAGTTCCTGACATCACTTCTCTTTCCTCTCCAATCAGTTAGAAGAGTAATTTTGTCATATGCTCAAGCTAAAGCATATATGAGAGGAAACTGCTATTTTGCTTGACAATGTTTTACAAGATCCAGACAAATTTATTTTAGAATAATCTAACCATAGTACTTGGAGAATGCAATGGCACCCCCTCTCCAGTACTCCTGCCTGAAAAATCCCATGGACAGAGGAGCCTGGAAGGCTGTGGTCCATGGGATCACTAAGGGTCAGACACGACTGAGCGACTTCACGTTCACTTTTCACTTTCATGCATTGGAAAAGGAAATGGCAACCTACTCCAGTGTTCTTGCCTGGAGAATCCCAGGGACTGGGAAGCCTGGTGGGCTGCCATCTATGCGGTTGCACAGAGTCGGACACGACTGAAGTGACTTAGCAGCAGCAGAAACCATATTACTAAACTCTTACGTTTTCAAACCAGCAGAGTATTGACCACTGAATTTTTTTTTTTTTTTTAATTTCCTGGTAGCTCAGTTGGTAAAGAATCCGCCTGCAGTGCAGGAGACCCAGGTTCGATTCCTGGGTCTGGAAGATCTTCTGGAGAAGGGAAAGGCTACTCACTCCAGTATTCTTGGGCTTCCCTGTTTCCCTGGTGGCTCAGCTGGTAAAGAATCCGCCTGAAATGTGGGAGACCTGGGTTTGATCCCTGGGTTTGGAAGATCCCCTGGAGAAGGGAATGGCTACTCACTCCAGTATTCTGGCCTGGAGAATTCCATGGACTGTATAGTACATAGGGTCAAAACAGTCAGACATGACTGAGTGACTTTCACACACACACACACACACACACACACACACACACACAAACAGCAGAAGATGAGCAATCTGAATTTGGGATAAAAATACCTGTGGATGATTAAGAAATTCTTGGAGGTACCAAGAAATCTGATGAAAAATTTCAACTACAACTATCATTGTATAGTCTCACTTTGATTATACCCTGTTCTCATCAACAAATTAAGTTTTGTTTTGGTTAGTGGCAAGAATTGATTTATTGTTTTTTGTTTGCTTGTTTAGAACACATAAAAGAATGGTAAATCGATCCTTGAAATCTCAGAGGGGAGAATAATGTCTTGTAGTAGAGATCTTTCAAGTGGGTCATGGAGTGGCATGGAAGTTTATTAAGCAATGGGTCAGATTGCTTTAATGGGAAAGCCTTCTGAGAAATAGGGGAGCTCTGCAACCTCCGTCAAATGTTGGCATCTGAGATATTTCTGCAAGCACTGGTGGGCCATTAAAAACCATTCTTTATAGGAAGTTATATGGGCTGTTTATATATCTGTTTTAGCTAATTAACCTTTAATTTTGCCATCTTTTACCTCAAAATAAATGGACTTGATTTCAAATCCTGGCTTATCCTTTATAAGCCTATAACTATAGGCAGGATACATCAGTATACAGAACCTCAATCATCTGATATGTAAAATCATGAGATATTGTTTCAAAGGTAAGTGGTAACTTTATAATTAATATAAAAAGGCATATAAAACATGCATTTGTCACAAAATAAATGTTTTACAAATTATAACATCATCACCACTGTAATTTCAATAACTGCATTTCACTGCATAGATGTAATTGCACTCCTTTTATATTATCTTATTTTTGAGGAGGAGTGGAGTTATTTCTCTATTTTCCATTTTTTGGTCCAGGTCAATATGGCTAAAGAAAATTCATATTTAGTATCTTCAAAAGGAACACACCAGTTTCAAGTAGGTTATAGCTCTGGGCATGTATCTATTTTTCTATACATTGTGATTTCCTTTTGTTTTTAGATATCTTTAGGAAGCAAAAAAATCATGTTCATATTCCTAGTATGAAGGAGTTGATAGGAACAAAGCATTTAGCAAAATAGTATAAAAGGCAAGTTTGCAATAGCCCAGCAGGAGAAAGAGATCAATGCCCCAAGGCATCCTGTAATATTTTTTGAGTGATTGAAAAAATACTTCTTTCTGCCTGCTCTGAGAAATCTTTGGTGCATGTGTAAAAGCAGTTCTACAATGGCAACCGAGCAAGGAGTTGCTCTGATACTGCCTTGATACTCTGGGCTATTCCCATTTACATGCCTGCAGTAGCCAACACATAAGAGTATCTTTTCAGAGCATCTGCAAACAAACCTGGATAGACTACCCCCAAACCAAACACCAAACTATGGAAGTAAAGTCATCCTCTCTCTCATAGAATATAGAAGTGGCTTGATTAAAAACTAAAGTATAGTATCCTGTTCACTATTGCTTAATCTCTGCTATTTTAGAATAGAACTCTCGAAAGACCTAGTCCCCAGATACTGAACTAAATACTCAAACACTCAGAATTGAAACAAGGAACAAGAAAAAAACAATCTTCAACATGTGCACAATAGTGCTAACAAAATATGTTTGTTTTAGTTCGACTAAAGGATATTTCAAAAGTGTTTCATAATTTTAATAAAAACATCATCAGAAAAACACAAAATTCTTAAAAATTCAAAGTTTTTTTTAATTAGTAGACTAATTTTTAGTAAGTTTATGTTTACAGAAAACTGAGCCAGAAGATGAGTTTCCATATAGACCCTCACTTGACCTACCTCTTGAGAAACCTGTATACAGCTCAGGAAGCAACAGTTAGAACTACACATGGAACAACAGACTGGTTCCAAATAGGAAAAGAAGTATGTCAAGGCTGTATATTGTCACCCTGCTTATTTAACTTATATGCAGAGTACATCATGAGAAATGCTGGGCTGGATGAAGCACAAGCTGAAATTAAGATTGCCAGGAGAAATATCAATAACCTCAGATGACACCACCCTTATGGCAGAAAGTGAAGAAGAACTAAAGAGCCTCTTGATGAAAGTGAAAGAAGAGAGTGAAAAAGTTGACTTAAAGCTCAACATTCAGAAAACTAAGGTCATGGCATCCGGTACCATCACTTCATGGCAAATAGATGGGGAAAGAGTGGAAATAGTGGTTGACTTTATTTTTCTGGGCTCCAAAATCACTGCAGATGGTGATTGTAGCCACGAAGTTAAGATGCTTGCTCTTTGGAAGGAAAGTTATGACCAACCTAGACAGCATATTAAAAAGCAGAGACATTACTTTGCCAACAAAGTTCTGTCTAGTCAAGGCTATGGTTTTTCCAGTGGTCATGTATGGATGTGAGAGTTGGACTATAAAGAAAGCTGAGCGCCAAAGAATTGATGCTTTTGAACTGTGGTGTTGGAGAAGACTCTTGAGAGTCTCTTGGACTGCAAGGAGATCCAACCAGTTCATCCTAAAGAGGGTTAGTTCTGGGTGTTCATTGGAGGGACTGACGTTGAAGCTGAAACTCCAATACATTGGCCACCTGATGTGGAAAGCTGACTCACTTGAAAAGACCCCGATGCTGGGAAAGATTGAGGATGGAAGGAGAATGGGACAACAGAGGATGAGATGGTTGGATGGCATTACTGACACAATGGACATGGGTTTGAGTGGACTTCAGGAGTTGGTGATGGACAGGGAGGCCCGGCGTGCTGTAGTTCATGGGGTTGCAAAGAGTGGGACACGACTGAGCAGCTAAACTGAACTGATAGATCCTCACTCCCCTGGATGACAGTTTTCTCTATATTAACATCTTGAATTAAAGTGATACATTTGTTTCAATTATTAATAGTTAATGAGCCAATATTAATGTTATTATTAATGAAACATTTTTTACATTAGGTTTCACTTTTGAGGTTGTAAGGACTTCCAAGATGGCCCAGATGGTAAATAATCTGCTTGCAATACAGGAGACCTGGGTTTGAGCCCTGTATCAGGAAGATCCCCTGGAGAAGGAAATGGCAACACACTCCAGTATTCTTGCCTGTGCAATCCCATGGACAGAGGATCCTGGCAGGCTACAGATCATGGGGTCACAAAGAGTCAGACACGACTCAACAACTAATACTTTCAGCACTTTGGGGTTGTACATTTTATGAATTTTGAAAAATGTTTGATAACATGTTGTGTCTTGTTTGCTTAAACTGCAATAACAGAAGATTAAGTGGATACCAACAATAGAAATTTATTTCTCATAGTTTTGGAGTCCAAGAAATCCAAGAAGAAGATATAGGTAGATACTCATTATCGAATCAATTCCCACAGGCCTACCACCAAATATCATCATAGTCTGCAGGTTGTCTCAGTATATGAATTTGGGGTGAACACAAACATTCAATGTATAGAAACTTGTACCATCATTCAGTTCAGTTTAGTTGCTCAGTCTGTTCCAGCTCTTTGTGACCCCATGGACTACAGCATGCCAGACTTCCCAGTCTATCACCAACACTTGGAGCTTGCTCAAAACTCATGTCCATCGAGTCAGTGATGCCATTCAACCAATTTATCCTCTGTCATCCCCTTGTCCTCCTGCTTTCAATCTTTCCCAGCATCAGGGTCTTTTCCAACGAGTCAGTTCTTTGCATCAGGTGGCCAAAGTACTGGAGCTTGAGCTTCAGCCTCAGTCCTTCCAATGAATATTCAGGACTGATTTCCTTTAGGATTGACTGGTTTGATCTCCTTGCAGTCCAAGGGACTCACAAGAGTCTTCTCCAACACCACAGTTCAAAAGCATTGAAACATGTATAATATCATATATGAAACGAATCTCCAGTCCAGGTTCAATGCATGATACTGGATGCTTGGGGCTGGTGCACTGAGACGACCCAGAGGGATGGTACAGGGAGGAGGAGGGAGGGGGATTCATGATGGGGAATACGTGTATACCTGTGGCTGATTCATGTTGATGTATGGCAAAACCAATACAATATTGTAAAGTAATTAACTGCCAATTAAAATAAATAAATTTATATTTTAAAAAAGCATCAATTCTTTGGCACTCAGTTTTCTTTATGGTCCAACTCTCACATTCATACATGACTAGTGGAAAAACCATAGCTTTGACTAGATGGACCTTTGTTGGCAAAGGAATGTCTCTGTTTTTTAACACTCTATTCAGATTGATCATAGCTTTTCTTCCCAGGAGCAAGTGTCTTTAATTTCATGGCTGAGGCCACTATCTGCAGTGATTTTGGGGTCCAAAAATATAAAGTCAGCCACTGTTTCCACTGTTTCCCCATCTATTTGCCATCAAATGATGGGACCAGACGCTATGATCTTAGTTTTTTTAATGTAGAGTTTCTAGCGAGTTTTTTCACTCTTCCTTTTTCATTTTCATCAGGATGCTCTTTAGTTCCTCTTTGCTTTCTGCCATAAGGTTGGTATCATCTGCATATCTGTGGTTATTGATATTTCTCCTGGCAATCTTGATTCCAATCTGTGCTTCATCTAGCCTGGCATTTCACATGATGTATTCTGCATATGTTAAATAAACAGGGTGACAATATATAGCCTTGACATACTCCGTTCCTAATTTGGGACCAGTCCATTGCTCCATATATGGTGCTAACTATTTTTTCTTGATCTGCATACAGATTTTTCATGAGGCAGGTAAAGTGGTCTGTTATTCCGATCTCTTGAAGAATTTTCCACAGTTTATTGTGATCCACACACTCAAAGGCTTTGGCATAGTCAATAAAGCAGAAATAGATGTTTTTCTGGAACTCTCTTGCTTTTTGATGATCCAGCGGATGTTGGCAATTTGATCTCTGGTTCCTCTGCCTTTTCTAAAACCAGCTTGAACATCTGGAAGTTCACGGCTCATGTATTGCTGAAGCATGGCTTGGAGAATTTTGAGCATTATTTTACTAGCGTGTGAGATGAGTGCAACTGTGCAGTAGTTTGAACATTCTTTGTCATTGCCTTTCTTTGGGATTGGAATGAAAACAGACCTTTTCCAGTCCTGTGGCCACTGCTGAGTTTTCCAAATTTGCTGGAATATTGAGTGCAGCACTTTCACAGCATCATCTTTTAGGATTTAGAATAGCTCAGCTGCAATTCCATCACTTCCACTAGCTTTGCTCGTAGTGATGCTTCCTAAGGCCCACTTGATTTTGCACTCCAGGATGTCTAGCTCTCAGTGAGTGATCACACCATCAGGGTTATCTGGGTCAGGAAGATCTTTTTTGTACAGTTCTTCTGTGTATTCTTGCCACCTTTTCCTAATATCTTCTACTTCTGTTAGGTCCATACCATTTCTCTTCCATATTGAGCCCATCTTTGCATGAAATGTCTCCTTGGTATCTCTGATTTTCTTGAAGAGATCTCTAGTCTTTCCCATTTTTTTTTTTCCCCTCTATTTCTTTGCATTGATCACTTAGGAAGGCTTTCTTCTCTCTGCTTGCTGTTCTTTGGAACTCTGCATTCAGATGTGTATATCTTTCCATTTCTCCTTTGCCTTTTGCTTATCTTCTTTTCTCAGCTATTTGTAAGGCCTCCTCAGACAACCATTTTGCCTTTTTGCATTTCTTCCTCTTGGGGATGGTCTTGATCCCTGCCCCTGTACAATGTTATGAACCTCCATCCATAGTTTCAGGCACTCTGTCTATCAAATCTAATACCTTGAATCTATTTGTCACCTCCACTATATAATTTTAAGGGATTTGATTTAGGTCATACCTGAATGGTCTAGTGGTTTTCCCTACATTCTTCAATTTTAGTCTGAATTTGGCAATAAGGAGTTCATAATCTGAGCCACAGTCAGTTCCCAGTCTTTTTTTTTTTTTGCTGACTGTATAGAGTGTTACCATCTTCAGCTGCAAAAAATATAATCAATTTTATTTTTGTATTGACCATCTGGTTATGTCCATGTGTAGAGTAATTTCTTGTGTTGTAGGAAGAGTGTATTGGAAGAGGGTGTACCATTATTACAGTATCATTAAAGAAAAGATCACTTGTGTTCCGCCTATTCTTCTCTTCCCTTTCTTTTCACTGTCTTGAGTCCATGGAACCTCTTATCTTTTTAGTCTCCTTAATCTTCCCTTTTCCAGAATGTCAACTAGTAGGAATTATATGGTAGTAGCCTTTCAGATTGGCTTGTTTCATTTAGTAATATGAATTTTTGACATTCCTTAATGCCTTTTCATTGCTTAAGAATTGATTTCCATTTATTTTGAATAATATTTTATCATATGGATGTCCCACAATTTGTTTCTGCATCCCTCTTATTGGCAAGCATGTTAATTGATTTACATTTGATAACTATGAAAAAAGTTTCTATAAACATTCATGTAAAAATCTTTTGTAAAGAAGTCAGCTTTCATCTCATTTAGTTAAATACAAAGGAGAATGATTACTAGATCTTGTGGTAAGAGTATGTTTAGTTTTACAAGAAACTACCAAACTATCTTCCAAAGTGTCTGCCATTTTATATCCCCATTGCAATAAATAAGGGTTCCTGTTACTCTACATCATCATGAGTATTTGGCATGATCTTTATCTTGAATTTTTATAATTCTCTTAAGTGTATAATAGTATCTGTTGTTTTAATTTGCCATTATTAATAGCATGTGATGTTTATCATTTTTCTCACATGCTTAGTTTCCATATGCATATCTGCTTTGGTAAGATGTCTGTTCAGATCTTTGCCCTTTTTTAAATTGATTTTTTGCTCTCTTATTGTTAAGCTTTAAATGTCAGTTCTTGCTAACTTGATCTATACAAAAGATGCAGAATAATTGACATAATATTGAAGAGGAAGAACAAAGATTCACAATAAAGCTAAAATAATCAAGACAGTATGGTGTCACTTTGGTAAATGTGGAATCATAGGATACTCTGTAATAGTCTACCAGTAGACTGTCAGTTGAACAGATAAACCTGTTGCAAAGTAAATGGCATACAGACCTGTGATAAACATAAAAAGCATATCATGGAATGTTTATCTCAGAGACAGAGAAAACTAGATAAGGAAATGGAGAAGCTTCAGGAATTGCCAGTCTCAGTTGCAATCGTTCTATTCTGGCCCCCTTGTAGGATATTATAGCTGAAAGGATTAGTTCTCTCTATTGTCCAAGGTCTCAGGTATATCTTATACATATTTTGAGTGCTTTCTTCTAATGGTGCTTTCTTTTCGTTTCAAATTCTAATCATTCACTGCTTATGTATACAAAAGTAGCTGACTTTTTTGTGTTAATCTTTTATCTGCCAACTCAACTATAATTGTTTATTTGTTTTTGGTTTATTGTTGTTTTTGACTCTGTGACCTTCTACATAGATAACCATGTCATCTGTGAACAAAGATAGTTTTATTTTTCCCTTCCCAATCTGTTTACCTAGTATTTACTTCTCTTGTCTTATTACATTAATTATGGCTTTCAGTACAATTTTGAATAAGAGGGGTGAGAGGAATCATCTTTACTTTGTTCCTTGTCTTACTGGTAAAGCTTCTATTTTCTTACCATTAAGCATGATGTTAGCTGTAGATTTTTTGTAGGTAAAAGTTTTACTAAATTGTATCTTTCAAGAAATTGGGCAGGGAGGAGCTAAGATGGCAGAGGAATAGGATAGGGAGAACACTTTCTCCCCCACAAATTCATCAAAAGAACATTTAAACTCCGAGTAAATTCCACAAAACAACTTCTGAATGCCGGCAGAGGACATCAGGCACCCAGAAAAGCAACCCAAGTCTTCGAAAGGAGGTAGGAAAAAATATAAAAGACAAAAAGAGACAAAAGAGGGAGGGACAGAGTTCTGTCCCGGGAAGGGAGTCTTAAAAAGAGAGAAGTTTCCAAACACCAGGAAACCTTCTCACTGCAGAATCTGTGCTGAGCCTTGGAAGCACAGAGGGCAACATAACAGGGAGGAAAAATAAACAATTAAAACCCACAGATTACGAGCCCTACGGTAACTCCCCCAGCGGAGAAGCAGTGCAGACGCCTGCACAGGCCACTAGCAAGCGGGGGCTGGACAGGGAGGCGGGGCGCGGGCTGCATCACTTAGAGTAAGGATTTGGCCTGAATACCCCGAGCGCTATCTGAGCGAAATAATTTGGGCTAGCAAACCAGACTGTGGGATACCTACCACGCGAAAAGCCAGCCCTAACCTAAGACACCACCAGGCCGGTGCACAAACAAAGGACTGAACAGAGATAGCCGGCTGCAGACCATCCCCCTCCGGTGTCAGGCAGCCAGAGCCGGAAGGGGGCAATCGCAGCCCCAGAGAGACATTATCTACAAAACTGTAAGCAGGCTTCTTTGCTAACTAAGACTTCTTGGGGTTCTGGACGGTCAACATCCCCCTGAGAAGGTGCACTGGTTGTACACCTAGATAACTGAGGGGTGGGGAGGCGATAAGTCGCAGCAATCGCACTCGCCAAACACCTCATCACCTGAGCTGCTCGGCCCTGGGAAGGGCACAAAACACAGGCCGAACCGAGTCTGCACCTCTGAGAACTACCCAAGCGTGTGAACCTGAGCAGCTTGGACCTGGGAGGTGCAAGCAGCCCAGGGCCTGCCATGGATGGTTCCTGGTGGAGCAACCTAGAGCCTGAGCAGTGTGGGCAGGGAGGCTACATGCGCTGTGAGCGGGGGCAGACCCAGTGTGGCTGAGGCACTGCGAGCACACGCCAGTGTTATTTGTTTGCAGCATCCCTCCCTCCCCACAGCGCAACTGAACAAGTGAGCCTAAAAAAAAAAAAAGAAAAAAAGTGTTCTCCACCGTCCCCTTTGTGTCAGGGCAGAAACCAGAAACTGAAGAGACCAGCAAACAGAAGAAGCTGTAACAGAGGGAACCGCCTTGGAAGCTACAGGCCATAGATTAAAACCCTGTGGTTACTATGGATTACATAGGAAGAGGCCTATAGATCTTGAGAAATATAAGTCAGACCAAGGAACTAGCTGAAAATGAACTGAACCCCCAATACCCACAACAAAACCAGAGAAAGTCCTAGATATATTTTTACTATTTTTACAATCATTCTTTTTTCTTTTTTTTAAATTTTTTTTTAAAAAATGAAGTAAGCCAGAAAGAAAAACACCAATACAGTATACTAACGCATATATATGGAATTTAGAAAGATGGTAACAATAACCCTGTGTACGAGACAGCAAAAGAGACACTGATGTATAGAACAGTCTTATGGACTCTGTGGGAGAGGGAGAGGGTGGGAAGATTTGGGAGAATGGCATTGAAACATGTAAAATATCATGTATGAAACGAGTTGCCAGTCCAGGTTCGATGCACGATACTGGATGCTTGGGGCTGGTGCACTGGGACGACCCAGAGGGATGGTATGGGGAGGGAGGAGGGAGGAGGGTTCAGGATGGGGAACACATGTATACCTGTGGTGGATTCATTTTGATATTTGGCAGAAGTAATACAATTTTGTAAAGTTTAAAAATAAAATAAAATTAAAAAAAAATTTAAGTCCTCTATTATTCCTTTAATTTTCACTTTTATAACCTACTATTACTTTGCAAAAAAAAAAAAAAAGACGCTTTATTTTTTTAATCAAACTTCATATATATATTTTTTATAATTTTTTGACCTTTTTTTTTTCTTCTTCTTCTTCTTTTCTTTAACATTGTATTTTTGAAATTCCAAACTCTACTCTAGATTTTTAATTTTAGCTTTTTGGTATTTGTTATCAATTTTGTACCTTTTTTTAATATAATTTTTGTGACTTTTTTTTCTCTCTTTCTTTCTCTTCTTCTTTTATATAACATTGTATATCTGAAATTCCAAACTCTACTCTAGATTTTTAATTTATGCTTTTTGGTATTTGTTATCAATTTTGTACCTATATTTTCTTTATAATTTTTGTGACTTTGTTTGTTTTTGTTTTTATTTTTCTCTTTCTTTCTTTTTCTTCTTCTTTTTTTTAACATTGTATTTTTGAAATTCCAAACTCTACTCTAGATTTTTAACTTTTGCTTTTCGGTATTTGTTATCAATTTTATACCTATATTTTCTTTATAATTTTTGCGACTTTGTTTTTATTTTTTTCTCTCTTTCTTTTCCTTCTTCTTTTCTTTAACATTGTATTTTTGAAATTCCAAACTCTACTCTAGATTTTTAATTTTTGCTTTTATGTATTTGTTACCAATTTTGTACCTTTAAGAACCCAATCTTCAGTACCCATTTTTCACTAGGGAGCGAGATTACTGGCTTGACTGCTCTCTCTCCCTTTGGACTCTCCTTTTTCTCCACCAGGTCGCCTGTGTCTCCTCCCTAACCCCTCTCTACTCTACCCAACTCTGTGAATTTCTGTGTGTTCCAGATGGTGGAGAACACTTAGGGAACTGATTACTGGCTGGATCTGTCTCCCTCCTTTTCATTCCCCCCTTTTATTCTCCTGGCCACCTCTGTCTCCTTCCTCCTTTTTCTCTTCTCTGTATAACTCTGTGAACATCTCTGAGTGGTCCAGTTGTGGAGTGCGCATAAGGAAGTGATTACTGGCTAGCCCACTCTCTCCTCTATTGATTCCACCTCATCTCATTCAGGTCAACTCTAACACCCTCCTCCCTCTTCTCTTCTCCATGTAATGCTGTGAACCTCTCTGGGTGACCCTCACGGTGGAGAAACTTTTCATCTTTAACGTAGATGTTTTCTCAGTGGTGCTGTATAGAAGGAGAAGTTTTGAAACTGCTGTAAAAATAAGACTGATAACTGGAAGCAGGAGGCTTAAGTCCAAACCCTGACTCCAGGGAACTCCTGACTTCAGGGAACATTAATTGACAGGAGCTCATCAAACGCCTCCATATCTACACTGAAACCAAGTACCACACAAGGGCCAACAAGTTCCAGGGCAAGACATACCAAACAAATTCTCCAGCAACAAAGGAACACAGCCCTGAGCTCCAAGATACAGGCTGCCCAAAGTCACCCCAAAACCATAGACATCTCATAACTCATTACTGGACACTTCATTGCACTCCAGGGAGAAGAAATACAGCTCCACCCACCAGAACACCAACACAAGCTTCCCTAACCAAGAAACCTTGACAAGCCACCTGTACAAACCCACACACAGTGAGGAAATGCCACAATAAAGAGAACTCCACAAACTGCCAGAATACAGAGAGGACACCCCAAACTCAGCAATTTAAACAAGATGAAGAGACAGAGGAATACCCAGCAGATAAAGGAACAGGATAAATGCCCACCAAACCAAACAAAAGAGGAAGAGATAGGCAATCTTCCTGATAAAGAATTCCGAATAATAATAGTGAAATTGATCCAAAATCTTGAAATCAAAATGGAATCACAGATATATAGCCTGGAGACAACGATTGAGAAGACACAAGAAAGGTTTAACAAGGACCTAGAAGAAATAAAAAAGTCAATATATAATGAATAATGCAATAAATGAAATTAAAAACACTCTGGAAGCAACAAATAGTAGAATATCAGAGGCAGAAGATAGGATTAATGACTTAGAATATAGAATAGAGAAATAAATGAATCAGAGAGGAAAAAAGAAAAATGAATTAAAAGAAATGAGGACAATCTCAGAGACCTCCAGGACAATATTAAATGCTACAACATTCGAATCATAGGGGTCCCAGAAGAAGAAGACCATGAGAAAATACTTGAGGAGAAAATAGTTGAAAACTTCCCTAAAATGGGGAAGGAAATAATCACTCAAGTCCAAGAAACCCAGAGAGTCCCAAACAGGATAAACCCAAGGCAAAACACCCCAAGACACATATTAATCAAATTAACAAAGATCAAACACAAAGAACAAATATTAAAAGCAGCAAGGGA
Organism: Bubalus kerabau; assembly: GCF_029407905.1. NCBI lineage: Eukaryota > Metazoa > Chordata > Mammalia > Artiodactyla > Bovidae > Bubalus > Bubalus kerabau. The sequence goes on from NC_073629.1 coordinate 71,694,679, forward strand.
AAAACAACAAATAACACACAAGGGAATTCCCATAAGGATAACAGCTGATCTTTCAATAGAAACTCTTCAAGCCAGGAGGGAATGGCAAGACATACTTAGAGTGATGAAAGAAAATAACCTACAGCCCAGATTATTGTACCCAGCAAGGATCTCATTCAAATATGAAGGAGAAATCAAAAGCTTTACAGACAAGCAAAAGCTGAGAGAATTCTGCACCACCAAACCAGCTCTCCAACAAATACTAAAGGATATTCTCTAGACAGGAAACACAAAAACGGTGTATACATTAGAACTCAAAACAATGAAGTAAATGGCAATGGGATCATACTTATCAGTAATTACCTTAAACGTAAATGGGTTGAATGCCCCAACCAAAAGACAAAGACTGGCTGAATGGATACAAAAACAAGACCCCTACATGTGTTGTCTACAAGAGACCCACCTCAAAACAGGGGACACATACAGACTGAAAGTGAAGGGCTGGAAAAAGATTTTCCATGCAAATAGGGACCAAAAGAAAGCAAGAGTAGCAATACTCATATCAGATAAAATAGACTTTAAAACAAAGGCTGTGAAAAGAGACAAAGACAGTCACTACATAATGATCAAAGGATCAATCCAAGAAGAAGATATAACAATTATAAATGTATATGCACCCTACACGGGAGCACCACAATATGTAAGACAAATGCTAACAAGTATGAAAGGATAAATTAACAATAACACAATAATAGTGGGAGACTTTAATACCCCACTCACACCTATGGATAGATCAACTAAACAGAAAATTAACAAGGAAACACAAACTTTAAATGATACAATAGACCAGTTAGACCTAATTGATATCTATAGGACATTTCATCCCAAAACAATGAATTTCACCTTTTTCTCAAGTTCACACGGAACCTTCTCCAGGATAGATCACATCCTGGGCCATAAATCTAGCCTTGGTAAATTCAAAAAAAATAGAAATCATTCTAAGCATCTTTTCTGACCACAATGCTGTAAGATTAGATCTCAATTACAGAAGAAAAACTATTAAAAATTCCAACATATGGAGTCTGAACAACATGCTGCTGAATAACCAACAAATCACAGAAGAAATCAAAAAAGAAATCAAAATTTGCATAGAAACGAATGAAAATGAAAACACAACAACTCAAAACCTGTGGGACACTGTAAAAGCAGTCCTAAGGGGAAAGTTCATAGCAATACAGGCATACCTCAAGAAACAAGAAAAAAGTCAAATAAATAACCTAACTCTACACCTAAAGCAACTAGAAAAGGAAGAAATGAAGAACCCCAGGGTTAGTAGAAGGAAAGAAATCTTAAAAATTAGGGCAGAAATAAATGCAAAAGAAACAAAAGGGACCACAGCAAAAATCAACAAAGCCAAAAGCTAGTTCTTTGAAAGGATAAATACAATTTAAAAACCATTAGCCAGACTCATCAAGAAACAAAGGGAGAAAAGTCAAATCAATAAAATTAGAAATGAAAATGGAGATATCACAACAGACAACACAGAAGTACAAAGGATTATAAGAGACTACTATCAGCAATTACATGCCAATAAAATGGACAATGTGGAAGAAATGGACAAATTCTTAGAAAAGTACAACTTTCCAAAACTCGACCAGGAAGAAATAGAAAATCTTAACAACCCATCACAAACACAGAAATTGAAACTGTAATCAAAAATCTTCCAGCAAACAAAAGCCCAGGTCCAGACAGCTTCACAGCTGAATTCTACCAAAAATTTAGAGAAGAGCTAACACCTATCCTGCTCAAACCCTTCCAGAAAATTGCAGAGGAAGGCAAACTTCCAAACTCATTCTATGAGGCCACCATCGCCCTAATACCAAAACCTGACAAAGATGCCACAAAAAAAGAAAACTACAGGTCAATATCACTGATGAACATAGATGCAAAAATCCTTAACAAAATTCTAGCAATCAGAATCCAACAACACATTAAAAAGATCATACACCATGACCAAGTGGGCTTTATCCCAGGGATGCAAGGATTCTTCAATATCTGCAAATCAATCAATGTAATACACCACATTAACAAATTGAAAAATAAAAACCATATGATTATCTCAATAGATGCAGAGAAAGCCTTTGACAAAATTCAACATCCATTTATGATCAAAACTCTCCAGAAAGCAGGAATAGAAGGAACATACCTCAACATAATAAAAGCTATATATGACAAACCCACAGCAAACATTATCCTCAATGGTGAAAAATTGAAAGTATTTCTTCTAAAGTCAGGAACAAGACAAGGGTGCCCACTTTCACCATTACTATTCAACATAGTTTTGGAAGTTTTGGCCATAGCAATCAGAGCAGAAAAAGAAATAAAAGGAATCCAAATTGGAAAACAAGAAGTAAAACTCTCACTATTTGCAGATGACATGATCCTCTACATAGAAAACCCTAAAGACTCCACCAGAAAATTACTAGAACTAATCAATGATTATAGTAAAGTTGCAGGATATAAAATCAACACACAGAAATCCCTTGCATTCCTATACACCAATAATGAGAAAACAGAAAGAGAAATTAAGGAAACAGTTCCATTCACCATTGCAACGGAAAGAATAAAATACTTAGGAATATATCTACCTAAAGAAACTAAAGACCTATATATAGAAAACTATAAAACATTGGTGAAAGAAATCAAAGAGGACACTGATAGATGGAGAAATATACCATGTTCATGGATTGGAAGAATCAATATAGTGAAAATGAGTATACTACCCAAAGCAATCTATAGATTCAATGCAATCCCTATCAACCTACCAACGGTATTCTTCACAGAGCTAGAACAAATAATTTCACGATTTGTATGGAAATACAAAAAACCTCGAATAGCCAAAGCAATCTTGAGAAAGAAGAATGGAACTGGAGGAATCAACCTGCCTGACTTCAGGCTCTACTACAAAGCCACAGTCATCAAGACAGTATGGTACTGGCACAAAGACAGAAATATAGATCAATGGAACAAACTAGAAAGCCCAGAGATAAATCCACGCACATATGGACACCTTATCTTTGACAAAGGAGGCAAGAATATACAATGGATAAAAGACAATCTCTTTAACAAGCGGTGCTGGGAAAACTGGGCAACCACTTGTAAAAGAATGAAACTAGAACACTTTCTAACACCATACACAAAAATAAACTCAAAATGGATTAAAGATCTCAACGTAAGACCAGAAACTATAAAACTCCTAGAGGAGAACATAGGCAAAACAGTCTCTGACACACATCACAGCAGGATCCTCTATGACCCACCTCCCAGAATATTGGAAATAAAAGCAAAAATAAACAAATGGGACTTAATTAAACTTAAAAGCTTCTGCACAACAAAGGAAACTATTAGCAAGGTGAAAAGACAGCCTTCAGAATGGGAGAAAATAATAGCAAATGAAGCAACTGACAAACAACTAATTTCAAATATATACAAGCAACTCCTACAGCTCAATTCCAGAAAAATAAATGACCCAATCAAAAAATGGGCCAAAGAACTAAATAGACATTTCTCCAAAGAAGACATACAGATGGCTAACAAACACATGAAGAGATGCTCAACATCACTCATTATCAGAGAAATGCAAATCAAAACCACTATGAGGTACCATTTCACACCAGTCAGAATGGCTGCGATCCAAAAGTCTACAAGCAATAAATGCTGGAGAGGGTGTGGAGAAAAGGGAACCCTCTTCCACTGTTGGTGGGAATGCAAACTAGTACAGCCACTATGGAGAACAGTGTGGAGATTCCTTAAAAAACTGGAAATAGAACTGCCTTATGATCCAGCAATCCCACTGCTGGGCATACACACTGAGGAAACCAGAAGGGAAAGAGACACGTGTACCCCAATGTTCATCGCAGCACTGTTTATAATAGCCAGGACATGGAAGCAGCCTAGATGTCCTTCAGCAGATGAATGGATAAGAAAGCTGTGGTATATATACACAATGGAGTATTACTCAGCCATTAAAAAGAATACATTTGAATCAGTTCTAATGAGGCGGATGAAACTGGAGCCTATTATACAGAGTGAAGTAAGCCAGAAAGAAAAACACCAATACAGTATATTAACGCATATATATGGAGTTTAGAAAGATGGTAACAACAACCCTGTATATGAGACAGCAAAAGAGACAGTGATGTATAGAACAGTCTTATGGACTCTGTGGGAGAGGGAGAGGGTGGGATGATTTGGGAGAATGGCATTGAAACATGTATAATATCATGTATGAAACGAGTCGCCAGTCCAGGTTTGATGCATGATACTGGATGCTTGGGGCTGGTGCAATGGGACGACTCAGAGGGATGGTACAGGGAGGGAGGAGGGTTCAGGATGGGGAACACATATATACCTGTGGTGGATTTGTTTCGATATTTGGCAAAACCAATACAATATTGTAAAGTTTAAAAATAAAATAAAATTAAAATTGCAAAAAAAAAAAGAAATTGGTTCATTAATTTAGGTTATCAAATCTGGGGAGCATAGAGTTGTTCATAATATTCCTCTACTATTCTTTTGATGTCAATTATCATCCTGTTAATGTCCTTTTGTCATTGTTTAGTCTCTAAGTTGTGACCAACTCTTTTCTGATCATATGGATTGTAGCCCACCAGGCTCCTCTGTCCATTGAATTTCCCAGGCAAGAATACTGTAGTGAGTTGCCAATTCCTTCTCTAGGAGATCTTCGTGACCCAGGGATCAAACCTGCATCTCCTGCTTTGCAGGTGGATCCTTTACCACTGAACCACTTGGGAATCCCCCAATGTCCTGTTAGTTAAGACATAATACAAATCTTACTAAAAGAGAATTTCTGATCTCTTCTTTCTCTGAGAGTAAGAACTTGGTTTTTTAAAAATTCATGTGTTGTGAGGCACCCAGAGTTTAGGTTACATTTTAAGCTGATGTCATCACAAGAAGAAGTTCTTACAGGTATAGGCTTTGATTTTTGAAGCATGTCAGTATTTTAAATATTCTAAATAAAACTGAATAAAGATTACAGAAGTAAACTCTAAAATCAAATACAAAGACAAAAAAATGAACTTAACTCTATCAGAAATTAACAAACAAAATGAAATATGCAAAGTATTTTTTCAAGAAAATTTTGAATAGTTTGCTTTGTGTGCAATCATTAATGTACAGTTTAAAAAAATAAATAAATAAATAAAAAACTTTGAAGTCATCTTGTCCTTAACTTAGAGAGCTTTCTTTTGGATATAGTAATATAGCAAGCTTCTTGGATATTTGTTTGCTGTTTTTCATCAACTTGAGAAATCATAAAGAAAGCACAGGTTCTTTAAAAGATAGATAACAAAGGACAGCAAAGTTGTAGGATAAATGCACATATGCTTCTTGTTTTCTTCAAAATATGGATAACAATTAGAGATTACTTTATATATTTTTCTCCATCCAACCATGGTAAAATCTCCAAGGAGTCACAAAATTATTGTCACAAAAGAAAATATGCAACACTTAGTTAAATAAATCAATGAATGTTGAGTTCTACTAAGTCATATTTATCTTTGCAATATTTCTTGAACCTAAATTCTCCTTATATTCACTGTCAGTTTTTTCAGCTTAGTCTCTCAGTATTTTTAACTGGGAATTCTGAATAGGGCCTCCACCTCCAGTTTTTTTCTGTTTCTCTCAAGTAACCATCTACTTCAAGAATGCTTTCTAAGATTTAACATAACTTTAGCTAATCTCTGGCCTAACTTTTGATGTATCATCATTATTTATAACCTCAAGTCTAAGTTCCATACTAGGTCATTAAGTGTACTCTTTCTCCCCTACCCATTCTTACTTTTCTTTGGAAACACATGTACTCACACAATATGTTCTAGGCATAGATAGCTATTTTTAGATACCTGATGAGCTCTCACTTTCTCATTGTTGAAGCACACCTCTCTTGTTTCTTTACTTTGCCCTTGAAGCATCTCTTCATATCTCATTTGTGGCAGGTGGCACTCCTGACAAACATAGATTACAGAGCTCGAAAATGCAAGTTTCACCTATAAGTATAGGACTCGAGATCTAAGTTGATAAGTTAGCCCAAATCATAAAGTTCATAAAGGAAAGATTTATGATTAATCCAGGTCTTCTGATTACAAGCTTTGTTCTCATTCTGGAATAGGAAAAGAAAAAAAAAAACAACAGCTGTCATATAAAATCTTTGATTCTTTATAGATGATTGTTATGATTTTTATGCAAATATTTCTAAATTATTCTAAGTCTCAGGTTCTTGTAAAATGGAATGCACATAATACCTACATTACAAAGTTGTTGTGAAGGTTAGATGAAATAGTTATACAAAAATGTTTGTTCTAACTTCAAGAGGTTAGAAAGATGATAGCAGAAATAGCTTTTACAAATCTTTACACATTTCAAAGATTTCAAAATTCTGACTTGATTTTTTTAAGAAGGAAAAATTTAAATATTATTTACTCAGTCCATGCCATATGCCCTAAAGTATATTGATTACATTTAATTATCACAACAGCACTTTAAGAAAACAATTATCATTTTCACTGGGTAATGTAGCACCCAAAATCTCCCTATCTGCTTGGATTCTGTCCAGAAATAAACCTTGTGGCTGCCAGATTCCTTGGGAAACAGCCTCAGCTAAAGAAAGTTACTCACCCAAGGTCACAAGCTCTTCACTGCTCGTATCAAAGGACTTGTCAATTTGGGATTATGAAAGCTCATGCCTCTCAACCCAACTCCATATAACTCTGAAGCATTACCCTATCTTCAGAACCCAAGTAGAGTGAGCTGAGGTGTCTGTTGATACATTACAGCTTAATTTCTCTTTCTGCCCACTCTTGCTTCTTCCCTTTCCTTTCATACATATCGATGTCAAGAGCACTCACTAATAAACCTCCTTCATTCTTATAGCTAACTGTCTTGGAGTCTACATCTTGCACCAGCCGTGACTCAGATGAGAAAAGAGAAAACCATCCTAAAAGCTGCAAAATGTGTTATCTATCCTCCAAAACCAAACCTCCTACTGGTGTCCTTTTCTTCTACCCTTTCTGATGAGAGCTCCATGGGTCTTCCCAGTAACTACAATAGAGTAACTAACAAATTCTGAGTACATCGTGTGATTCACCATTCAGGGAATGGTAGCTCTCTGAATTTAAACCTTTTTCACATGCTCTGTAATTTGTGACACATGCTTGCTCCTCTTCTGTACATCATTATTTGAAAGTATAAGGTTGGATGCTGTCTTGAACCCCAATTTTGGTTACAATTTATCAGAGACCAGTATTTTTATTCAACTCTTTAAGGGCTAGGACAGAGTCCTTAAAAACAAGACTGGAAGGCTGTCACCTGTATTCAAAGATATCCTCATATGACAACTTAGACATCATTTTCTCTCATATTTTTTTTTTGTCATTTTTTTCTTTGTCCCCTCTCTTATCCCTTGTTTCCACTACTATGGCCATCTAGACAAAGCACTTTGGTTGACTTTTTAAAGTGGATCGATTATCTCCCTTTTTTTTTTAAATAAAATCCCTTTAGTCACTGGCTTCACATTTCCTCCCCCAATGTTTATCATCTGGTAATGCATCTTCAGTGCAAGGCCAATAAATATAAATGGAAGTGTGTTTGAACAAGTTCTGTGGTGATAGAACATTACTCAAAAAAGATATTCAAAGGATTAGACTAAGTTAAGTCCAGATAAGAGTGTATAATTAGGGGCAAAAAACCATTTGCCCTGCTAATATAGTATAATAAATGATAGAAAAATCATCCAGCCAGAAGTCCTCTTTATTCCCCATAAAAACTTTCCTAAATTGTCCTTCAACCAGAACTAATGTATATAATAAAAAAATGCAGTGGCAATGAAGTTGGCAACTGTGTCTTAATGAATATGTGCTAGGGAAAAAAATATGCTTAATTGACAGCCCTGGAAACACAAGCACTATTGCTCCAGGAACAGATACAGTGGAAAATATTCCTGTACAAGCTTTTCTTATTGCGTCCCTCTGGACAGGCTGGTTTTGACATATGAAAAGGCAATTAAATCTGTTTAGCTTGTGTATGGCTGAGAACAAGGCATGTGCTGAGTCCCCATAAAGACAGGCATTAGGTTTGTTTTGTTTTGCTTTTTAAAGCTTTTTTTTTTTTTTTTTTTTCCTTTCTTTCTCAGCAATGGAATCTCTGAACTGAGATATTGGTTTTTCTAAACGTGTCATTCAACCAGAGAGTGTTTCTCAATCCTGCAAGAAAATTTAAAGTGCTCTTATTGATGGAATAAGTTAGAATACAGGGTGAGTGTTTTCACTCATTTAAATTGGCATAATAGTCTTAGCCTCAAAAATCACAACCACTCCATTTCTCCCCAAAGTTTCTTGTGACAAGTCATCTGGCTTATAATTCAGACAGGCAGATGGCTGCTAGAGTTCAAGTCAAATCTTCATTTCTCCAAGAGATGGAAATCAAGTCAAGGGAGTAGGTGTTAAATGGAAGAATTATTCAGTACACTGACCAGGAAGAAGGTTTGGGAAGTTATTATGAAGGAATCACTGAAACTATCAGTTCGGTGCAGAGTGGGAGGAAAGGAAAGTAAACAAGATAGTAGGTGATGTCAGTATCAAAAGAAAAAGGAACGATCCGATATCATTCCTTTATACTGTACTTTTTTATCCCTTCTGTAGTAATCTTAGATCTGTGATTCTGTGTTGCCAAAAAAAAAAAAAAAAGACCATAGGGCAGACAGGTAATGTAATGTCTACTGCCAAAATGACTGTAACTTAAAAGGTTTTGAGCGGAACAAGATAGGTTTTCCTGATAGATGGGTGTCAATTAGATAAGGAGAATAATAACACTAGCTAAGATTTACTGTGTTCATGCATTAGAAAATACCCTAGCACATGGAATGGTAAAATATACTAATAAATTTAATCATTTGACATCTGAAAAAGATCAACATTATGCTCATGTTGGAGATGAGAATACAGGCTCAAAAAGATTAAGTAACTTGACAAGGTCACAAAGATAGCAAATTTTGAGATTAATTTTTTCAATAGATAATAATTTGTAAATCATATGTATCATATTCATTTTATACATAGGGAAAACTGAATACATGTAAATATAAGGAATTATGTATAGATATAAATTTATAGCTAATGGGGCTATAATATAGATGTCAAATCTTTTTGTTGCAAGAAGAATTTATGCATTTTTACCCTTGAAAAAATAGCTGAGACATTAGAGAGAGACAAAATAAAATACTGTATGATCTCATTTATATGTGGAATCCAAAAAAAAGAATTTTGAGTCTTGTCAAAAGAAGTCAATTTAAAAGCTTCTACTAGAAAAAATATGGAAAATTTTTTCTATTAAAAAACCCCTAGTGATTGCAATGAATTCAAAGGCATCAAATATGTTTAAATCCATGATTACATAAAAATAAAAATATGAAAAAACTAATCTGTCACTTTGGGAGGACTCTAGTGAACTTTGTCATTTTTTTGAAAATAAGTCAATAAAATGAAATAATAGATCATTTATCTTGCTTCTTCTATATGGTCTCCACCCCCTAACAGTCCATTAACTGATGAGAGAAGTTTCTGTTATAGAAGTTTTCCAGTTACTAAATTGATGGAGGAATAATAGAATTGTATATTACCATTAACATTTCATTACCATTAACATTTCTTAAAAGAGAGCTATCCAGGAATTATGTTCTTTTTATTGGGAGGACACAAAGCTCTGTGAAAACCATCTTATCAAAATATTTTGAACTTAAATGTGATTCCACCTATAGATTCAACTACCAGAAAATCCTGATAACATTAGAATCACCTACTCTGTGAGGATACAATTAGCAAATCCCAGTCTTTGGGAAATTCTACAGGCAAAAAGGAAGTAATTTCTTTAATGTAGAACTTACAAGAAAAGATGAGAGATTGATGAATATTAAATCTAAAGATTTTAAAAGCCTTAATATTAATGTAATATGTTCACTTCATTTGTATATCTAAACTATCCATACCCATCCACCCATGCCCACCCCATGCTTACTTACACACATATGTGTGTATATGGATGTGTTATATAATTTTGTGTGTGTTAATCACTCAGTGTGTCTGCCTCTTTGCGACCCCATGGGATGTAGCCCACCAGGTTCCTCTCTCCATGGGATTTTCCAGTTAAGAATACTGGAGTGGCTTGCCATTTCTTTCTCCAGGGGATCTTCCTGACCCAGGGATAGAACCTGAGTCTCCTGCATTGCAGGCAGGCTCTTTACCATCTGAGCCACTAGGGAAGCCCATTATATAATTATATCTATAAGTATATTGTCTCTGTGTACATATATGTAGTATAGTAATATGTCATGTACCTATCATCTCTCTATCTAGAGACTGAGAAAGAAAATGAGGAGTCAGAGAGGACATGAAGAAAGAACATACAAAGTGTGGCATTTACGAAATAATTGAATTTGAAAAGGGGGAATGGCTATATAATGATGTTAAGGAATCATTGTTCTAGATTTTTAGATGTGGTAATGGTGTTTTGATTATTTTTAAAAGTCATTATCAGATAGGCAGATAGTAGATAGACTGGAGAATTCATGGATTAAATAATACGATAACTGGGAAGTGAGAGAGTGTATGGACTTTGAAGTTCTTAACTGGGGTGGGTTTTGTCCCCCAGTGGATGTATGATGAGGTCTGGAGATATTTCTGATTATCATGACAGGGGTCAGAGACTACCGGCCACTAGAACCAGAGGCCAGGAAGCCTACTGAACAAGCTAAAATGTACAGGATAACCTGCCTCCTCCCAAACACACAGAAAGAAGTATCTGGTCTTAAATGCCAATACCACCAAGGTTGAGAAACCACAGGTTATAGATAAAAAAAAAATACAAAAAAACAATAAAACAATTTTTATTTACTTTTGTACATGTTTAAACTCTAACATAATGAAATGTAAAAATAAATTAAATAAAAGAAGGTGATTTGAGGAGATTTAATTGTGTTCAACGATGATTTAGAAGATGTTCACATATGACCAATAGATTAACCCCACAGAAGAACTCAGTCACAGGAACGTGCAAGTTATGGAATCAATTTAAGATGATATAATAATCAAAATGTAAAAATGTTTTTATTCTTAGGAAAAAATTCAAACTCCCCCAAATAGTTTTTAGGCTGGAGAAATTTGACTAAAATAGGAGAAGCAGGGCACCCTATGATAAGAAAACCTAATAAATGAAAATCTGGAATTTAAAATGAAATGTTTTAGAGAGTGATGATTCACTTAATAAAATACATCTTTAAGAAAGATTCACTGTGCAATTTCTTTAAATAAATTTCTCTTCTGCATTAATTTGAATTGGTTTACACATATTTGACTGAAATGCAAATTTTGGGGAACTTGAATAGAGTGTGAATAAAATGTGACAAAAACACTAGGTTTACAATGTGCTTAGTTATGTGCTTAAAAAGTTCAGTAAGAAAGCCCTTGAACACCTTTAAGAAAATTCTCTAGTTAGAAGCTGGTTTATAGTTGAGTCTGTAATCCTTCCTGCATTTCTTCCTTCCTTTCTTTCTTTTAGTCAAACCACAGCTTATGGGATCTCATTTCTCTGACCAAGAATGTAACCTGTGCCACTGCTGTGAAAACACTAAATCCTAAACACTGGACCACCATGGCACTCCTGAGTCTGTAATACTTTAAAAAATTGAAATATGTATAATATCATATATGAAACGAGTCGCCAGTCCAGGTTCGATGCACGATACTGGATGCTTGGGGCTGGTGCACTGGGACGACCCAGAGGGATGGTATGGGGAGGGAGGAGGGTTCAGGATGGGGAACACAAGTATACCTGTGGCAGATTCATTTTGATATATGGCAAAACCAATACAATACTGTAAAGTTAAATAAAATAAAATTAAAAAAATAGTCAATTAAATTTCTTCTAGATTAGTGAAAATCTCAGGAAAAGAGCAGTAATCTAGAACATTTATTAAGACAGGAGAAATAAGGAAAAAAAATCCACATTTGCTTATTTGCCAATGTTTTAGAGGAAAAGCAGGTGGCATGAGTCATGTTTCTCTATTCTATTCTGATAAAGAGTGATATAAATGTGAAGAGTGGTTCCCACCTTCTTCCTAAAAGGAGATCTGACATACTACTGTTTTTGTTAAGAGTTTTAATGGGTAGAAGGTAATCACCATGCCAACAATAGCTATCAGAAATTCTTTGGTGAGATTTTGCTCTAATAAAATACATAATTCATTAAAATTAACCATATACAAGTCTTATGACAGTATCTGAAGATGCCATGCTATCAGTGAACTCAGCAAATTAAAATTATTACTCTATCTAACATGTTTGCTGAGCACTTGTATGTGTCAGGAACAGTTTGTCTTTTCACAACGTACAGTGAAGGAGAGGGAAAATAAACCATTAAAAAACACTAAATGTCAAGTAGTGATAATTTTTTCTTAAGAATATTAAGCTGTGAAGACAAATGAGCAGTAAAAGGAAATAAGTGACTGGGGATGTTATTTATGATAGAGTGTTGAGAGAATACCATCTGAGGAATTGATATTCCAATTATGAGAGGAAATAGCCATGGAACTTTCAGGCACACAGCAAAAGTCCTGAAGTTTGAATTTCCTTGGCACACACTAAGAATGGAAAGAGGCCTGGTTGGTCAGAGCACTGAGATAGGAAAGTGGAAAGAAAGATGCTGAGAAATATCCAGTGTTTGGGATTTATTCTAAGTGCCGAGGGAACTGTTAAAGGACAGCAGGAAAGCAACATCAAATTTGGGTTTAAAAAGTTCATTGTTGTGTAAGGGATGTATTTGAATAAAGTAAGACAAAGAACTCCATGCAACAATCCAAGGAAGATAGGCTGGTGCTCTGGATCAGTATGCATGGTTGTAACAATGGCTGTTGTTGTTCAGTCACTAAGTAGTGTCTGACTCTTTGTGACCCCATGGACTGCAGCACGTCAGGGTTCCCTGTCCTTCACTATTTTCCTGAGTTTGCTCAAACTCATGTCCATTGAGTTGGTGTTGCCACCCAACCATCGCATTCCTCTCTTCCTGCCTTCAATCTTTCCCAGCATCATGGTCTTTTCCTGATGAGTTGACACTTTGCATCAGGTAGCCAAACTATTGGAGCTGCAGCTTCAACATCAGTCCTTCCAATGAATATTCAGGGTTGATTACCTTTAGTATTTACTGGTTTGAGCTCCTTGCTGTCCAAGTGACTCCCAAGAGTCTTCTCCAACACCATAGTTCAAATTCATCAGTTCTTCAGTGCTCAGCCTTCTTTATGATTCAACTGTCATATGCCTACAAGACTACTGGAAAAACCATAGCTTTAACTACACGGACCTTTGTCTGCAAAGTGATATCTCTGCTTTTTAATATACTATCTAGGTTTGTCATAGCTTTGCTTCCAAGGAGAAAGTGTCTTAATTTCATGGCTAGAGTCACCATATGCAGTGATTTTATAGCCCAAGAAAATAAAATCTGCCACTGCTTCAACTTTTTCCCTATCTATTTGCATGAAATAATGTGACCGGATGTCATGATCTTAGTTTTTTGAATGTTGAGTCTTAAGCCAGCTTTTTCACCCTCCTCTTTCACCCTCATCTAGAGGCTGGTAGAGTAGTATCATCTGCATATCTGAGGTTGTTGATATTTCTCCCAGCACTCTTGATTCCAGTTTGGGATTCATCCAGCCCTGCATTTCTCATAATGTACTCTGCATATGAGTCAAATAAGCAAGGAAAAATATTCAGCTTTGACCTAGCAATGGTATTATCAAGCAATGGTGATTCAGGATCTATTTTGATGATTATTACATTAATGCTTGGTTACAGGTTAATAATGTGATAGGAAGGAAAAGAAGAATAAAGGAGAACTCTACCATTTTTGGTCTGATGACTACTTAAGGGAATGGGGGAATTTATTGAGGAAAAGTGAGAAAGAAAGGCTTTAGATGGAGGAAGAGAATGCTGTTTTGTAGCAGAAAAGTGTGAGGTGCCTATTATTTATGAAGTGGAAATATGAGAAGGCAATGAGATATATGAGAAGGCAATGAGATATATGAGTGTTCAGTTCAAGATAAAGATTCAGAGTAGAGATATAAATTAGATATCATCAGATTATGAATAGTAATTTTTAAATGAGGTTGAATAAATTTATATAGGTATATGAGTACAGATAGAAAAAAGAAGAGCTGACAAATCTGAAATACAATTAGAAGGTTTTCAGAGGAGCAGGAGCTGTGAGAGATACTGAAACGGTCTCTTGAAGTAAAAGTAAAGGCAAGTTTGTGTTGCGTCCTAGAAGTCAAATGATGAAAATATCTTAAAAGAAAGAATTCCATTACCTGGATCTGGTATTTCAAGTAAGATGTGGTGAGAACATCAGATTGAGAATTATGGAAGACATTGGTCATCACTGTAATAGTAGTTTAATGGAGTTATAGAATCACCTCCATTTAGATTGAAATAAATTGTATGCAGGTCAGGAAGCAACAGTTAGAACTGGACATGGAACAACAGACTGGTTCCAAATAGGAAAAGGAGTACGTAAAGGCTGTATATTGTCACCCTGCTTATTTAACTTACATGTAGAGTACATCATGAGAAACACTGGGCTGGAAGAAACACAAGCTGGAATCAAGATTGTCAGGAGAAATATCAATAACCTCAGATATGCAAATAACACCACCCTCAGATATGCAAATGACACCACCATGACACCACCCATGGCAGAAAGTGAAGAGGAAAAAGCCTCTTGATGAGAGTGAAAGTGGAGAGTGAAAAAGTTGGCTTAAAACTCAATATTCAGAAAATGAAGATCATGGCATCCGGTCCCATCACTTCATGGCAAATAGATGGGGAAACAGTGGAAACAGTGTCAGACTTTATTTTTTTGGGCTCCAAAATCACTGCAGATGGTGACTGCAGCCATGAAATTAAAAGACACTTACTCCTTGGAAGGAAAGTTATGTTCAACCTAGATAGCATATTCAAAAGCAGAGACATTACTTTGCCAACTAAGGTCCATCTAGTCAAGGCTATGGTTTTTCCTGTGGTCATGTATGGATGTGAGAGTTGGACTGTGAAGAAGGCTGAGTGCCGAAGAATTGATGCTTTTGAACTGTGGTGCTGGAGAAGACTCTTGAGAGTTCCTTGGACTGCAAGGAGATCCAACCAGTCCATTCTGAAGGAGATTAGCCCTGGGATTTCTTTGGAAGGAATGGTGCTAAAGCAGAAACTCCAGTACTTTGGCCACCTCATGCGAAGAGTTGACTCATTGGAAAAGACTCTGATGCTAGGAGGGCTTGGGGGTGGGAGGATAAGGGGATGACAGAGGATGAGATGGCTGGATGGCATCACTGACTTGATGGACGTGAGTCTGAGTGAACTCTGGGCATTGGTGATGGACAGGGAGGTCTGGCGTGCTGCGATGCATGGGGTCGCAAAGAGTCGGACAGTACTGAGTGACTGAACTGAACTGAAATTGGTTTCAAGAAAAATATTCAGTTCAGTTCAGTCGCTCAGTCATGTCAGGAAGCAACAGTTAGAACTGGACATGGAACGACAGACTGGTTCCAAATAGGAAAAGGAGTACGTCAAGGCTGTACATTGTCACCCTGCTTATTTAACTTATATGCAAAGTACATCATGAGAAACACTGGGCTGGATGAAGCACAAGCTGGAATCAAGATTGCTGGGAGAAATATTCAGTAGAAAGAGAGAAAAAGAATTGGTATTCATTTTTCTAGCAATTTTTTATGTCATGCTGCATATGCCAAAAAAAATAGAACTAAACCAATTTATAAAATACAAAAAGAGTAAAAAATAAAGTATTTTATGAATTTATATAAAACGAATTCTTTTAAAAAATGAAGTCAAGAATCTTAGGAAATAGGTGAATTGCTTTTTTTTTTTTCCCTTGATGAAGGTACAATTCAGAAAAATAAGTGTTTTATGAACACAGCCGTTAGTATAATTATTATTGGGCTAGCTGTAAAGTTTTCCTATAACTTTGGAAGAATTCTGTAGGAAAACTTACAAAGATAACTTCAGGAAGTGCCATTTCACTTAGACTATTTGCCACTGGAGTGCAATCTAAAGTATCACAAAGATGTGATATTTTACTCTTGCCAAGATAAAGTGCAAATTAAAATATACCTCATCTTTAGAACTTACTCTTGAAAACAGGACAAACTTTGTTGGTTACTCCTCATTTCAGTTAAAAATAGGCCAAAAATGCACATAGATGTTCAGTACAATGATTATAGGAAGGCAGCCTGCCTTAAGCAAAGATGATTTCAATGACAGAACTCTAAGGCTGGATCCTAAATGGCCTTAAGATTGTGATATCTTCCTTCACCACTTTAAATGATTGGTTTTAAATGATTGGACTTTAGGAAGAAGTGAAGCATTTTATCAATGCTTTCATTTTATAATACAGAGCCAGATACCATGCAAGCATGTGTGTACACCTGAGTGGCTCAATGCATGATATTCTCCAGATTCACTGTATTCCTTAGTCAACTGAGAAATAGCTAAAAAATAAAATAAAAATAAAAGCCCTGAACCATTTGCTGGATGGAGAGCCATATTACTTCATTTTCTAACACTGCCACATGCCTTTGCCACCCCAGGAGGATGGCCATTGTCTGGCTTGGCTTCTTTTGACCCCAACACAATAAGACGTTTAGCACTGAAAGAATCCAGGCCAAACATAAACATCCCTAAAGAGATCCCAGCTTCTCCCACCACTCTGGACTTAAAGGATCATACTGTGGATATGGGGCCTAACTTTGCTAGTGGCATTCTGGAGAGTCTAGTTGATACAACCTGGAAGTTTGAGAGTTAATATGCCTGTGGTCAGTTGTGGGCACTGAAAATCACCAAAACAGAAAACAAACCAATGTAATCATATGGACCACAGCCTTGTATAACTCAAAGAAACTATGAGCCATGCCATGTAGGACAGGTCATGGTGGAGAGTTCTGGCAAACTGTGGTCCACTGGAGAAGGGAATGGCAAACCAATTCAGTATTCCTGCCTTGAGAAACCCATGAACAGTTTGAAAAGGCAAGAAGATAGGACACTGAAAGATGAACTTCCCAAGTCAGTAGGTACCCAATACGCTACTGGAGATCAGTAGAGAAATAACTCCTGAAAGAAGGAAGAGATGGAGCCAAAGCAAAACCAACACTCAGTTGTGGATGTGACTGGTGATAGAAGCAAGGTCCAATGCTGTAAAGAGCAATATTGCATAGGAACCTGGAATGTTAGGTCCATGAATCAAGGCAAATTGAGAGCAATCAAACAGGAGATAGCAAGAGTGAATGTCCACATTTTAGGAATCAGTGAACTAAAATGGATGCAGATGGGTGAATTTAACTCAGATGACCATTGTATCTACTACTGTGGGCAAGAATCCCTTAGAAGAAATGGAGTAGCCATCATAGTCAAAAAAAGGAGTCAAGAATGCAGTACTTGGATGCAGTCTCAAAAAGGACGGAATGATCTCTGTTCGTTTCCAAGGCAAATCATTCATATCACGGTAATCCAAGTCTACGCCCTGATCAGTAACGCTGAAGAAGGAGAAGGTGAACGGTTCTATGAAGACCTACAAGACCTTTTAGAATTAACACCCAAAAGCTGTCCTTTTCATTATAGGGGACTGGAATGCAAAAGTAGGAAGTCAAGAAACACCTGGAGTAACAGGTAAATTTGGCCTGGGAGTACAGAATGAAGCAGGGCAAAGGCTAATAGAGTTATGCCAAGATAATGTACTGGTCATAGCAAACACCCTCTTCCAACAACACAAGAGAAGACACTATACAAGGACATCACCAGATGGTCAACACTGAAATCAGATTGATTATATTCTTTGCAGCCAAAGATGGAGAAGCTCTACATAGTTAGCAAAAAACAAAACTGGGAGTTGACTGTGGCTCAGATCATGAACTCCTTATTGCCAAATTCAGACTTAAATTGAAGAAAGTATGGAAAACCACTAGACCATTCAGGTATAACCTAAATAAAATCCCTAATGATTATACAGTGGAAGTGAGAAATAGATTTAAGGGACTAGATTTGACAGACAGAGTGCCTGATGAACTATGGATGGAGGCTCATGACATTGTACAGGAGACAGGGATTAAGACCATCCCCATGGAAAAGAAATGCAAAAAAGCAAAATGGCTGTCTAAGGAGGCCTTAGAAATAGCTGTGAAAAGAAGAGAAGGGAAAAGCAAAGGAGAAAAGGAAAGATATACCCATTTGAATGCTGAGATCCAAAGACTAGCAAGGAGAGATAAGAAAGGCTTCCTCAGTGATCAGTGCAAAGAAATAGAGGAAAACAATAGAATAGGAAAGACTAGAGATCTCTTCAAGAAAATTAGAGATACCAAGGGGACATTTCATGCAAAGATGGGCCCGATGAAGGACAGAAATGGAATGGACCTAACAGAAGCAGAAGATATTAAGAAGAGGTGGCAAGAATACACAGAAGAACTGTACAAAAAAGATCTTCATGACCCAGATAATCACAATAGTGTGATCACTCACCTAGAGCCAGACATCCCGGAATGTGAAGCCAAGTAGGCCTTAGGAAGCATCACTACGAGCAAAGCTAATGGAGGTGATGAAATTGAAGTTGAGCTATTTCAAATCTTAAAAGGTGATGCCGTGAAAGTGCTCCACTCAATATGTCAGTAAATTTGGAAAACTCAGCAGTGGCCACAGGACTGGAAAAGGTCCGTTTTCATTCCAATCCCTAAGAAAGGCAATGCCAAAGAATGCTCGAACTACCGCACAATTGCACTCATCTCACACGCTAGCAAACTGATGCTCAAAATTCTCTAAGCCAGGCTTCAGCAATATGTGAACCATGAACTTCCAGATGTTCAAGCTGGATTTAGAAAAGGCAGAAGATCCAGAGATCAAATTGCCAACTTCTGTTGTATCATTGAAAAAGTAAGAGAGTTCCAGAAAAACATCTATTTCTGCTTTATTGACTATGCCAAAGCCTTTGACTGTGTGGATCACAATAAACTGTGGAAAATTCTGAAAGAGATGAGAATACCAGACCACCTGACCTGCCTCCTGAGAAATCTGTATGAAGATCAGGAAACAACAGTTAGAACTGGACATGGAACAACAGACTGGTTCCAAACAGGAAAAGGAGTACGTCAAGGCTGTATAGTATCACCCTGCTTATTTAACTTATAGGCAGAGTACATCATGAGAAACGCTGGACTGGAAGAAGCACAAGCTGGAATCAAGATTGCCAGGAGAAATAGCAATAACCTCAGATATGCAGATGACACCATCCTTATGGCAGAAAGTGAAGAGGAACTAAAGAGCCTCTTGATGAAAGTGAAAGAGGAGAGTGGAAAAGCTGACTTAAAGCTCAACATTCAGAAAACTAAGATCACGGCATCAGGTCCCATCACTTCATGGCAAATAGATGGAGAAATAGTGGAAACAGTGGCAGACTTTATTTTCTTGGGCTCCAGAATCACTGCAGATGATGACTGCAGCCATGAAATAAAAAGATGCTTACTCCTTGGAAGAAAAGTTATGACCAACCTGCTGCTAAGTCACTAGTCATGTCCGACTCTGTGCGACCCCATAGATGGCAGCCCACCAGGCTCCCCCATCCCTGGGATTCTCCAGGCAAGAACAATGGAGTGGGTTGCCATTTCCTTCTCCAATGCATGAAAGTGAAAAGTGAAAGTGAATTTGCTCAGTCGTGTCCAACTCTTCGCGACCCCCATGGACTGCAGCCCACCAGGCTCCTCCGTCCATGGGATTTTCCAGGCAAGAGTACTGGAGTGGGGTGCCATTGCTTTCTCCGATGACCAATCTAGACAGCATATTAAAAAGCAGAGACATTACTTTGCCAACAAATGTCCGTCTAGTCAAAGCTATGGTTTTTCCAGTAGTCATATATGGATGTGAGAGTTGGACTATAAAGAAAGCTGAACACCAAAGAATTGATGCTTTTGAGCTGTTTTGTTGAAGAAGACTCTTGAGAGTCCCTTGGACTGCAAGGAGATCCAACCAGTGAATCCTAAAGGAAATCAGTCCTGAATGTTCATGAAAGGACTGATGTTGAAGCTGCAACTCCAATACTTTGGGCACCTGATGAGAAGAACTGTCTCACTGGAAAAGACCGTGATGCTGGAAAGGACTGAAAGCAGGAGGGGACAGGGGTGACAGAGTATGAGATGGTTGGATGGCATCACCGACTCAATGGACATGAGTTTGAGTAAATTCTGGGAGTTGGTGATGGATAAGGAGGCCTGGTGTACTGCTGTCCATGGGGTTGCAAAGAGTTGGACATGACTGAGTGACTGAAGTGAACTGAGAACCAGGAGTCAGAATCAAGAAGTCTGAAGATAAATCTTCCTTTCTTTCTCTCAGTGACTATTACAAAGCCCCAGGATTCCCTTCAAGCTCTTCTACATGCTTCATATAGCCATATCACAGATAGCTTGGAAATGCACACATTTTAATTGATTTATCTTCTTCCCTCCTTTAACCCTTAATGCCTTGGGATTGTACCTCTCAGTAAAGTCTTAACCTGTAACAAAATATCAGGTTGTATTTTGTAAGAAATCTGTATTAATACAGAGGCCTTGACAGAGAGGTGAAAAGTGGTTTTATCACATTTGAACAAGTGTAAGCATTTTTTTTTTAATTAGGGAAAATTCTTCTCATTGTAAATGATTTAAAAAATGGAGTAAGGATATTTCATATTTATGTTTATGAAAATACTTATTTTTAAGAAAATATTTACTGGATGGACCTAGAGGGCATCATACTAAGTGAAGCAAACCAGAGAGAGAAAGATAAATATATGATCTTACTTATATAGGGATTCTAAAAATAATAATAATAATACAAGTTAATTTACATTGAAAACAGAAATAGACCCACAGACTTAAAAAGCAAACATGGTTACCAAAGGAAAAAGTGGTGGGGAGGATAAATTGGAAGCTTGAGATTAACATAAACACATTACTATATGTAAAATACATAACCAGCAAGGACCTATAGTGTAGTACAGGGAACTCTGCTCAATATTCTGTAATGATATAAATGGCAAAAGAATCTGAAATATATATATATATATATATATATATATATATATATATATATATAACTGAATCACTTTGCTGTACACCTGAAACTAACACAACATTGTAAATCACCTATACCTCAATGGTCTATTGAAAGGATAATCCATCTTCTTGGGGAAATCACATATTGATGGTACCATTTGGTAGGGGGAGGCGTTATGGCTACAATATCATAATAATTCTAGATGATGGGAAGAGGCAGTAAAATCACACATTTCCTCCAACTCTGAAAAACTGTAGTGAGTAGGAAGTAGTGATGGGGTGATAGTAAGGGGCATTTGAAAATGCACACGTGGAAACTGTCAACCTTAGACAATACACAGTCTCTGTCTCTTATATAGTTTCTGCTTCTAATATGCCTACATCAAATATCATAAACAAGAGAGTTACAAGAGTGCCCTGGACATAAACAGGAATTTAGTAATTAATCAGAACCAACTAAAGCATAGATATGTGTTTGGAGGGGATGTGAGGTATTGCTAGAATTAAATAAGCTAAATAAGCTAGAGAATTAGTTGATTGTGAAAGACTGTATTATCCACAGTAGGAACTTTATATTTCTGACAATAGAAAGCCATGGAACAATTTTAATTAGGGGAAAGTAACCTTGCCTTTCCTCTTAAGCTAGGCCAGATCCAATTCCTGGGAATGCACAATGAAGGACCACCAAATATATATATACATTTATTCATTTGTTCTATCACCAGCTGGTCTTCATTTTCCACATCAAACTTGCATCTAAGTATGGGCAGAAAATTTGATATGCTGTGTCCACATATTTCAATTTGGCAAAATTCTGGAAATTGATCCAAAAAAATGCAATAGCATCTTATTTGTTAATGAAAAAGTCAGGTAAGAAAGTGTTTTGTTTTGTTTTTTAATTGAAACAATGAAAGATGTCACAAGTAAAATTTGTGTGAATTCTGACAATAAGACTTGAATGAAAGAAATGTCCTGCTTGTTAGAGGGGTAAGAACTTCTATCTCAAATTCATAATTGAGCATAAAGTCTCTGGAGTCAGGCTTTCTGGATTCAGACTCAGCTCTGCCACTTGCTATCTGTGTATTTGTGGGCCAGTTGTTTATCCTCTTTGGATGTTAATCTTCAATTCAGATAAGAGAGTATAGAAATATACCTATATTTTAATAGGTAAGGATAAAGTGAATTAACATATATATACTATATATATATAATACTTGGCACAGTGCCTGGGATACTGTAAGCAGCTTAATAAATATTATTAAAGGCTACTGAGTAGCTCTTGACCTTGGTCACATGTTTTTTTTTGTCTTCTGCCTTCATAAGTACTCATTTAGTGGAGATGAAAATCAGAAGGATTTGAAGAGATGCGAGGAACATAATCTCTGGAACAAATACACTCAAGGTTATTATTGTTAACGTCTTTCTATTACAGGATTGAGAGGATTCAGAAGGACTTTAAATTTTGAAAAATACAAAAGCTGGACCTCATGACTTAGGTCAACTCTAGAATTAATGGAAAACAAGGACCTTCAGATCTGATTACTAGAAGAGTTTCCAGGACAGAACTGTGTAGAGAAATGTGTATTTTTACATAATATGTCATATGTTGTCTTTCTTGGAAAGCTGATGGTGGCATAAATGTTAAAGAAGGTGAGGAAACACATTGTTCCCTGGGGGGTTGCTGGTGTCCTTCTCCTCAGGTCCCACAAGTTTTTTATTAGAGAAACTGAGATTTTTAAAGACCTGGCACCTTTTCCTGAAACTTCTAATATTTACTTTAGGAAAGGGCAGGTTCTCTCAGCATGTCACCTTCTGAACACCAACGTGCACAGCAACAGAGAGAAAAGCTTGTTATTTTATCTTCCGGGCAGAGAGAATGAATAGCAGGCAGGTGGCTGTGGGGTGTAACAGGCTGGTCTACAAAGAGAAGAAAATGTTTCTCTCCAGAGGTTCCCAAGGTTCACTTTGAGTTCTGCCACCAGAAGGGGAAAATGCCAATAAATTTACATCATCATTAAATTAGCGTAAGATTATTCTGATGATCTCATTGTTCAGTATAGATGGGGCAAAAAAGGAAACCAATAATCATGAGAGAAGTCATATCTTTAGTTGCACTGAAAGATGAGCTGTGTGTCATTAAATATCAATAGATACAGATGAGAAGATAAAAATAGATTTTCCTTTACATTAGCAGAGCAGAGACTAAAAAACACTGATGAAAAAGAACCGCTTGCTCCAACCAGTCACCGCATGATGCCATACAGCGGGCAGAACCAGACAAGCTGCCTCTGCAAAATCACTGACACTGTTAAGCTTGCCAGTGAAGCCTTTCTTTACATCTAACCTTTAACAACATGAAAGCATTTACATTCTGTCCTCACTAAGTTACCGTCTGCACAGTCTCCTCACAATGCGAGCTCTTTTAGTTTTCTTTCATTTAACTTAGGATGTATATGAACATCGCCACGTCAGATATTTTCCAGTTCTAATTATTCTAACTGGAGAGATTCTCTGGGGCAAGGAAAGAAGTTTCGTGCAGGCCACCTGTTGGATGGTGTGTCTCAGTTCTCTGCTATCAGCTTGTGGCAACCTGTCACGCTCAGCTATCCCTTCTCCCACAGACCTTTTTCTCTTCCCTCCTTGATTGCTCTCACTTTCTCCTCACCTCCCTTCCCAAGAAGAAAAATTTGAGTGTGATATTTTTTTGACACTGTAAACAGTTCAGGGCACAAGTTGCACATTGCAGGCTTGTGAACAGATTGTCAGTTGGACAGAATATATTGACCCATTGATTTACTGAGAGAAAAGAAAAGATTAAAAGTAAAATCATGAGGTTGAGGCACATGATATTGGCTTTTTCTATCAAAATAAGTATTTCTTACAATAGCACATTGAATCTTTAACTAAATACCAGAGGCTTTAAAATATTACAAAAGTTTCCTAAAGTCCCTGTGTAGTATTCTTGTTATAATTTAGACAGCATATGTGTCCAAGCATTCAACTAAGTGTAACTGCCTATCTTGGAAAAAACAACATGGAATTGTGATGAGGTGGTAAATGGGGAGGAAGAGTGATGAATTCATTGTCCTGATTGTATATTTAAGCCTGAGAGGAATATACAGAAGAGAAACTCTTCTCCAGTCCACTCCTCAAAATCAATCAAAGAAAGATTGAATAATTTAGAGATTAAGTGCCAATGCACTTAGATAAGAGAAATGTTTTAGGGGTCAGATGTCTATGTCTATGGCTATTATCTTAGGTCCAGTTACTTAGTATAAATGGCAGAAATCCTTGTGCAAGTGACTTAGTGAAGGAGAAACCTGAGTGATCAGGCATGAGAAAAAGCTATGCAGAGACGTGTTTTCAGGGGAAATGTAACCCAGGCCAGAAGTTACTAGGAGTTCTGGCACATAAATTACACTGGACAAAGTCCTGAGTTGTTATGCTCTCCATAAGTCAGTCAAGGGCTTACTGGTGGCCCTGTAGAAAGGTATAATCTTCCAGGAATCTCCCTGTAAAGTAGTTCCCATTAACCAAGGATGAACCTCAAGAGAAGAGTGCAGGTTTGAATGGTTAGCACCAACACTGCAATAGCTGAGGCAGGTGTGAATCAAACCTGCAAAGGTGATCTGAATAGGCATCGACTGCATTTGCTATAGGAACATTTTCAAATTAAGTTTAACCCAACAATTTTTGGACATTCAATACTTTCAAGAAATAAGTATAGATGATACAGAGATTAATAAAAATATATAATTTCTAGCTTCATAGAAACTAATATGTACATAACTATCCAACTATGATCTGAATTTTTTCCAGGTTTTCTTATTTGTTAGTAGATAACATATTAATATTCAAGTTAACATCAACAAATTGTATTGGCTTATGTGGTCTCTCCATTCTGATCAAAGTCTGTTCTCAATGGTGCCAACAGGTAAGTCACAAAGAAGTTGGGTTCACTTTTATTGTCTATCCTTACTTTAAAAGGTGTTTCATCAAATCTCAAGGCTTTGAAATCCACCTGGTAACTCCCACATCTATATTTCAATTCAAACATGTCTCTTCAACTCTAGAGTCAAATATTCAAATGTGTATTGTATATCTCCTTCTTGAATATCTAATAGGCACCTAAAACTAAACAAGTCTAAAGTGGAACCCATCATAGCCACTTCCTACCCACCTCCAGCTACTTTTCCTGCAGATTTCCCTCTCTCAGTAATGATGATTCCATATGTGACTAACAAAATTAGATTCATCCTTAATTATTCTCTTTTTGTAATACTTGTATCAGCAAACTATATCCACTCAATCTCTGATATATTTAGAATCAGAACTCTTCTCACTTGACTGCTGTTACCTTGGCCTAAGTGGCATGAGCTATCAGTCCTTTCCTGGATTATGGCTAGACTACTAAATGGTCCCTTCTTATTTTCTTTAACTTTCCTCTCCCTGACCTCACTCCCCCACCCCCACCACCACATATATAGTCTTCTGTCACCACAACAGCCAAAATACAAACACTACCATATCAATCCTTTGCTTTCACCATTTCACTTGAAGAAAAGAACAGTGTCTTTCAATAGCCTACACAGCACTCTATGACTTGGTGCAATTACAATATCTGTCAGAATGGGCTATAAAGATTTTTTTTTGAAAATTTATGTTGTAAGTTAGCCCCCAATTCATTCTACAAGTTGGAGCTCAGAAAATCAGCCAGTGCTAGCTCTGAAACCTGGCAATTAATGTACCTATGGGCTTGTACTTAAAATTATGTGTGAGGTTATCATTACGTTTGTAGAAAAATAAGTCAGAAGACAAGAGGTTTGGCACAGAGAGAAACTTCCACTTTTCATGGTCACATGAAGGTTAGAAAGACAAGCTTGGGAAATGGAGAGTAGATACTAGGGACCAAGAAAAGTAATCAAGAAAAGTGTGATTAAAAAAATTTTACAAAGTGTGATATCAGGAAAGCTATGAGTTATATAGAAAAATGAGACATCTCTAATCTTAAGAAGCTAGTATTCAACCCTTATCTGTGAACTAATTCAATGACTGAATTTCTTGATCTTGCACTGGATGTATTCTACAATCATTGACATTTTAGAATATAATTATAAAAGCTAGACTATTCCCTGTATGTTCTGTAGTAATCACAAGGTCAAGTATTGGCAATAATGATAATGATTTTACACTTATTGAATGCCTATCACATTGGACATCTATCTCAGCAGTTCCTATTTCCATGCTTTTTCATGACCATTCTTTGAGAAATGCTTTGAAAATGCCTAGTTATTTGGCATTTATGACTATTGTAAATAACTTTGATAGTCCTGGCAATCTTACATTTTCTATTTAAGGAGAAAAATTATCATGATATTTAACCTATATAACTTCTGATTTCTTGACCATTGAATAACAGATTTTTACAGTTTTTACAATGTATGAAAACTTAGGAAATTTTCTATATACTTTAAGGTGTCAGTGAATGAACACAGGAATTTAAGCCATTTAAAATAGAGTTATATATATCTCTTCCACAGTTGTGATGAAAATTAAAAGAGATGATGTATTACAGTGTATTTGGCAAACGATAAAATATTATATAGGCATGATTATTCATTCATCAAATAGATGTTATAACGCATACAGAGGTAGAGCACCCTCTGATGAGCAAAGGAGTAAATATGACAAAGATGATTTATCCTATAACTAAATCTCTTTCCTCAAGATGTTTCCATTCTAGTATTGGAAGACCAGAGTAACTTCAGCATAAGCAGAAATATACTAAATGCAAAACTCAGATGGCAAACTCCTTAAAGATGAGGACCTCTTCATGTTCACTATGATTTCTTCAGTGCTCAGAAATGGTATTTGACAGGTGCACTCAGTACTTACCGAGTGAATAAATTGGTGAATATAAACAAATAATAGAGGCTCAACAGAAATAATAGATTAAACAGGTCATAAAATATAAAGCCGTATTCAAATGTAAATAAAAGACAGTATTATGAATCTTCAAAGGAAGGAAAAATCACTTCTGAATAAGAAGAAATAATTAAGCTCCATGGAGAAATGGCATTTGACAGGATTAGGGAAATTTTAACAAGTAAAGATTAAAATTGTTTTTAAGATGGAGAAGTGATGAAAGCAAAGGGCAAAAAGTCTCATGTTTTACATATATTAATAGTATATAATTGGATAGCTATAAAAGACAAGGTTGTTTTAATATAGGTTTAGATCAGAACATGGTAATCAATAATGTAGTCTAAATTTGCAATGTAAAAGAAAGCTGATTTTGAACATTTTAATACACTGAGAGATATTAAACTATGTGTTTGAAAAAGTAGTCATGTTCATGCTGTGGTGAAAAGATAATTTGATTAAAAGTTAAGACATTTTAAATTAGTCATATTGGATAATTAGAAAAATAACATTGACTAAATGTTGACTAAATAGGACCTTTCACTCCCACTGGAAAACCTATTAAGGAAAAAGGCTATAAACTATGGAGAAATGTTTGCTATTTGTCACTGTTTAAATAACTACCACATTGACTGAAATGTTTAAAGAACTAAATATTTTTCCACAGTTGCAGCCACCTGGTGAGTTGCTAACAGTTAGACAAAGGCAACCTTAAGGAAACATATTTATCACTACACCCCATGCAGTTCCAGTCATAAAGAGTTCAACTCCAAAGTGGATATTTCCCTTAAGCTGTAAAATTTGGTTTCAGAAAAAAGCTCCCTAGGGGAATTAAACTTTCTTTTAAAAAAAGTGATTTGAGTTTAATAGTTATTCAATTATGCAGTTGTTGAATAAACTTTTATTAAACCTACATATGCCTAACACAAGTCCAGACACTGTGGCAGTAAACAAGATAAAACTTCACATTATTATAATAGATACTTAAAATATAAACATTGCATCTACACTTGATGGCAGAGAAATTCAGAGGGACATTTTCTAATCATTTATGCAGAAGATACAAAAATTTTCTTTATTACATCTGATTCCAGTGCCAGAAACATACATAAGTGGCATTAAACACAAAATTATGACCTCCATAACAATCCATTTACTTTAAAGATAAATGAGATTGGAGATAAAATCATACTACTTTCAAATCTAAAAATGCTTTTCATTGCTTTCCCAGGTTTTGTCAAGAAAGCTTCTTATATAATTTTATTTAATGTATACACTTATTGTAGAAAATGTAAAAAATACAGATGAGTATAAATCATAAGATAAATTACCTTTGATCCAACTTCACAAAAATAACAGTTAATGTGTTAGATTTTTTCTTAATAGGTTCATCACTTAAACTATTTAAAAAATGGAAATAGAGTAAACTACCTTTGTTTTCAATATTTCTTTTTTGCATGATATAAAGAGAAAAATGAAGCCCTTTCTCACAAGCTCCAGTTCATCTTCAGGTCACTCTCAGATAGAGATAGGTATAATATTCCTGTCTTTTCTCTGAATTTACCCATCTCTCTCCATTTCTCCTTATTCTTTGTTTTCATCTCTTTACTTAACAATCTGCAAGTGTGCTTTTGTTTTTAATAATAATGGGATCATACTATGCAGGGAGAAGGCAATGGCGACGCACAGCAGTACTCTTGCCTGAAAAATCCCATGGATGGAGGAGCGTGGCAGGCTGCAGTCCATGGGGTCAAGAAGAGTCAGACACGACTGAGCGACTTCACTTTCACTTTTCACTTTCATGCATTGGAGAAGGAAATGGCAACCCACTCCAGTGTTCTTGCCTGGAAAATCCTAGGGATGGGGGAGCCTGGTGGGCTGCTGTCTATGGGGTCACACAGAATCAGACACGACTGAAGCGACTTAGTAGCAGTTAGCAGCATATTAAAAGACTCTTACTCCTTGGAAGGAAAGTTATGACCAACCTAGATAGCATATTAAAAGCAGAGACATTACTTTGCCAACAAAGGTCTGTCTAGTTAAGGCTATGGTTTTTCCAGTGGTCCTGTACAGATGTGAGAGTTGGACTGTGAAGAAAGCTGAGTGCTGAAGAATTGATGCTTTTGAACTGTGGTGTTGGAGAAGATTCTTGCGAGTCCCTTGGACTGCAAGGAGATCCAACCAGTCCATCATCCTAAAGGAGATCAGTCCTGGGTGTTCATTGGAAAGACTGATGTTAAAGCTGAAACTCCAATACTTTGGCCACCTCATGTGAAGAGTTGACTCATTGGAAAAGACCCTGATGCTGGGAGGGAGTAGGGGCAGGAGGAGAAGGGGACGACAGAGAATGAGATGGTTGGATGGCATTACCGAGTCGATGGACATGAGTTTGGGTAAACTCTGGGAGTTGGTGATGGACAGGGAGGCCTGGCATGTTGTGATTCATGGGGTCACAAAGAGTGGGACATGACTGAGCGACTGAACTGAACTGAACTCATGCATAATGGTCTGAAACAATTTTTAACGTATTGACAGTATGTTATTTCAATATGTAAAGATTCAATTTATCCTTTGTAGTGGCTACTGGTGTTCCATGGTATGGATACCTCACAAATTTATTCAACAGTTCTCTCACTGTTAAATGTCTAATTATCAATGTTTATTATTACAAAAAATGGAATAATAAATATGGAAATGCATATGAAACTTTATGGGCATTTCTGGAGTTAGTGATAGACATGGGCTATTCCTTTTGAAAATTTTAATAAAAATGTTGAAATTATATTAGAAACATTTTATTTTTCTGTTTATTCTATTCCTCAATCCTATATGTATTATTTATTAAGATTCAATTATTTATTAGGTTTTGATGTTAAATGCTACAGATATATTGTTAAATAAAATTCAATCTAAGCTGATAAAGTTTGAAGTGGGAAAATTTGGGATTTAAATAGGTAATTTTACACAGAATGGCAAACACATCATAGAAGGAAAAAAATAAAAATAAAAAAATACCTAAGCTCAGTCCAGAGGAATCAAAGAAATTCTGCTGGAAATACTTTTAATTTAGACTAGTGAGAGCTATTCAAGTGAGGTTGGGTTATAAGAAAATAACCTAATAAGAATAAAAAAGCATTTATTAGGTGGTGAAAATTCAGGGTTCCCCTTTGACTATTTCTGGGCATGATCATACTTGTTTTCACCCTAATGAGAACCCTGGGGCAGTATCCTGGAGCACCCTATATGCATGCATGCTAAGTTGCTTCACTCGTGCCTGACACTTTGTGACGCCATGGACTGTAGTCTTCTAGGTTCCTCTGTCCATGAGATTCTCCAAGCACGAATACTGAAGTGGGCTGCCACGCCCTCCTCCAGGGTATCTTTCCCACCCAGGGATCCAACCTGAGTCTCTAATGTCTCCCACATTGACAGACAGGCTGTTTATCACTAGCGCCACTTGGGAAGTCCCCTCACTTGGGTCTGACTCTTCTGATAAAAAAGGTCTTCACGTGATAACACCCTTATGGCAGAAAGTGAAGAAGACCTAAAGAGCCTTCTGATGAAAGTGAAAGAGGAGAGTGAAAAACTTGGCTTAAAGCTCAACATTCAGAAAACTAAGATCATGTTATCTAGTCCCAACACTTCATGGCAAATAGATGGGGAAACAGTGGAAACAGTTGATGACTTTATTTTGGGGGCTTCAAAATCACTGCAGATGGTGACTGCAGGCATGAAATTAAAAGACACTTACCCCTTGGAAGAAAAGTTATGACCAACCCAGACAGCATATTAAAAAGCAGAGACATTACCTTGCCAACAAAGGTCCATCTAGTTAAGGGTATGGTTTTTCCAGTAGTCATGTATGGATGTGAGGGTTGGACTGTAAGGAAAGCTGAGCACTGAAGAATTGATGCTTTTGAACTGTGATGTTGAAGAAGGCTCTTGAGAGTCCCTTGGACTGCAAGGAGATCCAACCAGTCCATCCTAAAGGAGATCAGTCCTGGGTGTTCATTGGAAGAACTGATGTTAAAGCTGAAACTCCAATACTTTGGCCACCTGATGCAAAGAACTGACTCATTGGAAAAGACCCTGATGCTGGGAAAGATTGAAGGTGGGAGGAGAAAGGCACAACAGAGGATGAGAGGGTTGGATGGCATCACCGATTCAATGGACATGAGTTTGAGTAAACTCTGGGAGTTTCTGATGGACAGGGAGGTCTGGCATGCTGCACTCCATTGGGTCGCAAAGAGTCGGACACGACTGAGCCACTGAACTGAACTGAATGTGAGCAAATATCTATTCGAAAAACAGTGAAATTAGAGCTATTGGAAGGAACACACTGGTTTTGTAGTGGTGGAGGCAGAGAAAGCTCAGTAGCTGCAAAGGGAACATCTTAGACCCTGAGATGTATTACAGTTAGAGGAACATTAATGCTATCTAACTTTCATAAGCTCCTTCACCCCCAACCTTTCTAACAAAGGAAAAACCCTGTGAGGCTCTCCCAAATGATTTCAAGTATTGTTTAAGTGACCATAGGATTACCCATCCTTCATTAGATGACTCTGACTTGACCATGATTTAATTACTACCTTCTTATCTTACTGAGAAGTATATCCTCAGTTAGTTGGGGGAGCTTCCTAGAGGGAAAGGTAGCTCATTATTTATGTATACTTCATAGTCAGTTATCCATACAATGGGGGTTATCCAATAAGAAAAAAAAATATTTAATTTTCCTTGACTTTAGCTGATACTACCAATTTGCATGACATTCAAGTCAACATCAAATCACTGACTAGGGTTATTAAGGGTGTTGAACTCACTCTGCATGCTTCCCTTGCTGGCTAAGGTAGTGACTATGAAATTACTAACACATTCTTCTGTACCTAAATTGATGCCTTGGGCAAGTGAAGAGGTTAATACACAAACTTTAGGAAGGTCAACACACAAACTTAAGGAAAAACCCACTTTGGTTTCTAAGTTAAACTCTGGTGGTTTTGGGGATTTGTTGAGCTGGTGGGGTCTGGGAACTTGACTTCGAGATCAATACTACAAGTTGGTCTCATCCTGATGCTTGAAGCATTGTTAGTAGTCTTTATCAAATGGCCTAGCAGACAAAGTGAACAGGTTTGGTTTCAGTCTCTGTTGGTCAGATTTATCAAAGTGGCCAATGCTGCTGCTGCTAAGTCGCTTCAGTTGTGTCCGACTCTGTGAGACCCCATAGGTGGCAGCCCACCAGGCTCCCCCGTCCCTGGGATTCTCCAGGCAAGAGCACTGGAGTGGGTTGCCATTTCCTTCTCCAATGCATGAAAGTGAAAAGTGAAAGTGAAGTCACTCAGTCGTGTCTGAATCTTCGCGACCCCATGGACTGCAGCCCACCAGGCTCCTCCGTCCATGGGATTTTCCAGGCAAGAGTACTGGAGTGGGGTGTCATTGCCTTCTCTGAAAGTGGCCAATAGAGTATTGTATTTATGGGAAATTCACCTGAAACCAAGACAGTGGCCACTCTACACTCTAAATCACATCTGGCATGATCCAAGGCTTCTAGGCAAACAAAAATATTCCCATCAAGGTTAACATTCCAAAAGCTTAGAAATTATCTCCCAGAAGTAAAGGTTAAAATTTTTATTATGCAATATCTCACTTTACTCTATGATTGATTCCTGTCTTCAATATGTTATGACCCAGAAAATTTAGCCATCTATGATTTTGAAAATTGGTTATCTTGTCATTGTATGATATGTCTGGTAATAGGAAACTAATTACCTCTAAGATAGATTCTTTTTATTTTGGGGAAAATTTATCATTTATATTGAGACTTCATATAACATATGATACACATTGCTTTATGTCTAGCACAGAACTTCACATGTAATTTTTGTTAAATAAAGTTATTCTAAATGAATAAGAGCACATATTGTATTTTTGCTCTACCGTGAACCAAAGTCTAATATCACATGTGACTGCATCTAGACATTTATAAAAATGGGAGCGATAAAAAGCAAAGTCTCATGAAATAAGCAAATGAGCAATGGAAGAACTTCTCTTGTTAAGAAAAGGGAGAGAAAAATCTCAACAGAATGGGATATTTTGCTAGTAGGTACATATTGCAACTTATATGAACAGCATGCTATAAATTGTGTTATACTGATAGAGAAATAATAAATCAAGAGTAAGTCAGGCAAAATAAGACTGTGTGATCTCATGATGCCTTCAAGGTAGCAGAGTTTATTTGATGGATAGCTGACCTTCCAAATATAAGGTGAAAAGAATGTACTTCTTATTGGTATTTTGCTCTATGTTTAAGCTTACTGATTTTTCTCTCTGAACCCAATTCATAGAGAATAAAATTGAGATTGTAAAATGATCTTTAGCTTAACTGCTAATTCAACTCTATTCACAAGCCAATTGAAAACTATAAAATATTTTGAGCATTGAGATGGTGACTTTGTTATCAGGCTGCCACAGTGCACTTCATTTCTCCATTTCAGTTCACTTTATAGATTCAATATTGAAAAAATACCTAAAGTTACCAGTGTCAAACTGATTATCTTTGAGTTTTCCTCATTTCCATTGCCTTTCAGAAGTTAATCTTGCCCACGCTTTTAATGTCCTGGAATCTTAATCTTGTTGAAATTTTCATGTTTTATTTCCTTGTCATTTGAGTGAGACAGTAAATTTGGAACTCGGGCTAAATCAAATCTAAGTGATGACTATGTATATCCCACATGTATGCCATCCCCTATACAGCTAAGGAATTATAAACCTACCTGTCCCATATAAGAGACATATGAATTAGATGGATTATAATCAAGGTAATATGTGTGCTGAGTTGCTCTGTCCTATCTGACTCTGAGGCACCATGTACTGTAGCCTGTTCATGGAATTTTCCTAGCAAGAATACTGGAAGGCCATTTCTTACTCCAGGAGTCTTACCGACCCAGGTATTGGATGCATGTCTCTTGCATATCCTGCATTGGTAGGCAAATTCTTTACCACTAGCGCTACCTGGGAAGCCCATAATCAAGGTAAATTTCATGTAAATTAGACATAGATGATTATATTTATCTGCTATAACAAACTAATTTTTAATCATTGAAAGAGAAAGTGAAAGTCGCTGAGTTGTGTCCAACTCTTTGCGACTCCATGGACTATACAGTCCATGGAATTCTCCAGGCCAGGATACTGGAGTGGGTAACCTTTCCCTTCTCCAGGGGATCTTCCCAACCCAGGGATCAAGCCCAGGTCTCCCATATTGCAGGCAGATTCTGTACCAGCTGAGCCACAAGGGAAGCCCAAGGATACTGGAGTGGGTAGCCTATCCATTCTCCAGAAAATCTTCCTGACCCAGGAATTGAACCAGGGTCTCCTACATGGCAGGCAGATTCTTTACCAACTGAGCTATCAGGGAAGCCCAATTTTTAATCATTAACCAATTTAATATACTATGATTTATTTTACTATTTTTGTGGCCTCTGTATATCACTTTAGAGACTGCTGCTAAGTGGCTTCAGTCGTATCTGACTCTGTGCGACCCCATAGACAGCAGCCCACCAGGCTCCTCTGTCCCTGGGATTCTACAGGCAAGAACACTGGAGTGGGCTGCCATTTCCTTCTCCAATGCATGAAAGTGAAAAGTGAAAGTGAAGTCGCTCAGCCATGTCCGACTTCTAGTGACCCCATGGACTGCAGCCTACCAGGATCCCCCATCCATGGGATTCTTCAGGCAAGAGCACTGGAGTGGGGTGCCATTGTCCTCTAGGACCCCTTTTATTCTGTACAGACTCTATAACTTCTGTAATTCTAATCTGAAGTAAATCAGAGCTGTATCATTTTACAGCAAGAGCCAAAGAAAAGAAATTAAAGTGGCCTTCGAAAATGTCTTCAGTTAGATTGTAGCTAGAACTGGTATGAGAGAGAGAGAGAAAGAAAGAAGGAAAGAGGGGAAAAGAGAGAGAGAAAGATATGATCGTGGTACATGGTGTGGTGCTGACATATAAAGTGAGGAGGAGCTCCAGAATGCTCCTAATTCAAGTCCCACATTTGGTTGAATTGATTCTTTCCATGAAGGAACTAGAGTGGATCTTTCTGCCTCATTTTTGTAAACATGGAAAACAAGGAACAGAAAGGGGACATGGCTTGACCTACGTTGTCCTGAGAAAGTGGGAGTCAAGACTGCTTGGCTGTTTAATGAGGCCACTGTTCCCTTTGTGGATCATATCTATGTTACAAATAGAATAAACTAGCTTATCAGTGCTCTGGATCTCAAAATAAAGCAGAGAGTTAAATTATTTAGTGATTCTGATCCATGTGCATTGACTAAACATGGATTATGGTCATGACAAGAAAGAACAGCTAAAAAAAAAAAACTCTGTCTAAAAATATATATTCATTTATTGAAGAAGTCAAAGTTATTTATATACTATTTAATTTTTTTACCTGTGGTGAAATATCCATAACAAAATTTACCATCTTAACTATTTTTAAGTGTACAGTTCAGTAGTATTAAGTACATTTATGTTGTTGCACAACCTCACTACTACCCATCTTCAGAACGCTTCCTTTTTCAATAATGAAACTCGATACCCATTAAAGAGGCTTCCCAGGTAGCATAGTGGTAAACAATCTGCCTGCCAGTGCAGGAGATGCAGGTTTGATCCCTGGGTTGGGAAGATCCCCTGGAAAAGGAAATGGCAACCCACTGCAGTATTCTTGCCCAGAGAATTCCAAGGATACTGGAGCCTGGTGGCCTACAGTCCGTGGGATCACAAAGAGTTGGACACGACTGAGCGACTGTGCATGCATACCTGTTAAAAATTAACTCTCCATTCCTTTTTCCCTCCAGCCCCTGGCAACCACCATTCTATTGTCTGTGTCTATGATTTTGATTATTCTATTTCATATAAGTGGAATCATACAATATTTCTCTTTTTATGGCTGGCTTATGTCACTTAGCAAAATCTTCCTCAAAGTTCATTCATTTGTAGCATATGTTAGGATTTTACTAACTTTACTTTTTAAAGGTTGCATAATATTCCTTTGCATGTATATACCACATTTTATTTACCCATTCTTCTGTGGATGGACACTTGTGTTGTTTCACATTATATCTATTGTGAATGATGCTGCCATGAACTTGGGTGTATATTAAGTCTTTAAGAATCTGCTTTAAATCTTTTGGATATATGCAGAAGAGGAATAGCTGAGTCATGTGGTAAATCTTTTTAAAATTTCTTGAATGTCACCATACTCTTTTCCATAGTGCTGTCCCATTTTAAATTCCTACCAACAGGGCACAAGTGTTCTAATTTCCCCATATTCTCACCAAAACCTGTTATTTTCACTTTTTGTTAGTAGCCACCCCAATAGGTGTGATGTACCTCATGTAGATGGTTTTTAAAAAAAAATACTTTTGATGAAAAAACAATACTTTCCTGGGTCAACTTCTCCAAATTTAAACTTCTAGAAGAAATTTCTGTCGTTTGTTATCAATTAAAAAAATTTTTTTTGCAGTCCTGATCTTTCAATTAGATATCTTTCCTGCCTACAATGAAATACAAGGATTTGGTTTTTTTCCTTTATTATAGACACACATGCACATGTACACACACACATTGTCCCTTTACCCTTTTTCTGGTTAAGTTTATGTCTCCAATTTTGTTTACAGCAATTAAAAGTTTACATTATTTATTATTTTTCTTTATAGCAATAGGTAAAGTTTACATTATTAATACGATGTAAATATTTTCACAGCTGAGTCAGATAATGTGAAAAGAAAGTGTTAGTTGCTCAATTGCATCTGACTCTTTGAGACCCCGTGGGCTATAGCCCACCAGGTTCCTCTCTCCATAGCATTTTCCAGGAAAGAATACCAGAGTGGCTTGCCATTCCCTTCTCCAGGTGTTTTTCCTGACCCAGGGATCAAACTCTGGCCTCCTGCAATTCAGGCAGATTCTTTATCATTTACATGGCACTCACTATCCCCAGGTTATGTATCCGCAGATATGGAGAGCTGACTAAGGGATTTGAGCATCCATGGATTTTAGTTTGTATAGGGTGTTTTGGAACCAGTCCCCTGTGGATTCAAAGGGGCAACTGTATTTTATTTCTCACCCAAACTTTTGATTTCCTTGGAATTAATAACTGGGACATTTTTGTTTGTTTAATTTCATAAGAATTGGTTGTGGTTCATTATCAAACTCTCACAGAAACATAAATCTCTAAGAAAAATTTGCTGAGTACCTGCTAGATTGCTAGGTACTGCTCTGAGAATCTGCAATATAACAGATACAACAGTATCCCATAAAAAGCTACTTGACCATTTGGAGCTTACTTTCTGGTGGGTGAGACAGATAATAAACACTACTATAATAAACAAATGTACTACCAATAATGTCAAAAGGTCTGGAAACTGTGGGGGAAAAACAGGTAAGCATAATCGGTAGAATGCAATTTTGGGTATTAATAGGGAGTTGGGACAGGCCTCCTTGGAAAGCCAAATTTGAGAAGATGTGAAAGGAGTGCAGACTTCAAAGTAGATAGTGAAATAAGGAAGGATGCTGGCATGTTGGAGATACACGTGTAGCAAGAATTGAGGAAGTGAGGTGGTGAGGGGTAGGAGATGAAGTTAGGAAATGGAGCCCACCTAAGAGTTTGTCTTTCATTCTGAGGGAAAGAAGCTTTTAAGTCTTGAGCAGAGAAGTCATAATCTGATATCTGTTTTAAAAGAATCTTCTGTGACAACCTAGAGGGGTGGAATGGGGTGGGAGGTGGGAAGGAGGTTTAAGAGGGAAGGGACATATGCATATCTGTGGCTGATTCATGATGATATGTGACAGAAACCAATACAATATTGAAAAGCAATTATCCTCCAGTTAAAAATAGATAAATTTAAATTAAAAAATACAATAGTAAATAAAAAGAATCTTCTTAGCTGCTGTGTTGAGAAAAATAGGTATTATTTGGAGAGGAGGTCAGAAGACGGCAGGGTAGAATAGGAAGAAGAATTAAGTGGCAGTTACAGTGAGTCAGACGAGATTCTTGGTGGTTCTGTTGTTCACATACATCAGGAACTCTGTGCATTTTGTGTTTTTCTTTAATCATTTTGCCAGTACTTTTGCAGCTTCCTGGGTGGCACTAGTGGTAAAGAACCAACTTGCCAACGCAGAAAACAACAGAGAGGTGGGTTTGATCCCTGGGTCAGGATCATGTACTTTAAAAAAAAAATGACTTTCCTCGCCTCTTTTTCAAAAACCTACTGAAATATTTGTTTCACAGAAATGGAATCATCAAGAAAGAAGAAGACTTTGAATAGTAAACGGTACATCCATTGAAGGCAAAGGGCATCCTGTTGATGATGGTGAACAGAAATTCCAGTCAAGAACACATATGTGAAGCAGTCCATTCAGACTGGCTTAATGAAGGCCAGGAGGGCTGTGTGTGCTCAGTCATGTTCAGCTCTTTGTGACTCTATGGATCATAGCCCGCCAGGCTCTTATGTCCATGGGAGTCTCCAGGAAAGAATACTGAAGTGACTTGCCATTCCCTCCTCCAGGGAATCTCAACAGAGGAATAGAAACTATAAAAAAGAATCAATTTGAAGCCTGAAAATATTTTTATTACAGTCTCACATTCAATAGCTACCTTGAGTAAACAATTCTAAATAGAAAATTAACTCCTTTTAGAATTTTGAAGAGATTGTTACTTTGCCTTCTGACTTCCAATGTTGAATTTTCATATCATAGCAATGGGACCCCGGTGTGACTCTTTTACACCTCCTCTCTTCCATACTGTATTTTTAAAGACAAGAAACAAATGTTTTAATCTCTGGGAAATCTTCTAGTATTATTTATTCTTTATTAATTCCTTTCTCTATGTTTTCCCATTTATTTCTGTTTGAAAATTTATTTAGATATTAGACCTCCTCTACATTTGTAATATTCATATTCCTATTTTATAACTTTTTATTTGGTTCATATCTTTACAAATCTCCTCATACTCATGCTCATGTCAACTGAAGATAATGTTTCCTTTTTTACTGAGGATAATTTTTTAAAAATTTAAAGATTTTTACAAACTCATACTTAACACCAATTTACTCATTCTACCATCTGGTCCCATCTGTTTTGCCTGTCATCTGTGCTATGGATGTATTACCCATACTTCTATCAAAGACTCCATATCCTTTCACATACTTAAAGATGCCAGTCAATTCTCTGTCAATTCTCCAATATTTTGCCTATATAATTTTTTAATTTTCCACAGGATTATTATTATCAGTGTATTATCACACGACAATTTACCTCATCTTAAAATGGCTTGATCCTACTATCCACTCCCACTGACCACTCATTTTCTCTGCCTTTACAGGAAAAAAAAAAATCTTGGAAAAATTGTCTACACTCATTGCTCCATTTTCCCTTACCTCCTTCTTTCTGAAACCCATGCAAATTTGGCCTTTGTTGCTAATAAGTCACTTTTTGCACTTGTTACCACTGCTGTTGTTATCAGTGACCAACTTTTTTATAATCTCAAAGGTCAGTAATTAGCATCTTTTAATACACAATATTAGTTATCTTATTTATGGCATTGCCCACCAAAATGTAATCTCCATGAGGGAAGAATACAGGTCTATTTTGTTCACTGATTTAGAACAGTAGTTTTCATTATCTTTAATTAACATTTGTTAAAATAATTGGATATATTACCTCCTTTAATATCTCTGTGGATGTTAATTATCAATTTGCTTCATTTTTTCTAAGCTGTTTACACTTTATTTCATTATTAGCCAGTTAATTCATTCATTTATCCATTTGTTTCATGCCTTTCATGTGGAATGCTTTCTTTAAAAGTTTCATGATCTATGACTCTAAATCGAATACAATTAAGAAGCAAATAACTAAAAATCTTATTGGCCTAGAAATGTCCCGATTTTACCAAGTAGCTCTGTTTAGACCATTCCTCACACAGCAAAATCAAAGAAACTGGAGGGATGTTTACATTTGCCAGGAAAGAAAGACTTTGAGTGCAGCAGCTCTCACATTCAGGTTGAGCTCTGATCTGTGTGTGTTAGTCGCTCAATCATGTCCGACTCTCCAGGCTCCTCTGTCCATGGAATTCTCCAGGCAAGAATGATGGAGTGGGTTGCCATTCTCTT
The DNA here is from genome assembly GCF_029407905.1 of Bubalus kerabau. Taxonomy (NCBI): domain Eukaryota; kingdom Metazoa; phylum Chordata; class Mammalia; order Artiodactyla; family Bovidae; genus Bubalus; species Bubalus kerabau. The sequence goes on from NC_073629.1 coordinate 71,734,932, forward strand.
CTCCAGGGGATCTTCCCAACCCAGAAATCAAACCCCAATTTCCCTGCACTACAGGCAGATTCTTTACTGTCTGAGCCACCAGGGAAGCTGGAGCTCTCTTCTATGTGTGCATAAAAAAGACTCCAAGCAGCCCAGCAAAGGTTAAAATAACTAATTAGAAATCAAGTTTATAGTCTAAGTTAATTGTATGCTAAAACCAAACAAAACAAAAATCAATATTGGGAACAGAAAAGAATCCAGAGCTTCTTCAACACAATACTCACCATGCCCAGGACATAATCACAAATTACTAGATTCATTAAAAAATAATAAAATACAACCAATCTTCCAAACAAAGGTAATAAATAAAGACTAACCCCTAGATGGCAAATTTAAGAGAAAAGCATTTTAAAACAGCTGTTATCACCGTATTCAATGATATACAGCAAAACATGCTTAAGATCAATGAACAAATATGAAATCTCAACAGAGGAATAGAAACTATAAAAAAGAATCAATTTAAAATTCTACAATTGAAAAGTAAATGAAATAAAAATGTTTGGATAGGCTTAAAAGATGAAGTATAAATTATATTATCTAATTTGAAGAAATAGAAAAAAAAAAGTATTGACCCCCATAAATGAATGGAGCATGAAGTATCTGGTAAAATCAAAATTTCCAATATATAAGCATTTCAAATCCCAGAATGAAAAGATGGAAAAAAGGAACAGAAAAAATATTTGAAAAAGCAACTCCTGAAAATTTCCCAAATTTAGTAAAAGTAATAAATTTACAGATTCAGAAGGTCACTGGCCCTAAAACAGTATAAATACAAAGTAAATTACATTTTAGTCAAAATAAGATAATAAAAAAAAAACCCACTGAGCCTGACCACGCGATCCAGTGGGATAAGTCAATGTGTGTGAAGAACAGCACCGGTGTGGAGATCAAGCGAATAATGGCTAAAGCCTTCAAGAGCCCCCTGTCCTCTCCTCAGCAGACACAGCTCCTTGGAGAGTTGGAAAAGGACCCCAAACTTGTTTATCATATTGGCCTCACTCCAGCCAAACTTCCTGACCTAGTGGAAAACAATCCTCTAGTTGCTATAGAAATGTTGCTGAAGTTAATGCAGTCAAGTCAGATCACTGAGTATTTTTCAGTTCTGGTCAATATGGATATGTCATTACATTCGATGGAAGTTGTAAATCGACTAACCACAGCTGTTGATCTACCTCCTGAATTTATTCACCTTTATATATCCAATTGCATTTCTACCTGTGAACAAATTAAGGATAAATATATGCAGAACCGTCTGGTGCGTCTAGTGTGCGTCTTTCTGCAGTCCCTGATCCGTAACAAGATCATCAACGTGCAGGACTTGTTTATAGAAGTGCAGGCCTTCTGCATCGAGTTCAGTAGGATCCGTGAGGCCGCGGGCCTCTTCCGGCTGCTGAAGACCCTGGACACCGGAGAGACGCCTGCCGAGACCAAGGTGTCCAAGTGATACCTCTTGGGACCTCCCGTTCACTGTTCAGCTGTGCTGTGCTTTCCTTTTTAAAACTGTCCAGACCCATGATTGCCTGGTTTAATGCACATAAACATCACTCTCTCCAAAAAAAAAAAAAAAAAAAAAAGACAAAATCTGAAAGCAGAGAAAAAGCATACATTAGAACAAGGGACAACAATTTCAAAGCCATGTATTTCCTGTCAGAAACAATAAGGGTCAAGACAGTGGAACTAATCATGACAGTGGAACATCCTGAGGGCTAAAAAAAAGTAATGTCTATATTTGTGGACATTAATAATATCCTTCAACTGTAAAAGCATAATAAGGTATATTTAAATGAACAAACTTTATAAAATTAATTGCCAGAAGATCTGAATTAAAGGAATATGTTCTAAATGGACACATATATTCAGAAAGGAATGAGGTGCACCAGTAATTATGATTATGAATATAAAACATTATATTTGTGAATTTAAAATTATATTTATACTTATAAAATATTTTTCTTAATTTATTTGACGTACATATGAGTGTTTAAAATAAAATATACAACTTGTATTAAGCAGATTAAAATATATAGCCTTATAAAACGAAACTATAACATAAATTACGTGGAGAGTGGTAAACGGAGTGAAATTCTTGCCTGCATGCGTGCTAAGTCGCTTCAGTCATGTCCGTGTCCGTGTCCGACTCTTTGAAACGCTATGGACTGTAGTCCCCCAGGCTTCTCCATCCATGGGATTCTCCAGGCAGGAATATTGGAGTGGGTTACCATTTGCTTCAGGGGATCTTCCCAACCCAGGGACTGAACCCTGGGCTTTTAAATCTCCTACGCTGGCAAGCGGGGCTTCCCTGATGGCTCAGACGGTAAAGCGTCTGACTGCAATGCGGGACACCCCGGTTCTATTCCTGGGTCAGGAAAATCCCCTGGAGAAGGAAATGGGAATCCACTCCAGCACTCTTGCCTGGAAAATCTCATGGACGGAGGAGCCTGATAGGCTATAGTCCATGGGGTCGCAAAAAGTCAGACACGACTGAGCGACTTCACTTCACTTCACTTCACGTCTACGCTGGTAGACTGGGTTTTTACCTCTAGCGCCGTCTAGGGGGTGGTAAACGGAACTGTTGGTGAACTGTACAATACCAACTCTTAAGCGGACTGTGAAAGGTTGTATATTATAACCCTAGATGGTGTAAGTGAAACTTTTATATGTTGGCGGTTGAAGCATAAACTGGCATAACTACTTAAGAAAATTGCTTGAAATACCTAAAACAATGAATCATATGTTTATCTTATGGCCCAGAAATTACACAGCCAGTTTTATTTCCAAAGGAGAGAAATGCATTTGTCCACTAAAAACATGTACAAGAACATTCATGACCACTTTTTTCTTAGTAGTTATATACAAATTGTAAATAACAAATGTCCAATGCCAGCAAAATTTAAAAAATATAGTATATTAATAAAAAGGAACACTACAGAACAATAGAATGGATAAATTTCAATCACATGTAACAAGGTGGGTTTCATAGACATTGTATTGAACAAATGAGACCACATATAAAAGAGAGCGTATCATCTAATTTCATTTGTATGAAGTTCTAGAATAAGCAAAACTAATCTATTGTAAAAGAAGTCAGTACAGTACCTTCCTTTGCAGATAGACAAGTAATAAATTGGATACCAGGGGATACCAGGAAACATTTTGATGTACTCAGTTCAGTTCAGTCGCTCAGTTGTGTCCGACTCTTTGCGACCCCATGAACCGCAGCGCCAGGCCTCCCTGTCCATCACCAACTCCCGGAGTCCACCCAAACCCATGTCAATGAGTCGGTGATGCCATCCAATCATCTCATCCTCTGTCGTCCGCTTCTCCTCCTGCCCTCAGTCTTTCCGAGCATCAGGGTCTTTTCAAATGAGTCAGTTCTTTGCATCAGGTGGCCAAAGTACTGGAGTTTCAGTTTCAACATCAATCCTTCCAATAAACACCCAGGACTGATCTCCTTTAGGATCGGTTGGGAGAATCCAAGGGACTCTCAAGAGTCTTCTCTAATACCACAGTTCAAAAGCATCAATTCTTTGGTGCTCAGCTTTCTTTATAGTCCAGCTCTCACATCCATACATGACTACTAGAAACGTCCTATATTATCTTTTAAAACTTGATTCATAAAAGATAATCAGATGTAGTTACCACAATCATATTTTAATATTTTTGCAGATAAAAATTCACATTATCATATATATCATTTAGATGAAATAATAAATATTGTTATTTATCTACTAAGAGTTAATGGTAACCTTGACTTTCAAAAGTTATTAATTATATTCTACCAATAGTAACAATAAATTCTCAAATCTGAATTTTGATGAGTTAACATTTATTTAGGAAGTTAAATTGTAATTTCCCATTTCAAAGGACCTAGAACCACTTTTTCCTACATAATTGCTTAAATATAGAAGTCAGTGTAAAAACAGAGTAATGAAAAAAATAATCATTTCTCTTTTAATCATGTGCACTTATAGGTATTAGGTATTAACATAATCTTATATATGAGAAGAAAATTAGTTTATTGCCTTAATAATTACATTTTAGTACTTATTATATGTAGTCTGAATTATAATCATATGGATCAAGTTTGCCACATCATGCCTTAGTTCAAAATGGTATCATTAGGTCCCTAATAGGAAATAGAGAGAGAATGTATGACTGAGTGTTTCCATTTATAACAAAACAAGACCAATTCCATAAGGTTGTCAGTTGTTATCACACAACTTCATTGAAATCTGCCGTCATCAATTATTTGTAATCTATTTTGAATTTTGGTTTTGTTTCAAATTTTCATATAAAACTTTTAACCATGTCTTGTAAATCAATAAATTAGAAACTAAATGCTGTCTTTTTCATTTATCTTTTGTTTGTTTTTGTTTGATAAGCAGGGCAGTAAAACCAAGGGAAGTGTGATTGAATGAGACAAAGTCACCAACTTTGTGAAAAATATGGCTAAATTCATACTTTATCCTCTTATTAATCATTTTATTTAGGCTGTTAAATATAAAGGCTTATAAAATTTAAGAAAATATAGTCTTCATGATATTAGTTGATAATAAGAATTTCATGTCTTTTTTTTTTAAAGAAATATACATCCTAGGCATTTTTCTAACATCGATAAAGAATAGATTCATCATTTCTTGTGTTAAAAATATTGGTAAATTTCATTATCTGGCTAACTTATCATGCATCTGCACTTGGGAAAGAATGCAGCAGGTGTTCCATTTCATGGCCATCATTGCATAAATATGACTAAATTTTCATTCTCTGTGAAGAAAATGACAATACATTTGTAAATGGATAAACAAGATATCTTTGAAAGAACCTGTAGCAAATCCTTTTGATCTTCAACAGAATTAATCAAAATATTTTTGCTTTTTTCCACTGATATGGTGACTTGAAATGAGTGCAAATGAATTACTTTCTTTCATTCACAATATTTATTAGTCTGTAATTCTAAAGTACCAACTTTTATAATTCACCTGAAAAGAAGGCAGCAATGAGCAAAGTACGTGCCTTCCCTTCAAAGCCCTTCCAATTTGATGGGGTTGGACACTGCTATATTTTAAATGGATAATTAACAATGACCTACTGTATGTAGCACAGGGAACTCTGCTCAATGTTATAAGGCAACCTGGACTGGAGGGAGTTTGGGGAAGAATGGATACGTGTATAGGTATGGCTGAGTCCCTTTGCTGTCCACCTGAAACTGTCACAACATTGCTAATCAGCTGTACTTCAATACCAAATAAAAATGTTTAATAATAAAAGGAAAGACAAAGTAGTTACAGTATGATAGTGTGGAAGTAAACCATGGGGCTAAAGTGAAACATATCCCTAAATGACACAAAACACATAACAGAAGATCATGGGCTCAATTAATCTTTAAGTTTGTTTAAGTTCCTATATTGATTGAGAGCGATAGTTGATATAATATGCTATGCAGTTGGTTTCAAAATGATAGATTCTTTAAAAGTCAATTTGTTGCTATTTAATAGAATAGACTCATTGACATTGGATCATACTTTACCTCACCCTGTACTTTTCTTGGCTTCTAACATTTTCCTTCTGAAATTTCTGTCCTATTTACAAGAGTTTATCTTACCTTTCATTTTTTTCCTAAACACTTCAAATCTGTCATCTTAAAGAACTCCATATAATTATTTTTAACTTTCTCAAGTAGAAGTTGACCAAAAAGTCAGTTTTTTTTTCTGACATGATGCTGATACTTCAAGGTCACTTTAAAAAATTTTTTTTTCTAAAACAGCTAGTCCAATTAATGTATTACATAAGACTACGTTCCCCTTCCCACTTTCCATCATCTTCGCTCATGCATGCAGGTGTCCAAGGTACTCACTTTCCTTTGATGAGGACTTCGGCACTTATTTCAAAAGCTCCCTCTACCCCATTCCTGTTGTCATTTTGGACTGTTTTTAAATCCAATGATGTGAGTTATAAAACCCATTTTTAAACCAATATGTAATATTTATGTACTGAGCATTGTGTAAATCATTAGAAATACAGAGCTGATTATTTCAGAGCCTCCAGCTTCAGGAGCTCATATTGTGAGACAAACAAGTGAGCCAAAGAGTTATGGTACAATCTTTCATTAAATATAAAACAATTTTGTTTGAAAGCCTGTGGATAGAAAATCTAAATAATTCTTACTTAATAAAGTAAGACATATGCCATTTTATAACCTTGACTCCAGTCTAGCCCATTAATCTGATTTCCATATCTTCGTTTACTAATCTCTGAATTTCTCTGCTTACCACCCAGCAGAACTCCAGACTTTATCCTCATCGAATTTCTCTCCATTCTTTAAACTTGCAATGGTTTTTGTATTTCTGTGCTGTTTTTCATAAGGTTCCATCTGTCTGAAATATCTACCATCCTCCTTGGCCATCTGTCAAACTCCTGTTCATACATTCTAGCTTAAAAATTAACTATCAGATGAAAATTTCCCTGATACTGCGAAGAGGTTGTAAAAATCGACTCGTCTGTTCTCCCATGCCCTTTGTGTGTACCTGACATCATACATTATAGTAATTTAAAATGCCATCTCTTTAACATGTCTCTAAGCTCCTAGAAGGCAGAGTCTGAATATATATACTTAGTAGTTGGCACATAATAAGTGATCAAAAGTTTTTTTTTTATGAAATAAAGATTGACACATAAAAGAGAGAAGATACTAGAGAAATTCACATCAAAGGAAAGGTTTTATTTTATTCCCGTGATGTTTCTTAGATGCAACTTTCCTGTTAATAATTGATAAATTTTTAAGTGTAATGAAAATTACCTTTAAGGTCTTTCACTTGTCTAGACATCTTTATTAGTCAGGTAAGCTAACTTCTATCAGGAGCAAGCCTCAAATTAAGAGTACTTAACACAATAAATTTTACGTTTTGTTCATATAAATTCCCATTCTGGTGTTCCTATTAAGTAGTTTTACAAGGTGGCCCTATTCCATGTGGTGTCTCTCACAAACCCAGGCTTCATGCAGCTTATGAATTTGCCATCTGTAAAATATGGTTTCTAAATGTGTTGACAACGGAAGAAGAGCTCCTCTTCCATTTTCCTTCTAGCTAATATCTCAGCCAGAAACTGTCACCTATCAATTCTGCTCATATTTCATTGGCTAGAATTAGTTTCTTGACACTATCTAGATACAAAGGATTGGGAGATATTCCCAGCTGCAACTTATACTATAGAGATTACGAATATCAGTGGTCCATTAGCCTTCTGTGTTTCACAAGTGAACTGGCTTAAATAACTGTAAATAGTAATTATTAGGCTGAAGCTAGGATTTAATGATAGATGAGAATTTGAACCCACTAAAATATGCATCTGTAGATGACTAAAGAAGAGGCATAATTAACTATGGATTGAATAAACTATTTTGAAAATGTTCTCTTTAATTTGGATAGGACCTTAAATTTTATAATAGATAATTTAATAGACCAAGAAAATACACAACAGTGACTGGTTCCCTGAATTTTATTGTTGTTTTAGAGGAAATATGTTTTAGGTCATGATCCAGCATAAAACATGTAGGTTTTCTTTAAAGTTCAGAAAATTGATACAAGGAATTGGAATTTTTGGCTTCCCTGGTGCCTCAGATGGTAAAGAATTCACCTGCAATGTAAGAGACCCGAGTTTGATCCCTGGGTTGGGAAGATCCCCTAGAGGAAGGAGTGGCTACCCTCTCCAGTATTCTTGCTTGTAGAATTCCACAGACAGTGGAGCTTGGTGGGCTGCAGTCCATGGCCTCTCAAAGAGTCAGACATGACTGAGCAACTAATACTCACTTTTCGTTGGAATTTTGTCTTGCCCTTAATCCAAGTGATCTAAGTCTCTGTGGAAAGCTGATTTCATGTGCAGTTGCTCCTCATGTATGATTTCTGTTCTTCTGTGACAAATGGGCTCACAATTCTGTCTCAGTTATAATAAAATGAGAGTTTGAGTATTTTGGTTTTGAATCCAAACTTGCAGATACATGGCAAACTAGAGTTGATAGCCAATATTACTATTTTTGCCAAAATGTTTATTGATTATTGTCTATATGTCACAAAATTACAAGGCACTAGACCTTTGCAAAATCTCAGTTAGATGAAATTATATGAGATTATTTTCTGTAGGATATACAAAATCCCCTTTTGTATGCTACTATTAATTTTTCTTACTACCACTGTATCTGCCTACCAGTGCAACCTGAACATATGGTAATCATTTTATATATTAACAGATGTTTATTGTGTATTTGTTTCTTGTGCAAATCTTAGTACTGGGTATGAAGAATACAAAGATTAACAAAACTTTTTGTTAACTTCCAGTATGCAGTATTTCTCAAAATTAATTGACACAGTCTCTTATTAAAACAAACAAACAAACAAACAAACAAACATGTTTTAACTTACCAACACTCCAAGGAACTTTCAGTTCAGTTCAGTTACTCAGTCGTGTCTGACTCTTTGTGGTCCCATAGACTGCAGGCTTCCCTGTCCATAACCAACTCCCGGAGCTTGCTCAAGCTCATGTTCATCTAGTTGGTGATGCCATCCAACCATCTCATCCTCTGTCGTCCCCTTCTCCTCCTGCCTTCAATCTTTCCCAGAATCAGGGTCTTTTCTAAGGAGTCAGTTCTTTGCATTAGGTAGTCAAAGTATTGGAGCTTCAGCTTCAGCATCAGTCCTTTCAATGAATATTCAGGACTGACTTCTCTTTAGGATTGACTGATTTGATCTCCTTGCAGTCCAAGGGACTCTCAAGAGACTTCTCCAATACCACAGTTCAAAAACATCAATTCTTCAGTGCTCAGCTTTGTTTATAGTCCAACTCTCACATCCATACATGACTACTGTAAAACCATAGCCTTGACTAGACAGACATTTGTTGGCAAAGTAATGTCTCTGCTTTTTAATATGTTGTCTAGGTTGGTCATAGTTTTTCTTCCAAGGAGCAAGCGCTTTTTAATTTCATGGCTGCAGTCACCATCTGCTGTGATTTTGGAGCTGAAGAAAATAAAGTCTGTCACGGTTTCCATTGTTTCCCCATCTATTTGCCATGAAGAGATAGGACCAGACGCCACGATATTTTTTTTTTTTTTTCGAATGTTGAGTTTTAAGCCAACTTTTTCACTCTCTTCTTTCACTTTCAAAAAGAGGCTCTTCAGTTCCTCTTTGCTTTCTGCCATAGGGGTGGTGTCATCTGCTTATCTGAGGTTATTGATATTTTTCCCAGCAATCTTGATTCCAGTTTGTGCTTCATCCAGTCTGGAATTTCACAAAATGTACTCTGCATATATGTTAAATAAGCAGGGAGACAATATACAGCCTTGGTGTATTACTCATGACACAGTTTAGGAAATATTATATTTATATATAATATAACAGATACAATTGAATTAATCTTATCCTTTTAGCAGGATAAGAATGGGTTTCAGAATGCGATGCAACTTAGTTTGAATTCTTCCTTTGCCATGTTGTATCTATCTAATTTAAAGTATATTTCCTAATCTCTCTAAACATCATGTTCTCAAACCATAAAATAAAATTGTTGTTACAGTTAGTTAAAGAACATGTGAGAAATAATTGTGCAGAACCCAAATGTACAGCAGTTCTTTAATAAATGTTAATTTATTTTCACTTCAGCTTTTAATTTTTTTTCAAATCAAAATAAGAAAGGTTTAAAGACTTGATGTTAGTCACTAGATTATGAACAGAATCTCTACCTCTTAAAATACAGGAAAATATAACTGTATTCACCCAGTAATAACAGTAGGTCATCTGCAAGATATGAACATGTAGCTTTCGTGCTTCACAATATGAATTATAAGGAAGTAGCCTTCCTAAATTGCTAAAAATATTTCCATTACATTCATACATCAATCCAAATGCTTAATAATGTAAAGGAACAGTGTAGTTTAACTTCAGAGAAGATTGCCTGTACCTTGCAACAGTGAAATAATCATGCTCAGAGATCAGATAGAATATTTTGTTTATTTATCTCAACAATAGAACAACTTACTGGTAAGAAAAATAATAGGTGAATATTCAGTTTTGCATCTTGAAAAAATAATAGCTTGTGAAGTGATGGTTTTTTATCCTCTACCCTATCTTTCATCTTTTTATTCATACATTCTTCCAGTTATTCAGTAAACTTTGTTGAGTATCTACTGTTTTCCAGAAATTTTACTAGGCATAGGAGTCAGTTATAAGCAAAAATATGTATGGTTCTCAACCTTGTGAAAATTTAATTTATTCTATTAGAATTAACTAATAGTGATATATAACATCATTGATCTTAATTATTTTTAGCAATTGTATAAGATAGGCACTATTATTATCTTGATTTTGAGTCTATTGAAGTGAAGTAGGGCTATGATGAAATCACAGAGTAACCAAGTGCTGCAACACAGGCAGTTTGCTCTAGAGTCTACACGCTTAAGCCCCATGATACACCGCTTTCATCAGTACAAAGATACATCACTACAGGGCCTAATGAAAGCCACCTGGAGATTTTTAATCTTATCTGGTAGATGTGTAGTACTCACTTATTGATAAAGATTTTTGAAATTAAGTAATAATAAAGATTCCAGTTTTTAGAGAGCCATCTATAGAAATATAAAAGTGCCCTTTTACAGGGTACAGAGTTTCAGGCCTCAAGGGCTTTGCTTCAAAGTTGAGTATGAATTTCAAGAAATAAACTCACATAAAATAGTTTTAGTTATACTACATTAGATATGTTGGGTTGCTCTGTTCCACTTAGCTCCAAATGTAACATTATATTTTCAAAACCATTGCTGTGCCATCATTTTTTTACTCTCCCTCTAAAATTCCTAGAAGTTGATATGCTTCCAATATGACAGATGCAGCAAAATGACTAACTATTTTAGGAGAAAACTATTATAAATACATAAAAAGAAGAGCAATTCATTTTGTATTTTATTTGCTATTTCCTATAGGTTATAACACTAGTGTTTATGATATGATTGGTTATTTTCAAGGACAGAGAAGATATTCACTACCTAATGGGTTTCATTTTTTTACTTTCTTTCAATTCCATTGTTTTAACAACAACAACAAAAAATGTATATTTTAGAAAACAAATAGACTTCAGGAAACAACTCTTTAAGAAATGTATTATTGTGAGACTCAAAATAACAATAATATAAATCAATATTCTATTGCCAGCATGGAAAACATTAAAGTCTGATTTACACTTATTTTCATATTGTTTCATCACCAACTCCCGGAGTTCACTCAGACTCACGTCCATCAAGTCAGTGATGCCATCCAGCCATCTCATCCTCTATCGTCCCCTTCTCCTCCTGCCCTCAATCCCTCCCAGCATCAGAGTCTTTTCCAATGAATCAACTCTTCGCATGAGGTGGCCAAAGTACTGGAGTTTCAGCTTTAGCATCGTTCCTTCCAAAGAAATTCCAGGCCTGATCTCCTTCAGAATGGAACTGAAGATAGTAATAAAATATTACTAGATATACAAAAATTTTTTTGTTATTCTGAAATTGATATTTTACCCTCCCTAATAAATATTCTATTTTTGCCATGTATTTAACCAAACATTTTTTTTTGTTTGTTTCTATCAAGTAGAATATCAATGCAATAAATTTTCTGGAATATTTACTAATTATAGCAAAAAATAAAAATAAACAACAAAACCCAAACATGTTCAACTAGTGTATAATTCTTACAAAATTATTTCTCCCTTCTTGACTAAATATTCCAGGGTACTAGGTAAGGGAAGATTTGTCATTTTATAGTCAATATTTTATTTTCTGTGTGTGTGAGTGAGTGTGTGAGTGAAGTCGCTCAGTCGTGTCCAACTCTTTGCAACCCCATGGACTGTAGGAGCCTACCATGCTCCTCTGTCCTAGATAAGCTCTAAATATTAAGTTGACTCCAGACAAATATTTATTTTGACTTTTGGTATTATTTTAATAAATATAGAATATTTTTCTTCAATTTATTTTGCATTGTGTCAGGAAGGAAGAAATTTTCCTCTACGCTTCTAGGTTCTTCTGCCTGGTCTAAGAATTAAACTGACATGAGAAAGATTAGCGAAAGAAAATCAAAGTTTAAAACCATGTAAACATGGGAGAGATCTCAGAAAACTGAGTAACTTGTCAAAATGGCTGAAACTCTCACCTTAAATATCATCTTCAGCTAAAGGCAAAAAGATGTTGGGAGTAGTGGTTTGAGACCTCAGAAGGAAGAAAGGCAATTGTCATGGAAATAAAAAAGTAAATGCTTTGTAAACAAATGTTTTCTGGGCCTTGCAGAGACAGTCGGACACAGAGGGATTTTAACAGACTTTACTAGGTTCCACATGTAATTTTGGGAAGATCCCCTGGGGGAGGGCATGGCAACCCACTCGAGTATTCTTGCTTGGAGAATTCCATGGACAGATAACCCTGGCAGGCTACAGTCCATGGGGTTACAGAGAGTGGGACACAACTGAGTGACTAACACCTAACTGGTACAAGAGTTATCTGTGGTGATATCTCCCTTCTTGGAACAGGTCCTCTATCTTCATTCCTTAGGCAGTTAGGGGGAAGGTCAAAGTTTCTTCCTGAGTCTTTTGGACCTTGATTGTTTTCAGTTTGAAATAATCCCTATGTCAAAGAGACATTTTTGAAGTGGCAAATTTTATCTCCTATAATAACATAGGGACAATAACATAAGCATATTTTATTTAATTTATATGGAGCTTTTACAAGTCTAATAGCCTCTTTCTATCTTGGTTTGCTTAGTTTGAAAGAAGAAAGATAATGCCTAACTTTGTATATATTTATAATTAGAAATAGTTTGAAGAAAGTGCCTGGAATATAGTAGGCACTCAATAAATGGTAGCTAAATTTAAAATGCCAAAAATTCTTTGAGACAGATTTTTGTGAATAAATTGTGTCTAACTCTTTGTGGGAACCCATGGAACTTAGCCCACCAGGCTCCTCTGTCCATGGGATTTTCCTGGCAAGAATACTAGAGTGGGTTACCTTGCCCTCCTCCCGACCCAGGGATCAAACCCATATTTTCTGTGTCTCCTGTATTGGATGTGGATTCTTTAACCTGCTGAGCCATCAGGGAAATCCAATTATATGTATGGGTGTATATATATATATATATATATATATATATATATATATATATATATATACTGGAGAAGGCAATGGCACCCCACTCCAGTACTCTTACCTGGAAAATCCCATGGACGGAGGAGCCTGGTAGGCTGCAGTCCATGGGGTCACTAGGAGTTGGACACGACTGAGCGACTTCACTTTCACTTTTCACTTTCATGCACTGGAGAAGGAAATGGCAACCCACTCCAGTGTTCTTGCCTGGAGTATCCCAGGGGTGGGGGAGCCTGGTGAGTTGCCATCTCTGGGGTCACACAGAGTCGGACACGACTGAAGCGACTTAGCAGCAGCAGCAACAGCATATATATATGAAGGAAATGGCAACCCGCTCCATTATTCTTGCCTGGGAAATCCCAAGAACAGAGGAGCCTGGTGGGCTGCAGTCAATGGGGTCCCAAAAGAGTCGGACCGGACTCAGGGAATAAAACAAAACAACTACATGTATATGTACTTATCATAATGAATCTTTAACATGAATATGGCAATAATTTTTATCCTACTGGATATCTGGATACCCATCGTTATTTAGTTAATTGTGCCAGATTGCTTTCCTAAGTACATCCTCAGTACTCTTTGAGCTGTTTTATCTATGAGTATTTAGTCACTACTAAATGATTTGTGTCTTAGAGGCTTTTAACTCAGTCTTTTGGGCAGTTAAGAGGTTCTGTTCTTCCTTTCTGCTTTTTATTATTCACTCATTCTTTCATTCATTCATCTCATTTATTCACCCATTTACTCATACTATGTTCACTTAATAAATCTTTACAGAGAAACGGTTATCTGCAATAAAAAATATTAACAGTGTCCTGCCCTCGTAGCTTAGACTACTTTTGACTTTTATTCAGCAAACACTGATTGGGTATGAATGTTGTGTCACGCTCTTTTCTAGGAGTTGAGAACATAGGTGAGGAAGAAAAAAAGTACTCTTCTTTCTCTCTTGGAACTTATGTTGTCAAAGAAAAATAAAAACAGGTGTATGGAATAAATAGAATATAATATTATATAAGCACTAATAGAGTATAAAGGAACTTCCCTGGTAGCTCAGATGGTAAGGAATCCACCTGCAATGCAGGATACCCCGGTTTGATTCCTGGGACAGGAAGATCCCCTGGAGAAGGGATAGGCTACCCACTCCAGTATTCTTGGGCTTCCCTGGTGGCTCAGACAGTAAAGAATCCACTTGCAATATGAGAGACCTGGGTTCGATACCAGGGTTGGAAAGATCCCCCAGAGGAAGGCATGGCAAACCACTCCAGTATTCTTGCCTGGAGAATTCCATGGCCAGAGGAGCCTCACGGGCAGCAGTTCATGGGGTTGCAAAGAGTTGGACAAGACCAAGTGACTAAGCACAGCACAGCAATTGAATGTAAAAAAAGTAACATTGTTACTCTGACTGAGCAAAACCTTTCTTTATGATCAAAGATACATACTTTTATAGAATCCATTTTTATAAGTTGGATTTTTTTCAGTACCTCCATTTTGGTGTCACTATTTGCCATTGTCCTGCTGTGCTTTAGTTTGTCCTGAAGCTAAACTGTCCAAGAATCAAAATTGATTTTTAGTTTCAGCTAATTAATATTTCTCTAATTTAGCTTATTTTCCCTGTTTGGGAAATGAGAGCAAATATTTCTCTGATCTTCCTTCATACTATCAAGCTAAAATGGAAATTGGGGCCTTGCTTCTGCTTCCTCTTTGTCCACTTGAGTGTGTCTCTAGTGAAGAGAACTTCTCAGTCAGAATCAGATGCTTGTAAAGTAAAAGAGCTGCTGAATGCCTAAGGCATGTCTGAGCAAGCTTTACCACCCTATTTATAAGACAACAGGGTGCTTTGCTTAGAAAACCCAGCTTCTTCTGGGAGCCCACAGGCAAGTTGGTTACCAGGCAACAACTGATTTCTTATGAAAACCAAATATAAAAGCCTACATCATTAATTAAACAGATAAGGATACAGTCTTCCCATAGTTACTAACCTGAAAGCAAGGAAGTTATGCATCAAATATGTATAAATCATCATTTTGGTTTTGCAAAGATGCTCTTGTTTTAGTCATATACAGCAGGTAACTGCTCTGAGAATAAGATGAGTAGCCTGTATTAAAATGTCACTTATTGGTTAGAGCAGTTGAATAGTTTTCATCTATTAGAAAAGAGATTACAGCCAGGAGGTTTATATGTAAATTTCAGGAAAGGTGCACACATTGATGTTGTCAGTTTAGCATAAACTGTGCCATTTCAGTCTTAGGTAATAGAAAGAGGACAGACAGAGAATAAGCATGTTATGATAGGCCCCAAGGAAGCAAAGCAGAAGAAACAAAATAAATTGCAGCATTCAAAGTCCTATTAAGTAGATCATTGTCAGTATTTAGATTTCCAAAATTAAGTCAGAGGGGATGTCATACAATTGAGCAGTTCTTTTCTAGAAGCATAATGTGGCGGTTGCTACTGTAAGCATTAGTCAGAGGCTAACTGCACTCTGTTCCACTCGTAAGCTCTACTAGGGCACGATGAATAAGTTGGACAGATACAGAAAGGCAGGAACACCCAGAACCTTATATTATTTCTACCAAGAGATGAATGATAGGTACGGGGAGGTTAGGAGGAACAAGGAACTAAACTTGTTCCCAGGAAGATAAGAATAAGATGTTTGCAGGCAGATATTAGTCTGGCGATCTCAGAGAATATGAGCTGGTTTGAATATCTCAGAGCATTTTTGTGAGAGGTGTTTCTCTGCTTGCATTCATAATTCCTATAACTGGTTAAATTTTGATGTCCTCTGAAGTTTGTTGTCCTCTGATAAGTAGATGCCTAAGAATGTTAATTTGGAAAGATGTAGTTACATTTTCTATAGGGTTTCCTAGGTGATGCTAGTGGTGAAGAACCCGACTACTAATGCAGGAGACATAAGAGATATGGATTCCATCCCTGGGTCAGGAAGATCAGGAGGATGGTATGACAATCCACTCTAGTAGGCTTGCCTGGGGAAGCCTATGGGCACAGGAGCCTGGCAGGCTACAGGCCATAGGGTTGTAAAGAGTCAGGCATGACTGAAACAACAGCACACACACACACACACACACACACACACACAGAGTTATATTTTTAAATTAATTTTAGTAATATTATCTTTTTAAGTAGGTTGAACGATGATGTACTTTAAGAGAATACAGTTGACCACTCTGTATGTGTATGTGTGTGTATTTTTTTTAAAATCACATGATGGTTGTTTTATCCATGAACTTGACAGGTAGACTAAATTGTATACCCAATCATATACCCTTCTCCACTTACCCAACTTGTCACTTGAACAAATGTTGACTGAAATTTTTGTCTCTGAAGCAATTATGAATGAGAAAACGGTTATGAGTATACACCAGTTTTTCAGGACAACTATATTCTTATTTCCTGGTTTAGTTTTTTCAAGGTCAGGAGAAGGCCTATAATAAGTCACATAGCTTGAGTATTATAAGCAACTGCCACCCTGAAACTTTGAGTAATTCTTCCAAAATCCAGTTATAATCTGCATCCAGTGTGATGTCAAATGCTTGTCAGTAAAAAATAAGAGAAAATCCAGATTTTCTTCTCTGCTTCCTCTGGGAAGTTTCTCTGGTGATAAGACTGGAAAACAGGATGATAAGGGTTAATTGACATTACTACAAAGTTCTTTCAAAAGTTGAGCAGTTCAATGTTTTTTCATGATTAGATTCAAGTTATGCTTCTCCAATAGATATACTACAAAAGCTTTTTTTGTGACCCATTTGAGGTATCACATTTAGATACAAATATGGCAAAATAAAAATTGGTTAATCTGAGTATATATGGGATTTTCTTTTACTATTTTAAAAACTTTTCAATAAGTTCACTATTATTTCAAAATAAAAGTTCAAAAATAATTATGATTGACTTTGGGGTGTATTTCATAATAAATTCCTAATGATATTCTTATTAGATAAGCTTGAAATATATTTTTAAGGCTATTAAAGTTATTATATGGTTGTTTTTTGGAGGGTTGCTATGGTTTTCTTTGTCTACTTTTCTTTATGTCTTCATGTTTGTCTTTAACATGATCATATGGATGATTAATTCTGATTATTGTAACTGTAAATATTCAGTATTAATGACTACATTATTAAGTTCTAATTCCTACATTTTGTAATGTTTTGCTTTAATTTGAAAGAGAAATGAAGTAGGTTTTTTAGTGATCACTTAATAGATCCAGATTTTTGCTGGTGCTTTCCCTTGTGTTATAACACAATTTAATTTAAATCTAATTTAATCTAATAACACAGTGATTTATGTGCTATTGTCTCAATATTTTAAATGAAGAAAATGACTTTCAGTACATATTTTTTCAGGGTCATGAAATTTTAGTAAATGAGTCAACACTAGGATTCAAAGCTATCTGGCTTAAAGTCAATGGATTTTCAATACAGTTTCATTTCAGGATTAAATTTGTTATTCACAGTTTTAATTTTAATAGGTATGCTATATGATCTATGTTGAAAATAGTATGACTGTGATAAGGGAACACTTAAGAATAAGAACTTTTCAATTTAATTTTTAAATAAACATTTCTCAAGCACCTAATATGATGTGTAGATCAATATATTGAGTACATATTAATTAGCAAATTAAATCGGATCTTTTCTAACTTCACCACACATTTTTAATTCAGAAGTTGACTAAATCACTGATACATGTTCAAATTTGTTGGCATGATTAATACAAAATTGTATGTTTTTATCTGTGGCTCTAACATGGTGATTCCCAATAGGAATGAGAAGGAGAAATATATACATATATATATATATATAAATATTACCACTTACTGTTTCTCCTATCCCACACTTACCTCTGAGGGTACAATAGAATCTGGGCATGATATAGACATTGGGTGTATAAAAGCTTTGCTTATAAATCTTGACAAATGCCCTACAAAATTCTCTCATAATCATTCTGTAGTTTAGGAATAAAGTTATATTCTGAGAATATTATATCACCATTCAAGAATACAAATCAGAGAAAGCATTTATGCTTTTATGATATTGGTTATTACTGTTGACTTTCATCTAGTCTACATAAAAACTAACATTTAAGAGGTTTAAGACTTCTTAAAGATTATGTATTGTGTGATTAATATGCTTGATTTTAATATTTTTAATTACAAAAAATACTAGGCCGTACTTGCCCTCTGCAACAGCCTATACTCTTGTCTGTGGAGTGTGTTTCTCTCAAAGTAAATGCAGTTCTTACCTATCAAAAAGGAAAAAAAAATAATAGTCAGGCAAATTAGGATGTCCAAGTCATCTCTTACCCCCAATAATATCTATATCCATTATATAACAATTTTTACTTCTGCTTTGAAATAATTAAATAATATATCTTCTCCTTTCAATTTTTTTGACTGTGCCTTAGTGCAGGCTATATAGTTAGATTGTTGCAGTAAAACAAATTATCATCACAAATACAAATTTATGTGTATGAGTATGTGTGTTCACCAAAACCTGCAGTGTTCCTCTGTCTCATCTAAGATCAAATTTAATCTCCTGAGCCCTATGTTGCATTGTTTTTTGTTCTGAGTCATTTTGGTTAAGAAGAAAAGGGGAATTTTCTTAATTAAAAATAATTTTATTTAGAAATATTTATGTACAATGTATTTTATTTAACATTGAACATATAGCATAAGACTAAGATAGAGGAATTATTTCTCTCTGACATTCTGAGGAAACAACTTAAATCTATTATTTATCTTTCCATGAATAAAAAATTAGAAAACACATTATTTCATATTTATTTATGAAAAAGCTTGCATTGCCAAATCTCAAGCATGGAACAGTTAACTTCGCTTACTCTTTTAAAAAAAAAAAAAAATCCCCTTTCCACAATGTTTAAGTCACTGAATAAAATAACACACCTAGTGTAAACCACTCATGGCTTAATATTATCAAATGTATGAATAATAAAAGAATATAATGGAAAGAATACCAAAGCCATCTTTTTCATGCATACACTTCTTATTAAATCATATATCAAAAAAGAAACTGTAAAAACTCCATAAAAAGACATACATTTATACCACTTTTCCATTAAAACACTTCCTTTCAATGCAGATAATAGTTTTAGAGTTAAATTCTCCAGAGAAGAGAAGTTTATTTAAAAATATTGCCCAAACCTACTACATATAGTTTACCATTTTAGAAACTAAATTTTCAAAATGATAGGAGATGCAGAAACCCACTGTTCTACATTAAGATGCCAACTCTTTCCACTCCTCAAATATTTGGTAGAGTTTGAGACTTTAAGAATAGAGTTTATTATTGATTCAGAAGTTATATTATCTTAGGAGAGAATAAAGAATTAGGAATACCATCAATACTAAGAATCAAATAAAAATTACTTGCTCATGTGTACTTTCCAAGGGGTGCAATTTTATATTCAGTATCTATTACAGTGCCAGGAAGAAAGATGGGATATTTACAGGGAAAAAAAAAAAACATTGTTCCAGACCATGAGGTGATAGGGTATTTTCTTGGGAGGCTGTGAGCTGAGTAAGAATAGGTGAGTGGGTTTCCCAGGAACAAATACCTAATTAAAGAAGAGAACAACAGAACTGGACATAGATGTTCTAAACACCAGTTTATTTACCATAGCTATCTTCAAGCAAAAAGAAAGTGTAAGTGTAATTTTACATAAAAGGCTACAGTCCAGGTTCCCATTATTTTTTTTTTTCACACTGATTGGGCACTTATTAATCTCTAAGCTTAGCTAACTACCTCAAAATTTTTTTGCAAGTTTGTTAGCTGAGGGAAAACAAGATGCCTGTTTTACTAATATTGAAAAAAGTGGTGAAAAAATTTTAATTCCCATACCCCATTGATGAGCCTGGAGTATAGTCTTTTTTTCTATGAAGAAAAGCCCATTGTTATTGCAAAAACTATTTAGGTGACAGAAGTATTGAAAAGTGATTTATTCCAATTAAGTGACATGTATTGGACTCAGTTTACATAAAGAGGCACATGATCCAGAATAGCCAACACAATAATGAAGGAGAAGGACAAGGACACTACCCTGTCTCAAGTCTTGCTATAAAGCTACAGTCAAAGGGCCTCCCTGGTGGCTCAAATGGTGAAGAATCTGTCTGCAATGGGGAGACCCAGGTTTGATCCCTGGGTTGGCAAGATCCCCTGAAGAAGAGAATAGTAACCCACTCCAATATTCTTGCCTGGAAAATCCCATGGACAGAAGAGCCTGGGGTCTCAGAGAGTTGGACACGACTGAGTGACTAACACATTCACTTTCACAGTAATCAGTACAGTATGATATTGGTGAAAGAAAAGACAAATAGATCAGTGGAATGGAATAGGAAGCCAAGAAACAGACCACATAATTATAGTCCAGTGGTATATGACAAAGCAGAAAAGACAACATGATAGTGGAAAGTTGTTCTTTTCAACAAATGGTGCTGAAAAATATGAACATCTGTATGCAAAAAAGGAAAAAAAAATCTAAACACAGACCTTATACCCTTCACAAAATTTAATCCAAAATGGATCATAGGCTTAAATGTAAAATGCAAAAGTATAAAACTTCAAGAAGATAACAGGAGAAAATCCAAATGACTTTGGATATGGTGATAACTTATCAGATACAGCACCAAAGAAGAAATAATTGATAAGCTAGATTTCATTAAAATTAAAAACTTGTGTTCTGTGGAAGAGAAAGAGAAGCCACAGACCTGGAGAAAAATCTTTGCAAAAGACATAAAGGGCTTATCCAAGATATATACAAAAACCGTTAAAACTCAGCAATAAGTAAACAAACAAACCAAAAAGAAAAGGGCCAAAGACCTTATAAAACATGTCACCAAAGAAGATATACAGAGGGAAAACAAGCATATGAAAAAAATCCTTTGCATTATGTGTCATCAGGGAAATGTAAATTAAAACCAGATAGCTATGTATTTACTAGAATGACGAAAATCCAAAACACAACATCAAATGCTGACCATGATGTAGAGCAAAAGGAATTCTTATTTATTACTGGTGGGAATGAAAAATTATAACAGTCACTTTTGAAGAAAGTTTGATTAGTTCTTGCAAAACAAAACATGCTTTAACCATATGTTCTAGGAATTATGCTACTTAGTATTTACTCAAATTACTTAAAAATTATATCCACACAAGAACCTGCACATGATTGTTTATAGGAGCATTATTCATAATTGCCAAAACTTGGAAGTAACAAGATGTCCTTCAGTAGGTGAATGGATAAATAAACTGTGACAATCCAGACAATGAAATATTCAGTTCAGTTCAGTTGCTCAGTTGTGTCCAACTCTTTGCGATCCCATGGACTGCAATACACCAGGCTTCCCTGTTCGTCACCAACTCCCAGAGCTTACTCAAACTCATGTCCACAGAGTCGGTGATGCCATCCAACCATCTGATCCTCTGTCGTCCCCTTCTCCTGTTGCCTTCAATCTTTCCCAGCATCAGGGTCTTTTCCAATGAGTCTGTTCTTTGCATCAGGTGGCCAAAGTATTGGAGTTTCAGCTTCAGCATCAGTCCTTTCAATGAATATTCAGGACTGATTTCCTTTAGGATAGACTGATTTCCTTTAGGATCAGCAGATTTCCTTTAGGAAGGATCTCCTTGCAGTCCAAGGGACTCTCAAGAGTTTTCTCCAACACCACAGTTAAAAGCATCAATTATTTGGCGCTCAGCTTTCTTCACAGTCCAACTCTCACATCCATACATGACTACTGGAAAAACCAAAGCTTTGACTAGATGGACCTTTGTTGGCAAAGTAATGTCTCTGACTTTTAATATGCTGTCTACTTTGGGCATAGCTTTTCTTCCAAGTGTCTTTTAATTTCATAATGAAATATTATTTCGTGCTAAAAAGAAATGAGCTACAAAGTCATGAAAAGATAAGGAAGAAACCTAAAAATATATTAATAGGTAAAAGAAATCTCTGAAAAATGCTATATACTGTATGATTCTAACTACATGACATTCTGGAAAAGACAAAACTATGGAGACAGTGGGAAAAAAAAATCAGTGATTTCCAGAGGTTGGGAGGTGAATGAGGTATAAATAGGCAGAGCATGGAGGATTTTAGAGGCAATGAGAATACTATGTATGATACCAGAATGATACATATGTGTCATTATACATTTGTCAAAACTCATAGAATGTACCTGACCAAGAGTGAACTATGGACTTTGACTGTTAATATGTATCAAAGTAAGTTCATTGACTGTAATAAATGTACAGTTTGGTCCATGAAGTTTATAACTGAGTAAGACATGTAAGTGTGGGAGCAAGGGGCATATGGGAACTCTTGTGCTTCCTTCTCAATTTTGTTGTGAAACTAAAGCTGCTCTAAAAAAAGAAAACCTACTTAATCAAAAAGTGTATATTGAGCTCCTGCTACATGTCAGACATTGTTGTTGGCTTTGGGGTATAGAGATGTTTTAAGCACACAGTGGAAGTAGATAATTAAACAGATAATTTCAACATAATTGTTTGAGTGATAAGATAGTGATATACATAAAGCCCAGAAAAGGGAAGATAACAAAGCAAAAGAAAAAGTCAGAGAAATCTTGGAGAAGAATTTTCTTTCTGCTTGAGCTAAAGTTTTAGAATTGTGTGATGATGGCTCAGATGATAAAGAATTTGCCTGCAATGCAGGAGACCTGGCTTCAATCCCTGGGTAGGGAATATCCCCTGGAGAATGGAATGGCAACCCACTCCAGTATTCTTACCTGGAAAATCCTGATGGGCCCATGGGATCATAGAGTTGGGCATGATTGAGCAATTAAACACTTGAGCTAAAAGCTTTAGAATTGTGTGATATAATACATAGTATAGGATTTTCACTAATACGAGAGAAAAATGGGAAATCATTTTCATTTATCACTTTAGCAAAAATAATCTTTCAACATTTCAAGTTTGTATAAGGTAGAGTAGGAGTGTAATTGCTGAAAATATCTTTGATAACCCATGACAAAAATTCCAAAATATCACATGTTTAGAATAAATGCTCAAAGGTAAACATTTAGTATTACCCTACCATATTTTAGATTTATAAAGAATTACCAGAAAATGAATTATTTTCTCACTTGTATGTTTTCTTGTATTGTTTTACATCAGTTAAATCTTAAGCCAATACATTGGCTTACATAGCTAAGAAGTCTACAGATAAACATGAGTTTAAATAGGATTGAATATAAGACTCATGGAAGGTAATTAAAATCGTGTCTATCGCTATTCTTTGATTTGGCTTTACTCTCTATTGGCTTCATTCTTAGGCTCCATGTGGTACTTAAATGACTGCCAATAGCTGCAAGACAATTGTGCCTCATATTCACTTCAAATGGAAAGGAGAATGGAGTTTCTGCGCAGGCCCAAGGATTATTTGTTTGTTCCTCAGTAGAATTAACACCCATCTCAGAACCAATCACTGGACCAACAATAAAACGTTATTGTAATTAATATGACCTGGGTAAAATGTCCCACTTCTGGAGTTAGAGAATAGAAACCAAATTGAAAGTTAGATACAGTGAAAAATACATGATTCTATGCAAAAAATTCATGATGCCGAATAAAGGATAGACGCATGGCAGCTAAAAAACTTCAAATGTCCTGGAGATATCAACTGCTCACTAAGCTCCAGTACCCAATATCTCTTCTTTATTCAGATAAGAGAACATCTGAATGTCAGCCATACATATACTTCCCTGAGTATAGGCAATATCTCCTAGTCTGTCTTGAAACTACATGAGCCAATAGCTCCAACATCTTAAGTTTGAGCCAAGGGGGTAAGAGCAGAGGTTGTGTTTGAAACTTCTGAATGATCTCTTTAAAAATGGTTGTAGAGATGTGGTTGGACCAAGAGTCTGTCATATAGAGTGAAGTAAATCAGAAAAAAACAAATATTGTATATTAATGTATGTATGTGGAATCTAGAAAAATGGTACAAATGAGTGAATAAAGATGAGGATGTAGAGAAGGGCAGAGGGGAGGGGAAGGTGAGGTGAACTGGGAGATTAGGTTTGACATAAATACACTAATGTATGTAAAATAGATAGCTAGTGGGAACCTACTGTATAGCATAGTGGTGTATAGAATCTGCTGTGTATTTATAGCTCAGTGCTCTGTGATGATCTAGATGGGTAAGATGGGGAATAGTTTCAGAGGGTCCAAGAGGGAGGAGAAATGTGTACATGTATGTATACATACAGCTGGTTCACTCTGTTGTACAATAAAAACTAATACAGCATTGTAAAGCAATTATACTCCAATAAAAAATGATTACTCTGAACTCTGCCTTTATACCATTTTATAAGCAGTGAAATATCAGTGATTTTTGGCAACATTGGAAGTGTCAGGGAGGGGAAAATTTCTTTCTCTCCTTCTTGGTTCTTTGGGCCAGTAAATAATTAACTTAACACAAGACAGATTAACAGGAAAAAATATAATAATTTGGTACATGTGAAGGTCCCTTAGACATAAGACCTAAAAAGTGACCAGAACAGGTAGCTTTTCCACCTTTTAAATAAAGAAACAATACATTTGTGAAGATTGAAAACACAGAGAAGTTTGGGCTTGGGATAGCAAATTAGTGAAGAAGTAGCAAGTTTTGTGTATACAGCCTTCTTGGCTTCTAAATTCTCCATTTCAGGTGATAAGGATGCCTCTCTATTTCCTAGTATAGAGAGGGGATCATTCATATGGGAGATTTCTTTTCTCCTTTCAAGGGGGTCAGAGTGCTTTTCTTGCATCAGCTATTTCTTAAGTAACTTTAATTCAAAATAATATGCCAAAGTGGCATGTTTGGGGGCAGCCCCTGGAGCCCCATCAGAAGCCAAATCTAGAACTGATGACTCTTTCAGTAGTATGAGAAAAATCTCAATATTTTGAAGGCAAACATGTATATCTGTGTGTTTCCAAATAACTAGTTTATTTTTTAGCCACTTTTATTTTAATAAATTACTATTATAATTGCTTAGAATTATGCTGGGATCAGCAATGTAGTTTGTCTAGAATAGAAAGACATTTTCAATTTTATGCATAATACTCTGAACCTACTCACACTATTTCTAATTTTTTTAATAGGTAAAATCTACACTTAAGAGGAAAAAAAACGACTTCAAATCGGACACTTGACTAAAGTAATAAATGAATTCTACATTCAGCATCGTTTAGGTTCAGGTCTGTTTTATCGATGACATAATGACACAGATCAACTCTCTCCTGGCCAGGTAGAACTGGCTTTAGACTTGTCCCTGAGGACAAAGTTATTAGTATCTGTCAATCCCATCAAAATTATCACAAAATAAACAGATATTATACTTCAGAAGGGATTGTTTTAAACACAAAGTTTGATTAATTTTGACACAAACCGTGTTGTGGCTCTAATTAAGTGTCCTGGTGGGTTAGTCTCTGTTGAGAAGATTTCCTTACCCTTAATGACAAGTATAAATGAGAAGAGTTGCTCTTTCAGACAGGAGATGCGAAGGCTTCCAAGACAGCCCATTTTGTTACAGAAAAGCAAACAGTCAGAACAGCAAAAATTAAATGGGGTTAAAAAAAACCCAATCTGTAGTAAGTACATATTGTCAATATACTCAAAAGACTATTGTTTCATCCATCGGTGAGTCAAATGGTTTGAGTTCGTGAGTAATACTTCTCCCAGGTACTTGTCCTTTCACACCCCTCACCTATTAGTGTGAGTTTACACTAAAATAAGTATGCACAATCCAGGACTGAGAATTTCCATAAGATCCAGGGTCTCAAAACTTAAAGAACATAATGCATTTTTTTAAAAAATTTTAAAAACCAAGTCATAAGCTTTCTAAAATTAGTGGATTTCCTGAATATTTATAAACTAGCAATTATGCAACGCAGGAGATGTAAGAGACACAGGTTTGATCCCTGGGTTAGAAAGATGCCCTGGAGGAGGGCATAGCAACCCACTCCAGTATTCTTACATGGAGAAACCCATGGACAGAGGAACCTGGTAAGCTACATTCCATAGGGTCACACAGAATTGGACAAAACTGAAGTGACTTAGCATGCACAAAACATCTATCATTTAATCTAATTTCAGACACATTTCTGAGTGTTTTAAATGTATTAGCTCAATAAATTCTCCTAACAACTCCATAAAAAAATGGTAATACATTATCTCTATTTTGCAGATAAAGAAACAGAAGCCTGTAAAGTTTACATAACTTGTTCAAAGTCAGCTAATAAGTGACAGGGGACAGCTATCAGACGCAACCAATCTGATTTCATACTTTTTCATACTTTATATTCTATTGTTTAAGAAGATAAAATCTATTGTATGGAAAATATTCATGTTTGAAAGAGAAGGAACTGATGAACTTTAACAAATGTGTATGTTAAATGTATATGTATATGTATATGTTCATACGTTTTTAATGAGAACGAACATATCTGTAATGGTTACTATAATTCTAACACCAATTTATTTGGTCTTTAAGAAGCCCAGATCATACAATGATACTTTTTCCAGAAATGGGAAGGTGGCTACTAGATCTGTTACTGGTTTGCAAACAGTGAAATCCTAATTTTTGAGACATTTATTGTACAGTGAATAAGATTGAGATGGAAAGGAGATGGTTATCTAGGAAGTGTAGATGCCGGAAACCAGAGTAAAGCAAGGATATAGCAATATTGCAGGGGAAATGGGAGCCTTAAGAGCAACAGAACAGTTTGTGGGCAGAGGAGGTAGTGTTGGAAGCTACTCTTTGTGTGCTTCTCTCATTTCTAAACTGATTTTTAAAAGATAGTCTATGTCTATTTAGTTGTTGCTCACCATATTTGGTCTACTACCCATACTTCATAAATATTAAAAAAAAAAAACTTGAACACATTCTTGCCTTCTGCTCATGTCATTTTGGCTCTTCTGTTCCCGCCATTTACAAAACCTGTATTCTAATTACCTGAAGGAAATTTTACACCCATGTGTTGTTCCTTGCTTAGCTTGCTGAAAAGAATAAGCATCTTTATTTAGTTAAGTGAGTTTAGGGTGTGTCATTTGTTTTCCAGATTTAGATATTTCTCACTGAACAAGGAAGATACTTTAACCTTTTACCCTGAGGCTGTGTCTGTTTGAAGCAAGGAAACAGTAAATTGATTCTTTCAAATATTGGTTAATTTAGGAAAGACAATACATTCCATATAATTTTAGACTGAGGTTGCTGAAGTGTTGTACACTTCATGTCAATGGGCAGGCTCTATAAGTACAGAAATATTTATGAGAATATTCATTTATTCTATATTAATTAAATAGTAATTATTAATGGCTTTCAATTGATCAGATACTGTATTATGCTGAGATATATTGATGTCCTAAAGTTTTCAGATTAATAGGAAATAAAGGTAATGTTCATTATAATTTGTTTAGTGCATATGTGCCAAGGAAAATGCTGGGGACTTTATATGCATTATTTAATTTGGTCCTCTTGGGAAGGAAAATAAAATTCCCTTTCTGGTTAGTCTAATAATTAAATTGACAGGTTTAAAGAGAAAATCAAATTTTAATTTTGTATGTACAAGAGTTCATGGAAATATGAAACTCAAAGAAAAGAGCAAAACAGGCAGCATTTACATCGTTTAGACTGGACTTCCCTGGTGGCTCAGATTGTAAAGAATCTGCCTGCAATGTGGGAGACCTGGGTTTTATCCCTGGGTTGGGAAGATCCCTAGAGAAGGGAATGGCCACCCACTCCAGTATTCTGGCCTGGAGAATTCCATGGAGAGAGAAGGCTGGTAGGCTACCGTCCATGGGGTCACAAAGGATTGGACATGACTTAGCAACTAATACTAACATGCCTTTTAGATAAAGATTTAGTACATTTGTGAAGAGCTGACAAGACAAATAAACTTAGGCTTGGATACTAATTAGTGAAGAAATTCAGCAGAGTTGCTTTACATTGTTTTCTTTATCCTGAATTCCTTGTCTCTAGGGTAAGGTTGTCTCTCTCCCTCTTCATGCAGACAGAGTACCTTTCATATATGAGACTTGTTTTCTGCTTTCAGCAGGGACAAGGGAGTGTCAGAGCATCATTCTTGCACCAGTTGTTTCTCAAATAACTTTAATTCAAAATAGTCAATAGGCCAAAGTGGCATATTTGGGGGCAACTTGCTTTGAACCCTGTTAATTCTCAAAGCCATTCTAGAGTTTGCTGCTGCTGCTAAGTCACTTCAGTCATGTCCGACTCTGCATCCCACCAGGCTTCTCCGTCCATGGGATTCTCCAGGCAAGAACACTGGAGTGGGTTGCCATTTCCTTCTCCAATGCATGAAAGTGGAAAGTGAAAGTGAAGTCGCTCAGTCATGTCTGACTCTTAGCGACCCCATGGACTGCAGCCCACCAGGCTCCTCCCTCCATGGGATTTTCCGGGCAACAGTACTTGAGTGGGGTGCCATTGCCTTCTCCCATTCTAGAGTTTAGGCATTCTTATTAAAAATGGCTGACATTTATGTGCCTCCCAGTGCACGCATGAAACTCCCTCAGTGAAAAATGGAGTCTTGCTCCAGTCCCTTGAATCTTCCCTGGCTTGTGAATGCTGTGCTAGTTTCAAGTCTAGCCTCAAAGACCCTTGCTGGGTTTTGCTACCTGCCTATGGGAGATTTGGACACTATGGAAGCACTGCAGGCTACTTTACCAGAGACAGAACCTTGTGTGGAACCAGACATGTACAGGAAGAGGTCAACTTGGAATCCTGCTTCATCCAGCCTTAGAATAATTCCAGTATTGCTGTTGTTCAGTTGCTCAGCCGTATCTGACTCTTGGCAACCCCATGAACTGCAGCATGCCAGGCTTCCCTGTCCTTCTCCATCGACAGAAGCTTGCACAAACTCATGTCCATTGAGTAAGTGATGTCATCCAATCATCTTGTCTTCTGGCGTCCCCTTCTCCTCCTCTCATCAATCTTTCCCAGCATCAGAGTCTTTTCTAATGAGTTGGTTCTTTGCATCAGGTGGCCAAAGAATTAGAGCTTCAGTTTCACCATCAGTCCTTCTAATGAAGAGTCAGGATTGATTTCTTCTAGAATTGACTGGTTTGATCTTGTAGTCCAAGGGACTCTCAAGAGTCTTTTCCAACACCACAGCTCAAAAATCAGTTCTTTGGCACTCAGCTTTCTTTATAGTCCAACACTCACATCCATACATGACTACTGGAAAAACCATACATTTGACTACATGCAACTTTGTCAACAAAGTAATGCCTCTGTTTTTTAATACGCTGTCTAGGTTGGTCACAGCCTTTCTTCCAAGGAGTAAGCATGTTTTAATTTTGTGGCCTCAGTCACCATCAGCAGTGATTTTGGAGCCCCCCAAAAATCAAGTCTGTCACTGTTTCCATTGTTTCCCCATCTATTTGCCATGAAGTGATAGGATGGGATGCCATGATCTTTGTTTTTTGAATGTTGAGTTTTAAGCCAGCTTTTTCACTCTCCTTTCACTCTTCTTCATCAAGAGACTCTTTAGTTTCTCTTTGCTTTCTGCCAGAAGGTGTCATCTGCCTATCTGAGGTTATTAATATTTCTCTCAGCAATCTTGACTCCAGCTTGTGCTTCATCCAGGCCAGCATTTCCCATGATGTACTCTGCATAGAAGTTAAATAAGCAGGGTGACAATATACATCCTTGAGGTACCCCTTTCTCAATTTGGAACCAGTCTGTTGCTCCATGTGTGGTTCTAACTGTTGCTTCTTGACTGGTGTATAAGTTTCTCAGGAGGCAGGTAGGGTGCTCTGATATTCCTATGTCTTAAAAATTTTCCAGTTTGCTGTGATCCACACAGTCAAAAACTTTAGTGTAGTCAGTGAAGCAGAAGTAGATTTTTTTTTCTGGAATTCTCTTGCTTTTTATATGATTCAGTGGATGTTGGCAACTTGATCTGTTTCTTCTGCCTTTTCTAAATCCAGCTTGAATATCTGGAAGTTTTCAGTTTACATACTGTTGAAGTCCAGCTTGGAGAATTTTGAGCATTACTTTGCTAGAAAGTGAAATGAGTGCACTTGTATTGTAGTTTGAACATTCTTTGGCATTGCCTTTCTTTGGGATTGGAATGAAAACTGATCTTTCCAGTCCTGTAGCCACTGCTGAATTTATCTTCAATGAAGTAGTCATAGTAATATTTTTAAAACATAACTTTCTGCTGAGAACTCTATAATTGTTCCCCTTTTGATTCAAAGTGAAAAATCAGTTTTTACTACACTCTTTCTTTTGTCATGCTTACATGTTCCTCTTTTCTTTCCTTACCTTATTTCAGTCACACTGACTTTTCTGTTCCTTGACCTCGTCAGGTTCCTAACTTACAGCCTCTGACTGACTGCTGCTTGTATGAGGAAAGTTTTATTGTTGTTGTTCAGTTGCTCAGTTGTGTCCAACTCTTTGATACGCCATGGACTGAAGCATGCCAGACTTCCCTGTCCTTCACCATCTCCTGGAGTATGCTCAAACTCGTGTCCATTGCGCCGGTGATGTCATCCAACCATTTCATGCTCTGGAGTCCCCTTCTCATCCTGCTCTCATTCTTTCCCAGGACCAGTGTCTTTTCTAATGAGTCAGCTCTTTGCATCAGGTGGCCAAAGTATTGGAGCTTCAGTGTCAGCACCAGTCCTTCCAATGAATATTCAGGGTTGATTTCCTTTAGGAAATCAGGCACCAGGAGAGCTTAGCCTGTGTATCACCATAGCCATCTCCCTCACCTCCTTCAGCGTGTCTATCTAACCTCATCATTGCACACCACTGCCATCCTTTTCATCCTTCTCTGTGTTTTCTTTGTGTCAAAGCAATTATCTCATTGTAACATTCTATATTTAATGATGTGTTTATGCATCATATGTTTGTTTTGCTCCTCTCTTTTCCAGTGTTACTTCCATGAGGACAGTGGTACTTTTGATCATCCTTCTACTCTAAGGGCTCAGTGAGTAAAGAATCTGCCTGCAATGCAGGGGACATAGGAGACATGCATTCAATCCCTGGGTTGGAAAGATCCCCTGGAGGAATAATTGGCAACCCCCTCAAGTATTGTTGCCTGGAAAATCCCATTGACAGAGGAGCCTTGTGAACTTCAATCCAAAGGGTTGCAAAGAGTCGGACACGTCTGAGCACGTGCTCCTACATGTCACTCTAAATACCTTAAACATGCAGTTGATTATATTTGTCATGTGAAGAACTAAATGAGTGGTTCATGGGGAAAGTTTGGATGGTTTAAAGTGCTGTTTAAAATTAAAAAATAAAAAGTCACTGAATGAAAAGATTTCATCAGTGTTAAACTTCTTCTAAACAAATCAAGCTACCTAATGATTTTCTAAGCTTTAGAAGAAGCAAGATAGAATAAGTTAAATCTTTACTTAAACTTTGTAATAGCCTGACAGATATTTTGGGATCAAATATTTGGTAATATTGTATTTTATATTCTGTAGTTTCATCACAAAAGATAATAAAGCACCCAATCTAAAAAACCATGTTAATGAAATATATACATCTGTTTTATGATACTTGGGGAGGGAGTTTCCCAGGTGGCACAGGTGGTAAAAAACTGCTTACCAAACAGGCGATATAATAGATGTACTTTTGACCCCTGGGTTTGGAATATCCCGGGGAGAACGAGATGGCAACCCACTCTAATTTTAAATTTTATTTTATTTTTAAACTTTACATAACTGTACTAGTTTTCCCAAATATCAAAATGAATCCACCACAGGTATACATGTGTTCCCCATCCTGAACCCTCCTCCCTCCTCCCTCCCCATTCCATCCCTCTGGGTCGTCCCAGTGCACCAGCCCCAAGCATCCAGTATCATGCATCAAACCTGGACTGGCGACTCGTTTCATACATGATATTTTACATGTTTCAATGCCATTCTCCCAAATCTTCCCACCCTCTCCCTCTCTCACAGAGTCCATAAGACTATTCTATACATCAGTGTCTCTTTTGCTGTCTCGTACACAGGGTTATTGTTACCATCTTTCTAAATTCCATATATATGCGTTAATATACTGTATTGGTGTTTTTCTTTCTGGCTTACTTCACTCTGTATAATAGGCTCCAGTTTCATCCACCTCATTAGAACTGATTCAAATGTATTCTTTTTAATGGCTGAATAATACTCCATTGTGTATATGTACCACTGCTTTCTTATCCATTCATCTGCTGATGGACATCTAGGTTGCTTCCATGTCCTGGCTATTATAAACAGTGCTGCGATGAACATTGGGGTACACGTGTCTCTTTCCCTTCTGGTTTCCTCAGTGTGTATGCCCAGCAGTGGGATTGCTGGATCATAAGGCAGGTCTATTTCCAGTTTTTTAAGGAATCTCCACACTGTTCTCCATAGTGGCTGTACTAGTTTGCATTCCCACCAACAGTGTAAGAGGGTTCCCTTTTCTCCACACCCTCTCCAGCATTTATTACTTGTAGACTTTTGGATCGCAGCCATTGACTGGTGTGAAATGGTACCTCATAGTGGTTTTGATTTGCATTTCTCTGATAATGAGTGATGTTGAGCATCTCTTCATGTGTTTGTTAGCCATCTGTATGTCTTCTTTGGAGAAATGTCTATTTAGTTCTTTGGCCCATTTTTTGATTGGGTCATTTATTTTTCTGGAATTGAGCTGTAGGAGTTGCTTGTATATATTTGAAATTAGTTGTTTGTCAGTTGCTTCATTTGCTATTATTTTCTCCCATTCTGAAGGCTGTCTTTTCACCTTGCTAATAGTTTCCTTTGATGTGCAGAAGCTTTTAAGGTTAATTAGGTCCCATTTGTTTATTTTTGCTTTTATTTCCAATGTTCTGGGAGGTGGGTCATAGAGGATCCTGCTGTGATGTATGTCAGAGAGTGTTTTGCCTATGTTCTCCTCTAGGAGTTTTATAGTTTCTGGTCTTATGTTGAGATCTTTAATCCATTTTGAGTT
This sequence comes from Bubalus kerabau, assembly GCF_029407905.1. Taxonomy (NCBI): domain Eukaryota; kingdom Metazoa; phylum Chordata; class Mammalia; order Artiodactyla; family Bovidae; genus Bubalus; species Bubalus kerabau. Next base: position 71,768,078 of record NC_073629.1, read on the forward strand.
TATTTTTGTGTATGGTGTTAGAAAGTGTTCTAGTTTCATTCTTTTACAAGTGGTTGACCAGATTTCCCAGCACCACTTGTTAAAGAGATTGTCTTTAATCCATTGTATATTCTTTCCTCCTTTGTCAAAGATAAGGTGTCCATATGTGTGTGGATTTATCTCTGGGCTTTCTATTTTGTTCCATTGGTCTATATTTCTGTCTTTGTGCCAGTATCATACTGTCTTGATGACTGTGGCTTTGTAGTAGAGCCTGAAGTCAGGTAGGTTGATTCCTCCAGTTCCATTCTTCTTTCTCAAGATAGCTTTGGCTATTCGAGGTTTTTTGTATTTCCATACAAATTGTGAAATTATTTGTTCTAGCTCTGTGAAGAATGCTGTTGGTAGCTTGATAGGGATTGCATTGAATCTATAGATTGCTTTGGGTAGTATACTCATTTTCACTATATTGATTCTTCCAATCCATGAACATGGTATATTTCTCCATCTGTTAGTGTCCTCTTTGATTTCTTTCACCAGTGTTTTATAGTTTTCTATATATAGGTCTTTAGTTTCTTTAGGTAGATATATTCCTAAGTATTTTATTCTTTCCGTTGCAATGGTGAATGGAATTGTTTCCTTAATTTCTCTTTCTGTTTTCTCATTATTAGTGTATAGGAATGCAAGGGATTTCTGGGTGTTGATTTTATATCCTGCAACTTTACTATAGTCATTGATTAGTTCTAGTAATTTTCTGGTGGAGTCTTTAGGGTTTTCTATGTAGAGGATCATGTAATCTGCAAATAGTGAGAGCTTTACTTCTTCTTTTCCAATTTGGATTCCTTTTATTTCTTTTTCTGTTCTGATTGCTGTGGCCAAAACTTCCAAAACTATGTTGAATAGTAATGGTGAAAGTGGGCACCCTTGTCTTGTTCCTGACTTTAGAGGAAATGCTTTCAATTTTTCACCATTGAGGATAATGTTTGCTGTGGGTTTGTCATATATAGCTTTTATTATGTTGAGGTATGTTCCTTCTATTCCTGCTTTCTGGAGAGTTTTGATCATAAATGGATGTTGAATTTTGTCAAAGGCTTTCTCTGCATCTATTGAGATAATCATATGGTTTTTATTTTTCAATTTGTTAATGTGGTGTATTACACTGATTGATTTGCAGATATTGAAGAATCCTTGCATCCCTGGGATAAAGCCCACTTGGTCATGGTGTATGATCTTTTTAATGTGTTGTTGGATTCTGATTGCTAGAATTTTGTTAAGGATTTTTGCATCTATGTTCATCAGTGATATTGGCCTGTAGTTTTCTTTTTTTGTGGGATCTTTGTCAGGTTTTGGTATTAGGGTGATGCTGGCCTCACAGAATGAGTTTGGAAGTTTACCATCCTCTGCAATTTTCTGGAAGAGTTTGAGCAGGATAGGTGTTAGCTCTTCTCTAAATTTTTTATAGAATTCAGCTGTGAAGCCGTCTGGACCTGGGCTTTTGTTTGCTGGAAGATTTTTGATTACAGTTTCAATTTCCGTGCTTGTGATGGGTCTGTTAAGATTTTCTATTTCTTCCTGGTCGAGTTTTGGAAAGTTGTACTTTTCTAAGAATTTGTCCATTTCTTCCTCGTTGTCCATTTTATTGGCATATAATTGTTGATAGTAGTCTCTTATGATCCTTTGTATTTCTGTGTTGTCTGTTGTGATCTCTCCATTTTCATTTCTAATTTTATTGATTTGATTCTTCTCCCTTTGTTTCTTGATGAGTCTGGCTAATGGTTTGTCAATTTTATTTATCCTTTCAAAGAACCAGCTTTTGGTTTTGTTGATTTTTGCTATGGTCTCTTTTGTTTCTTTTGCATTTATTTCTGCTCTAATTTTTAAGATTTCTTTCCTTCTACTAACCCTGGGGTTCTTCATTTCTTCCTTTTCTAGTTGCTTTAGGTGTAGAGTTAGGTTATTTATTTGACTTTTTTCTTGTTTCTTGAGGTGTGCCTGTATTGCTATGAACTTTCCCCTTAGGACTGCTTTTACCGTGTCCCACAGGTTTTGGGTTGTTGTGTTTTCATTTTCATTCGTTTCTATGCAAATTTTGATTTCTTTTTTGATTTCTTCTGTGATTTGTTGGTTATTCAGCAGTGTGTTGTTCAGCCTCCATATGTTGGATTTTTTAATAGTTTTTCTCCTGTAATTGAGATCTAATCTTACTGCATTGTGGTCAGAAAAGATGCTTGGAATGATTTCTATTTTTTTGAATTTACCAAGGCTAGATTTATGGCCCAGGATGTGATCTATCCTGGAGAAGGTTCCATGTGCGCTTGAGAAGAAGGTGAAATTCATTGTTTTGGGATGAAATGTCCTATAGATATCAATTAGGTCTAACTGGTCTATTGTATCATTTAAAGTTTGTGTTTCCTTGTTAATTTTCTGTTTAGTTGATCTATCCATAGGTGTGAGTGGGGTATTAAAGTCTCCCACTATTATTGTGTTATTGTTAATTTCTCCTTTCATACTTGTTAGCATTTGTCTTACATACTGCGGTGCTCCCATGTTGGGTGCATATATATTTATAACTGTTATATCTTCTTCTTGGATTGATCCTTTGATCATTATGTAGTGACCATCTTTGTCTCTTTTCACAGTCTTTGTTTTAAAGTCTATTTTATCTGATACGAGTATTGCTACTCCTGCTTTCTTTTGGTCCCTATTTGCATGGAAAATCTTTTTCCAGCCCTTCACTTTCAGTCTGTATGTGTCCCCTGTTTTGAGGTGGGTCTCTTGTAGACAACATATGTAGGGGTCTTGTTTTTGTATCCATTCAGCCAGTCTTTGTCTTTTGGTTGGGGCATTCAACCCATTTACGTTTAAGGTAATTACTGATAAGTATGACCCCGTTGCCATTTACTTTATTGTTTTGGGTTTGAATTTATACACCGTTTTTGTGTTTCCTGTCTAGAGAATATCCTTTAGTATTTGTTGGAGAGCTGGTTTGGTGGTGCAGAATTCTCTCAGCTTTTGCTTGTCTGAAAAGCTTTTGATTTCTCCTTCATACTTGAATGAGATCCTTGCTAGGTACAATAATCTGGGCTGTAGGTTATTTTCTTTCATCATTTTAAGTATGTCTTGCCATTCCCTCCTGGCTTGAAGAGTTTCTATTGAAAGATCAGCTGTTATCCTTATGGGTATTCCCTTGTGTGTTATTTGTTGTTTTTCCCTTGCTGCTTTTAATATTTGTTCTTTGTGTTTAATCTTTGTTAATTTGATTAATATGTGTCTTGGGGTGTTTCGCCTTGGGTTTATCCTGTTTGGGACTCTCTGGGTTTCTTGGACTTGGGTGATTATTTCCTTCCCCATTTTAGGGAAGTTTTCAACTATTATCTCAAGTATTTTCTCATGGTCTTTCTTTTTGTCTTCTTCTTCTGGGACCCCTATGATTCTAATGTTGTAGCATTTAATATTGTCCTGGAGGTCTCTGAGATTGTCCTCATTTCTTTTAATTAGTTTTTCTTTTGTCCCCTCTGATTCATTTATTTCTACCATTCTATCTTCTAATTCACTAATCCTATCTTCTGCCTCTGTTATTCTACTATTTATTGCCTCCAGAGTGTTTTTAATTTCACTTATTGCATAATTAATTATATACTGACTCTTTTTTTTATTTCTTCTAAGTCCTTGTTAAACCTTTCTTGCATCTTCTCAATCCTTGCCTCCAGGCTATTTATCTGTGATTCCATTTTAATTTCAAGATGTTGGATCAATTTCACTATCATTATTTGGAATTCTTTATCAGGTAGATTCCCTATCTCTTCCTCTTTTGTTTGGTTTGGTGGGCATTTATCCTGTTCCTTTATCTGCTTGCTATTCCTCTGTCTCTTCATCTTGTTTAAATTGCTGAGTTTGGGGTGTCCTTTCTGTATTCTGGCAGTTTGTGGAGTTCTCTTTATTGTGGCGTTTCCTTGCTGTGTGTGGGTTTGTACAGGTGGCTTGTCAAGGTTTCCTGGTTAGGGAAGCTTGTGTCAATGTTCTGGTGGGTGGAGCTGTATTTCTTCTCTCTGGAGTGTAATGAAATGTCCAGTAATGAGTTATGAGATGTCTATGGTTTTGGGGTGACTTTGGGCAGACTGTATCTTGAAGCTCAGGGCTGTGTTCCTTTGTTGCTGGAGAATTTGCTTGGTATGTCTTGCCCTGGAACTTGTTGGCCCTTGTGTGGTGCTTGGTTTCAGTGTCGGTATGGAGGCGTTTGATGAGCTCCTGTCAATTAATGTTCCTTGGAGTCAGGAGTTCCCTGAAGTCAGGGTTTGGACTTAAGCCTCCTACTTCCAGTTATCGGTCTTATTTTTACAGTAGTTTCAAAACTTCTCCTTCTATACAACACCATTGATAAAACATCTACGTTAAAGATGAAAAGTTTCTCTACTGTGAGGGTCACTCAGAGAGGTTCACAGCGTTACATGGAGAAGAGAAGAGGGAGGAGGGAGTTAGAGGTGACCCAAATGAGATGAGGTGGAATCAATAGTGGAGAGAGTGGGCTAGCCAGTAGTCACTTCCTTATGTGCACTCCACAACTGGACCGCTCAGAGATGTTCACGGAGTTATACAGAGAAGAGAAGAAGGAAGCAGGAGACAGAGGTGGCCAGAAGGATAAAAGGGGGAAATGAAAAGGAGGGAGACAGATCCAGCCAGTAATCAGTTCCCTAAGTGTTCTCCACCGTCTGGAACACACAGAAATTCACAGAGTTGGGTAGAGTAGCGAGGGGTTAGGGAGGAGATACAGGTGACCTGGTGGAGAATATGGAGAGTCCAAAGGGAGAGAGAGCAGTCAAGCCAGTAATCTCGTACCCTAGTGAAAAATAGGTCCTGAAGATTGGGTTCTTAAAGGTACAAAATTGGTAACAAATAGATAAAAGCAAAAATTAAAAATCTAGAGTAGAGTTTGGAATTTCAAAAATGCAATGTTAATGAAAAGAAGAAGGAAAAGAAAGAGAGAAAAAACGAACAAAGAGAAACAAACAAGGTCGCGAAAATTATAAAGAAACTACAGGTACAAAATTGATAACTAATACCAAAAAGCAAAAATTAAAAATCTAGAGTAGAGTTTGGAATTTCAAAAATACGTTAAAAAAAAAGAAGAAGAAAAATCAAGAGAGGAAACAAACAAACCAACAAAAACAATGTCGAAAAATTATAAAGAAAATACAGGTACAAAATTGATATCAAATACCAAAAAGCATAAATTAAAAATCTTGGGTAGAGTTTGGAATTGCAGATATACGATGTTATATAAAAGAAGAAGACAAAGAAACAGAGGGGAAAAAAAGTCACAGAAATTATGAAAAAAACTATAGGTACAAAATTGATAACATATACCAAAAGGCTAAAATTAAAAATCTCGAGTAGAGTTTGGAATTTCAAAAATACAATGTTAAATAAAAGAAGAAAAAGAAAAAAAAAAAAAAAAAACACAGTCAAAGAATTATAAAATATATATATGAAGTTTGCTGAAGAAGAAAAAAAAACAGGGTCTTCTTTTTTTTTTTTTTTGCAAAGTAATAGTTATAAAAGTGAAAATTAAAGGACAATAGAGGACTTAAAATTTTTTTTTTTAAAAAATTAAAAAAAAAAAGAAAGATTGATCGTAAAAATAGTAAAAATATATCTAGGTCTTTCTCTGGTTTTGTTGTGAGTATTGTGGGTTCAGTCCATTTTTGGCTAGTTCCTTAGTCCAACTTATATTTCTCAAGATCTATAGGCCCCTTCCTATGTAATCCATAGTAACCACAGGGTTTTAATCTATGGCCTGTAGCTTCCAAGGCGTTTCCTTCTGTTATAGCTTCTTCTGTTTGCTGGTCTCTTCAGTGTCTGGTTCCCGCCCTGACACAAAGGGGACGGTGGAGGACACTATTTTTTTTAACACTGGCGTGCGCTCGCAGTGCCTCAGCCACATTGGGTCTGCCCCCGCTCACGGCGCGTGTAGCCTCCCTGCCCACACTGCTAGGGCTCTAGGTTGTTCCGCCGGGAACAATCAGAGGCCGGCCCTGGGCTGAGATCCCAGGTCCAAGCCGCTCAGGTTCAGGCACTCGGGTAGTCCTCAGAGGCGCAGACTCGGTTGGGCCTGCGTTTTGTGCTCGTCCCAGATCCGAGCAGCTCAGGTGATGTGTTTGGCGGGCGCCAATGCTGCGACTTATCGCCTCCCTGCCACTCGGTTATCTGGGTGTAAAACCGGCGCACCTTCTCAGGCAGATGTTGACCATCCAGACCCCCAAGAAGTTTTAGTTAGCAAAGAAGCCTGCTTACAGTTTTATAGATAGTGTCCTCTGGGGCTGCGATTGCCCCCTTACGGCTCTGGCTGCCTGTCACCGGAGGGGGAAGGTCTGCAGCCGGCTATCTCTGTTCAGTCCTTTGTTCTGTGTGCGGGCCTGGCAGTGTCTTAGGTTAGGGCTGGCTTTTCGCGTGGTAGATATCCCACAGTCTGGTTTGCTAGCCCATATTATTTCGCTCAGATAGCGCTCAGGACATTCGGCCCGATTCTTACTCTAAGGGACACAGCCCGCGCCGTACTTCCCTGCCCAGCCCCCGCTTGCTAATGCCGTGTGCAGGCATCTGCGCTGCTTCTCCGCTGGGGGAGTTACCGTAGGGCTCACAATCTGTGATTTTTAATTGTTTTTTTTTTTTTTTTCCCCTCCCTTTTATGTTGCCCTCTGTGCTTCCAAAGCTCGGCACAGATTCAGCAGTGAGAAGGTTTCCTGGTGTTTGGAAATGTCTCTCTTTTTAAGACTCCCTTCCCGGGACGGAACTCCATCCCTCCCTCTTTTGTCTCTTTTTTTGTCTTTTATATTTTTTCCTACCTCCTTTCGAAGAGTTGGGCTGCTTTTCTGGGTGCCTGATGTCCTCTGCCGGCATTCAGAAGTTGTTTTTTGGAATTTACTCAAAGTTTAAATGCTCTTTTGATGAATTTGTGGGGGAGAAAGTGTTCTCCCCATCCCTACTCCTCCGCCATCTTGGCTCCTCCTCCGGCAACCCACTCTAATATTCTTGCCTGAAAAATCCCATGGACAGAGGATCCTGGTGGGCTACAGTCCATAGGATTACAACAGAGTCAGACACAACTGAGGTCTGACAACATATAGAGCTATGATATTTGAAATATTATTTTAGGTAATTGACGATTATAAATATAGTATATTTGTTTTTTTATCATACATCCTTGGACATTTCTCTGGTTTACTTTACAATTGCTAATCAGGACGTAATTTCTTCCTCCTAATAAACTGATTATAAAGCATGGGGGAAACAGAGTCATCCTGGATGAACCCCTGGTTTTGATCAAAACAACTGGACAGATGGAATGGCCATCAGCCAAAATGGAGAAAGATACAGATAGGGCAATTTGAGGGGGTGAGTAATCAGGAGCTTTGGGATATATTGATTTGATATCTCTACTTAAAATCTAAGTTTAGCTATTGCAGCATCTAAATTCCTGAAATCATCACTAGAAAGAATAGCTGCAGATTGCTGGCAAATGGTGTTTGCAAAACTATTTATTGTTTTTTTTAGTTGTAAAATGGGAAGACAAATACCAATCTTTTGGATTTTTTGTGAGAATTAAATATATTAGAAATATTAATAAATCACAATTTACCTTGTATAGAATAATATGTTAGCTGTTTTCATGTTATGTGTAAAAAAGGACTTCTCTTAATAACTAAACTGGTTCTTCATCATTACAAAATGCAGAGAATGGTAACTTCAACTAGATGTGATAATAAAACATCAGATGTCTGTTCAAATACATATAATCTAGTAATTTTTGATAGCACAGACATAATAAATCACAAACCAAGGAGACTCAAATGAAGATCATTTGCTTTGTGCTTGCATAAGCATTTTTTCACCTTTCCAAAGCTTAAGATTGAGAGCTAACTAGAGATCTGAGGGGAAAATGGCAAAATTTAGGCCTGGTCACATACTGATCACAAACCTCTAGAAAACACAGTGTGGGTAATAGCCTTTTCTTACTCTGGGGACCTAGTAATTGTGTAGACCTTCCCTTCCATAACTTCTGTGAATACAAATGAAGTGTTCAAGTGGAATTTACATAATAGGTGACTGCAGCTATCTTATTATGAACTTGACTTTTTTTACATAGCTACAAATAGCAAATTCCTTAAGTGCATAATATATATTATAAACTGGTAGATTTTATAATTTAAAGTTTGAAAGAGTTTTTCCCTAAGTTCATCTAGACTGCTCTGACACCTTAAAAGTGACTGTTTCATTTTTTTTTTTTTTGCCCTTTGGCTGCTACAGAACAGATGAATATTAATACTTTCAAATGATGGCAAATGCATGTTTTTTTATTGGAGGATTATTGTTTTACAATGTATGGTTGTCTCTGCTATGAATCAGTGCGAATCAAATATATTTGATTCTATATATAATCTATATGATTATATACATATAGATCCTCCCCTCTTGAGCCTCTCTATCCCCCTCATTCCAACCTTCGAGGTCATCACAGAGTACCCAGATGGGCTTCCTGTGCTATATAGCAGTTTCCCACTAGTTATCTATTTTGCACATGATAACCCTGTGTTTTTAAATGTTATATATAGAAAACTAATTTTGTGTCCAAAGGTAGTATTGCTATAAGATATGTCACAAATATACTTTTAGCAAAATATGGACAATATGTTCTAAATGCTTCCTTTACCTCAACCCCAGTTATGTAATGGAGTCTGTCAGGTGACTCAACTTAGAGAATAAAAGCTAAAGGAAATTTACTTCTCTGTTCATTTCTCTAATTCAAGAGGAAAATACTAGAACACCAACCTACCATGCTAATTATTTGCCTTTGGGTCACAATGTTCTACTTTCCTATTGAAACATGCTATTTCCTTTATCAGTATTTGTTCATTCACTGCACTGACAGCCAAAAAAAAAAAAAAGTGCCCATGACATAGGCTTAGGACAATCTTAAATCCGGTACAGTAGTTTTTGTTTGGGGTGACAGATGTGAATGTGAAGGAGGGGTTAGGATCCATGTGTGTCATGGTGGTCCTGTGCTGAATATCACATGCTATAAAGCAGATTATAGTGTCAGTAACAGCTGATGGTTACATTAGAACCTTGGCTTTTTTGTTCCTGTTGCATTACCTCTAGAAAATAAATTAGAATAAAAGCAAATAAGCAGAATAATTTTATGTTATAGTAACTGCCATAAACAGAATTAAATGATAAAAGACAATAGGAGTATGATGGGAGTGTGATTTAAAGAATAAAAGCAAATAAGCAGAATAATTTTATGTAATAGTAACTGCTAAATAGAATTAAATGATAAAAGACAATAGGAGTATGATGGGAGTGTGATTTAAAGAGTGGTCAAAGAATATGTCTCTGAGAGGTGCCTTTTGAGGTGATATTTGAATGACAAGATGATACAAGCCATGAGAAGAATTTGGGGTCAAGTGAATAAAATGGAAAATATGCCAAGTGCAAAGAGTCTAGGAAAGAAATGAGGTTGGTGTGATCTAGAGAAGAAAAAAAGATCAGTGTATAGTAAGGGTGAAGTTGAATAGCATGAAATAAGGTTTACTTGCTTTGTAGTGGAAAGAAAATTATTGTATTAATAAGTGTCATCAAAATTGTTCCTAAAGAAAATTCTCTGTATCTAATAAAATAACCATCAATCTTCTTGGAAACATTAGGTTAGAAGTTGAGACTATATTCTCGAGTAAGGCAAAGAAAAAATAGCCAAAAACCTCAGCATGAGGAATAAACATAGTCTGGAAAAAAAGGGAAGAGGAGCAGAGAAGAGAGGAGGAAGACAGAAGAAAGACACACTTTGGAATTCTGACCTGAACTTGATGGAAACAAATCGAAGGTCCATTGGAAAACTGATATTTTTAATGATTAATTTTTGACTGTAGCCACAAAATTAAAGTTCTATACAGTCAGCAAAAACAAGACCGGGAGCTGACTGTGGCTAAGATCATGAACTCTTTATTGCCAAATTCAGATTTAAATTGAAGAAAGTAGAGAAAACCACTAGACCATTCAGGTATGACCTAAATCAAATCCCTTATGATTATACAGTGGAAGTGAGAAATAGATTTAAGGGACTAGATCTGATAGATAGAGTGCCTGATGAACTATGGAATGAGGTTCTTGACATTGTACAGGAGACAGGGATCAAGATCCTCCCATTGGAAAAGAAATGCAAAAAAGAAAAATGGCTGTCTGGGGAGGCCTTACAAATAGCTGTGAAAAGAAGAGAAGAGAAAAGCAAAGGAGAAAAAGAAAGATATAAGCATCTGAATGCAGAGTTCCAAAGAATAGCAAGAAGAGATAAGAAAGCCTTCCTCAGCGATCAATGCAAAGAAATAGAGGAAAATAACAGAATGGGAAAGACTAGAGATCTCTTCAAGAAAATTAGATACCAAGGGAATATTTCATGCAAAGATGGGCTCGATAAAGGACAGAAATGGTATGGACTTAACAGAAGCAGAAGATATTAATAAGAGGTGGCAAGAATACACAGAAGAACTGTACAAAAAAGATCTGCACGACCCAAATAATCACGATGGTGTGATCACTCACCTAGAGCCAGACATCCTGGAATGTGAAGTCAAATGGGCCTTAGCATCACTACGAAGAAAGCTAGTGGAGGTGAAGGAATTCCAGTTGAGCTATTTCAAATCCTGAAAGATGATGCTGTGAAAGTGCTGCACTCAATATGCCAGCAAATTTGGAAAACTCAGCAGTGACCACAGTACTGGAAAAGGTCAATTTTCATTCCAATCCCAAAGAAAGGCAATGCCAAAGAATGCTCGAACTACCGCACAATTGCACTCATCTCACATGCTAGTAAAGTAATGCTCAAAATTCTCCAAGCCAGGCTTCAGCAATACATGAACCGTGAACTTCCTGATGTTCAAACTGGTTTTAGAAAAGGCAGAGGAACTAGAGATCAAATTGCCAACATCCGCTGGATCACAGAAAAAGCAAGAGAGTTCCAGAAAAACATCTATTTCTGCTTCATTGACTATGCCAAAGCCTTTGATTGTGTGGATCACAATAAACTGTGGAAAATTCTGAAAGAGATGGGAATACCAGACCACCTGATCTGCCTCTTGAGAAATCTGTATGCAGGTCAGGAAGCAACAGTTAGAACTGGACATGGAACAACAGACTGGTTCCAAATAGGAAAAGGAGTACATCAAGGCTGTATATTGTCACCCTGTTTATTTAACTTATATGCAGAGTACATCATGAGAAACGCTGGACTGGAAGAAGCACAAGCTGGAATCAAGATTGCCGGGAGAAATATCAATAACCTCAGATATGCAGATGACACCACCCTTATGTCAGAAAGTGAAGAGGAACTCAAAAGCCTCTTGATGAAAGTGAAAGTGGAGAGTGAAAAAGTTGGCTTCAAGCTCAACATTCAGAAAACAAAGATCATGGCATCCGGTCCTATCACTTCATGGGAAATAGATGGGGAAAACAGTGGAAACAATGTCAGACTTTATTTTTCTGGGCTCCAAAATCACTGCAGATGATGACTGCAGCCATGAAATTAAAAGACGCTTACTCCTTGGAAGGAAAGTTATGACCAACCTATATAGCATATTCAAAAGTAAAGACATTACTTTGCCAACAAAGGTCCATCTAGTCAAGGCTATGGTTTTTCCTGTGGTTATGTATGGATGTGAGAGTTGGACTGTGAAGAAGGCTGAGCGCCAAAGAATTAATGCTTTTGAACTGTGGTGTTTGAGATGACTCTTGAGAGTCCCTTGGACTGCAAGGAGATCCAACCAGTCCATTCTGAAGGAGACCAGCCCTGGGATTTCTTTGGAAGGAATGATGCTAAAGCTGAAACTCCAGTACTTTGGCCACCTCATGCGAAGAGTTGACTCATTGGAAAAGACTCTGATGCTGGGAGGGATTGGGGTCAGGAGGAGAAGGGGACGTCAGAGGATGAGATGGCTGGATGGCATCACTGACTCGATGGACATGAGTCTGAGTATACTCCAGGAGTTGGTGATGGACAGGGAGGCCTGGCGTGCTGCGATTCATGGGGTTGCAAAGAGTGGACACGACTGAGTGACTGAACTGAACTGAACTGAACCCTCACATTTCAGCTTCCATTAAAATTCTACTGCATACAACTGCCTGTGTTGAATTGGGTGTGGCATGGAAATAAGAAAAATCACGGTAGGATTTGAAATGGAGAATAAGAATTCCAGAAAAGCCAGAGCTGGAAGAAGTGTAGAGTAAGGAAACAGCATTCACTAAAGCTTAGTTCCATACAATCTAGCACATACCATAAGAAGCAGGAAGGAAAGAGTCTCTGCTATTACACAATCTCAGCCTTCATCACCACAAAATTCTTTATTTTGTCCCAGAATCAATGAAGATTCAAATTAGTAAAATCAGGCCCTGCCAACACCAATGATGTATCAGTATTGGCCAGTCATTGATGATGTATTTCTGTTATCATAGTTCACAGGGGGGCAATCTTCAAACAAACAAACAAAGCAAGCTTTACTAATCAAAGTGAAGATCAGAAAAATGTACTACCCTGAATTCAGCTCTGTCCTCACACTGGTCAGAATAGCCATCATCAAAAAATCTACAAAGAATAAATGCTGGAGAAGGTGTGGATAAATGGGAACTATGCTATTGGTGGGAATGTAAATTGACGCATCCCACTGTGGAGAACAGCATGGAAGTTTCTTAAAAAACTAAAAATAGAACTACCATATGACCCATCAATCCCATTCCTGGGCTTATATTCAGAGAAAACCAGAACTCAGAAAAATATATACGCCCTTATGTTCATTACTACACTATTTACAACAGCTAGGACATAGAAGAAGCCTAAATGTCAGCAACATGGATGGACATAGAGATTGTTATACTGAGTGAAGTAAGTCAGAAAGAGAAAGGTAAATATTATCTGATATTATTTATACATGGACTAAAAAAAAAATGAAGGTACAAATGAACTTATTTACAGAACAGAAGTAGAGTCACAGATGTAGAAAACAAACATACAGTTACCAGGGGATAAAAAGGGTAGGGAAAAATTTAGAGATTGGGACTGACAATGTACCCACCACTATGTATAAAATTGATAACTCATAAGAGCCTGCTGTATAGTACAGAGAATATAATGGGCTATATTCTAAAGATAATCTGAAAAAAAAAAAAAGTGGATATATGTAAATGTTAGCTGATTAATTTTGTTGCATACCTGAAGTGAAATTCTCTCAGTCGTGTCTGACTCTTTGCGACTCCATGGAATTCTACAGGACAGAATACTGGAGTGGGTAGCCTTTTCCTTCTCCAGGGGATCTTCCCAACCCAGGGATTGAACCCAGGTCTCCCGCATTGCGGGCAGATTCTTTACCAGCTGAGCCACAAGGAGAATCTAGTACAAATTTGTAAATCAGCTATACTCCAATAAAAATTAAAATAAATACTAACACAAGTGAAAAAAAAAAAACAAAAACGCAAACTTTCCAAATCAAAGATCAGTAAAATGTACTAAAAATTACAATTTTGAAGAGACACTAAACCCTTGTGAAATTACATGAGAATCAAAATTGCTGAGAACTCTGTCTACATATTTTTGCATTCAGTTGTCTGCTAAAGATAAAATCAACTCTATGGTCATAAAGAATAGTACTGCTTCAGTGCACTGGCCTCTGGATAAACAACAAAAATAGAAAATCCAGACTTGATTGGTATTTTTCTTGAAAATAAATATATTGGTTCTTCAGCTTAAAATCAGTTTCCTTTTTCTTAGGTGATGGGAGCAGATAAAAACAAAGCTGTCAACTCAACACTATGTTGAAGGTGACATCTGCAAATGCAGGTTTCCTTCTTCCATTGTCTGAATCACTTTAATCATTCATATTTGCAGCTGTTTGAAAGGGCTCTTTATATGCATCCTTTTCTTGGGGGCAGAGAAATGGAACTGACTATTCATTTAGTCCACTTAGAAAAAAACCCAAACCGTGTATTCTGAGATACTGAGCCTATCTTTTTGGAGTTGCAGCTGTTTTCTAGCACCGGTTCTTTTATACTTCTGAGAAGGAAAAGAAATGGCTTTATTTATTGCTTAGAAAAAAATGAATCTTCTTGAATTTGCTGCAATTAGATTTCTAAAATTGAATGCATTGAACTTGAATCGCTCTGGGGTTAAGAAATAATAAAGCATGTGCTTGATTACTGGAAAGGCTTGTTCTTGTCCGTATCTCAAATTTTTAAAATTTATTCAAGAATCATCATTGTTTTTTTCATCACTTTTTGTCTCCCTTTGGTATTCCAGACACTGGAAGGTCAGCACAGTGGCTGTGGAAAGACTATTCTGTGCTCCCTGGACCTGGCCATATTGTCTGGATTTCTCTGTTTTTAGTATGGAGCAAGTTGCAAATAGAAATGTCCAAAATATGGAGTGGTGATTTCAAAATTCACAAAAAATAAGCAAAATATTATGCAGATGAAGAAAAATTGTGATTTAAGACAGGGAAAAGTTATAGAAGTGATGATAGAGTTACCATGAAGTCAGAGGCATTAGATAAAGCGTCTGCATATATAACAAGGGAAACAATGACACACTACCTTGTGGGCTAATTGGCTTCAAGAACTTGATATGACAGTTATATCATATTTCTTGTGTCTTTGACACTCTTAGGAGAGTAGATTGATAAGAAGAGCATGAAGGGGTTTAAAACAATCTTGTTGGGTATGAGTAGCATGAGAGCACCTTTTCATTGGCACCTGAAAAAAGGTGGTTTACAACTTACTAAATAACCAATCCTATATTTCTTGACTATCAATTCATTCATTCATAAATGTTCACTACTAGCAGAATACATAAGAAAGACAGCAGAAATTACCAGAAAAATCAATCACTGTAAGGAAAAGTTCCATGCCAAAGTAATCAAGAATCTGAAACACAGTTATTTTTCAGAAGCAACATCCAAGGTAGGTTAACATTAGAAGAATTAACTGCTTAAAAAGTTAATTAAAATTTTTGTTGAGTAATTACTAAATGCCATTCTAACCAATGTACAGAACAGACTGAATTCAGTGAAGATATGTGTAAAATGGTTTTATGTTTTGCCAACCACTGCTTTCAGCCATACACTTGCCAAACCTTTCTTTCTAGGGCATTAATGATACCTCAGGCAGATCTCATAGCTTCCCAGTCATTTTCAATCATGTTTACTTTACTTTGGTTGCAGTGAACTAAAAATCTTATATTCAGTTTATTGGTTACTTCATTCTATTTCCCAGACCAGCCCACTTTTCAGCTTGAGGGACTGCATGCAGTAAGCTGGTAAGAAATTCTCAGTGAAGAAAATTTTCTGGGCTCCCAGCAAAGGTGAATTTGCATTGTCATGCAAAACACTTGAGACTAGCAGGAGTTGCTTCACTTCTCTTCAGTTATCATGAGAAGTGAGCTGTGATTTTAGGTTTTCTCCCTTTCCTCTGGGTTTGTTTACTTGCCAGTACTTTGGGATTTGCTTAACCAGAGCTGTTTTTATCTGCAGTTGTTTTGCTGCTGCTGCTCTGGATAACATCCCCCCGATCCTGCCCCCACCTAACCTCTCTATAGCAAGCATCCAAATCCTCTGGGGCACACGTGCGAGCTCTTTAAAACTTTGGGTGTCTCTTCATGAGGCTGGTCCCTGTACAATGTCTCAGTCTCTTTGAGATCCCACCCTTGTCAATCCACCCCACTTTCTCTAGCTGCCAGGGTCTTTCAGAGCTGGGATATTGGCGAGATGGTTGAAGTCTACTTTAGTCTACTATTGCGCATAGTGTCTACTTGGCTCATGTGAAATCACATGTCCGCATCAAACTGTGTGGGTTCAATCTTCTGCACTGAGAACTGTATCCATCTACCTCGATATTATCTTCATTTTTATCTATCACTGTGTTTATAAACACAAAATGTAGAGCAGTGAGGATGCTACATAAGCACATTTTTACTGAGGGTCTGAGATACCAATCTTTTTTTTTATTGTTTATTTATTTTATTTTTAAACTTTACAATATTGTATTAGTTTTGCCAAATATCAAAATGAATCCGCCACAGGTATACATGTGTTCCCCATCCTGAACCCTCCTCCCTCCTCCCTCCCCATTCCATCCCTCTGGGTCGTCCCAGTGCACCAGCCCCAAGCATCCAGTATCGTGCATCGAACCTGGACTGGCAACTCGTTTCATACATGATATTTTACATGTTTCAATGCCATTCTCCCAAATCTTCCCACCCTCTCCCTCTCTCACAGAGTCCATAAGACTGAGATACCAATCTTTCCACCTTATTGTCAATAAATCTTTATATGGAATTCTCTTGGAGCTCCCTTCACTCAGTTTGGTACTTTCCCATGGACTGAAAAGTTCTCCTGATCTCTTTTCCTTGTGCACTGATATAGCCTAGGGGTTAGTTATGGCCTGGGATGATGGTTGGGCTAACGTAGCTTCACAATACTTGAAACAATTTTATCCCCAGATTTAAGTTCAGATAACCTTTTGTGGAACAGCAGAAAAAGTGACATGGCACTTTCAAGGGTTTAAAAATTACTTTGTATTATTTCTATGATTAATCTAGCAGATAAAATAAGACCTTATTTGGCTCTATGCAGAGATAGTGTAAAGTTTTAATCATATGGATTTGTTGTTATTTAGTTTCTAAGTCATGTTCAACTCTTTGCAACCCCATAGTCTATAGCCCACAGGCTCCTCTGTTGATGGAATTTCCTAGGCAAGAATACTGGAGTGGGTTGCCATTTCCTTCTCTAGGGGATCTTTCCAAACCAGGGATCAAACTCACATCTCCTGCATTGGCAGGTGGATTCTTTACTGCTGGGCCACCAGGGAAACTCCAGTCATATGGATTTTGTCATAAATTTCTGTTGGAAGAACCGCTTAACATTCATAATCTTACTTCCCAAACTCTTGACCCAATAGATACCCACTCTGATGTAGTTTGCCAGAAGTGAGATTAAAAGAGGTCACAGAGATTCTGATGACATGTAGGTTACAGAAAATAAATAAGAATATTAAAAAGGCCAAGTGTAGACAAACAGCAAGGATTTTCCTTTGATGAACATCAAAGTTAAATATGAATAAATTCACAAGGAATAAGCTAGTAGCAAAATTTTCCCTGGAAGAAGTCAGAACAACATTTTTATTTCTACCATTATTTCTTTATTTGCCAAATAGTTACTGAGCATTTATTTTTTTCATGCACTGAGATATAACATTTACCTTAGAATATATGTTTCCTACCTTCACAGAACAATCATAAAACATGTGAAGTCATAGTCTATACATGTTTTAAGTGTCTATGGTAAAAGTATGTTTCAATGATTTTCACACTACAAAATTACTGTGAAAAGACAAAGAAAGACTTAAAGGTGGGCATAGAAACATGGAGGCATTTGTGACTTTGAGCAATGAAGCAAGATGATCATGTTTACATTTTACTGTTTATAATTAGGAGAGCAATATAGAGGATGGGCAAGGGGGGGTGTTGAGAGGGAAATAAAAATTAAAAAGAGCATTTGGGAGGTTATGGCATAGATTTCTTAAACATCTAACATACCCCAAGGTAGTATCGTATTAACATATGATGTTGGAGATATCAAGGTACAAGGCATGGTTCCTAACATGAAGGAACCTGTATTCTATTATGGAAAGTAAGAAGTGTGCACGCATGTATGTGTGTGTGTGTGTGTGTGTGTGTGTGTGTGTGTGTGTGTGTGTATTGCTCCTGTAAAGGAAATTGATGCCAAATGAAATGACTGGCAATTGTTGGCTACTTAGCTTCATGGTCAGAGAAGGCAATGGCACCCCACTCCTGTACTCTTACCTGGAAAATCCCATGGATGGAGGAGCCTGGTAGGCTGCAGTCCATGGGGTCACTAAGAGTTGAACATGACTGAGCGACTTCACTTTCACTTTTCACTTTCATGCATTGGAGAAGGAAATGGCAACCCACTCCAGTGTTCTTGCCTGGAGAATCCCAGGGATGGGGGAGCCTAGTGGGCTGCCATCTATGGGGTCACACAGAGTTGGACACGACTGAAGGGACTTAGCAGCAGCAGTAGCTTCATGGTCTATAAATTCTTAATGGCACAATGAGCTATGGGGAGCAGTAGTTCTGGAGTATTTTCTACTTATTTTCATTCAGCTAACAATGAATTGCATTTTTTCCATCTATTATAGGATAGAAATAATGTAGGGTAATACAGTATAATAAATTATAACTAAAAATTCAATACAGTGTCCAAAATAAATTAATATAAATTAAAATGCCCTAATTTGGGACTTAAATATTGCCTTACTCTATTGCCCTGAGCACACAAACCACTTAACCTCAACCTTGGTTTCCTCAAACTGGGAGCTAACAATTATTTACCTATCTCATAAGAATGTGAGGATTAATTAGTTAATGTTTATAAAGTGCTTTAAAGAGGAAAGAAGCTGAATAAGTAGTTTTATTAATAGTACAGCCACTTAATTTGATTTTAGTGTTTGAGAACAATGCATGTCTAATTCAGCAGTTGCCACACAGCCATGGTTGCTATACCTTTAGAATGAATTCATTTTTGGTTTCTTAAAGAATAGTACCTTATAAAGCAACTACTATAATACTAAAATACTACATCAACTATAATTTCAGAAGACACTGGTTACATGGACCTTCTTAGGTGGCTCAGATGGTAAAGAATCTGCCTGCAATACAGAAGACCCGGGTTATATCCTTGGGTCCAGGAAGATGCGTATGGCAACCAACTCCAGTATTCTCACCTGAAGAATCCCATGGACAGAGGAGACTGGCAGGCTACAGTCCATGGGGTTGCACAGAGTTGGATACGACTGAGTAACTACCACTTTCACTTTCACATGTACCTACAGCCAGGTAACTTAAGACCAGAATGCTTTCATCAAATAAAAATTGTGTAGAGGATGGTACACAATTTCTATGTAAATGATTGCTGCTGCTACTGCTGCTAAGTCGCTTCAGTTGTGTCCGACTCTGTGCAACCCCACAGACGGCAGCCCACCAGGCTCCCCCATCCCTGGGATTCTCCAGGCAAGAACACTGGAGTGGGTTACCATTTCCTTCTCCAATGCATGAAAGTGAAAAGTGAAAGTGAAGCTGCTCAGTCGTGTCCAACTCTTCAGGACCCCATGGACTGCAGCCTACCAGGCTCCTCCGTCCATGGGATTTTCCAGGCAAGAGTACTGGAGTGGGGTGCCATCGCCTATTGCTAGCATGCATTTATTCAACTCTTGCAGCTTTGCAAGAACAGTTCTAACTGTCTTATGTAGATTATCTCATATAGTCCCAATAACTATTCTATCAGATAGATACTCTGTTTGTTCCATTTTACATGTGGGATATTATGGTTCAGAAAAGTTAAGTAACTGGATCTAAAGTACATAGCTATGTATTGATAGAAACAGAATTTAAATGTGACATGTGTGCAGTTAACTATTGAGGTGGATTGCCTCCTGAGAATGAACATGGAAATTTAAATAATATTTGTCCTTATTTACTTTCCCTAAGACTCCATTAGAAGAAACTTATAGTTCCCAGTGTGCTGTCTCTTCATGTCCACATTTACTAGTAAAGCCTCTAGATGCATGACTACCTCTTACATCTTTAAGCATTGACCTCACTTCTGTCTCTTAAGGTGTTTACAAGCAGGTTGTAGAGTCAGGTACATTGATAATATAGGGTTTAACCTACCACTAGGGTTCATAGTGGGCTTTGCTGGTGGCTCAGCAGAAAAAAATCCACCGGCAATGCAGGAGATGCCCTGCAGAAGGAAATGGTAACCCACTCCAGTTTTCTTGCCTGGGAAATCCCATGGACAGAGGAGCCTGGAGGGCTATATTCCACAAAAGAGTTGGATGTGACTTAACAACTCAACAAAGGTTTATAGCAAAGATTCCACACACTATAGACAAGACTTACAATGTTTCTGTGCCATCTCCTGCCTGCTAGCTATCTGCTTTCCATGCTCTATTTTGGATTAGTGTATGGATTTATAAATTCAGCTTTCACTGACTCCAAGACCCTTCCATCTTATTGCCGAGTCCTTTAATTCAATGTCTTTGCTCTCTAGTAGTACAGCATTTATTGTTTATCACGTCCTCTTCATCCAATGTCTTGACCTCCTAATTTCCCAACCCAATAATTTCTGGTATATTAAAAGTAATCAATAAATATTTCAATGAAATATTTTAATAAACAAAATCTGGCCAGGAAATTTGGAAACAACTCACAACTGCTTCCCTGGAGGAATCACCTTCATGATCTCAACTAAGAACGCCAAGGGTTCTTCCTCTGTCCATTCAGAAGTACTTATGAAAAGTCCAAGAATCCTGACTAACCCATGCTTATGTGGTCATTTTCACTTTACTAAATAAAAAGAGCTCATTCAATTTGTGATGGAGTACTTAAAGGCAGTGGCCAGAACTTTGAGGACAGAATTTCAAACACCTCTATCTTTGGCATCCATGAGCTTGTCATGTGGTCATGGCCTACAGCTGAAACCAAAAGAGTATATCATAAATATGTATAATAGATATTTTTCAAATTAGAGACTGTGACGATTTATTAGAAATATGCAAAGAACGTTATGTAAAGTATTTAAACTATATGGTATATACTCCCTTCTAGTTTTAAAATTCTATGTTTCTAATGGTTTTCTAGCCTTATAGGAATTTTAAGATCATACACATTTCAGAATAACTTAATAGCATAGGGTTATTGTGCTGTGTGTCTTATCATCCTTTAGATATGCTGCAAAACATTGATGTGATAGTTATATATTCTTCATCAACAGCTTGCAGTAGGCAAATGAAATGTGAGCTAAGGTGTTGTAAACCTCTTTTCTAGAGCACTGTCATATTTTATAGTTAAGGAAACCAGTGACTACAGAGTTTAAAATACCCATTTCCAGTTTTATGGTTATGACAATAATAAGTTACAATTAGAAACAAAGTCACTTGCCATCATAATCACACATTTCTTTTCATATGTGACTTTAGCCTTTTTCACATAACCATTCTCTTCATAAAACAGCTCACATGATTTATATGCAGATTTGCTACATAGCATTACAGGATGCTATAATTGGAAGGGAACCCAAGGGTACTTTAACTTTACAGATGGAGAAATTGAAGATGAAATTTATACCAAGACACAAAGCTCTTGCTAAGATACAGCCAGTTTGAGCACAGATGTCCAAGTCCAAGTCTAGTGATCTTTTACCATGCCATCAAAGTAGTATTCTAGAGGAGAAAATTCAAAGTTTGAAAAAAATCTGATTTTATTAATGCTATAAAATATGGTTGGTGTCTCAGTTTATCATAAAAATAGTATATTTTTTAAGAACTGTTGGTCATGCTGCCTCAGCAGGCTATATGATAACCAAATGAGCAGTTACAAAGTAGGAAGCTAGAAAGTATCTTAAAGCAAAGGATGCCATGCTTTTCCACATGCTACATAAAGAAACCCAATGAGTAAATAACAAAAAACAAATAAAGGCCAGAAGACTTAAAGCTAAAATTCACCTTTCTTTATTCTTACTGCTAAATATTTCTAGTGAGATAAGGAGTACAGACTCATCTCTAGATTATATGCATTCCATTAAAAAGATAATAATCATAGATACTTTTTAAACAATGAATTAGACATGCATTTTAGGCCAAAAAAAGAGAAAGGCATAAGCTTTTTTCATTGGTTTTCACAGATATGGAGTTATTAAAAATTCAAGCATCATATTTAATGGTAGATATTGGAATATCTTGATTTTGTAATACCCTTTGTAACTCAATAATGAATCTTTTGCATGTTCTATATGTAACCTTGTCTTTTGAATGCTAATATAAATGTTTCCATTCCATTATTATCATTACCCTGCATTATGGAAGAATTTGTCTTATAGATGGCTGTTTTCCATGTCCCTTTTACTGCAGGTCTGTCAATGAACTTGGAATCAGATGTTTCTATCAGCTTACTCTCTAAGAGACATGCTAGAGGAAATGCAAAAGCATCAGGAACAGAATTTTGGCTAAGGTCACTTAGATTTGTGTGCTACAAGCAGCTTACAACAAAACCTACAATTTCTTTTATGAATATGCTTGCTTAAAGTAGCTCACCTTCACATTTTCTTCTTCCTTTCTGAAGAGTCACATTTAAGCACTTTTCCTTCTTGTTTTGTAGAAATCACTCTGTGACTTATGAAATGATGGCTGCAGCCTTCATCACTGACCCTCTTTGTCCCACTGAGAGCGTTTTTCTATTGCTCCCTTCTTTTGACCCTATCCTATCCTCCTTTTAAAAATAACAGTCATTTCTAATCATCTAATTGTATATGGGATAGTATTATGCAAAAATTACTTTGGTTGAAGTAACACAACTCCAGATGGGCTGTCAATTTGGTAAGATTATCAGAATGGTAGTTTTATCTACAGACTGTACTAGCATTATGATTTACTGGTCACTTACATGAAGGTTAAAAAATATACACCAGAAAGGTGAAAGATGGTTTTCCCAAGGGATATACAATGTGAATCACATACAAAGGTTAGAGGGTAGATGGCGGAGAAAAACGGCAGAGTAGAAGGACTTGCGCTCATTTTCTCCTGCGAGAACTCCAAAATTACAACTCACTGCTGAACAACCATAGACAGGAGAATGTTGGATTCCCACCATAAAAAGATACTCCATGTCCAAGGGCAAACAAAGGAGAAGCCCCAACAAGATGGTATGGAGGCAAAATCTCATTTAGAATCAAACCCCATACCCATCAGAGACACTCTCAAACAAATCTTGTGTGCACTAGTACCCAGAGAACCCACAGAGACTAAGCAAGAACCATCTTTGAGTGTTTTCTGTGGAGGTATGAGTCAGCAGTGGCCTGCCACAGGGGCAGGGGCTCTGGGTGCAGCAGACCTGGGTATGGCATAAGCCCTGTTGGAGGAGGTCACTATTAACCCCACCATAGAGCCACCAGAACTTACGTAGAACTGGGGAAACAGCCTCTTGGAGGTCACAAAACCTTGTGAGCACCAGGACCCAGGAGAAAGGAGCAGTGACCCCACAAGAGACTAACCCAAACTCTTCCATGAGTGTCCAGGAGACTGTTGCATAGAAGTGAGTCTGAGGTGGCCTGCTGCAGGGTTGGGGACACTCAGTGCAGCAGTGCATGCATGGGACATTTTGAAGGAGGTCACCATTATCTTCATTATCTGCACCATAGTTTGGCCTCAGGTCAAACAACACGGAGTGAACACAGCCTGGCCCACCAATAGAAGATTGGATTAAAGATTTACTGAGCATGGCCCTGCCCATCAGAACAAAACACAGTTTCCCCCTCAGTCAGTCTTTCCCATCCGGCAACTTTCATAAGCTTCTTATCCTTATCCATCAGAGGGCCAACAGAATGAAAACCACAAACACAGAAAACTAATCAAACTGATCACATGGACAACAGCCTTGTCTAACTCAAAGAAACTATGAGCCATGCTATTTAGAGCCACCAAAGATGGACGGGTCACGGTGGAAGTTCTGACAAAATGTGGTCCACTGGAGAAGGGAATGGAAAACCACTTCAGTATTCTTGCCTTGAGGATCCCATGAACAGTATAAAAAGGCCAAAAGATAGGACACTGAAAGATGAACTCCCTAGGCCAGTAGGTGCCCAATATGCTCCTGGAGATCAGTGGAGAAATAACTCCAGAAAGAATAAGGAGATGGAGCCCAAGCAAAAACAATACTCAGTTATGGATGCATTTTGTGATGGAAGTAAAGTCTGATGCTATAAAGAACAATAGGACATAGGAACCTGGAATGTTAAGTCCATTAATCAAGGCAAACTGGAAGCAGTCAAACAAGAGATGGCAAGAGTAAACATCGACATTTTAGGAATCAGTAAGCTAAAATGGACTAGAATGGGCGAATTTAACTCAGATGACCATTATATCTACTACTATGGGCAAGAAGGCCTTAGAAGAAGTGGAGTAGCCATCATAGTCAACAAAACAGTCCAAATGCAGTACTTGGATGCGATCTCAAAAACAACAGAATGATCTTTGTTTGGTTCCAAAGCAAACCATTAAATATTGCAGTAATCCAAGACTATGCCCTGACCAGTAATGCTGAAGAAGCTGAACCTGAAAGGTTCTATGAAGACCTACAAGACCTTCTAGAACTAACACCCCAAAAAGGTATACATTTCATGATAGGGGTCTGGAATGCAAAAGCAGGAAGTCAAGAGATACCTGGAATAACAGGCAAATTTGGCCTTGGAGTACAAAATGAAGCAGGTCAAAGGCTAACAGAGTTTTGCCAAGAGAACATGCTGATCATAGAAAATACCCTCTTCCAACAACACAAGAGGAGACTCTACACATGGACTTCACCAGATGGTCAATGCTGATATTACATTGATTATATTCTTTGCAGTTAAAGATGGAGAAGCTCTATACAGTCAGCAAAAACAAGACTGGAGGCTGACTGTGGCTTAGATCATAAGCTCCTTATTGCCAAATTCAGATTTAAATTGAAGAAAGTAGGGAAAACCACTAGGTCATTCAGGTATGACTTAAATCAAATACCTTATGATTATACAGTGGAAATGAGGAGTAGATTCAAGGAATTAGATCTGAAAGAGTGCCTGAAGAACTATGGATGGAGGTTCATGACATTGTACAGGAGACAGGGATCAAGATCATCCCCAAGAAAAAGAAATGCAAAAAGGCAAAATGGTTGTCTAAGGAGGCTTACAAATGGCTGAGAAAAGAAGAGAAGCTCAAGGCAAAGGAGAAAAGGAAAGAAATACCTGTTTGAATGCAGAGTTCCAAAGAATAGCAAGGAGAGATAAGAAAGCCTTCCTCAATGATCATTGAAAAGAAATAGAGGAAAACAATAGAATGAGAAAGACTAGAGATCTATTCAAGAAAATTAGAGATAGCAAGGGAACATTGCATGGAAAGATGAGCGCAATAAAGGACAGAAATGGTATGGACCTAACAGAAGCAGAAGATATTAAGAAGAGGTGGCAGGAATACACAGAAGAACTGTACAAAAAAGATCTTCATGACCCAGATAACCATGATGGTGTGATCACTCTCCTAGAATCAAACATCCTGGAGTGTGAAGTCAAGTTGGCATTAGGAAGCATCATTATGAACAAAACTAGTGGAGGTGATGGAATTCCAGTTGAGCTACTTCAAATCCTATAAGCTGATCTATAAAAGTACTATACTCAATATACCAGCAAATTTGGAAAACTCAGCAGTGGCCACAGGACTGGAAAAGGTCAGTTTTCATTCCAATCCCAAAGAAAGGCAATGCCAAAGAACGTTCCAATGACCGCACAATTGCACTCATCTCACATGCTAGCAGGAGAAGGCAATGGCACCCACTCCAGTAGTCTTGCCTGGAAAATCCCATGGACCGAGGAGCCTGGTGGCTGCAGTCCATGGGGTCGCTAAGAGTCGGACACGACTGAGCGACTTCACTTTCACTTTTCACTTTTATGCATTGGAGAAGGAAATGGCAACCCACTCCAGTGCTCTTGCCTGGAGAATCCCAGGGACGAGGGAGCCTGGTGGGCTTCCGTCTATGGTGTCTCACAGAGTCGGACACAACTGAAGCGACTTAGCAGCAGCAGCAGCAGCACACGCTAGCAAAGTAACGCTCAAAATTCTCTGAGCCAGGCTTCAATATTACATGAACTGTGAACTTCCAGATGTTCAAGCTGCATTTAGAAAAGTCAGAGGAACCAGAGACGAAATTGCCAACATCCACTGGATCATCAAAAAAGCATAAGAGTTCCAAAAAACATCTGCTTTATTGACTACACCAAAGCCTTTGATTGTGTAAATCACAGCAAACTATTTAAAATTCTGAAAAAGATGGGAATAACAGACCACCTAACCTGACTTCTGAGAAACCTGTATGCACATCAAGAAACACCAGTTAGAACTGGACATGGAATAACAGACTGGTCCCAAATTGGGAAAGTAGTATTCAAGGTTGTATGTTGTCACCCTGCTTATTTAAATTACATGCAGAGTACATTATGTGAAATGCTCGGCTGGATGAAGCTCAAGCTGGAATCAAGATTGTCAGGAGAAATTACCTGCAGATATGCAGGGATATGCAGACGACACCACCCTTATGGCAGAAAGCAAAGAAGAACTAAAGAGCCTCTTGATGAAAGTGAAAGAGGAGAGTGGCCTAAAACTCAACATTCAGAAAACTAAGATCATGACATCTGGTCCCATCACTTCATGGCAAATAGATGGAGAAATAATGGAAACAGTGAGAGACTTTACTTTTTTGGGCTCCAAAATCACTGCAGATGGTGACTGACACCATGAAATTAAAAGACACTTGTTCCTTGGAAGAAAAGTTATGTCTAACCTAGACAGCATATTAAAACGCAGAGACATTACTTTGACAACAAAAGTCCATCTAGTCAAAGCTATGGTTTTTCCAGTGGTCATGTATGCATGTGAGAGTCGGACTATAAAGGAAGCTGAGCACCAAAGAATTGATGCTTTTAAACTGTGGTGTTGGAGAAGACTCTTGAGAGTCCCTTGGACTGCAAGGAGATCCAACAGTTGATTCTAAAGGAAATCAGTCTCAAATATTCATTGAAAGGGTTGATACTGTAGCTGAAACTCCAAAACTTTGGCCACCTGATGCAAAGAGCTGACTCATTTGAAAAGGCCCTGATGCTGGGAAGGGATTGAAGGTTGGAGAAGAAGGGGATGACAGAGGATGAGATGGTTGGATGGCTTCACTGACTCGATGGACATGAGTTTGAGTAAGTTCTGGGAGTTAGTGATTAGCAGGGAATGTTGCAGTCCATGGGTAGCAAAGAGTCGGACATGACTGAACAATTGAATTGAACTGAAGAAGATTAGATGCTTACTCTTAGATATTGTAATTTTATTTTTCCTGGATTCTCTTGGGTACTATCCCAAGATAATTTCTTCTAAAGTTTGTCTTTAGGTTAGGGGGAAGGAAATCAAAGATTATGCCTTCCACTTATTGATGCTGATTAAACATCAAGAATCAGGTGCTTTACATAAATGATATAACAGTACAAAAACTGATGATTATTCTCAATGGCCATAGTTTCCCATGGAATGAACAAACAATTGAATGCTAGGTACAGAATAGGAGACAAGAGACAGTTATATCAAGATGAGTACTCCATGTCATTGCCTTGATCTCAAGGAAGATTAAGCCAAAATAAATCCAAAATGAAAATGCTTTCAAATTAAATGCTTTGCCTCATTAATCAAATTGGATACCTAAATTGGGAAAGGATAAATCCTGTCACATTTTGGATTTGTTAAATGTCTGGAAATATTTTCAAATGAAAGATCTTCCTAAAATTCAATGCAACAAAATGTCAGTCACTTTTATCTTTAATTTTAAAACATCTGAGTAATGTAGACATAAAATGTATTCCTATGCTTTCAGATTATTTTAGTCATTTGATTAAAAGTTTGCTTTTTGGGACATTTTCAAGAAGACAGCTTTCAAAGGTTTCAAATTTAATTAAATAAACTTGGTGAATTTAGCTGTTCTATTTTGAAAAGTTTCTACCCAATGCTAATTGGTCATCATACATCCAACTATTTCTTTTTTCTTATGAATATTTAGCTGAAGGTATAAGATGATGCAAGCATTTAAACCTATGTTACTAATGCAAAGTCAAATGAAGGGTGTTATAGGACTTTATTATTACTATTTTGTGATAATAAAAATTATACAATCTAGTAAATGATATTGCTAAAATACCAGCTATTTTGTTTTTAATAATCATAGTCTAACTGGGAAGGCATTTATTAATGTTATACATCAGAATATATGCTTTGGAAGATAGAGAAATTGATTGAGCACCTTTTCATGCTAACAGCAATCTCTATTCTTTTAATATATAGTAGCCTATTGTTTTGGTTTTGAATGAAATTTTATAATCCCTGTTTGTTCCTCTGGTGGATTGTGTTTCAAATTCTGTAATGTTTAAAATAGATTTTGAAGATTACAAGTAGGCTCTTTTGAGTTATAATTTTGAATCTGAGTCTGCCTTTTAATATAGCTATATTTTTACTATGGTTGATGGACATTCTTCTAGGGTTTTGGCATTTTATTTTCATTCTGTTAGTTTATATAATTTCTTTTTAGATGTTTTGATTTTATGTATGTGAGTGGGAAATTGGTAGTGCTTCAATAAGCTGCTACATAACACCATACTGCATCATTGATGTTGGAATATTCTTCTGTGACTTACTTGGGCAATTTGCAAGACCATGAAGACCTGAGAAATAATGTTCAGCAATGGCCAATGGCACATGGTTTAGTATAGTTAGAACAACTTTTTCTATACTCTTTAAAGAACTTGTTTCTAATTTCAATATTTATTTTTGTTTTTAAACAGGAAAATTCACAATTGAGCAATTAATATTTACACATCACAAAAACTAAATTATGCAGTGAAGCATTTTCCCTTCTCCCTTGCCCCAATAACCCATGTCATCACCTGATCATATGGGTAGATCTTGGTTTTGGTATCCTGAATATTCTTCCAGATTCTTGAAAACATATACAAGGAAATACAAAATGCCTTTTCCCCCCTTTCTTTCTTAGCCCAAGCAATTATATACCTCTGTTTTATAATTGGCTTCTCTATTTGACAATTTTTGCATATTAAAGGATTTTCTTATTCTTCATTTACTATCTTGCAACTTATTTAACCCAATATCCTATCAATGTCCATTTAAAAAGTTTTCAACATTTTTCTACTAGAGATAATGCTTTAAGAATATACTTTACACTTGAATATGCAAAATTTTGTGCAAGTATGAAGGTGTCTGAAGTATATATTCCTAGAAATGGACTTGCTGAGGCAAAGGGCATACAAATTTACATTTTGTATGGATCTTGTTTAACTTTCCTTCATAAGGATTTTATTTATGCATGTTATACCATCCTTAAATGGGACTGTTTCCACACACTCTTGACAATAAAGTTGTTGTTACACTGTCTTCTTTACTGCTGTTGTTCAGTCACTAAATCATGTCCAGCTCATTGCAACCCCATGGACTGCAGCACAACAGGCTTTCCTGTCCTTCACTATCTTCCAGAGTTTGCTCCAACTCATGTCCATTGAGTTGGTGATGCTATCTAATCATCTCATCTTCTGTCACTCTCTTCTCCTTTTGCCTTCAATCCTTCCCAGCATCAAGATCCTCTCCAATGAGTCCACTCTTCACATAAGGTGGTGAAAGTATTGGAGATTCAGCGTCAGCAGCATTCCTTCCAATGAGTATTCAGGGTTGATTTCCCTTCGGAGTGACTGGTTTGATTTCTATGCTGTCCACGGGATTCTGAAGAGTCTTCTCCAGCAACACAGTTTGAAAGTATCAGTTCTTTGGTGCTCATCCTTCTTTATTGTTCAACTGTCATATCTGTGCATGACTACTGGAAAATCCATAACTTGACTATATACACACCTATATATTTGGATTTTGTTATTCCATTATTGAGCATCTTTTCACATTTAAAACCCCTTTGTATCTCCTTTACAATGAATTGATTGTTTACATCCTTTGCCCATAATTTCTAGTAGTCATTTTTGTATTCATTTAAAGGCACACATTATCAGGGAGATTAATCATTTTTCTACTATGTTAGAAAAAACAGAATTTTTCTACTATGTTAATTTTAATATTTCCACACTTTTAACTTGCCTTTTGAGTTTGTTTTTTTTTTTTTAATCACAGTCTTTGCCGTATGGTTGAATTTAGATTTTGTGATATAATTGTATAAATCTCTTTTATTTGAATCTCTTTGAGGAGTTGTGTTGTAGTTTAAAAAGCTTCTTGATTCTGAAATACAAAATAATATCCCTAAATTTTCTTCTAGTATTATGTGTTTTTTGTTTCAAATTTATATCTTTGACTTTTGAAGATAATCAATTTATAAAGATATAAATTATAGAATCAGTTTTATTTTTCTGAAATGGCTATGGTGCTGTTCCAATATCATTTATTGGGCAGACAATTAGATTTCTCTGTGATTTGAGATGCTATCTTTTGCTTATTAACTCAGTTCATTCAACAAATGGTTATCAAACTGACTGCATGTCAGACATTGGTCTGCTGCTGCTGCTAAGTCGCTTCAGTTGTGTCTGACTCTGTGCGACCCCATAGATGGCAGCCCACCAGGCTCCACCGTCCCTGGGATTCTCAAGGCAAGAACTCTGGAGTGGGTTCCCATTTCTTTCTCCAATGCATGAAAGTGAAAAGTGAAAATGAAGTTGCTCAGTCGTGTCTGACTCTTCGTGACCCCATGGACTGCAGACTACCAGGCTCCTCCGTCCATGGGATTTTCCAGGCAAGAGACATTGCTCTAGAAACTGGTAATTCACCAGGGCATAAAATATGCAAAAATCTATCCTCAGAGAGTTTATGTTTTAAAGAAGGAGACAGAACACCAAATTGGAAAGTAACATATATTATGAATACTCTTAAAGGCTAAAGTAAAGTGAAAGTGAAAGTCCCACAGTCCTGTCCAACTCTTTGCGACCCTATGGACTATACAGTTGATGGAATTCTCTAGGCCAGAATACTGGAGTGGATAGCCTTTCTCTTCTCTAGGGGATCTTCCCAACCCAGGGGTTGAGCCCAGGTCTCCCGCATTGCAGGCAGATTCTTTACCAGCTGAACCACAAGGGAAGCCCAAGAATACTGGAGTGGGTAGCCTATCCCTTCTCCAGCGGATCTTCCAGACCCAGGACTTGAACTGGGGTCTCCTGCATTATGGGCAGATTCTTTACCAATATCAGGGAAGCCCACTAAGCCCACCTAAATGCTAAGGAGAAAATAAAATAAGTAAATAGGTTAAATTTCTGAGGGAGAAGTTCTGGTGTCATTTTTAAATAGGGTGAAATATTTTTGGCAAAGGTGGAATTTGAGGGGAAAAAAAGAAGAGAAAAGAAAAAATCTTCAAGGAGTGAAGAAGTGAGGTTTTTTGAATATAAAGGATAAGAGAAATCTAGGAGGGAGAAACAGTCAGCATGAATCTCTGAACCTGGCGCTCACCTGGTACATTCTCTTTAAAACTGGAAGATCTACATGACTGAAACAGAATAAGCAAGGGGAGAACAGCAGGAAATAAGGTCTGACCCTTGATTAGGTACCAGGTTGTGAGAGCTCTATGTAGGAATCTTACATTTTACTGAATGAGATGGGAAGTCAGGGAGGGGTTTGCACAGATATGTGGGATGATCTGACTTATATTTTAAAAGATCACACTGGTTGCTTATGAGAGAATAGATTGTAAAGAAAAAAAAAAAAAACAAAGCAAAGCAGGGAGACATTTAGGAAGCTATATCTGTGATAATATGGGTGAGAACTAATTTGGAATAGAGTTGTAGTTAGCTCTGGATGCAGTGGTAAAACACAACACAGAGGAATCCAGGACTGAGCTTATTTTGTTATTCTCTGTGCTGTTTTCAAAGTTTCTTGCTATAAGGACTTCCACTTAAATTTGACCATATGTCTGTTGACCTGATATAAGGTTGTTATAGAATTCCAGGGAGTAGGTGTGCTGTCTCTAGGACTCAGAGTGACTAATCAGGCGTTGGACCTCCTGAGTAGTTTTTAACAGCTTGCCTTTAATGTTCTTGGGTTATACTTTAGATAGCTCCTATAGTGAACACTTGGGTGGTGGTGTCTTAGATTATGTCCTCCATCAAAGTCCATTCGTCTTTTTTAGTTGTGTTTAGATAACATTCAATGCAATGCAAGCAGTTTTCTCAGCAGAGGCTATTGTTAAAAAGTCATTTTCATATGGGTTGTATATCCACCAACAGTTTACATTTGTACTAGAGTTTATCTCACTCAGTGATACCCTGTTATAAAGGCAAAAGGATTTTGTTTTCCTCTCCACTGTTGTTGTCGTTTAGTCACTAAGTCATGTCGGACTCTTTTGCAACCTCATGGACTGTAGCCCACCAGGCTTTTTTGTCCATGGGATTTCCAGGCAAGAATAGAGAGGGTTGTCATTTCCATCTCCAGGGAATCTTTCCAACCCAAGGATAGAATCCATGTCTCCTGCTCGACAGGCAGATTGTTTACCACTGAATCACCAAGAAAGTCCCTTTTCCTCTCACTGAGTCTGAGCACCAGTACTAAATGCCTGAAGTGGTAGCACATTTAGTCACTGTTAAAGTGAAATCGCTCAGTCATGTCCAACTCTTTGTAACCCATGGTCTGTAGCCCACCAGGCTCCTCCGTCCATGGGTTTTTCCAGGCAAGAGTACTGGAGTGTGTTGCTATTTCCTTCTCCAGGGGAATCTTCCCAGCCCAGAGATTGAGCCCAGGTCTCCCGCATTGTGGGCAGATGCTTTACTGACTAAGCCATAAGGCAAGCCCTAGTCACTGTTAAGATGTCAAAGAAAACAACAAAACAATTTTCTTATTTGAGTCTGTATGGCCCACAATAACAATGTCTTCCACTAGTCAGTCAGGATATTAAATTTAGAAATGACTTTGAGTAACACAACTTCATGAGCTAGCTATCCTCTGAGAAAAGCAAGTAGTTTTTTTCCTTTTAGTTTGAGTTATTATTTCAGCTGTAAAACCTGGGCATGATACATGCCATTGTTGGCCACGCATTCCATTGAATCTAAGGAATGAATAACCATAACCAGCTTGTTCATGCATGTGGTAAACAGAACACTAAGATGCCCCGAAGATTCCTAAACTTTTGTGTACTACTACCTTTTCTCAATTATTCAGTCAAACACTAATCTTGGTACCTCTCTGGAGGGATTTTGAACATGTAATAAAGGTGCCTATTCAGTTGATATTAAGATAGAGAGACTATCTGGGTGGGTCTGAGCTAACCATGTGAGCCTTTAAAAAGCAGGGAATTTTTTCCTATGTACTGGTAGAAGAAGAAATCAGAAATTTGAAGTATAAAGAAAATTTTAAATAAGGGGATTCTCTTTGCTCACTTGGAAGTTGGAAGGGACCACGTGGAAAGAGGCTGAGTGCTCTATAAGATCTGAGAGCAGTCCTTTCCTGACAGTAGATGAGAGAAACAGATTTGATTCTATACCTGTAAAGAACTGAATTCTGTCCACAGACTGAACGAGCTTGGAAGAGGCTCAGAACTCCAGATGAGAACATAACTTGCAGACACCTTGATTTCAGTCTTGTGAGACACTCAGAGGAGAACCCAGCCAAGCTTGTGCCTGGACTTTTGACTTGTAGAACTTGAAGCTTATAAGTGAGTTTCAATTCAAGCTTCTATGTTTATAGCAATTTTTATGCACATTAGAAAATAATATAGCACTCAAGCTCTCAGAGTATCCTTATCAAAATGGAAGAACAGGATGGTAGGCAAAAAACTAACAAATATATTTCACATGGGCTCCCCTGGTGGCTCAGAAAGTAAAGAATCGCCTGCAGTGTAGACTAGGGTTCAATCCCTGGGTCGGGAAGATGCACTGGAGAAGGGAATGGCTATCCACTCCAGTATTCTTGCCTGGAGAATTTCATGAACAGAGGAGCCTACAGTCCAGGCATGGGTTGTCGCAAAGAGTCATACACAAACTGGGTGACTAGCACGTTCACTTTGTTTACTTCATATCTTTTTTATTGCTACTAAAAGAATTTCAGCTAGACTCACTAGTCTTTGTAATTTTATCAGTTTTCCAGCTTTCAGAAATAATTTCATATATGTTTTAGCATCTCCTCAAAGAACTTTGCCTCCTATTTTCTACCTATCAAAAATATCACCATCTGGGAGTTTTCCCTTGTGTGTATGTATCCTCATATCTTTTAGATAAACTGCTTGTGTGAGAGTTTTAGTCCCATTAAAGTTTCCAGCTGTGGTTCCATCTCCTCTGGGTTGGGAATCATGTACCTCCAAAGTCTTGCTGCATCCTGGATTAATGGACAACCATGGTCACTCTATCTTTTTCTGAGATCTAAGCCAATGATACCCCAGTAGCCACTCTAGAAGATTCTGGGCTAATGGACACTATGGCCATACTGTGCACTCTTGGGCCATTTGGCTTACTGGTGAACATCTGTTTGTTGTCCCTAGGTGTCTCTAGCTTTCAAACCCTAGGGTGGTCCAGTTAGTCTAAAACTCTGTAAACAAAAAACCCTACTTTATCCGCCAACTCTCATGCAGATATAACAAAGGTATTGGTCAAGAGAAAAGAAAAAAATATATATATATATGGGCTAGAGAATTAGCAGAGTACAAAATACTACTGAACTCTCATTGTTTCTCACCATAAATTTTCTGCATTCATTATGGCCAGCTTAACTACAGAGCAGTGTTTGCCTTCTCTGGAAGGCAGGAACAGAATCAGAAGCACCTCAAGAGCGAGAACAAGCCCTGCATTGTGCTGATTTGTATTTACAGATGATTATTACAGGGTCTAGGGAACCCCATCCTCATCATCATCCTCTGAATAGCAAGAAATCAAACAAGATAATTCTGCATCCATGGACATCATTAGAAACAATTCAAACCAAAGGCCAAAGGCAGCTGCCTTATTTGTTAGAAATGATGACTTCACAGAAAGATGCTGATGCCTCTCTTCAGATGGACTCATTTCAGCTCTTGTCAGTTCTTTGCTAAGCTATCCCCCAAACAGAAGTAAGAGGTATACTTCAGACAGAACTTGTCTTTCTGAATTTCAGAATTTGTCTAGCCAGATTTGTCTTTCATTACATGGATGCTCATGCTCATGTGTATTATGTCTATTCACATTATTTTCTAGATACTCTGTAACCTTTGTTTGGTTTCACTCTTTGGAAAAAGAGATGTTTAAGAAAGAGTTTTACATTTCCAATTGGTAAATACTTTTGTTTTATGGTTTAACCATTAATTTCTAGTTTTATTCCATTTTGTTTAGATAATATTGTGTTTGTTGCTGTTTCTACCTTGGAAGGTTGTCTTTGATAGTTAGTAAATGAAAAATTTTAATAACTTCTATATAAACAATTGAAAAGAAAGCCTACTCCTGCTCTAGAATCTTGGAAGCAAAGGGAAAACCCAAGAAAATCACCATTATGTCATTCCTTGGGTCTCAAGATCATAGCCTATTTACCTTCTCTTTAATTTTCAGAGGCATCTTATGCTTGTTTTATAAGTTTTATCCAAAATTTTAGTTGTTTTCAATGAATAAAGAAAAGTATGCCTACTACATCTTCTTTATATAACATCAATTTTTTAAATCATTAAGAAATCTAATTAATTTTATTATTTTTTTATTGAACTATATTTGATACAGAGTATCATGTTAATTTCAGGTGTACAGCATAGTCATTCAGCATTTAAATACATTACAGAAATCACCATAATAAGTCTTGTTACCATTTGTCCCCATGCAAAGATATTACAATATTATTGACCATATATTCCGTATGCTGTATATTACATCCCCATGACTTATTTATGATATAACTGCCTCTGCACTGGAGTTAGAGTGTGTGAGATTTTGCATGCATGTTTTACAGCAGAGGCTCTATTTCCTATAACCCTCTTGTTCTCCTGAACTTAAGCTCAACTTGTTTTCAAAGCTAGACATTCTGGGGCCCCAACTTCCTGGAACAGGGCCTGTAGGCTGGGAAGCCTGATGTGGATCTCAGACTCCTTGCTCCCTGGGGAGGGCCACTACTGTTGTGATATTCCTAACATTTGTGGGGTGCAGACTTGGGAGTATGTGTCCTGAGTAGACTGTG
This sequence comes from Bubalus kerabau, assembly GCF_029407905.1. Classification (NCBI taxonomy): domain Eukaryota; kingdom Metazoa; phylum Chordata; class Mammalia; order Artiodactyla; family Bovidae; genus Bubalus; species Bubalus kerabau. Next base: position 71,803,889 of record NC_073629.1, read on the forward strand.
TCTTCACCCCTCCTACTGTTTTCATTATGGCTCCTTCTTTAAATCTTTAGTTGTATAACATCTTGTCTGCTAGCTTTCAAGTCATTCTCATAGACAGTTGGTCTCTACATAGTTGTAATTTTGTGCTCTATGGGAGGAGATGAGTACAGTGCCATCTTGGAATAGAACATCTTGGTTCTATTACTTCTGAAACAAAGATTTCTTTTGTGTATGTCTGAGTTGTATAGTCATCTATCTGGTAACATGTCCCTAAGGAACTTTGTTATACTTTTCTTGTTGTGCTGTTTTGATAGTGATAAATTCTCTCAATTTTTTTTAAAATCTGAAAATGTCTTTATTTTGCCTTTATACATGAACAGTATTGTTATTGGATAAGGAATTTTGCAGCTTCCCTATTGGCTTAGTGATAAAGAATCCACTTGCCAGTGCAAGAGATGTGGGTTCCATCACTGAGTCAGGAAGATCCCCTGGAGAAGGAAATGGCAACCCACTCTAGCATTCTTGCCTGGGAAATCCAATGGACAGAGAAACCTGGTGGGCTACTATCAATGAGATTGCAAAAGAACTGATATTACTTTTCAACTAAACAACAACAACAGAGGGATATTGTTATTATTCTTTCATCACTTATGTGAAGGACTCATTCCATTATTTTAAGATTTGTATAGTTTTTAATCAAAAGTTAATGGACATTCTTATTACTCTCTTTAATATTGTTTCTTTTTTATTCTCAATCTCTTTTTAAAATTTTCTTTTTAAATTTCGTTTTAGTAGTTGACTACAGTATACTTATGTGTGCTGTTCTTTGTGTTGATCCAGTTTTGTTTCATTCAGATATGTGGATATTTAGATTTATGACTCAATTTAGTCATAAATTTAGATGTACGTCTACACAAGGACATCAGAAGATGGTCAATACCGAAAATAGATTGATTATATTCTTTGTAGCCAAAGATGAAGAAGCTCTATACAGTTAGCAAAAACCAGGAGCTGACTGTGGCTCAGATCATGAACTCCTTATTGCCAAATTCAGACTGAAATTGAAGAAAGTAGGGAAAACCACTAGACCATTCTGGTATCACCTAGATCAAATTCCTTACAATTATACAGTGGAAGTGAAAAATAGATTCAAAGGATTATATCTGTTAGAGTACCTGAAGATCTATGGAGGGAGGTTCGCGACATTGTACAGGAGGCAGTGTTCAAGGCCATCCCCAAGAAAAAGAAATTCAAAAAGGCAAAATGGTTGTCTGATGAGGCCTTGCAAGTAGCTCAGAAAAGAAGAGAAGCTCAAGGCAAAGGAAAAAAATGAAAGATATACCCATTTGGATGCAAAGTTCCAAAGAACAGCAAGGAGAGATAAGAAAGTCTTTCTCAGTGATCAACGCAAAGAAATAGAGGAAAATAATACAACAGGAAAGACTAGAGATCTCTTCAACAAAATGAGAGATACCAAAGGAATATTTCATTCAAAGATGTGTACAATAAAGGACAGAAACATTTCTGTCCTAACATAGGACCTGTTAGGTGCTATGGACCTAACAGAAGCAGAAGATAAGAGGTGGGAAGAATACAAAGAAGAACTATACAAAAAAGATCTTCATAACCCAGATAATTACAATGGTGTGATCACTCACTTAGAGCCAGACATCCCAGAATGTGAAGTCAAGTTGGCCTTAGGAGGCATCACTACAAACAAAGCTAGTGGAGGTGATGGAATTCCAGTTGAGCTATTTCAAATTCTAAAAGATGATGCTGTGAAAGTGCTCCATTAATATGTCAGCCAATTTGGAAAACTCAGCAGTGGCCACAGGACTGGAAAAGGTCAGTTTCATTTCAATCCCAAAGAAAGGCAATGCCAAAGAATGTTCAAATTACTGCACAATTGCACTCATCTCAAACGCTAGCAAAATAATGCTCAAAATTGTCCAAGCCAGGCTTCAACAGTACATGAACCTTGAAATTCCAGATGTTCAAAAAGGCAGAGGAACCAGAGATCAAATTGCCAACATCTGTTGGATCATAGAAAAAGCAAGAGAATTCCAGAAAGACATCTACTTCTGCTTTATTGATTGCTCTAAAACCTTTGACTGTGTAGGTCACAACAAACTGGAAAATTCTTAGAGATGGGAATACAAGACCACTTTACCTGCTTCCTAAGATATCTGTATGGAGGTCAAGAAGCAACAATTAGAACCAGACATGGAACAACAGACTGGTCCCAAATCAGGAAAAGAGTACAAGAAGGTTGTATATTGTCACCCTGCTTATTTAACTTATATGCAGAGTACATCATGAGAAATGTTGGGCTGGAGGAAGGACAAGCTGGAATCAAGATTGCCAGGAGAAATATCAATAATCTCAGATATCCAGATGACATGGCAGAAAGTGAAGAGGAACTGAAGAGCCTCTCAATGGAAGTGAAAGAGAAGAGTGAAAAAGTTAAACTCAAAATTCAAAAAACTAAGATCATGGCATCAGGTCCCATCACTTCATGGCAAATAGATGGGGAAACAGTAGAAACAGTGGCAGACTTTATTTTCTAAAGTTCCAAAATCACAGCAGGTGGTGACTGTAGCCATGAAATTAAAATACACTTCCTCCTTGGAAGAAAAGTGATGACCAACCTGCTGCTACTGCTGCTAAGTCACTTCAGTCGTGTCTGACTCTGTGCGACCCCATAGATGGCAGCTCACTAGGCTCCCCCATCCCTGGGATTCTCCAGGCAAGAACACCAGAGTGGGTTGCCATTTACTTCTCCGATGTATGAAAGTGAAAAGTGAAAGTGCAGACCAACCTAGACAGCATATTAAAAAACAGGGACATTACTTTGCCAACAAAGGTCCATCTAGTCAATGCTATGGCTTTTCCATTAGTCATGTATGGCTGTGAGAGTTGGATTGTAAAGAAAGCTGAGCACCAAAGAATTGATGCTTTTGAACTGTGGCATTGGAGAAGACTCTTGAGAGTCCCTTGGACTGCAGAGAGATCCAACCAGTCAATCCTAAGGGAAATCAACCCTGAATATTCATTAAAAGGACTGATGCTGAAGCTGACAAGCCAATACTTTGGCCACTTGATGCGAAGAACTGACTCATTGGAAAAGACCCTGATGCTGGGAAAGATTGACAGTGGGAGGAGAACGGGACAACAGAGGATGAGATGGTGGGATGGCATCACTGACTTGATGGACATGAGTTTGAGTAAGCTTCAGGAGTTGATGATGGACTGGGAAGCCTGGCGTGTTCATGGGGTTCATGGGGTCACAAAGAGTCGGACACTATTGAGGTAATGAACTGAACTGAACTGAAAGTTCAGTTAATTGAAGCTATACATATTTATGGGTCTCCTTTTCTACATATCTCCCTTTTTTTCAGTTCCCTGCCCTGAAAAAACATTGCCACCTCCATATCACTGAGATCTAAATTTTGTTTTTTCTAAATAGCAAGATCTATAACCCTTGAGCTCCATTTCTCTATGTATAGGTTGGAAAGGGCTGCCAGGCAGAAAGTTATTACACTTGTGAGGCTAAACTAATGTGTTTCCTTCTTTCAAAGTTTATGAGATAGCAACTGTGCACTGTTTTTTGTTAATTTCCTGAACAAAATAGTTTCATATATTTTGTACTGAGTTTAGCTGCTTATGAGAGAAGATAAGTTAGGCGTCTATTAATTCACCGAGACCAGAACCAAAAGATGGCCCTATTCTGGAGGTTGTAACTTAGCTTTTAATTTATTTTGTTGTTTTATAATTGTTTCCTAAAAAGGAGTATGGAAAATGCCGATCTTTACAAACATATTTGTTCCAGACATCTTAGTAATTAGACATCTTAAACATCTTAGTAATTTCTTTTTTTTAATTTTATTTTATTTTTAAACTTTACAATATTGTATTGGTTTTGCCAAATATCGAAATGAATCCACCACAGGTATATATGTGTTCCCCATCCTGAACCCTCCTCCCTCCTCCCTCCCCATACCATCCCTCTGGGTCATCCCAGTGCACCAGCCCCAAGCATCCAGTATTGTGCATTGAACCTGGACTGGTGACTCATTTCATACATGATATTATACATGTTTCAATGCCATTCTCCCAAATCTTCCCACCCTCTCCCTCTCCCACAGAGTCCATAAGACTGTTCTATACATCAGTGTCTCTTTTGCTGTCTCGTATACAGGGTTTTTGTTACCATCTTTCTAAATTCCATATATATGTGTTAGTACACTGTATTGGTGTTTTTCTTTCTAGCTTACTTCACTCTGTATAATAGGCTCCAGTTTAATCCACCTCATTAGAACTGATTCAAATGTATTCTTTTTAATGGGTGAGTAATAGTCCATTGTGTATATGTACCACAGCTTTCTTATTCATTCATCTGCTGATGGACATCTAGGTTGCTTCCATGTCCTGGCTATTATAAACAGTGCTGCGATGATCACTGGGGTACACGTGTCTCTTTCCCTTCTGGTTTCCTCAGTGTGTATGCCCAGCAGTGGGATTGCTGGATCATAAGGCAGTTCTATTTCCAGTTTCTTAAGGAATCTCCACACTGTTCTCCATAGTGGCTGTACTAGTTTGCATTCCCACCAACAGTGTAAGAGGGTTCCCTTTTCTCCACACCCTCTCCAGCATTTATTGCTTGTAGACTTTTGGATTGCAGCCATTCTGACTGGCGTGAAATGGTACCTCATAGTGGTTTTGATTTGCATTTCTCTGATAATGAGTGATGTTGAGCATCTTTTCATGTGTTTGTTAGCCATCTGTATGTCTTCTTTGGAGAAATGTCTATTTAGTTCTTTGGCCCATTTTTTGATTGGGTCATTTATTTAAGAATAAGAAATTTCTTTATTTAAGAATATTTATTGGGTATGAGGCATGGCCCATCAATATCTCATGTGATGGAGATATAATGAAGAATAACTCAATTATATCCATGTCCCTACTGAGTTTTGGAAAATAGCAAGAGATTTTGCTAGAAATTTAGGCAAAAATAAACAAAAACAGTTTGTATGCTTTGTAAAGACTATACTTAATAATCTTAAAGTTACAGATAAGCATGAAGACATTTAAGACCATATTTATATGGGAGGATAATGCATTGCCTGGAAAGCTTTCTGAGCAATTGAAGACTATGTATTAGCACACATAAGTAGTATTAAGTGTTTGCCTCCTTATATCCTTTACTGGTGCTTTCCGCTTGGCTCAGTGGTAGAGAATCTGCCTGCGAATGCAGGAGACTCAGGAGACATGGGCTTGATACCCGGGACAGGAAGGTTCCCTGGAGGAGGGCATGGCAATCCACTTCAGTATTCTTCCCCGGAGAGGAGAATCCTGTGGGCAGAGGAGCCTGGCAGGCTGCAGTTCATAGGGTCACAGAGAGTCAGACATGACTGAGTGACTGAGCATGCACATATACTTTATTGAGGAAATGGTTGGGCCTTGGGACAAGACTAAAGGATCAAAGGGTAAATAGGGTAATTGGATAGTCGCTAGGGGCTCCAGGTTCAGTATACTAACATGGGATAGGACTGAGAGTATCTGTGATATAAAAACTATAATCAAGGTCACTAGATTTATAATGAGGTTCTGGATACTTATAAACATGTGAGCCTCATATGGAGTCACTGGTGCCAAGAGAACTCCAGGACTATGGGTATGAATATGAAAAGCCTGTGAGAAATTGCTAGGAGACCACACTAATTCAGTTTAGTCATCACTCACTTATGATACTTCCCCCATCTCTCTTTTCCTTACTCGTTTAGTGTGACTGTGGGATAATTAAATGGAAATGTTCAGAAAATGGCATTGAAGAGAATCACTTGATTCAACAATAAAGGTTTTAATGTCATCAAAATCTAGGTTTCTTTAAAGTCACAGACTTTAAGAAGAGGACCATGAATGAAATCCTGCGGGACACTGATTTTCAAAAGTTAAGTGGAGGAATATAACACTATATAGGAAATTTAGAGTTCAGTAATGAAGTGAGGCAAAGGTTGTAAGGACAAGAAAACCAAAGCTGAGAGTTAATCAACACTAGACCTGTATTACAGAAATGTTGAAAAGAGCTCTTCTACCAGAAACAATGAAGCTACTATACACAAAACTGTGAATGAGGTGATAAGTAGAGAGAACCAGAAAATTGCAAATCTCTATTAGAAAAGGTTTTTAAATACTCTATTACAGAATAAAGGTTAATCGGAGAAATAAAAGGAAACAGTTATACACACAGAGAACAAACAGGTGGTTTCCAGACGGGACAGAGTTGAAAAAAGAAAGAAATAGGTAAAGGAGATAAGACCTACAAACTTCCAGTTGCAAAATAAATGAGCTATGAATATAAAAGGTACAGTGTGGGGAACATAGGCAACAATTGTGTAGTATCTTTGTAGGGTGACATATTATAACTTGATTTATAGTGGTGATCATTTCAAAATATACAGAAATATAGAATCAGTGTATTGTGTAACAGAAACTAACATAGCATTGTGGTCAATTATACTTCGAAAACTAAGAAAGAAAACAGTTAACAATGTCAATACTTCAAAGGAATCAAATATGATAAAAACCTAAAAGTTTCAATTGTAATTTATAATTAGCATGTCACCTTTAACCCCTGCCACAGCAGTTTCAGTGATGGATAGTAAAAAAAACCCGGATTGCTGTGAATTGAAAACTAAATGAATGGTAATAAAAAGGGTAACAAAGACTATAGACACATTTGTCATGTCGCTTCACTATTAATTAGGTAATGGCTTTTTGCTGCTTTTTAAATTATTGTTAATTTTAAGATCAAAGATAACTTAAAAGTGTTTATGTCTTGAAGAATCAGTAGAGGGGAAGAATGTAAGGAAATAGGAAGTCAGGTCTCTGAAGAGGTACATCCAGAGTAAAGAATTAAGCCCTCTTTTACTGAAATGGATTTCCCTGGTGGCTCAGATGGTAAAGCATCTGTCTGCAATGCAGGAGACTCGTGTTCGATCCCTGGGTTGAGAAGATCCCCGGGAGAAGGAAATGGCAGCCCAATCCAGTATTCTTGCCTGGAAAATCCCATGGACGGTGGAGCCTGGTAGGCTACCGTTCATGGAGTCACAAAGAGTCGGACACGACTGAGCGACTTCACTTCACTTTACTGAAATAGAAAAAATAAACTAGTGTGATTTTTGATGTGTGTGTGTGTGTGTATGTTTGTGGGTGGCAGAGTAAGAAAGTTGATGAGATTATTGTCCTCTTTTATGACAGAAAAGTCATCTTTTCTTCTGAAGCAAAAGTTAGAGGTATCTGCTAAAACTGAAAGTGAGGTATGAGTGTCTTAATGAGACCAGGAGGAGTTTGGAATGACTTCAGCAGGAATTAAAGAGGAAGCCAAACAGAGGTGCATCCCTAGATTAATAGTCATAGTCAAGGTCCCAAGTGAAGTTGGGAACTACAATCCTACAGCATTGATAATCCATTCAGTTGGCTTTTTTTGCCCCTCACTGTTCCTTATGCTAGGTAAAGAAAGAAAGAAGATAGGCAGTTGGTATGATAAAGGATTTCAGTTTTTGTAGGGGCAATTCAGAAAGGGATTAAAATGTGAAAAGATAATTTATGGAAATTGTTAATGATGTCAAATGCTACAGAAACATCATGGCACATGAGAATTTGCAACAGCCCTTCTATTGATCCTAGGGCTTTCTTGGTGACTCAGACAGTAAAGAATCTGCCTGCAATGCAGGAGACCCAGGTTTGATCCCTGGGTTGATAAGATCCCCTAGAAAGAAATGGTTACCCAGTCCAGTATTTTTGTCTGGAGAACCCCATGAACAGAGGAGCCTGGTAGGCTATAGTCCATGTGGTCACAAAAAGACGGACATGACTGAGGGACTATCACTTTCCACTGACACAAACAGTGAGATTTTAGAATGTTTATGTTCTCCAAAATGACAGTAGAATCTTTATTATAGCATGCTGCCTCCTGTCTGTCTTCCCAATAACAAAAACATAGTATCTTTTAAAATATATTTTATTGATATTCACTCATGTAAGCAGGAAAGTACCTTCATTTAGACAATTTAGTCTGAATATGAAAGGGATAAATATTTTATATACTGTTATTATTCTTAGCTATGGTTCTGATAATTTAAATTTATTTATTTTTTTATTTTAATTTTATTTTATTTTTAAACTTTACATAACTATATTAGTTTTGCCAAATATCAAAATGAATCCGTCACAGGTATACATGTGTTCCCCATCCTGAACCCTCCTCCCTCCTCCCTCCCCATTCCATCCCTCTGGGTCGTCCCAGTGCACCAGCCCCAAGCATCCAGTATCATGCATCGAACCTGGACTGGCAACTCGTTTCATACATGATATTTTACATGTTTCAATGCCATTCTCCCAAATCTTCCCGCCCTCTCCCTCATGTTCTCTTTATACTTCTAAGTAACACTTAAATTATTATCTTACTATATGCACATCAGCTGTACATGCTCCTGGGGCTATCTTTAAAAGTACAGGATTTATGTTTGGATGGTATACACACTATAGTGAAATTTTCACATATGTTACTTAGTATTCTCATTATGAACCTGAAAGTTAGGTCCATGAATCAAGGGAAATTGGAGGTGGTCAACGGAAGATGGAAAGAGTAAAGATCAACATTTTAGGAATCAATGAACTAATACCAGCCAAAGGGTAATAGCATTTTGCCAAGAAAATGCACTGGTCATAGCAAACACCCTCTTCCAACAACACAAGAGAAGACTCTACACATGGGCATCACCAGATGGTCAACACCAAAATCAGATTGATTATATTCTTTGCAGCCAAAAATGGAGAAGCTCTATACAGGCAGCAAAAACAAGACCTGGAGCTGACTGTGGCTCAGATCATGAACTCCTTATTGCCAAATTCAGACTTAAATTGAAGAAAGTAGTGAAAACCACTAGACCATTCAGGTATGACCTAAATGAAATCTGTTATAATTATAGAGTGGAAGTGAGAAACAGATTTAAGGGACTAGATCTGATAGAGTACCTGATGAACTATGGATGGAGGTTCATGACATTGTACAGGAGACAGGGATCAAACCATCCCCATGGAAAAGAAATGCAAGAAAGCAAAATGCTGTCTGGGGAGGCCTTACAAATAGCTGTGAAAAGAAGGGAAGCAAAAAGCAAAGGAGAAAAGAAAAGATATTCCCATTTGATGTTGAGAATAGCAAGGAGAGATAAAAAAGACTTTCTCAGTGATCAATGCAAAGAAATAGAGGAAAATAACATAATGGGAAAGACTAGAGATCCCTTCAAGAAAATTAGAGATACCGAGGGAACATTTCATGCAAAGATGGGCTTGATTAAGAACAGAAATGTTATGGACTTAACAGAAGAAGATATTAAGAAAAGGTGGCAAGAATACACAGAAGAACTGTACAAAAAAGATCTTCATGACCCAGATAATCACAATAGTGTGATCACTCACCTAGAGCCAGACATCCCGGAATGTGAAGTCAAGTGGGCCTTAGAAAGCATCACTACGAAGAAAGCTAGTGAAGGTGATGGAATTCCAGTGGAGCTATTTCAAATCCTGAAAGATGATGTTGTGAAAGTGCTGCACTCAATATGCCAGCAAATTTGGAAAACTCAGCAGTGGCCACAGGACTGGAAAAGGTCAGTTTTCATTCCAGTCCCAAAGAAAGGCAATGCCAAAGAATGCTCAAACTACCACACAATTGCACTCATCTCACATGCTAGTAAAGTAATGCTGAAAATTCTCCAAGCCAGGCTTCAGCAGTACATGAACCGTGAACTTCCAGATGTTCAAGCTGGATTAGAAAAGGCAGAGGAACCAGAGATCAAATTGCCAACATCTGCTGGATCATGGAAAAAGCAAGAGAGTTCCAGAAAAACAGCTATTTCTGCTTTATTGACTATGCCAAAGCCTTTGATTGTGTGGATCACAATAAACTGTGGAAAATTTTGAAAGAGATGGGAATACCAGACCACCAGACCTGCCTCTTGAGAAACCTACATACAGGTCAGGAAGCAACAGTGAGAACTGGACATGGAACAACAGACTGGTTCCAAATAGCAAAAGGAGTACGTCAAGGCTGTATACTGTCACCCTGCTTATTTAACTTATATGCAGAGTACATCATGAAAAATGCTGGGCTGGAGGAAGCACAAGCTGAAATCAAGATTGCTGGGAGAAATATCAATCACCTCATATATGCAGATGACACCACCTTTATGGCAGAAAGTGAAGAGGAACTAAAAAGCCTCTTGATGAAAGTGAAAGTGGAGAGTGAAAAAGTTGGCTTAAAGCTCAACATTCAGAAAACGAAGATTATGGCATCTGGTCCCATCACTTCATGGGAAATAGATGGGGAAACTGTGGAAACAGTGTCAGACTTTATTTTGGGGGGCTTTAAAATCACTGCAGATGGTGATTGAAGCCATGAAATTAAAAGATGCTTACTCCTTGGAAGGAAAGTTATGACCAACCTAGATCGCATATTCAAAAGCAGAGATGCTACTTTGCCAAGAAAAGTCCGTCTAGTCCAGGCTATGGTTTTTCCAGTGGTCATATATGAATGTGAGAGTTGGGCTATGAAGAAAGCTGAGAGCCGAAGAATTGATGCTTTTGAACTGTGGTATTGGAGAAGATTCTTGAGAGTCCCTTGGACTGCAGGGAGATTCAACCAGTCCATTCTAAAGGAGACCAGTCCTGGGTGTTCATTGGAAGGACTGATGCCAAAGCTGAAACTCCAATACTTTGGCCACCTCATGGGAAGAATTGATCATTGGAAAAGACACTGATGCTGGGAGGGATTGGAGGCAGCAGGAGATGGGGATGACAGAGGATGAAATGGCTGGATGGCATCACCGACTCGATGCACATGAGTTTGGGTGAACCTGGGAGTTGGTGATGGACAGGGAAGCCTGGTGTCCTGCCAATCATGGGGTTGCAAAGAGTTGGACACGACTGTGAGACTGAACTGAACTGAACTGAACTGAACAAATATGGTCAGTAAGTCTTTAATCTGATTTTCTTTTGATGGGTGGGGCTGTGTTCCCTCCAGATTGTTAAGCCTGAGGCCAAAAACAAGCTGGACTTTAAAAAGCAGAGGAACTGGAGATCAAATTGCCAACATCTGTTGGCTCTTAGATAAAGTTAGTAGATGAGACAATGGCAATCCACTCCAGTACTCATGTCTGGGAAATCCCATGGATGGCGGAGCCTGGTAGGCTATAGTCCATGATGTCGCGAAGAGTCGGACACGACTGAATGACATCACTCTCACTTTTCACTTTCATGCACTGGTGAAGGAAATGGCAACCCACTCCAGTATTCTTGCCTGGAGAATCCCAGGGATGGGAGCCTAGTGGGCTGCTGTCTATGGGGTCGCTCAGAGTCAGACATGACTGACATGACTTAGCAGCAGCATATAAAGCTAGAAAATTTCCGAAAAACATCTGCTTCTGCTTCGTTGACTACACTAAAGCCTTTGACTGTGTAGATCACAACAAACTGTGGAAAATTCATAAAGAAATGGGAATACCAGACCACATTACCTGCCTCCTGAGAAATTTGTATGCAGGTCAGGAAGCAACACTTAGAACCAGACATGGAAGAACTGGTTCCAAATTGGGAAAGGAATACATCAAGGCTATATATTGTCACCCTGCTTATTTAACTTCTATGCATAATACATCATGCAAAATGTCAGGCTCGATGAAACATGAGCTGGAATCAAGATTGCTGGGAGAAATATCAATAACCTCAAATATGCAGATGACAGTACCCTTATGGCAGAAAGCAAAGAGGAACTGAAGAGCCTCTTTTTGAAAGTGAAAGAAGAGAGTGAAAAAGCTGGCTTAAAACTCAACAGTAAAAAAAACAAAGATCATGGCATCTGGTCCTATCACTTTCATGGCAAATAGATGGGGAAACAATGGAAACAGTGACAGACTATTTTATTGGGCTCCAAAATTACAGCAGATGGTGACTGCAGCCATGAAATTAAAAGGTGCTTGCTCCTTGAAATAAAAGCTATGACAAACCTAGACAGCATATTAGAAAGCAGAGACATCAGTTTGCCAACAAAGATCCATATAGTCAAAGCTATGCTTTTTCCAGTAGTCATGTACAGATGTGAGAGCTGGACCAATTAAAAAGGCTGAGTATTGAACAGTTGATGCTTTTGAACTGTGGTATTGGAAAAGACTCTTGAGAGTCCCTTGGACAGCAAAGAGATCAAATCAATCTATCCTGAAGGAAATAGGTCCTGAATATTCATTGGAAGGACTGATACTGAAGGTGATGCTCCAATACTTTGGCCACCTTATGCAAAGAGCAGACTCATTGGAAATGACCCTGATGCTGGGTAAGATTGAAGGCAAGAAGATAAGGGAAGGACAGAGGATAAAATGGTTGGGTGGCATCACTGACTCAAAGGACATAAGCTTGAGCAAACTTGAGGAGATGATGAAGGACAAGGAAGCCTGGCATGCTGCAGTCCATGGGTTGCAAAATGTCGGACACGTCTGAGCAATTGAACAACAGACGCTCATTATATGGCTTCCCAGGTGGCTCAGTGGTAAAGAACCCTCCTGCCAAAGCTGGAGACATGAGAGGTTTGAGTTCCATCCCTGGATCAGGAGAAAGACATGGCAACCCTCTCCATTATCCTTGCCTTGAGAATCCCCATGGACAGAGGAGCCCGGAAGGCTACAGTCTGTGGGGTCACAAAGAGTCAGACACAACTGAAGTGACTTAGTGCATACTCATTACAACAGCTCTTAGAAGTATTTATCATTTTATGCATAAGTAAGCAATTTCACAGATTTAATACCCTGCCTAGAATTGCAATGTTTTTAAATAATAATAAACAGTAATTAAGTCCAATCTGTTTGTGGCTGAAGTCATTCTTCCAACTATATCCTACCCAGTGCTTCTCTTTTTGAATTATTATCTTGCATGTAATATCTTTTAATAAGTGGTTTAGAAGATTTCCACCACATATTCCTTTCCATGATTCTTCCTAACATTTGGTTTCCACAGCCCTCCTGCATATGAACCACTCCATTCTTAACTTCTGTTCCCTGATTCCTGGAAGCAGGTACTGAGACACCACCATTAAAATCCATAACTCGGTAAACAAAAGATTTTAAATATTCTTTTAGAATAAAAAGACTAACTTTTCACAAATACATCAAAACATGGACTTATTTATGACCCTTTTCATCTTAAAAATCCAATACATTTGAATTTTAAAGATTAATTCATTTTTAAAAACAACTTGGATCTCATTATTTGGAATTATCTTCTAAACCTCCACACATAGTCTGAATTTCCTTTCCTTTAATTTTCTTTAATGGTGGCATATCAGTATTGTTCTTTTAGGGTTAGGTTTATTTTTGAAAAGGTCATTCTTTTATATACAGTTGCTTACATTTATTGAAGTCATCAGTCAGTTCAGTCATTCAGTTGTATGTGACTCTTTGCAACCCCATGGACTGCAGCACGCCAGACTTCCCTGTCCATCAACAACTCCCAGAGCCTACTCAAACTCACGTCCATAGAGTTGGTCATGGCATCCAATCATCTCATCCTCTGTCATCCCCTTCTCCTCCCACCTTCAATCTTTCCCAGCATCAGGGTCTTTTCCAATGAGTCGGTTCTTCACATCAGGTGGCCAAATTTTTTAAGTTTCAACTTCAGCATCAATCCTTCAAATTAATATTCAGGACTAATTTCCTTTAGGATTGACTGGTTGGATCTCCTTGCAGTCCAAGGGACTCTCAAGAGTCTTTTCTAACACCATAGTTCAAAAGCATCAATTCTTCAGCGCTCAGCTTTCTTTATAGTTCAACTCTGCCATCCATACATGACTACCGGAAAAACCATAGCCTTGACAAGATGGACTTTTGTTGGTAAAGTAATGTCTCTGCTTTATAATATGCTGTCTAGGTAGGTCATAGCTTTTCTTCTAGGAGCAAGTGTCTTTTAATTTCATGGCTGCAGTCACCATCTGCAGTGATATTTGTCAAACTGAATGCTGAGCACTTGACATTTTTTTTTTAACTTTAGAAAATTTAATCCTCATCACAATCTAAGCACTATTATTGTGTACTTCATTTTATAAATTAACAACTGAGACATAGTGAGATTAAGTAATGTTTCACAAAGTCACTGATACAATGAAGCTAGAACTTAAATATAGATCTATCCAGTTAAAAATCTAAGACTTCTCATTCATTCTGCACACTGTCTCTCAGAATGGAAATCTTTTAAAGCAGTCCTCAAATGTTTTCAAATTGATAAAATTTTGAGTAACTGTATGTTCTACAGGCAAATACTCCAAAGAAGTATGCATTTTTGTATGTAAATATTTAGGTGAATTTTAAAAATATATTGATATAGATCCAAGATATTCATTTTTATCTCAATATTTGCCATCTAGAAGAAACCATACAATTTCAAAGTTCATAAATCAAGAGTTAAGAAAATGAGTTGGATTTGGTGAGCTTGGAGGATTGTGAGGGAGGTATTTATTTCTCCTTTTAATATCTCAACCCAGGGTTCAAACCCAGGTCTCCTGCTTTGCAGGCAGATTCTTTACCATCTGAGCCACCAGAGAAGCCCATTAATAGGTTACTAGCTGTGATAGGTTTATAGCTACACAACAATACTTTGTAAGAAGTAATTCCCATTATTGATGGATTAATCTATTTTAAAACACAAATTAGAATATTTTCCAGAAAGACATGCCTTATTTTGTCAAATGGTTGAAGGGATAGCAAATATTTACAAAATATCTGTATTGGCAAATAATGTATTTGGTACATTTCACTCTTGAGCAAAGGGAAGAAAAAAGTACCTAATGTAAGTTAAATAAGTATTTTCTTTTACAATTATTTTCTCTAATCATTAAGGTCAAAGAAAACAAAATTTAGATGGAAGGCTATTAAGTAAATTGCTTAGAGGTAATTGATACAGCTGGCAAAGTAAATAATTTTAGTCTTTGTGTTATCATATTTTAAAAAAGGTATCTAGTAATAGTTATCATATTTATTTTGAAATAACATGACAAATCTTGATAATGTAAAAGTATAGGCAAAAGTGCTCAATTAAAATTCTCTTCTATTTGAAGAATTCTTAGTGAAAGTGAAGTCGCTCAGTCGTGTCTGACTCTTTGCAACCCCGTGGACTGTAGCCTACCAGGCTCCTCCATCCATGGGATTCTCCAGGCAAGAATACTGGAGTGGCTTGCCATTTCCTTCTTGAAGGAGAATTCTTAGGCACTATCTTTGTCTAAAATCTTTGTGATGATTCTAAACACAAGATTTTATTATGATTATTTTTATTCTATAAGTGCCTGAAAGTGTAGTGGGTTGCCAATGTAGAAATAGAGCTACAAGATTATAAAGGAAAGCCAATTTCTTTTTTTCTAAGGGAGTGTTGGGGGCTATAAATTTTGAATAGAAGAAAAATTACTAAATATGTCAATAAACATCATTCTCCTTGGGTTCAAATGATAGCTTTAGCCATGCAGAAGGCAACCTGATGCAATTTTTGTTTGCAGTGTGCATTTATCTGGATTTTCCATCTGTCTTAACTGGAAATTATTATATGCATAAAATACATCACAGATTATGATGATTTGATTTTGCTTTCAAATTTTGTTAGAACAAATACTGTGTACTTTAGCTAATATGGGGTCATTTAAGCTCCTTGAGGCAGATAATACACATATCTGTAATAAAACAAAAAAATGAAATTATGGGGCAACATTTAAATAAGTACAAATGTTGCCTAAACAAAAATTACAAGTTAGTCTACTGTGGAGATGTAGTTTGTGTCTCCACCTTTTGAACCATGAACAATTATTGTTAGATAGTGGTATCTGAAAGTTAGAGAAAAATTCTTATTTGTTTCCTATGAATTTTTTTTCTTTAATGAGTTAGTAATGTCTGAAGTACTTACTGCTGATGTAAACCTGGCAGCATTCTCAACTCATTTAGCTACTATCTCAGTAGGCAAACAAAGCCTGGTGGGAGTGAGGATTAAAAAGTAGCAATTGAGGCCGAACCAACATGGACAAACCAAATTTACAATGGGAACTTTACTGATGTCGGGCTCTCCTGTCATTTCAGAGAACATAGTGCTTTAATTATACAGTATCTTTGTTGAGTGAAAGTCATACCAGAGAGGCAGCACAGATGAAGGAATGGTGAATGAACCTCCTTCTCATCGTGTGTCTAAGAGATGCAGTCCTGAGAATGAATAATCTGAACCTTGCCTCTCAAGCTGTTAGGTGTTACTTATAAGGAAAAAATTAGATAATTATCTCTCACACACTGATAGGAAGCGGGAGAGTGAAGAAGAAGAGTTATTCCTAAATATACAATCATTTTATTAATAAGACTTTCAGATTCCTAACTCCACAGATTTTGTAATCAAAGAGAAAATTAAATCCAGGGTTGCCCTTGAGATAAACTCTGCATTTTGGAATACATCTCAGAAACAAAGAATTCCTGACTTCATTTTTATATCACAAGATACATTGACATTGGATTCACAATTTAAATATATATACATATATATATTTTTTTTCTATTTTCTTATAGAAAAATAAATTTTCAGCTTGAGGCTGATTCTGTTATTCCACACATGTGGACTGTCTGGAGTAACTAGCATCTCTATTGAAAATCACTGAAAGATATACAGGTATATCTTTTTCCTGAAGTTTTAGCATCAAAAGAATGATTTACAAAGTGATCCTTACATTGCACAATATGTAGAAGACAAATAATAACTTTTGACTAAATGTACTTGAAGTGTGTGAATGTCAACATCTTTTCCTGAACATTGAGAAATACGAATTTATAAACATTTTATAAAGAGAATTTATCTTTTTCTGTGAATCTTAGAATAACTGCCTCTTTATTAAGATATTGTGTCAATGTACTTTAACACAGTAATGTTATTACATTTACCTTCCTGACCTTAATAAATTCATAATGATTTATATCAAGATACATTTAAAATGTTTATAATATCAAAAGTTACCTCTAATCTCTTCAGTACAAATTCACCCCCTCTCACTGTTTAGAGAATAAACAGAGAAAATATATAAAATAATGTCAGTTTAACATAATCAAATCAGGTTTACAATTATAATCTGAGGATCAAAAAGCAAAATAAATCATACACATCCTTTTTCATATGACAGAAGCAGGTTTGTTCTTGCACAAACAAGACAAAAATGGTTTCCGTAGGAACAAGGCATCATGTGAAAGCTTTCAAAACAAATCCCTCTACCAGATAGTTTCATTCTGAACCTCTGCTTGTAGATAAGCTTGCATGGAAAATCAGCTATTGCCTCTCTTAAAACTGACAGGTAAATTCAAGCAGGTAGAGAAAGATGCCAACAGGTAACAGCACATGCATCACTCAGGGATGCTTGCATGTCAGGAATGATTTGTATCAATCTGTTCCCAAACTGAACAGCCCTTTAAGAACAATTGTATTTTAAAAAGAAAAAAAATGATAAAAAGAAAATATCTTTAAGCTTTGTTTTCAGCGATACATGTAAGACGTGGTTGGGGGAGGATTCTGAGGCAAACAGTTCTGAGTACTTATTTGAAAGGTTTTCACTAAGACAAAAGTGCGAAGGCTCTGCATGGTGGCTGACGACCATTGTGGGTGGCAGGAATCTTTTGAGTGAACTAAAATCTAGCTGGTGGGATAAATGGGGATTTTATAGTGCCTTAACTGTAGGGAAGTTAGTGGACATTCGTCAAGCTAGGTTAATGGTGGGTGAATAGAAAATGGTTTAAGGTAATTTCTGAAATGGTGAGCTATAGTAGGTGTAGATTTGCATAAATTGCAAAATGCATTAAAGGGCTCCTTTTTTGGGGCCACAAGCATATTTTTCATGATTTCTTTTGAATCCCTTGGAAAATTAGTAGCTGCAAAATTATATCCATTCAGTGAGGACCCTGGAAACTACTTAGGAAGAGCAGTAGAATTAAATGGACTTCTGCAGTTAAGGCAGAGTGAGCAGTGCCTTTATTTCCTTGTGTTTAATTTGTTTGTTTGTCAAAAGGTCAAAAAAACAATACATTTGAGGAAAAATATCAGAAATGTCAGGAGAAGAGATGCAATTTAAAATATAAGGTGGTATGAATATAGTGTAGAGATGCAGCATCCTATTTTATACTTGACATTAACTGATCAAGGGAGCCATGAGGGTGGGGCTAGGTGAGATGCAATGCCAGGCAGAAGAGAGAGTTTGATGGGCATGCAGGCCCAATGTATAAACACTGTTGTGATTCAAATCAACAGGTCAACAAAGGAGTTAAAAGTAGAAATAGTATCGTTTTGCTATCTACTAGAGGAAAACTATGACATTCAAACTGGCTAGGAGATATAACAATCATTAAAATCCAATGTTAAATATTTTTAAAATCAATAGATCTGAAGAGTGAATAAATAGTTATTTATAAAATCATATATTCTTTTATCTTTTTATATATGCCTGGAAATCTACAAAATCAATAGCAAGTATATTCTATTTGTATATCAATCAGACTATTAATAATATGCTTCTACCGACAAAGACAATGCAGTAAATACAATTGAGTATCAAATGTGAGCTCCATTAGGATAGGTAATTTTCTTTTCCCTTTTTCCTTTATGTGCAGCTTCCTGAACACCTACAAAGGGCCCCATACAGGATGTTTCGATGAGTGTTTAATTAATTAACTAGACATACAAGATGACTCTATGCATACCTAAAATAAGTGCCACCCTCATTTTCATCTTGCATTTAGTATTCTGTTTCTTTCCTATTTCTGCCCAGGCTAGGATTTGTGATTTGTGTCACACATAGTTGTGTGAGTATAGATGGACTTCTTTGATTGGGTTTGGTCACTGCTACTGTTACGTTCACAAAGGCAGAGACAGATTTACTTTTCTTTGACTCTCCAGCTTTAAATAGAGAGCATCGTATACTTAACACTTAATAAATGTTCATCAAATGAATGCATTGAGTGCTACAAGAATGGAATTCTGATTCCAAAATAGAATATAATCTTTTAGAATTCAGATGGTGTATATTAAGAATAGTGGCTAAGAACATGGACTTTGAGGTCAAATGAGAATATTCACAGTCAGGTTTTTTGCCACTTTAGTAGTTAGACAGCATTGAGCAAGTTAATTAAGCTATATGTCTTCACTTTTTTAATCTAGATAATTGGATTATAATAATATCTATATGAAAATCCTATGGAGGAATAAGTAAGGTAATACATGTAAAATGTACAGGCTATTGTCTGGTAAGTAGTAAGTGTTTAATTTCTGTTAACTTATGTAATATCTGTGCTCATATGAATATGGCATCAAACCTATGACTTTACTTCTTATTAGTTTAGGTTAGGTAATGCTGAACAATATAAATGGTTAACAGAAACACTGTATATCAGAATACTTATATAAATATTTAAATGTGGCTGATTAGTTCATCTGTTTGCATACTGCACAGGCCTAGAATATGCTAAAGGGACAAAGTCCTCTCATACATTTTCCTGCTTGATTAATTGATGAATGAATAGGATGGTGCACGGTTGAGAATCTATTCCTTACAGTTATCATGTCTTCTCTCAGAGCCAGAACTACTACTATGATCACGATAGAACTCATTTCTTCAGGGGCCTGATATATATTTTCATTATAAACAGGAATTTAAGAAGTACCTGATACAGGAGTCAAGGTGTTCCTGTTTGAGAAGACCATGGTAGGTTAACCTTCCCCCTTACCTGCAGTTGTCTGGTCCCAGAAAACAATAAAAGATCCATAATGCTATTTTTATGGAGATAACCATTGAACACAACTATATCAGCTTTCCAAAATCTCAAGTCAAACCTTGGTACAAGATTTAGACTGGTTAAACTCTCAGAAACTTAAAGCATCAAATAATCTTGATAGAAAAATGTATGCTCAAATACAAACTGGGGGAAAATGTAGCAATGAGGAGCTACACAGGAAAGACACAGAGTGCAACATAAGCAGCATTGGTGACTAAAAGTGTAAGCATTAAGTCTCAAATCTTATCCTGAAAAAAAAAACAACAGAAAAACAATAAAAATTAGCTTTGGCCCATAGATGAGAAGCACTTCAAAGAAGGATTATTAGAAAATAAAATTAATTAACATAAAACTTGGAACAATCTGACCTCCCTATTTTACAGATCAAGTAACAGAGTTATCACTTAATGCTCTTGTCAAAAGTTCAGGTCAAATTTACTAGTGAGGATTTAACTAGTTCTCAGTTAACAGAAAAGGCAATGGCACCCCACTCCAGTACTCTTGCCTGGAAAATCCTATGGATGGAGGGGCCTGGTAGGCTGCAGTTCATGGGGTCACTAAGTTGGACACGACTGAGCGACTTCGATTTCACTTTCACCTTCATGCATTGGAGAAGGAAATGGCAACCCACTCCAGTGTTCTTGCCTGGAGGATCCCAGGGACGGGGGAGCCTGGTGGGCTGCCGTCTATGGGGTCAAACAGAGTCGGACACGACTGAAGGGACTTAGCAACAGTTAACTAAGGATCTCAGTTCTTTTATTACCTATGCTTCTAGTGAATTAGAGGAAGGAAAAGAAATAGACAAGTTCTTAACAGAATTGTCACATGCCCTGACTATATTCAGTAAGCTCTGTCCCATCTTAAACGGTCCACATAGTCAAAGGCATTGGCGTAGACAAGAAAGGAGAAATAGATGTTTTTCAGGAACTCTATTACTTTTTGATGATCCAAGGATGTTGGAAATGTAATCTCTGGTTCCTCTTCCTTTTCTAAAACCAGCTTGAACATCTGGAAGTTCACGGTTCATGTATTGCTGAAGCCTGGCTTGGAGAATTTTCAGCATTACTTTACTAGTGTGTGAGATGAGTGTAACTGAGTGGTAGTTCGAGAGTTCTTTGGCATTGCCTTTCTTTGGGATTGGAATGAAAACCGACATTTGCCAGTCCTGTGACCACTGCTGAGTTTTCCAAATTGGCTGACATTGATGGAGCACTTTCACAGCATCATCTTTTAGGATTTGAAATAGCTCAACTGGAATTCCATCACCTCCACTAACTTTGTTCATAGTGATGCTTCCTAAGGCCAACTTGACTTCACATTCTGGGATGTCTGGCTCTAAGTGAGTGATCACACCATCACGATTATCTGGATCATGAAGATCTTTTTTGTATAGTTCTTCTGTGTATTTTTTCCACCTCTTCTTAATATCTTCTGCTTCTGTTAAGTACATACCATTTCTATCCTTTCTTGAGCCCCTCTTGGCATGAAATGTTCCCTTGGCATTTCTAATTTTCTTGAAGAGATCTCTAGTTTTTCCCATCCTGTTGTTTTCCTCTATTTCTTTGCACTAATCACTGAGGAAGGCTTTCTTATATCTCTTTGCTATTCTTTGGAACTCTGCATTCAAATGGGTATATCTTTCCTCTTTTCCTATGCTTTTTGCTTCTCTTCTTTTCACAGCTATTTGTAAGGCCTCCCCAGACAGCCATTTTGCTTTTTTGCATTTCTTTTTCTTGATTATGTTCTTGATCCCTGTCTCCTGTACAATGTCACGAACTTCCATCCATAGTTCATCAAGCACTCTGTCTATCAGATCTAGTCCCTTAAATCTATTTCTCACTTCTACTGTATAATCATAAAGGATTTGATTTAGGTCATACCTGAATGGTCTAGTGGTTTTCACTACTTTCTTCAATTTCACTCTGAATTTGGCAATAAGGAGTTCATGATCTGAGCCCCAGTCAGCTCCTGGTCTTGTTTTTGCTGACGGTATAGAGCTTCTCCTTCTTTGGCTGCTAAGAATATAATCAATCTGGTTTCGGTGTTGGCCATCTGGTGATGCCCATGTGTAGAGTCTTCTCTTGTGTTGTTGGAAGAGGGTGTTTGCTATGATCAGTGTGTTCTCTTGGTAAAACTCTGTTAGCCTTTGTCCTGCTTCTTTCTGTACTCCAAGGCCAAATTTGCCTATTACTCCTGGTAGCTCTTGACTTCCTACTTTTGCATTCCAGTCCCCTATAATGAAAAGAACATCTTTTTGGGGTGTTATTTCTAGAAGGTTTTGTAGTTCTTTATAGAATTGTTCAACTTCAGCTTATTCAGCATTACTGTCAAGGCACAGACTTGGATTACTCTGATATCGAA
The DNA here is from genome assembly GCF_029407905.1 of Bubalus kerabau. Classification (NCBI taxonomy): domain Eukaryota; kingdom Metazoa; phylum Chordata; class Mammalia; order Artiodactyla; family Bovidae; genus Bubalus; species Bubalus kerabau. The sequence continues at coordinate 71,826,103 of NC_073629.1, forward strand.
TGCTTTTTCTTGGAAATGAACAGAGATCATTCTGTCATTTTTGAGATTGCATCTAAGTACTGCATTTCAGACTCTTTTGTTGACAATGATGGCTACTCCATTTCTTCTAAGGGATTCCTGCCCCATTAGTAGATATAATGGTCATCTAAGTTAAATTCACCCATTCCAGTCCATTTTAGTTTGCTGATTCCTAAAATGTTGACGTTCACTCTTGCCATCTCCTGTTTGACCACTTCCAATTTGCCTTGATTCATGGACCTAACATTCCAGGTTCCTATGCAATATTGCTCTTTACAGCATCAGACCTTGCTTCTATCACCAGTCACATCCACAACTGGGTGTTGTTTTTGCTTTGGCTCCATCCCTTCATTCTTTCTGGAGTTATTTCTCCACTGATCTCCAGTAGCATATTGGGCACCTACCGACTTGGGGAGTTCATCTTTCAGTGTCCTATTTTTTTGCCTTTTCATAGTGTTCATAGGGTTCTCAAGGCAAGAATTCTGAAGTGGTTTTCCATTCCCTTCTCCAGTGGACCATATTCTGTCAAACCTCTCCATCATGACCTGTCCATTTTGGGTGGGCCCACAAGGTATGGCTTAGTTTCATTGAGTTAGACAAGGCTATTGTCCATGTAATCAGACTGGCTAGTTTTCTGTGATTGTGGTTTCAGTCTGGCTGCCCTCTGATGCCCTCTCTCAGTGCCTACCATTTTACTTGGGTTTCTCTTACCTTGGACTTGGGGTATCTCCTCACGGCCACTACTCCTGACCTAGGATGTGGGGTACCTCCTCTCAGCTGCTCCTGTGCCATGCAGAAAGAGATGGGAATACCAGAACACCTGACCTGCCTCTTGAGAAACCTCTATGTAGGTCAGGAAGCAGTAGTTAGAACTGAACACAAAACAACAGACTAGTTTCAAATAGGAAAAGGAATACATCAAGGCTGTATATTTTCACCCTGCTTATTTAACTAATATGCAGAGTACATCATGAGAAGTGCTGGGCTGGAGGAAGCACAAGCTGGAATCAAGATTGCTGGGAGAAATATTAATAACCTCAGATATGCAGATGACACCACCCTTATGGCAGAAAATGAAGAAGAACTAGAGAGCCTCTTGATGAAAGTGAAAGTGGAGAGTGAAAAAGTTGGCTTAAAGCTCATCATTCAGAAAACTAAGATCATGGACTCTGGTCCCATCACTTCATGGTAAATAGATGGGTAAACAGTGGAAACAGTGCCTGACTTTATTTTTGGGGTCTACAAAATCACTGCAGATGGTGACTGCAAACATGAAATTAAAAGATGCTTACTCCTTGGAAGGAAAGTTATGACCAACTAGATAGCATATTAAAAAGCAGAGACATTACTTGGTCAACAAAGGTCCATCTAGTCAAGGCTATGGTTTTTCCAGTAGTCATGTACGGATGTGAGAGTTGGACTATAAAGAAAGCTGAGAGCTGAAGAATTGATGCTTTTGAACTGTGGTGTTGGAGAAGACTCTTGAGAGTCCCTTGGACTGAAAGGAGATCCAACCAGTCCTTTATTAAGGAGACCAGTCCTGGGTGTTCATTGGAAGGACTGATGTTGAAGCTGAAACTCCAATACTTTGGCCACCTGATGCAAAGAGCTGACTCATTTGAAAAGATCATGTTGCTGGGAAAGATTGAGGGCAGGAGGAGAAGGGGAAGACAGAGGATGAGATGGTTGGATGGCATCACCAACTCAATGTACATGAATTTGTGTAAACTCCAGGAGTTGGTGATGGACAGGAAGTCCTGGCGTCCAGCTATTCATGGGGTCGCAAAGAGCTGGACACGACTGAGCGACTGAGCTGAACTGAACTGAACGTTTTAAACTTGTCAGTTCTTCCTTTCAATCATTGTCAGCTTCCAGAAACCCAGTTCACAGCAATCCCCTCTGAAGCAATTCATTCCAATTCACAGCTGGGGCACTAAACTGATTTTCTTTAAGCAAAGTTTATTGATATAGTATATAATTGATGTTCTGTTTCTCTATCTTCTTTGAGGTCAAAGATATAAAAAGACAACAGATTCAGATTGCATTTTATAGGGCTGCTACTCAAATTTCTCGGCTTCTCAGGTGGCGAAGTGGAAAAGAATCTGCCTCCCAATGCAGGAGATGCAAGAGACACAGGTTCAATCCTTAGATCAGGAAGATCCCCTGGAGTAGGAAATGTCAACTCACTCCAGGGTTCTTGCCTGGAAAAATTCAATTTACAGAGGATCGTGGAGGGCTACAGTCCATCGGGTCACAAAGAGGCTGATGCGACTGAGTGCATGCCTACATTCAAATTTCTAGTTTATTCTTTGGCTCTCTTGACCCTTCTAGTGGATGACCACTTGTATGTATAAATAGTCTTGTTAAGAAGAATCATTTGACTCTATTTGTTGGAGAAGTATCTGCCTGTCTCATTTTTTATTGCTTGATGTTTATTTCCATTAAAGAGAAGCATAGTTTTACTCTAAGCACAATCTCTTAAACAATGCTTCACTTTAAACATGCCAAGTTTAATTTTTAATATTGTCTTTTAACACTCAGGAAAAGAAAAATTATGCTCTCACACATGCTTGTTTAAAAAATCATGATATTGCTTTAATTTTCAATTTTCTTCAGCATTATTCATTTTCTAGTAAGAAGGCTAATACTGCATCAATTTTGCATTCTGATCTACATTTTGTAAAATTCCTTCATATAATATATGATTTGGGTTTCATAATGGCATACAAAGATAAACAGGCAGTTCTCATCATCCACATTATAAAGAAACCAAATTTAAGAACTGGGACTTTCCAAAAGTCATATAGCCAATGAAAAGGATAGAGTGTTGAAACTGAGGTCTTTTGATTTTATGCCTTACTTTTTTAAGCACATTGTTCTTAGGGAAAAAAAAAAAGAAAGAAAGAAAATGACACAGATGCCTTTTAAAACAGTCTTTCAATGGTTTATTTTTTAGCATTATAGTTACCATCTTAAGAAAATGGACATCATATATGGTTATGTATGATGTATGCTTGCTAAAGTGTATCTTTTTTTTTTTATTTTTTTTTTCTCAAAAAGGAGAGAGTCATAAAATGCTCATTGTAGTTGAAAGGAAAAGTTATAAATCAGATAAAGACAGCATTCAAAATCATTTTACGTTGAGAATAATAAGGGATGAGCTTAGTTATTGCAGAATTACCATGTTAGCAATAAATTGGAAAGACTATAGAAAGAACCAATTTCCTATTCTCGTGAACAAATTGCTGCTTTGAATAGTTTTGTTGGTGCCTGGAAAGGAGAAGGGAGGCCTCCAGTTTGTTTTGTGATGTGTAATAATTGAGTAGTTGATGATAGCACCGTAGTTTTCACTGTGATTATGGAGTAAATTTTTTCCACAGTGGGTGTTGCTCCGTGAGAACAGAGGATGAATCATTTTCTTACATCTAGTGGTGAACAGTGAACTTAAAAATGAGACTGTTTGTACTTAGAGAGGGTTTCCCAGGTGGCTCAGTGGTAAAGAATCTCCAAGCAGGAGATGCGGGTTTGGTCCCTGGGTCGGGAAGATCCCCTGGAGAAGGAAATGGCAACCTACTCCAGTATTTTTGCCTGGAGAATCCCATGGAAAGAGAAGCCTGGTGGGCTAAGGTCCATGGTGTCGTGAAAAGAGCTGGACACGACTGAGTGACTAAAGCAGCAGTGCTTAGAGATACAGGTGACAATAATATGAAGTATAGTTGAAATAATCTTAGAAAAGAGAATCAGAAGTACAGGTAATTTATATGTTATATTTATTAACGATTTTGAAGAAGTAGATATTAAGTTGGTGAAGTGTGCCCATTACATGAAGTTTTCTCTGAGAGTAAACACTTAGGATGATTGTAAGAAACTCTAGATGAAGTATTAGATAGCATACTTTCAGAAAATATTAGATGGGTCTAAAATAATGTGTGTCAATAAAAAAAAAGCCTCCTTTATGTCTGCAGATTTTTTTAACCTCGTGACAGTTCAATCAGTCCCCGTGGGGCTAGAGTCAACTGGTGTTTAAAGTGTGACAGTAATGGAAAATAACAATACTTTGTAAGAGATTCATGATTCAGATGACAGCTGCCGTGATTCTATGATCTCACTGCTCAAAAGGAGTGCCCTTTTTTATAGTCGACTATTTCATCTGAGAAAAACCATAGAGAGTATGTGTTTCAAGATAAGAGAAATATGTAATTTTAAAAGCTGGCTGTAAACCAACTATAAACCATTTGTAAATATGATATTTATTTGGTGATAGGAAATACTCTTGATTGAGCTATTGCGTTCAATACTATAAAAAACAATATGAGAAAATTATTTCCATCATATTGTCCTTAATATTTTATTAAATGACTACTTAATTCAAACTACACTTAAGTCATTAGATTAAAAAAAAAAATGTGTCTCCTCTTATCATGAATTCCCTGGTGGCTCAGATGGTAAAGAATTTGCCTACAATGCAGGAGACCAGGGTTTGATTTCTGGGTTGGGAAGATCCCCTGGAGAAGAAAATGGCAACCCACTCCAGTATTCTTGGTTGGAGAATTCCCTGGACAGAGGAGCCTACAGGCTACAGTCTATGGGGTCACAAAGAGTCAAACACAACTGAGCGACTAACACTTTCATTTACCATGAATTAGAAATTTGGGAGGGATTTGGCACCCCACAGTGATGAACTACATTTATTTTTTAAATGCATTTAATCACATGACAAACTATTTGAAAATACTAGTCAAATGTGGATTTTAAAAAGTTCTCTTCATAACACAGAATCACAGTTAGTATATTGATTATAATATTTTTACATGCCTTCTCTGTCTTAGGTGTTAAACAATCTTGTCTGGATAGATTACCATTTAACTGTGTACACAGGCTCAGGTAAGAATGAATTCTACTAGTAGTATTGAGAATATGGTATGTGTCAAACTGTGCTTTGTTCTGGGAATACGAGACTAGGTACTTGCCCTCTGAGAAATCTTCAGACCATAAGATGCTAATCATATTTCAATGTAATACAGTAAGGACGCTGAGATACACAGATATTTTGAAAACCCATAGACAGTACTACTCAGCTCATTCTGAAGTAAGGTATGGGAAGATATTTGGAGAGAGTAAAAGTTAGGTTAAAATTTGAAATATAGGTAGGATATTTAAAGTTAAAAATTATTAAATATATTCAATGTGAACTTCATGAGGTGGAGAATAAGACAATGTGTTATATAACTCTAAATGGAATTTATATATAATTTATATTATGTAATTATGAGACATGAAACAATGGACTGGTTCAAAATTGGGAAAGTAGTACATCAAGGCTGTAAATTGTCACCCTGCTTTTTTAACTTACATGCAGAGTACATCATGTGAAATGCCAGGCTGGATGAATCACAAGCTGGAAACAAGATTGCTGGGAGAAATATCAACAACCTCAGATATTCAGATGATACCACTCTAATGGTAGAAAGTGAATTGGAGCTAAATAGCCTCTTGATGAGGTGGAAGAGGAGAGTTTTAAGCCAGAAAAAACTGGCTTAAAACACAACATTCAAAAAACTAAGATCATGGCATCTGTGTCCAACTCTTTGTAACCCCATGGACTGTAGCCTGCCAGGTTCCTCTGTCCATTGGATTCTCCAGGCAAGAATACTAGAGTGGGTTGCCATTTCCTTCTCCAGGGGATCTTCCTGATCCAGGGATCAAACCAAGGTCTCCTACATTGGCAGGCAGGTTCTTTACCACTAGCACCACCTGGGAAGTCCCTCATGGCAAATAGATGGAGAAAAAGTGGAAACAGTGGCAGCTTTTATTTTCTTAGGTTACAAAATCCCTAAAGATGGTGATTGCATGCATGCAATTAAAAGATGCTTGCTTCTTAGAAGAAAAGCTGTGACAAACCTGGACAGTATATTAAAAAGCAGAGACATTGCTTTGCCAACAAAGGTCCATGTAGCCAAAGCTATGATTTTTCTAATAGTCATGTATGGATGTGAGAGTTGAACCATAAAGGCTGAGTGCTGAAGAACTGTTGTTTTTGAATTGTGTTGCTGGAGAAGACTCTTGAGAATCCTTTGAACAGCAAGGAGATCAAATCTGTCAATTCTAAAGGAAATCAATCTTGAATATTCATTGGAAGGATTAACGCTAAAGCTCCAATACTTTGGCCAACTGATGCAGAGAGCCAACTCAGTAGCAAAGACCATGAGGCTGGGAAAGAGTGAATGCAAAAAGAGAAGGCAGTGGCAGAGGATAACATGGTTAGATAGCATCACTGACTCAAAGGATATGGTTTGAGCAAACTCTGGGATATAGTGTAGGACAGGGAGGCCTGTCATGGTGCAGTCCATGGGGTCGCAAGGAGTCGGACACAACTTAGCAGCTGAACAACAGAAACATATTGTAAGGGTATGACATGTACATCTGTGCATGTCTATTTGTAGATTTATAGGTGTGTGTGTGTGTATGTGTGTGTGATGTGAACTGGAGTGGGGATTGAGAGAGCCTTCTAAGAGACAGTTTTGTCATTTGTGTAGGGAAAACACTTAAAATAATTTGGACCCTTCATGATAAATGTTCTCACAACACACTCTTGTAAATTTGAATCCAGTGAGCCTTAATAGGCTTATTCTGTCTGATCTTGACTACTGTGAAGTAGTCTCAGACCTGAAACATGGAATATATCACAAAGCCTCTTTGGTTCATTTCAGGATGAAGGTCACATCCATATTAATTGCCCTTATAGTGAAGCCTTCCTAGAGGCCACCTGTCAGAACATCTGGAGCTTGTGTTGCTGCTGCTGCTTCCAACACGGCACCATTTCCACCCTTACTTTGACTTCAAAGAGACCCATCAAGGTTGATGGTAAGAATCTGGGAAGGGACATGGCAGAGATTTACTGGCTCAGGCTCAGTTCTTTCCTAGAATACTAAAATTCCTTTTTCTCTCTTTCTAGATCTAGCAAATACAGGTCATGTAAATTTAATATTTTCCAAAATGCCCTTTGAATAGACACTTACTAAAAAAATATATTTGTTGATTTCCCAGGTTTCCCTTCAGGTTTTAGATTGAGCATTAATTTAAATGTTTTAGATTGAGCATGAATTCAAATGATCTGTTTTACATTTCTGTAAATGTAATAATAAACAGCACCACTGCAGGGACCTCACCTACTTTTGGGCTAAGTTTGAATAGGTGCATGTATGCTTAGTTGTTCAGTTGGGTCTGACTCTTCGTGACCCTGTGTGTAGACTGTAGCCCACTAGGCTCCTCTGTCCAAGGGATTTTTCAGGCAAGAATACTGGAGCGAGGTGTTATTTTCTCATTTCCTTTTTAATTTTTTTTGATTAATTTCTCTTTCTTTTTTTTATTGGAAGATAATTGCTTTACAATACTGTGTCAGCCTCTGCTATACATTAACATGAATCAGCCACATGTATACGTATGTCCCCTCCCTCCTGAACAGCCCTCCCATTTCCCACCCCATCCCACACCTCTAGGTTGTCACAGAGAGCTGGGTTGAGTTCCCTGTGTCTTCCCACTCGCTATCTATTTTATCTATGATAATGTATATGTTTCCACGCTATTTTCTCAATTGGAACCATCCTCTCCTTCCTCCATGTGTCCACATCTGTTTTCCATGTCTGTGTCTCCATTGCTTCTTAATTCTCTTTATTATTAATTTCAAACTTGTTGTGGATGCATGTGGTGTAGGAAAGATGAATTAGTCAGTGATGAAATTGTGTGAGAAACAAGGGGTATACAGACAAGGAGGCTTCTTTGCTTCAATATTTCTTAGAGTGTTTGATATGTTAATGCCCAGTGAAAACCTTATAGAGACGTACAGCTAGGAGGAAGAGTTATTGATCATATTTTCTTAACCTATTTGATTTTTTACTTGTATTTTTTCATTGTTTTTATTTTCTAAAGCATTTCATAGAGCACACTTTAGGAAATGCTGGCTTAGGTTATGTTATTCAAGTAGATTATTTTCATGTGGCTCTTAGTACCTGTTAGCATTCTGTTGGAAACAGGATTCTCTCATCAGTGAGTCTACACCCACCCAAGACTAGTTCTGACCTCTTGATGTCAACGGTATCTTGACCAATATTTTGTCTTTTTTACCACCATACCTAGACCCTGGACCAGCAATCTGCCTGTAATCTAAATTTCCTACTGCCCCAGGTGTCCACTTGTATTACTTTGGATGACGAGACAGGTAATAAATTTATAGAGTAGTATGCTAAATGGAGATCAATGCTATGGAGAAAAGAGTAAGTAGCACTAATAAAAGAAATGAGTGATCAGTTACTGTTTTATGTAAGGTGGCCAGAAATGACTTCTCTAATGAGGTGATGTTTGGACAGAGACCTACTAAGGGTACATAAGTGACCTGATGATAAAAGATGAAAGTAGATAAGGTGGGATTCACAGTAACTTTGAGTGTAACTTTTTTCTTTTTGCAGGATCATCATTACTCTCCATTTGAAAATACTCCAGTACTCTTGCCTGGAAAATCCCACGGGCAGAGGAGCTTGGTAGGCTGCAGGCCATGGGGTCGCGAAGAGTCGGACACGACTGAGCGACTTCGCTTTCACTTTTCACTTCCATGCATTGGAGAAGGAAATGGCAACCCACTCCAGTGTTCTTGCCTGGAGAATCCCAGGGACGGGGGAGCCTGGTGGGCTGCTGTCTATGGGGTCGCACAGAGTGAGACACGACTGAAGCGACTTAGCAGCAGCAGGAGCAGCAGTACAGGAACATCATTATTTTTATAGCTCAAATTCACTTATTTGGACAACTATAAATATGTTTTTCCTTCTTTAAGAAATGTATCAAGTGATTAAATGGTATTTGGTATCATTCTAATTTTTTTTCAATAGAGATTTAAATCTAAACTTAAGCTGTTTATAAAAGGAATAATTTCTTAGCTTTGCGTATGCCTTTCTAAGCACTCATAACTTTAAGAATAGTTGCAATCCAGTTGTATACTTTCTATTATAATACATAACAGGTTTCATCTCTGAGTCAGCATCACCTTTATACTTTGCTGAACTGACATATACAGTCTTGAAGAAAATTTGTTATTCCCCTATTTTTCTCCTTAAGGAAACCAGAAGTCACCTATTATAACTAATTTCTCCTATTTTGAATATTCTTATATTTTAAAATAATAATAACAGTTCAGTTTACAAGTCTCATTACAATTTTATGTAACATTTCATCAAATTACTTTCTATAGCAAACTTAAAATTAATATATTTTGAATAATCACTATCAGTTGGTGCTGTCTGAAGTGCTGAGTACACAGAGTAATATAGATAGTTTGCTGCTGCTGCTAAGTCACTTCAGTCGTGTCCGACTCTGTGTGACCCCATAGACGGCAGCCCACCAGGCTCCCCCGTCCCTGGGATTCTCCAGGCAAGAACACTTCAGACCTTCTCTTTTAAGACATTTACATCCCAGAGGTCATGTGAGGTACTATTGATTTTTCTGTTCTATGGGTGAAGACACTGAGGCAGATTGAACTTGGGTTTACCTCACTTTACACCCTCTGCTCTTCATTGTTTTGTCATTTCTGCATGTTATCTAGGGAATTAGGGAAACTCATCAATAAACTGAGAATTCAATATAGTATTGGTCCATATTTTATGGCTGAAGTCATGATGCCAAGTTCTGGAATGAAAATCTTTCATGTTGTAAATCAACAGCTCTTCTGCATCAGTTTGGGGATAAAAAACACCGTGGGTACTATTTAAAAGAAAGATTTTTTTCAGCTATATCTTCAGACAATAAGTCTGTAATAAACTGCATTTTTAATAATTTCTTGAGTGATTCTGATGCAGATGACTTGTGAGCCAAGCTTTGTGAAATGTAGTTAATAGTAATAAGGTCTGCAAAATGTTAAGGGAGACAGTCAGTAATTAAGCTAATGGGTCCATCAGACAAGACAGGCATAAATAGGGCCACAAAAGTGCAGCATCAAAGAGAGCTCTGGTAAGTTAGAACACTGAAAAGGTAAGGATGTAATTGTGACCTTGGCTTTTTTTTTTTTTAATCTCAGACTGTGCTAGTCGATTTGTGTCTGTTGGTCTCATCCAATGTCCAGTCACTGGGCTTGGGATTCCATTGGATTTCATTATTCAGGGGAGCCTCAGTCCCCTGCTTGTCAGAGACACACTCAGCATAAGCCTAGAACAAGCCTCCTCCCAAACCTGAAGAGGTCATGACCATACTACTCTTAATGTCAATGACTACAGACTAATTATAAACAAAGTGTAAGCATCCTGCTCTTATCCAATTCTAAGGTTAGAGGTTTTTCAAGCATTGCAGGCTTTGAAGAAGATGGCACACACACACACACACACAAATAGAAACATTCAGGATTTTTTAAAAAGCATTATAATGATCTTTTCAAATTCATTTGAGACATAATCCATAAACCTAAATTTATTATTTAGTATATAGCATTGAATGCAGATACTTTTTTTGCTTATAAAATGTTCTTTGTTGACTTCATTCTAAATGGAAAAAGTCAGAAGAAAAAAGTACTGAAAACAACTTGAAAGACTTGTGCTGCTCTAAAATCTCTTTCATGGGTAAATAATAACTGATTCATAACTTCAAGGTTTTATATTTGGCCAGAGTAAATTCTTTGTATAAATTTTAAATGACATTTAATTACCCAGTTTTTCAGAGGTAAGTGGATTTTTACATTCAGGTAGTTTATTTTATTGGTCTTTTGTCTTTGTATAGTTTGAGGAAAAGGATAAGCACATTTTTTTTTTCCTGTCTCTTCAGAGGAATGATTTCTAGAAACTATTCATTTCAAAGATACTTTGTCATACTTCTACTGCAGCTAACTCTTGAGAATTCCTTTTAAAGACAACAGGGAAGAATGTTGAAGAGGAATCTACTGACAATCCAAAAGCTCACTGAAGTCACCTTTTTCAGCATCAATGTCTGAAGAGTTTGATTTAGCAACAAGTTAATCGAAATAAATGAATCCTACTAGTGAATTAATGTGATTTTAAATGGGATTCACTCTTTTCAAATAATGTTGCAGCTTTTGTGGTTTAATAGTTTGATTCAAATTATGAGAATTGCAAATTTTGTCAGACCAGCAAGTGTTTTGTGAAAACTCCCAAATCTCATCACACAGTTGATATCTCATTTAACTTATGGCAAGATTAGGAAGTGATTTCAAATATGTCAATATGTCCACTGGTGTTTCTTAAAGGCTTAAGAAAACCTTAAGCAGTATGCATTCAATTATTTAAAGGGGAAGAGTAAGTGTCAATCATCTCATTCCATCTATGATTCTCTTATTCTTTGAAAAAACAAACAAAAAATATTTCCCATATTTTCTGGTGGGTATATACTTAGTATCTTTCTCTTCCACTCTGTTTTTTAATTAGGAACTTCTGGGGACTTTTGTCACAGTACTCAGTTCATAGATACTTAATAGATATTTGCTGAATGAATGGATAGATGAATTAATAGAAAATTTATTTTGTGTTTGCACAGAATACATTTGTCTCTGGAAGGAAGGAAGCAAAGAGGAAAAAAGTACAGTAAAAGACTTCTTGGGACACATAATCTGGAAACAGGGTGAACTCATGCCTAATCACCAGGGTTTGCTTTCATTATGTGTGGAGTGGCCAGGTAGAAAAGCCTATCACATATGCCATCACAAGGCCAGAGAGACAGTGGCATTTCTTCCACTTAATGACTACTTGACCTTGGGTAAGGCACCTTAATTCTGATTCTTCATTTTATATATAAGTTTTTGTATAAAGCTGCGCCACAGACTCAGATGATTATGAAAGGCACGTACCATTCTGCTTGAACCTTTTAGTCCTTCTTCCCCAATAGCCAGCTGCCCTATATCCTCTGTTCTGGGAGGAGGGTAATGATTTTATTTTAAAATGTTGCGGATCTATTTCCTGAGTATCTGTCTGGAAGCCCTGCGATTCACTCAGGCTTAACTTACAAAGTGGCAGATCTCTCCCTTCAGGGCAAACACATCCGCTGCTGTGTTTACAAAACCAGTGAAGGCATATTCCTCTTTCTCCTTTAAAGTTTATTCATGCCTCCATGTGCTCAAGGAGGCATGACTAAGCTGCATGGCATGAGGAAGTCTCAGGAAGTAGAAGTTTTTTAATAGCTATAGAGCCTAGTTCTAGCAATACAGATTGATTAAAGTGGTGCAGCTCTTATAATTTATTTTGTGCATATGAAAGTAATTTTTACATATAAAAATGGAACCTTCCTCTATCAGGCAGCATCCAGGCACATTTTCACATTATTTAGTTGCATAAGTACTGAACTGAGAATCAGCAACTGTGGGCTTGGTTTATGTCTCTGACTTGTTTTTTTGACCTTGACTTAGCCCATGACTATGAGGGAAAAAAGGCATGACAAAAACTCTGTATGCTTAATAATGACCAAATGTGTACCACGTCCATCAAAAAAAAAAAAAAAAAACCACAAACCTGCAGTCTCTGAATTCATTTTACTTTTCTAGCAGCTTTTATTCAATTTAAACTTCAAAAGCCAAAAGGGTAATATTTTTTAAACATAAATTTGATCAAAAGTCTCTGATAATTCTGCTTAAAAGTCTCTGATAATTCTGAAACTCCATTGCCTATGGTAATAACTCCTAAACCCTATAGCCTGGCATTCAAACCCCTTCACATATCTTGCCTCAGCCTAGACTGGAGCTGAGCAAACAGGGACAGAGCAGGGTCCTGCTCCTTCCTCCCCAATATCTCACACCCCAGCCCATCTCTCCTTTGCACCCTGCACTTGTTACAGTAGACTACTCTCAGTCCAGAAAACAGTCCAAATATATTTCCTTTATATTCTCTTTGCTGACGCTGTTCCTTCAGCTTAGAATGCCCTTTCCTTTTATACTCCCTTTTCCACAAAGTCAGGAGGAGAAGGGGACGACAGAGGATGAGATGATTGGATGGCATCACCAACTCGATGAACATGATGAGGGAGGAAAGGAACAGGCCAAGCTGACTCCGTCTTGAAAAACAAGGAAACTCAGTCTTGCACTTTCAGTGAGCTTTGGACTATGTGCCCGGTAGCCATGGGGATAACATACCTACAGCTGACTTGGGCTCCCGGACTGATAAACACCAGATTCCATACCAAGACTTCCTGTCGCAAAGAAGAATGTAAGAGTCCCTATGTGGTCAATTACCTTTGTCATCTTTAAGGCACCCATCGGTGTAGGCTACAATGTATAACCAGCTGACCCTTCTGATTATGAATCATGGCTGTAACCTGATTGTATCTCCCTTTAACACTTTACAGGCTAGGTTTAAGGAATTCGGGGATGTGGGCTTGAGCAGTACACTTAAGGTTTTTAAAGTTTTCACAAAAGTCAATCAGGGTCTTTGGCTAAGAGGAGACTCTGCCTTGGGCCCGCTGGTGTAATAAACTGCACTGCACTATCTGCATTGTCCTTCTGAGTAAGTTTGTTTCCTGGAACATGTCGCTACAAGTTTGAGCAAGATCTGGGATCTGGTGAGGACAGGAAAGCCTGGCGTGCTGCAGTCCATGGAATTGCAAAGAGTGGGACGTGACTGAGAGACTGGACTGAACTTCCACAGATGACCTATAAAACCTTTTCCCTATAGCTTTCTCTAACATATATCTTTACCCAAAAATACATGTTCCCTGAATCATATTTAAGCTGTCTTAATGCATCTGTATGTGCTAAGTCACTAGTCAGACTCTTGGTGATGCTATGGACTGCCAGCCAGAGTCCTCTGTCCATGGGATTCTCCAGGCAAGAATACTGGAGTGGGTTGCCATTTCCTCCTGCAGGGGATCTTTCCCATCCAGGGATCAAACCCTGGTTTCTTATGTCTCCTGCATTGGCAGGTGGGTTCTTTATCACTAGAGACACCTGGGAAGCCCCCAAGCTGTTGTAATAGGTAGTACATTGTTGTATTTGACTCACTTTAGAGTAATTTTTACCTTTATTTTTCTCTTGCTAGACTTTGAAATATCTAAGATCAAGGACTGTTTCTTGTTTATTTTTAATTTTCTTGTGTCTTCCACAGTTATTTGTACTAAGTGACCATTTGATATTTGATGAATGGCATTTAATTTTTGGTACTTTTTAAATTAAAAGACACTTACTTCTTGGAAGAAAAGTTATGACCAACCTAGACAGCACATTAAAAAGCAGAGACATTACTTTGCCAACAAAGGTCCATCTAGTCAAGGCTATGGTTTTTCCAGTAGTCATGTATGGATGTGAGATTTGGAGTATAAAGAATGTTGAGTGCTGAAGAATTGATGCTTTTGAACTGTGGTGTTGGAAAAGACTCTTGAGAGTCCCTTGGACAACAAGGAGATCCAAACAGTCCATCCTAAAGGAAATCATCCTGAATATTCATTGGAAGGACTGATGCTGAAGCTGAAACTCCAATACTTGGGCCACCTAATGACTCATTTGAAAAGTCCCTGATGCTGGGAAATATTGAGGGCAGGAGGAGAAGGGGATGACAGAGGATGAAATGGTTGGATGACATCACTGACTCAATGGGCATGAGTTTCAGTAAACTCTGGGAGTTGGCGATGGGCAGGGAGGCCTGGCGTGCTGCAGTCCATGGGGTTGCAAAGAGTTGGGCATGACTGAGCAACTGAACTGAACTGTTTATTTTTAGCAGAACTAATACAATGGAACTGATTTGAGACAATTTGTGATTCCAGCAAAACTTTCAATTTAATTGGTGGTTTTCAGTATGAGGTAAACAAAGTATTAATACTAATAACTCGCTTTCTCAAATGCTCACTATATACATGGCACTATGTTAATGATTTTAGTATCATTTAATTCAATCCATTTATTATATCTGAAAATGAGTATTATCTCAATTTCTAGTTGAGAAAAGTGAAGCTAAGAGAGGACAAATTGGTTGATCAAGGTATGAAAGCAAATTAATGGTATAGCCTGGGTTTGAATTCAAGTTTATTTAGTTTCAATCTACACTGCTATGCTTAGCTGCTCACTCAGTAATGTCTGATTCTTTGCGACCCTGTGGACTTTAGCCCACCATGATCCTCTGTCCATGGGGATTCTCCAGGCAAGAATACTGGAGTGGGTTGCCATTTCTTTCTCTAGGGGATCTTCTCAACCCAGGGATTGAACCCAGGTCTCCTGCATAGCAGGTGGATTCTTTACCATCTGAGCCACCAGGGAAGCCCTAATACACTGTGCTTAGCTGCTTAGGACTCATAGACAAAGCTATGAGTCCTCCTCAGTTCCTCCCTATTCTTCATTCCCATATCCAATTCATTGGCAAGTTTTATGGGTATTATCTCTCTAGATAGAGTCCCAAGTCCATGTATTTTCCCCCATCTCCATTCTGTTCCTAACTACCATCACATCATTTTTTACTTTGACCATGGTAGTAACCTCATCACTGATCTACCTGTCCTTATGCCTGTTTCTTAGTCCATACTTTATTCTTTACTCATTCCTGGAATCTTTAACACAGACACACACACATACACACAGACACACAGACACAGACACACACACACACACACACACACTCCCATGTTACCACCTTCTTAAAGTCTTCCAGTAGCTTCTTACTGAGTTTATAATAAAAATACAAGACCTATGTAATCTGGCCCCAGCCTTTGTCTCAGACATCGTGTCATGTTAGCTTGCAATTACACAACATTCTTCAGTTGCACAGGCCCCCTGTTTGTTTCTCAGCTCCATCAGTCTTGTTCTTATCTCAGGGCATTTGTATTTGCTGTGGTCTCTGCTTAAAAGTTCTTCCTCTAGGAAACTTCCATAGTAGGATCTTACTAATCATTTAGGTGTCAGAGAGGCTTCTCAGATGTGAATAAGGATTCTATAACCTCTATTACTTTCTGTCATGTTACTTTTTTTTTTTTTTAATCTTCTTGGCACTTATTGCTCTTTGAAATCATTTATTTACTCTTTCTTCTCGGAAGAATCAAATCTTGGGTTGGTAGAGACTTTGTACTCTTTACTCCTGTAAATCCAAACCTAGTCAAAATACATATTTCAAAATTTTTCTGCCATTGATAGGTAGTGTTACAGAAAAACACACAACTAATTTCTGTTTGAAATTTTCAAGCTGATTTGAATATCAGGAACATTTTCTTCAATCCATGGTATGCTGTATTGGATAATGAAGTCAAACAGACCTGATCTAAGATTCTGGTTCCATCATTTACTGAGCTTGTTACACTGGGCTCTTTGACCCAATTTCTCCATCAGCAGACTTCCTAAAACATAGTATTACAATCTTCCAGATGACTGGCATATTGTCTGGCACTCACTATCTTGGAGCTATTTTAATGTGTAATATCACAAAAGAGATTCAAAGAAGTACTGAAGCCTAGCCTTGGAAAGATAGCCAAAGAAGGCTCAGTGGTGAAGTAAAGTTACAAGCTGGGTTGAAAGGATTTCTATAGAGAAAGGAATAAGAAATTTTAAGCAGTAAGAACTGTGCTATTAAGGACACAAATGTGAAAAATGAAAGACTCCTTTGGTGTATTAAGGGTACAAAAGTTTTACCAGATTAGAATACTGTATTTAGTAACTTAAAGGATATTTTTGGGAAATATGGCATAAAAAGAGGCAGAAATAAAGAAGATTTTTATTCTTAAGCTAATCTACCTATAATTTGGAATTTGCATATGGGCTTTATTTTATAAAAGAAATATTAGTAACCTGAATTTTGAAAATTGCTATTATAATATTATATTATCCCTATTATATTACTTTAGTTTCTTTATTCACATTAATACACTATATTATATTATCATTGCCATGGTAGTAAATAAATAATTTTGTTGTATTATAATTATAACTATTAAAAGACATTATATACCACATATAAATATAAAAATATATATATATAACATATATTATGTGGTTGTTTGTATACTTATGCATGTATACTTTTGTTTGTTTTTTAGTCACTGAGTTGTGTCCAACTCTTTGTGACCCCATGGACTGTACTCCACCAGTCTCCCTAAAATTGGAGTGAGTTTCCATTTCCTTCTCCAGGGGAGATTCCTGACCCAGGGATTGAATCCAGGGCTCCTGCATTACAGGCAGATGCTTTATCGCTGAGCCACCTGGGAAGCCTATACATGTGTACTACCTATGTGTAAAAGAAAAGTTATAGTTGTTGCATACATGCTTAGTTGCTCAATAATGTCCAACTTTTTGTGACCCCAAGGACTGTAGCCTACCAGGCTCCTCTGATCACAGGATTCTCCAGGCAAGAATACTGGAATGGGTAGCCATTCCCTTCTCTGGGGGATCTTCCTAATCCAGGGATTGAACCTGAGTCTCCTGAATTGCAGGTGGATTTTTTATTACCTGAGTCACCAGGGAAGCCCTCCTGAATAAATATTCATATTCAATTGTACTTAATTCATTGTTAATTTGAATATCTGTTCATAGAGTTTCCATGGTTACTGTTTCACTTTTTGACTCAGATCAGGTACTGTTAAATACAATCTATGAACTGTTTATATTTTAAGAAAAATATTAATTAAAATCTATTGTTTTATATCTTTATTTCTTTTCCTCCACCCCAAGACATAGAGTAATATAATAGTTTTACTTCCAGTATTTTTAAAGAAAATATTTTGATTAATTTTTTGGCAACCAGATAAGGGAGTAGAGAAAGGGAAAGAAAGGGATTAGCTAGATTATAGGGTTTCTGTAGGTACCAGATTCTATGCAAGGTATTTTCACACACTATTTTAATTTCACTTTTATAGCCCTGATAAAACGAACACATCATAAACTTAAAAGATAATGAGTCTCTGAATTCAGAGGCAAGGATCCATATAAGGCTTCCAGGCTGTGTTGTGTGTTTTTTGTTTTTTTTTTTTTTCCCTGAATGATCAATTCAGGCAACATACTGCTTCATACAGTGTCTTAGAAACCCTTATTGCCAAGTATTACTATTGTAGAAAAAATTAGAAATTGATTCTGAGACAGGTGGTTATTTCAAAGGTATCAGAGACATAAAAATATCTGGGTTAAAATATACCTAGGGAAAAGACATTGAGGAGTGTTGAGGAATATAATCAGAACCTGGAGACAACTGCTGATTCTACCTCTGATGTGAGTCAAGTTACTGCATCAGAGGTTCGATATCTTGATTTAGAATAAAGGTGTATTAGGTAGAATAAAGGCTAAATTGCTGCAAAAGGAACCTAGGAATACAGTGGTTTCAGTGCAATAGAAATTTATTTTTCATCCTAAAAACTTTGTTGCAGAAAGAATTCAGGGATCTGGGTTTCTTACACACTTTTGCTCTACTATCACCTAGGGGATTTTCCACACTTTCTTGGTTGCAGTTATGCTGTTATGTTGATACCATGTCTGAGCTTCAGACTGATAAAAGGTGGCGGGGAGGGGAGAGCAAATGGAGTCCAGGACAAGCCATTTCCCTTCATTGGTGAGAACTTGGCCATTTGACCATACTAAGTTACAAGAGAGACTAGAAATTGTTAGACTAACTGGATGATCATATACGTCAATAAAACTTAATTATTATAGAAGAAAGAACTAATGGACTTGGGGCGACATTACTATTCCTACAGGGCTGACATTTCTCTCATTGACTTGTAAATGCAAGCACACTATTTAAAAAGTCTCTTTTATTAAAAAAAAAATCATGTCACTAAAAAGGATTTTACCTCTTCACCCTCTCTACATTCAAGGTCATATTTTAAAGTTGTGTGACACCTGGTAGGCCATGTACTCCAATGATTCTGTAGTATGTGGAGATCTGTAGCCAGTTTCCTCAACCTTATCTGATATATGTTGGCAACTGTTCCCATCCTCACCCCCAATTACTTGCACAGTCAAGCTACAGTTAGCTCATTATTTTCATTTGGCCAATTGATTTGTAAAGCCTGAATTAGAAATGTAAAGCCATCAGTTTCCTCCTGGCAATGAAACTGTGCTTTTGATAACTGGTGTTAATTCTCTCATGGCTCAGACAGTAAAGAATCTGCCTGCAATGCAGAAGACCTGAGTTTGATCCCTGGCTTGTTAAGATCCCCTGGAGAAGGACACTGGCAACCCACTCCAGTATTCTTGCCTGGAGAATTCCATGGACAGAGAAGCCTGCTGGTTACAGTCCATGGGGTTGCAAAGAGTCAGACACAACTGAGTGACTAAGAACATTTATTATAGCAAAAACTAATCTCAAGTTTTAAATTTGATTTTATTCCAATATCTGAAATTGTTTACTTAGAATTCTAAGTAATCATAAACACTGATACATGTGATAGACATGTTAGTTGAAAATATCTGTGAGGTTTTTCAGGTTTCATAGTCATTTTACATATAGTCAACTCTAAATTTTGATATAAGCAACTTTTCTTTTAAAATATATATTAAAATAATTGTGACACAAGAATTTTAGCCAATACAAATATAATGCAATGAAAAATATTTTTGTATTCTAGACTTCAGCTGTACAGCCCAAAGATAAATAATTTTAATAGTTTGGTGGTTTTCAATTCAGAAATGTTTCAGATATGCATTTCTATCATCTTTAATGACCATGTATAAATATACCATTGGCATTGTTCCATACCTTGTTGTATTTTTTTCATTTTATCACATATACTGTAGTGCAATGAGATCTAACCCGGTTTACCCTAAGGGCTACACTATTTCATTGTATTTCAGATATACCATCATTTATGTAATTACTCTGTGTTAGTAGGCTTCTAGATTATTTCCAGATGTTGGCTATTATGCATAGACCTACCATTTCATCCCTGTGCATAAATCTTTTCTACATGTGCAAATATGCTTGTAGGAGAAATTCTTAGAAGATTTATTATTACAGAGTTTCATTTTTATTCTCTGAATTTTGTTTTTGTTGTTTGCTTAAAGTTTAGAGGAGTTATAAAAAATATAAAGGACTTCCTGGTGGTGCTAGTGGTGAAGAAACTGCCTGGCAATGCAGGAGACATAAGAGATGCAAGTTTGATTTCTGGTCAAGAAGATCCCCTGGAGGATGGCATGGAAACCCACTCTGGTATTCTTGCCTGGAGAGTCCCATAAATAGAGGAGCCTGGCGGGCTGCAGGCCATAGTGTGCAAAGAGGCAGCTTAGCACGCACATGCGCATAAAAAATAAAAGCAATATAATAAGATATAAGACAACATTGTATATGCAAATCTGTCTTTCTAACTAGGTATCAGATCAGATCAGATCAGATCAGTCGCTCAGTTGTGTCGGACTCTTTGCGACCCCATGAATCGCAGCACGCCAGGCCTCCCTGTCCATCACCAATTCCCGGAGTTCACTCAGACTCACGTCCATCGAGTCAGTGATGCCATCCAGCCATCTCATCCTCTGTCGTCCCCTTCTCCTCCTGCCCCCAACCCCTCCCAGCATCAGAGCCTTTTCCAGTGAGTCAATTCTTCGCATGAGGTGGCCAAAGTACTGGAGTTTCAGCTTTAGCATCATTCCTTCCAAAGAAATCTAGGGCTGATCTCCTTCAGAATGAACAGGTTGGATCTCCTTGCAGTCCAAGGGACTCTCAAGAGTCTTCTCCAACACCACAGTTCAAAAGCATTAATTCTTCGGCGCTCAGCCTTCTTCGCAGTCCAACTCTTACATCCATACATGACCACAGGAAAAACCACAGCCTTGACTAGACAAACCTTTGTTGGCAAAGTAATGTCTCTGCTTTTGAATATGCTATCTAGGTTGGTCATAACTTTCCTTCCAAGGAGTAAGTGTCTTTTAATTTCACGGCTGCAAGTCACCATCTTTAGTGATTTTGGAGCCCAGAAAAATAAACTCTGACACTGTTTCCACTGTTTCCTCATCTATTTCCCCTGTTTCCCCATCTATTTCCCATGAAGTGGTGGGACCGGATGCCATGATCTTTGTTTTCTGAATGTTGAGCTTTAAGCCAACTTTTTCACTCTCCACTTTCACTTTCATCAAGAGGCTTTTGAGTTCCTCTTCACTTTCTGCCATAAGGGTGGTGTCATCTGCATATCTGAGGTTATTAATATTTCTTCCGGCAATCTTGATTCCAGCTTGTGTTTCTTCCAGTCCAGCGTTTCTCATGATGTACTCTGCATATAAGTTAAATAAACAGGTGACAATATACAGCCTTGACGTACTCCTTTTCCTATTTGGAACCAGTTTGTTGTTCCATGTCCAGTTCTAACTGTTGCTTCCTGACCTGCATACAAATTTCTCAAGAGTCAGATCAGGTGGTCTGGTATTCCCATCTCTTTCAGAATTTTCCACAGTTTATTGTGATCCACACAGTCAAAGGCTTTGGCATAGTCAATAAAGCAGAAATAGATGTTTTTCTGGAACTCCCTTGCTTTTTCTATGATCCAGCGGATGTTGGCGATTTGATCTCTGGTTCCTCTGCCTTTTCTAAAACCAGCTTGAACATCAGGAAGTTCACGGTTCACATATTGCTGAAGCCTGGCTTGGAGAATTTTGAGCATTACTTTACTAGCGTGTGAGATGAGTGCAATTGTGTGGTAGTTTGAGCATTCTTTGGCATTGCCTTTCTTTGGGACTGGAATGAAAACCGACCTTTTCCAGTGCAGTGGCCACTGCTGAGTTTTCCAAATTTGCTGGCATATTGAGTACAGCACTTTCACAGCATATTTTCATCCCTTTATCTTTATATAAATCCTCTAAATTCTGGCCTAGGAGAGAGTGCTTCTACCACTACCCCACCCTTACCTTGGTAAACCACTGCTATGGCTGATTGTTCCTAGGCATATAGTTTTCATTTAGGGATTCTATTCCTGAAACACTGCAGCTATTTACATGTTTATTTGCCTGCCCCTGAAACCCAGCCTCACTCTTCAAGTTTGGCTGTGATTGTAAAATTTTGTAACTGTATTCTTCATTCTCCATAACAGTCTTGTCTTTTAAATGAGAGGGAATGAGAGTAAGTCCATTGTAGAGAAGGCAATGGCACCCCACTCCAGTACTCTTGCCTGGAAAATCCCATGGACGGAGGAGCCTGGTAGGCTGCAGTCCATGGGGTCACTGAGAGTCAGACACGACTGAGTGACTTTACTTTCACTTTTCAATTTCATGCATTGGAGAAGGAAATGGCAACCCACTCCAGTGTTCTTGCCTGGAAAATCCCAGGGACGGGGGGAGCCTGGTGGGCTGCTGTCTGTGGGGTCGCACAGAGTCGGACACGACTGAAGCGACTTAGCAGCAGCAGCGGTTCATCAATATGACTCAATCTGTTTCTATCTTAAACAAATACAGTATTGTAAAACAATTACCCTCCAATTAAAAAAAAACAAAAAAAAAAACACACAACTCTTTTTTAGTTTTTAGCAACATTCATATTCTTCACATTGTTTTGTTTCCTGTTTCCTTCCTTGAAAACCTGAAAATGAATCAGGGTCTATAGACATTTAGAAGGTAGAGACCAGTTTTTGTGTGAATGTATCTAAAGTGCATCAGTTAATCAAGTTGTACACTTTAAATATCATACAGTTTTCTTAAATATACCTCAATAAATCTGGAAAAAAATAAAATGATTATGTCCAATTTGACATATTTCTTTAGTTAACAAAGCAGAAAAACAAGATAATTACTTTTGACTCATACTCAAGTTGTTGTTGCTGTTTAGTTGCTCAGTCGTATCTGACTCTTTGAGACCCCCTGGATTGTATCACGCCAGGCCTCCCTGACCTTCACCATCTCCCAGGATTTGCTCAAACTTATGTCCATTGAGTCAGTGATGCATCCAACCATCTCATTCTTTTTCATCCCCTTCTCCTGCTATCAATCTTTCCCAGCATCAGGGTCTTTTCTAGTGGGTCAGCATTTTGCATTAGGTGGCCACAGTATTGGAGCTTCAGCTTTAGCATCAGTACTTCCAATGAATAGTTAGGATTGATTTCCTTTAGAATTGACTGGTTTGATCTTCCTGCAGTCCAAGGGACTCTCAAGAATCTTCTCCAACACCATAGTTCAAAAACATCAATTTTTCGATGTTCAGCCTTCATTGTGGTCCAACTGTCACATCCATATAAGACTACTGGAAAAACTATAGCTTTGACTATGAGGACCTTTGTCTGCAAAGTAATGTCTCTACTGTTTAATATGCTGTCAAAGTTTGTCATAGCTTTCCTTCCAAGAAACAAGTGGCTTTTAATTTCATGGCTGCAGTGACCATCTGCAGTGATTTTGGAGCCCAAGAAAATAAAGTCTGTCACTGTTTCCATTGTTTCCCCATCTATTTGCCATGAAGTGATGGTACCAGATGTCATCATTTTCGTTTGTTAAATGTTGAGTTTTAAACCAGTTTTTTCACTCTCTTCTCTCACCTTCATCAAGAGGCTCTTTAGTTCCTCTTCATTTTCTGCCATAAACCCACATTATTCTTATATGTTCTTAAAAATCATTGCAAACACCAGAGAGTTGAAAAATGTCTTCACTTAGCTTTTTCAGAGAGTGAGTAAGTGTTATATTTTCTGGGTATTGAATAGTATTTCCTGTACTGTAAACTTATCACAGGGACACTGCTATTCTTTTTTGGTTTTTAATTGGAGGAATGTTGCTTTACAATGTTGAGTTGCTATTACTACCATTACTTCATCCTTCTTCTTCTTCTTCACCCTTTCATTACTGTAATTTTTAGATAATTTATTTCTGTTATTCTATTTTCTTCCTGTGAAACCTTTCATATTTAAGTTGGATTTATATTCATTCTTATTATTTATTACCTTCTTTCATATATTCATTTTCTTCTTTCTTTATTTATTTTTCTTCCCTTTTATTTTGATAAAGATTCTCATGTTTCCTGTTTATCAGTGGTCTGATATTCTTTCTAGTACTGTTCTATGTTTTATATGTTAAACACATATTGTATTAAATACATATGCATCAAATTCTGCTGTTACATTTCAGGTATTTTGAATTATTTTCTGATTTTCTATACTCTTCCTTTTCTCCTTTATCTCAATACTGTCTTAGCTTCACATTTATCTATGCCTTTTTGTAGACACTATTATTTCTAGGCTATTTTTTCCCTAGGATAGTTAACTAGTGTTTTATAAAATTTTACTTTTTAAATGAAATATTGTTTTTGGAAATATGCTTTTACACTGAGACTTCCTGGTAGTGTTCTTTTGTCTTTTTTACTGTGATTTTTTTCTTCATAGATGCAACTTTTTTTTTCTTATTTATCTCTAAATTGACAGATTTATAAGTCTAGCATTTGCATATCAGGTCTTTGATGCCTTGGTCATCGTTCACTTGCATCTGCTACCTCCTCCCATTCAAATTCAAATATGAAAGCCAGGTTGATTATGTAGAGCCTCTGTTATGATTGGCAAACACTTGGCATGTCTTTAGTGTGTGTCTAGTGGACTTGGACTGAAAAATCTCTTTCGTACTCTGTGCCTCATCTGGAAAGTATAGTGAAAGAATGAGTGCAGGCCCCTGTATGCAGAGTTCCCAACACTTACTTTGACTTCCATAAAGCATTTTCTTTACATCTTTGAATAAACAACACAACCCTGTTTCGCTGTTCCATATAATGATTTTATACTTCATGGCAATTACACTTTCTAAATGGAAAGAGAAAAAGAACTGCAGATGGAGAAAAGGAAGAGTGAGCAAAATTCTCTCATTGACAGTTAGAAAGCTGTTTCTCTATCGGGGGAATGACTGACTTTTACCTGGTCAGTATAGCTCTGTGCCGTGGACTTAGGGCAATAAATGAACTAGTGATACGGCACAGCACTATTTGGTGTCCTTTCTCCTTTTGTCATTTGTAGATTGGAGAATGTGTTTTATGATTCAACATGTATTTTTCAGTTCATCCCTATAAGTAATGTAAATACTGGACATTTCTCCAGGATTGTGGCATATGAGTTTCTTTTGTCATTGTTCTATGTGCATGCACACATGCTCAGTCCTTCGATTGTATCTGATTCTTTGTGATACCATGGGCTATAGCCCTCCAGGTTCACTGTCCATGGGATTTCCCAGGCAAGAATACTGGAGTGGGTTGCCATTTCCTCCTCCAAAGGATCTTCCCAACCCAGGGATAGAACTGGCATCTGCATTGGTAGGCATATTCTTTATCATTGAGCCACCTGGGAATCCCTCATTGTTCTACACAATTGGTTTTTTTTTTCCTTAATATTACAGCTAGGGTGACCAACTTGGCCCAGTTAACCAGAGGCTTTTTCTAGGGTTCCCATGCGTGTGTGTGACAAGTCACTTCAGTCATGTCAGACTCTTTGTGAACCTATGAATTGTAACCTATCAGGTTCCTTTCTTCATGGGATTCTCCAGGCAAGAATACTGGAGTGGGTTGCCATTTCCTTCTCCAGGGGATCTTCCCGACTGAGGGATCAAACCTGCATCACTTGCATACCCTGCATTGGCTGGTGAGTTCTTTATCACTGGGCTTCCTAAAAATATTTATTTGGCTGTGCTGGATCTTAGTGGTAGCATGTGTAATCTAGTTCCCTGACCAGGGATCAAACCCAGTCTCCCTGCTTTGGGAACACAGAGTCTTAGCCACTGGACCACCAGCAAAATACCAGTTTCCTCCTAATTTGTTTCTTCCACTAGATGACATTGCAATGGTTTTTTGCCCCCTCTGCATTTATTCAAGCTGCTGTTTCTAATTACTGTCTTTTACTAGCTATTACATTTACTATTTTATACTTTTCCAAATATGTCAAATTTTTAATATTTTGAAAATCTTTGTATTATTTGTTCATAATATTGTCTTATGTTTTTAATAAATTTCTGCTGCATCTGCAGTTGTTTTATATTTCTATTCTAGATTTCTTATTTTGTCCTCTTTTTCTTAATTAATTTTGCTAGAGGATTTTTTTTTTTTACTAATCTGAGTATGCTTTTTATTTTAAGATATTCAAATTTCTATCTCTCTTCTGATTTTTATTCTCATGTTATACTTCTTCATCCCTTTGCTAGCCTTCCTCGATTTCCTTCCTTTTGAGTTTATGTCTTTTGTGTTTCTTATAAAACAACATACGCCTAGATCTTGTTTTTTCATAAATCCAATTGAATGCATTTGCCTTTTAATCAAGAAGGTTAATCAACACAGAATTGTAGTTACTGATTTGTTAGAACTTTCCCTTATATTTTATCTTAAATTTACTATATCATACTTTCTCCTTCTGTTGAAAGCTTTCCATTAGAAATGTCAGTTAGATATATCATATTTTCTTCTTTCAATTTATTTTTTTTTATTATTGATTTTCTGCCATTCTCATATAATATTAGCCATTCCTGGGCAAGACACAAAACATGCTATTAGATTATACACCTCTGATTAACTTGGTGGAAAGAAAAAACATCTTTTTCTATTCCAAGATTGCTTCTACTACTGTTCCTCTAGGATAAATCACTAACTAATTATTGTAGATAACTCCTTCACCAACACCCAATAACCTTGCTCAATATTTTTAAAATTTTAGACATCATACTCAATCAGAGAGAGTCATTTGAGAGCTGCTGAAACTTAATGATTCGGACCATGAGCAATGTGCAGATATTTGTCAACTGGTCTGCACCTATTCGTGTTTTTTGGCTGCTCCTTCCCATGTACCTCCTTTGTCTGTCTGTTGCCTCTTGCTGTTCCTGCTTTACTCCTGTATCAGGTAAAGAACACATCTATTGTGTTGGGGATTGAAGACAACTACTAGTGCTTCTGATTTGTGGCTATGACCTTTTGGGTAGCTATTTAACAATGCTCACCAATGCTACTGTCATCTGGATAGCTCTAGTCTGGAAAATATGAGCAGAAAGCTCACCCTTAATGGCAAAGATACCTTTTACATTTGGTCCAGTAAAGAACCTTTCCAAATTATACTGCTTGGCCCTGGACAACCCAAAGCAGTGAGAGAAAAAGGAAAAGAGATGGTTAAAATTCACGAATGCAACCAGTTAATCATCTTTGGCTCTTCTTCATGCCTGGTTGGGTACCTGCTCACATTCCTTCTTAGGCTATCTAAGCTTTGATTTCTCAGTTTTTATAGCCATATCTGAGTATGGATGTTCATTAACTAAAATTTCTTTATTATTTTTGAACTCAGAGGTTTGTTATGAATTTAGAAGATTGCAGCTGATAGTGCATTATTTTTCTTTGATGCCAATAAATCTCAGTGTCCTGTCTGGATATTTTTTTCTGGTTCTACCTACCCTACTCTACATAGGATAGAGTTTCCTGTTTCCCCCATACTCTATGCTTATCTAATAATTAGCATTTTCTGCCTCTTGAAATGGGCTGTAGGGTCTTTGATGGAACAAAAGAGTCTCTCTCAAATGCATCATAGCATTGAAGAAATTTCCCAACAGAGACTTGGCTAAATGATTTCCCTACGAAATGTCTTCAGGAAGATCAATGGCAAATCATCACAGGACAAATAGGTGTCAATCATTTTATGAAAAATCCTGCAATGTAATTACTTTTCAAATCTATGATTTTGAGAGCTGGAAAATATTCTTTTTTCTTAATTTTCAAATTGTATAATCTACATCAGTTTAAGAAAGTAGCACAGCATATACTTACTTATCTTTGCTTCTAGAGGCTTATCTGAAAATCATGCTGCTAAGAATGGAAAGTGTGGTTAATATCTGCTTCCTACAGGGAAAAGGCAGACTTAGTTAGAAGAAACAGGATAAAAATAAACAGATTTAACAGATAATGTTCCTGATAGGAAAATTTAAAGTAAACTTTATTAAAATCAACTTGTTGTTAAAACTTGAAAAGAATTATTGTGCACAAAGATGAGAAAGAATAGAAAGCTATAAAAAGGAATCAAAAGCATGCAATGTTCAGGGATGTATTTACTCATATCAATCTAATTTGCCAAGGAAGGGGAGAAAATAAGTGTTTTAGAATTGCAATCTTCAACTTGGCAATTCTCCTTGTGAATTTTGACTAAATTTGTTCTGAAAGTAAAACAAACTGATTTTTGAAAGTGTATTTGATTTTTGTCTATGTAACACAGATCCATCCCATCCTCGTCTAACTACAGAAGATCTAAGGGAAATAAAGTTCTTAAAAAGTCTTAGGTATCTAAAGGCTAATGTATCAGCTTATATATGGTTCAATAAATTGTATAAAATATGTACTATTCTAAAAAGAACTCTGACTCAACTTCTGCACTTGTACTAGATAACACTAAAAGAGTTTACAGTTGTTTCCACTTATATTGGAAAAGACCCTGATACTGGGAAAGATTGAAGGCAGGAGGAGAAGGGGAGGACAGAGGATAAGATGGTTGGATGGCATCACTGACTTGATGGACATGAGTTTGAGAAAGCTCTTTGAATTGTTGATGGACAGGGAAGCCTGGCGTGCTGTAGTCCATGGGGTCACAAAGAGTTGGACACAACTCAGCGACTGGACTGACTCCACTCCTGTCACAATGTGTCCACCAATATTTAACACACGTGTGTGTGCGCGTGCTGTCAGCAACCATGTCTGACTCTTTGCGACCCTATGGGCTGTAACCTGCCAGTCTTCTCTGACCATGGGATTCTCCAGCAAGAATAGTGGAGTGGATTGCCATGCCCGACTCCAGGGGATCTTTCCCACTCAGGGATTGAACTCGTGTCTCATGATGTCTCCTGCACTGCAGGCGGATTCTTCACCACTAGCGCCACCTGGGAAGCCCATTTAGTGCAAATTCTCTGACAATGACAATAATGATCTCTAACATAATTGAAGAGTTCATTTTTCAGAGGCTAATTGACCACTTTCAGATCCATGAATAAATTGCAACCACTTTTTTTTTGCAAGTAAATCAGCCAGATGTAGCTTTAGTTGTTGAACTAATGCTGTGATTTTGCTTGAATGAAATAATGCTGACATTTTCAGGAGAAAGAAAAATATATAAATGAACACCATATCTAGCCTGTAGCAGCAACGTATATTAATGGAGATGATTATACAATTCACACTTCTCATTTCAGTGCATTGGTGCCTTAACAAAGCCCATCTAAAATGCTTATTGAAAATATAAAGTTACAGATTTCTTTATTTGCTATATTCTTCTATTGCCAGCACAAGTTTTGTTCTCTTTTTCCTGATCTTGCCATTTATATTTGGAAGTGATAAATTTTCCCCGTTTTACATTTTATATTTGGTTTATCTATTTATTTGTATTCATTTTGCATGTAGAATGGGATAAGTCTATAGAATAATGCAACTCATTGAATTTTGTATTGCTATTGGGCATATACTGCACATGAAGTTTATCTGATCTCTAACTTAATCACAGGGAACTCTTGCTAAAGGGAAATTTGCTTCCTAACAATGAGAGACCTATGCCTTGGTGAAATTTATTTAACTATAAACACATTATATAGCATTAATATATAATTTTCCTATTTTCTGCCACAGTTAGATGTGATTTATTGTATATAGCTATTGCATTTGAGCAAAAGTGAATATATAAGTAAATAAGTCTTTATGTGATGTGATTTAAGCATATATAGATAAGCAATCAATGTCTTGATAATGTTATAAATACACAGAAAATAAAGAAAGTATATTTTGGAGGAATAAATTTTATGCTATTTAAAAGTTTAAGTGACAGAAAAAAAAAGACATAGTGCACCATGTATTACCTCCATCACCTGAAGTAGTAGTAAGTTGAAGGCATATGAAAAACTATATGTTAAAAACTCACAGAAAAACTTCCTGCAGCATTTCACAAATCTATGGCTATATTTATCTCCTTTTGTGTTTCATCTAAGCCTATAAAAAGAGATATACCATTTTCTCATTATAATGCCATATTTGAAGTACTCATTTATATTTGTAATGCCTTACACGTCTATTTCCTTATGTAGTTTAATGGCATCTAAGTTTTGTAGGCCAAGAAAAAGAAATAGGTAAGGACAATTGAGTGTGCTACAGCTGACTAAATGTCTGTGTTTTAAATGGGCAAAGAAAACAATAGGTCTTTGTGACCTATTACTTAAACTATACTCAAGATGGTATTGGCCTTCCCCATGGGATCAGCTGGTAAAGCACTCACCTGCCAATGCAGGAGACTCAAGAGACACGGGTTTGATCTCTGGGTGGGAAAGATTCCCTGGAGAAGGAAATGGCAACTCGCTTCAGTATTCTTGCCTGGAAAATTCCATGGACATAGGAGCCTAGTGGGCTACAGTCTATGGGGTCTCAGAGTCTGGCATGACTGAGCATGCACACACACACATTGGGATGGTATTTGCTCCCATTAACTGAGTTAAATACACCTACTTCAACTTCAAAATAAGCGATTGACTTTATTTTCCTTTTTGGGATCACTACTTGCCCATTTTTTTATATAAACAGTTGCCATGGCATACTTTAATAGTGCCTGCTTTAAATAGCCAGAAAATCTGGGTTCTTGTCTTATTCTTCTCGCCACATTTCCACAATGTAGCTGAAACTCCAGCGAGTCATGTATGCATTCACCTTTGCACATAAATTATTTTCCTGGAAGACAACAACACGTTCCTTATTGCAACAATTCTACCACATTTTTACCTTCACTGAAATATTAACCAAGAAAGAATTTACTGAAGAGAAAAAATATTGAAGCAGTACTTTGTAACTAAAGAAAATACCCCTAATTCGTATCTTTTTCTTGATGAGATAACATGGACTATATTCTAACAAGACACTTACACTCCAGGAACTATTTCTTAAGA
This sequence comes from Bubalus kerabau, assembly GCF_029407905.1. Taxonomy (NCBI): domain Eukaryota; kingdom Metazoa; phylum Chordata; class Mammalia; order Artiodactyla; family Bovidae; genus Bubalus; species Bubalus kerabau. The sequence continues at coordinate 71,856,875 of NC_073629.1, forward strand.
AAAAAATCTGTTGAACACTGGTGATATCATGTGATCTATTAATGACTAGTAGACATGTAAATGGTTTCAGAGAAAAAAACAATTGTATGGATGCACATGATATGTGTAAATTTAATTAAAATTTTATATACATTTCCATTATGTTATTAATAACCATAAAATTTGTTAATGATTGCTGTTGTTTTACAAGAATCTGTCAACTAACATTCAGCTTGATATTCTCAATAAGCATAATTTCATGTAATTTGTATTTTGGTATTTTCATTTATTCAGTTTCTATTTTATGATGATATTATTTGTTATATTAAATTGCAGGGTCCACAGTGCAGATTCCCAATCTACTGTGAATCCTACTTTGGTATTCAAGCCTTTGTTTAATCACCTCCCCTTGGTTGTATATAGGTTCTTGATTTGGGTCTAACCAACCAAATATGGCAAAGATGATAGGATGGCACTCTCATGATTAAGTGATATAAGACTCAATCCTTGGAGCTTCTCAGGTGGCTCAGTGGTAAGGAATCTACCTGCTAAGAAGGATATGAGAGTTAGATCCCTGGGTCAGGAAGATCCCCTGGAGGAAGAAATGGCTACCTGCTCCAGTATTCTTGCCTAATATATTCTGAGGACAGAGGAGTCTGCTGGGCTTGAGTCCATGGGGTCACAAAGAGTCAGACACAACTAATCGAATGAGCACACCCACACTATCTTTGGTAGGTTAGAAATAGAAACTCTCCTTGAAAGTCTGATGAAGGAAGCAGCCATGTTGGAAAAGCTCATGTGGCAAGGTACTGTGGTAAGCCTCAGGAGACTGGGTAACCTCTGTAAACTAAAGGTAACCACCAACATACAGGGAACTGGGTAACCTCTGGAAACTGAAGGTAACCATCAGCCTACAGAAAGCTAATGCCTTGAGTCATACAGTAACAAGAAAATAAATTGTGTCAGTGCTCAAGTGAACTTGGAAATGGATTCTTTACCAGTCTGACCTCCAGATGAAAATGCAGCTGATTGCTTAATTGAAGTTTTGTGGAATCTGAGCAGAGGTTTTGGTCAAGTCCTGTCCAGACACCTTACATATAGAAACTGTGACTTGGGCTAACCAACTGAATATGGTAAAAGTATAGAATGGCACTCTCATTATTAAGTGATTTTATACAAGGCTCTATCCTTGGGGGCTTCTTAGGTAGCTCAGGGATAAAGAATCTGCCTGCCAAGCAGAAGACTAGGGTTAGATCCCTGGGTTGGGAAGATCCCTTGGAGGAGGAAATGGCAACCCACTCCAGTATTCTTGAATGGAAAATTCCATGGACAGAGGAGCCTGGCTGGCTACGGTCCATTGGGTCACAAAAGTGTTGGGCATGACTTAGTGACTAAACAACAACAACTTGGTTGAAGTTTTGTGGAATTCTGAACAGAGGTTTTGGTCAATCCTGTCTAGATTCCTTACCTATGGAAACTATGAAATAATAAATATGTATGATTTCAAACCAAAGGCCATTATTATTTGCAACACAGTAATACGAAACAAACAAAATCATCAATTCACAATGATGTACCTAATGTCTTAAGTATGACTCGCTAAAGAATTGACTGCAAGGAAGTACTAGTACTCAGAATCAAGCTGCAATCACAGAACAGGGGTACACTACAAATAAATAATGTAAATCTATTTGTGCTAGAAGAGTGAATCTAGAAGTTTAATGCATATGTACAATTAACACAAAAAGAAATTTCTGAATATAATTTAACTGAGCTAGTCATTAGCTTTCCCCAAGGCAAAGTTTACTATCTTTTAAGAAACTTTTCTTAAAAGTGGTAATTTAACATCATGTATTTTCAGTTTTTTAAAATTAAGCATAGTAATTTCTCTGGTAAGCCAATTATTTTATTTTCCCCCACAAAATTTTAAATGAGTAGTTTCTAGTTCAAAAAAGGAGTTTTGTCAATAAATACAGAAGAAAGACTAACTAGAAACATTCAAAGTTGTGTTTTCCACATATAGCATTAACTGAGATGATATGAACTACTGCCAAGAGTCTTAGAAAACCAGACAAATAATATGCTCAAAAAGAAAACAGAATTAGCAGTTGGCAGAATTCCTCTATCAAATGGCACCTTGTCATTGCACACTATCAGTGGCATATAATATAGAAGAAAAATTAATAACCCATATGTGTCTTAAAAGAAATATCAAATTAGAGTTGCCTAACACAACTAACATTAAAAATATGAATTGGTCCTAGGCATATGTTTGGGACCTATATAAAGCTCAATGACTTATTTTTTAACTTTTTATTTTGAAAGAATTTTAGATTTATAGAAGGTTTATGAAGATTGCACAGAGAGAGCCCCTATATCACAGTTTCCATCTCATATGTCTATAATAAATTTATCAAAATTAAGAAAATCATATTGGGAAGTGATATTAAATTTTATGCTTTTTCAGATTTCAATAGTTGTTTTTTTTTTTTCCCCCACTCTTGTCCTTTTTATGTCCCAGCACACAATTCAGTTTACCATGTTGCTTTAAATAATCATTTCACCTTGAATATGTGGAAGTTTCTCAGTCTATACTTGTCCTTCATAATACTGACAGCTTGGAAAACTATTGATCAGATATTTTGCAGAATATGCCTCAATCTGGGTCTGTTTGATGTTTTTTCATAATTAAACCGGAGTTAAAGATTTGGGGGAAGATTACTCTAAAGGAGAAATGTCCTTCACATTGCATCAGTATATAATTTCAACACGACTTATTACTGTTCATTTTAACCTTGTGAATATAGTTAAAGTGATAGCTGCTGAATTTCTCCCCTGTAAAGTTATATTTTTTCCTTTCCATAATCTATTTGTTAGAAGCAAGTCACTCATTCTATTTCCATACTTAAGGCAAGGGGAATTAAGCTCCACTTCTTGGAGGGAGAAATATCAAAATTTTATGGGTATAAGTTAAAAAACCATAGTAACTAAGAAGTATTTGCAGGGAGATATGTTGAGGTTATGAAACTACTGTGTTTCTCCTTAAAGCTTATCAGCTAATTATATCATTCATTTTTGGTTCTTGCCTACAGCCATTATCATTGCTGTGGTTTAATGGTGATTTTCTATTTCCCTCATTTCTTCTACATTTATTATTTGGAACGCATCTGTAAGATTTTTCCCTCTTCTCTGTTTTTTATTCAAAAATTTACTTATATCGGTATGCACTCATGTACACTTGATCTTTGAACAACATGAATTTGAACTGTGTGGTTCTATTTATAGGCAGATTTTTTTTCCAGTGGCAAATACTACACTACTACACTATCACCAGTTGTTTGAATCTGCTGATGTGGAACGATGAACATGGAGGGATAGCTAGAAGTTACAGGCAGCTTTTCAGTTCTCCACTGCGACCCTCTTTTATGCAGTTACTCGCCCTTAAGGGGACTTGCCAGGTGGCTCAGTGGTTAAGAATCCAACTGCCAATGCAGGAGACACAGGTTCTATTCCTGGGTTGGGAAGATCCCCTGGAGAAGGAAATGTCAATCTACTCCAGTATTCTTGCTACTCCAGTATTCTTGGAAAATCCCATGGACAAAGAAGCCTGGAAGACTGCAATCCATGGGGTCACAAGAGTTGGACACGGCTTAGTGACTAAACAACAACTCCCCCATAAACTTCTGACAACCACTGATCAGTCTTCCACCCTTATTGTTTTGCCTTTCCCCAAATGCCATGTAAGTACAATGACACAATAAATAGCCTGGGAGTCTGGCTTCTTTAAATGATAAAATGTATTTAAGATTAATTCATGGTGTGTGTGAACCAGCAGATCATTTCCTTAAGCCTGAGTAGTAATCCATTTTGTAAATGTACAGCAATGTTTTTATTCTTTCACCTTTTGAAAGATATCTTGTGATTCCCAGGCTTTGGGCATTTTCAGTAAAACTGCTATGAATATTCACATGCAGGTTTTATATTAGCAAAGGTTTCAATTCACTTAGGTAAATAACTAGGAGTGGGATTGCTGGACTATGTTTAACATTACATGGTAAAACTGTGAAACCATTTCCCAAAGTTTCTGTATCATTTTGCGTTCCCATCAACAATGAATACAAACACCTGATGCTCTGCATTGCATTTCCCCAGAATTTCATATTGATAGTTTTCTCCTGAAAAAAATTTCCTTAGTTATTTTGAAAGTACACTGTGATATATCATCATGGTTTTAATTTGCATTTTCTAATTAATTAATTTCTTATGCTTTTTCTTATGCTCTTTGCTCATCTGTGTTTATTCAGATCTTTTGCCTGTTACTTCACTTAAGGTTTTTTTTTTTCCCCTGTGAGTGTGTTTTGTTTTTATTGTGGAGTTGTAAGCGTTCTTTTGTTTTCTTGGATTTCCTCGCGACTCAGTCAGTAAAGAATCTGCCTGCAATGCAGGAGACCCAGGTTTGATCCCTGGAATTATCCCCTGGAGAAAAGCGTGGCAACCCACCCTAGTATTCTTGCATAAAGAACTCCGTGGATAGAGGAGCCTGGTAGGCTACACTCCCTGGGGTTGCAGTGTCAGACCAGACTGAGAGACTAGCGCTTTCACTTTCACTTTAGAATATAAGTGATTAGCAAATATATTCTCTCAATACGTGAGCTGTAGTTTTAATTCTCTTACAAGTTTATTTTGCAAAGCAAAAGATTAGTCCAATCCATCTATATTTTCTCTGTGCATTGTGCTTTTGCTCGTATACCTAAGCACTAATTATCAAATTTAAGATCATGGCAGATTTTCTATCTTTTCTTCTAGAAATTGTGTAGTTTTGCATTTTATATTGAGGGCTAATGGTCTATTTTGAGGACTTCTCACATGGTGCCAGTGGTAAAGAACACTCCTACCAAAGTAGGTTAGACAAAAGAGATGTGGCTTCAATAACTGGGTCAGGAAGATCCCCTAAAGGAAGGCACGGCAACTCACTCCAGTATTTTTGGAGTGGGAGAATCCAAATAGATAGAGGAGCCTGGAGAACTGCAGTCCATAGCATTGCAAAGAGTCAGACTTGACTGAAGCCATTTAGCAGGTACACAGTCTATTTTGAGTTAACATTTATATAAGGTATGAGGCATGTACTGAGATTAATTACTTTGCAAATGAACACTTAGTTGGCTCACAACATTTGTTGAAAATGTTCTTCTATCAAATTTTTTGTGTATTATGGTCAAAAATCAGTTGCCTAGTTTTTTTTTTTTTGTTTTTTTCCTACTCTTAAAAGACTTTGGCCACCTGATGCGAAAAACTGACTCTTGGAAAAGACCCTGTTGCTGGGAAAGATTGAAGGCAGGAGGAGAAGGGGACGACAGAGAATGAGATGGTTGTACGGCATCACTGACGCAATGGACATGAGTTTGAATAAGCTCTGGGAGTTTGTGATGGACAGGAAGGCCTGGCGTACTACAGTCTATGGGCTCACAAAGAGTCAGACACGACTGAGCAACTGAACTGAACTGAACTGAAAAGACTTTAAAGAAGGTTTGGGCTTAAACAAGATTGAAAGGAATGTTACAGACATTTCCCAAAACCTGTTGGCCCCTCACATGGTAAGTCCCACCTGTTATCAACTTCACTCACCACAATTGTACATATTTTTACAAAGGATAAACCTGCATGGGCATCCCATAATAAGCCAAAGTTCATAATTTACCTGAGAGCTCAGTCTTCATGGTATGAATTCAATAGGTTTGGATAAATGTTTATTAACATGTAGATGTCAATACAATACCATACAGAGTATTTTCATCACCCTAAAAATCCTCTGTTCTCTGCCTATTCACTTCTTCTTGTTCCAGTCCCGGTAACCACTGATCTTTTTATTGTTTCCATAGTTTGCCTTTTCTAGTATGTCAGAAAGATGGAATCATATAGTATGTAGCCTTCTCAGATTGACTTCTTTCTCTTAGTCTTATGTATTTTTCTTCTGTGTCTTATCATGGTTCGACAGATCATTTCTTTCTAGCACTGTGTAATATTTCATTGTATGATTATAAGACTATTCATGCATTCACTGGAGGTGAATGAAGATCCTGGATGCTTCCAAATTTGGAAATTATAAATAAAACTGTTGTAAACATCCCTGTGCAGAGTTTTGTATGGACATAAGTTTTCAATTCCTTTGGGTCAATACGAAAAAGCACAAACATTTAAACCATTTATATATAATGTAATTACATTTATATGTAATGTAATTATTGATATCGGAGAAGGCAATGGCAACCCACTCCAGTACTCTGGCCTGGAAAATCCAATGGATGGAGGAGCCTGGTAGGCTGCAGTCCATGGGGTCGCTAGGAGTCGGACACGACTGAGCGACTTCACTTTCACTTTTCACTCTCATACATTGGAGAAGGAAATGGCAACCCACTCCAGTGTTCTTGCCTGGGGTTTCCGATGTGGCTCAGTGGTAAAAGAATCTGCCTGCTAATGCAGGAGAGTAGGGTTCAATTCCTGGTTCAAGAAGATCCCCTGGAGAAGGAAATGGCACCCCACTCCACTATTCTTGCCTGGAAAATGCCATGGACAGAGAAGCCTGGTCCATGGGGAGACCCAGGTTTGGTCCATAGGGTTACAAAAGTCAGGCATGACTTAGTAACTAAACAACACAATTATTCATATGTTAGAAATTAATTCAGCCATTTATGTGTGTTTTCTGTTTTTCCTATTTTTCCCATATTCCTGTTGGTTACTTAAGCATATTTTAGAATTTTATCTTTACTTATCAATAGTGTTTTTCAGCATATTATCTTGTACATATTTTTTAAAAGTTGCTCTAGATATCAAATTATACATACATACCTTATCACAGAAGTGAAGAAGAACTAAAGTGCCTCTTGATGAAAGTGAAAGAGGAGAGTGAAAAAGTTGGATTAAAGCTCAACATTCAGAAAACTAAAATCATGGCATCCGGTCCCACCACTTCATGGCAAATAGATGCAGAAACAGTGGAAACAGTAGCTGACAATTTTCTGGGGCTCCAAAATCACTACAGATGGTGATTGCAGCCATGAAATTAAAAGACATTTACTCCTTGGAAGAAAAGTTATGACCAACCTAGATAGCATATTGAAAAGCAGGGACATTACTTTGTCAACAAAGGTTCGTCTAGTCAAGGCTATGGTTTTTCTAGTGGTCATGTATGGACGTGAGAGTTGGACTATAAAGAAAGCTGAGCACCGATGAATTGATGCTTTTGAACTATGGTGTTGGAGAAGACTCTTGAGAGTCTCTTGGGCTGCAAGGAGATCCAACCAGTCCATCCTAAAGGAGATCAGTCCTGGGTGTTCTTTGGAAAGACTGATATTGAAGCTGAAACGCCAATACTTCGGCCACCTGATGCAAAGAGCTGACTCATTGGAAAAGACACTGATGCTGGGAAAGATTGAGAGCAAGAGGAGAAGGGGATGACAAAGAAGGGGACGGTTGGATGGCATCATTGACTCAATGGCTGTGGGTTTGGGTGGACTCCTGGAGCTGGTGATGGACAGAGAGGCCTGGCGTCCTGTGATTCATAGGTTTGCAAAGAGTCAGACACAACTGAGTGACTGAACTGAACTGAACCTTATCACAGTAGGTATGTACATATGGTATGTATACAGTAGGTATGTACGTATACACTGGTAGGTGTCAAATTTTTACCAGTTCAAGTGGAAATCTTACCTCTTTTTCTATCCCTTGATCTCTCTTATTTATGATGTAATTGTCTTAATAGATTTCCTCTATATACTTTGACAGCTGTGTCAGACAGAATTGGAATTTTTGTCTTGATTGCCAAACATTTAATAGTAAACTAAAGGAGAGAAGGATGAAAGTGAAAGTGTAAGTCGCTCAGTCATGTCCATCTCTTTGAGACTCCATGGACTATTCAGTCCATGGAATTCTCCAGGCCAGAATACTAGAGTGGATAGTCTTCCCCATCTCCAGGGGATCTTCCCAATCCAGGGATTAAACCCAGGTCTCCTGCACTGCAGGCAGATTCTTTACCAGCTGAGCCACAAGGGAAGCCCAAGAATACTGGGGTGGGTAGCCTATCCCTTCACCAGCAGATCATCCTGACCCAGGATTCAACCCAGGGTCTCCTGCAATACAGCTGGATTCTTTACCAACTGAGTTATCAGAGAAGCCAAAGTAGAGAAGGATAATCATTATATTTATCCATATGTTTGCTCTTTTCATTGGTCTTCCTTCACAATGTGCCAAAATGTCATGTTTTATTATTTCTTTTGTGGTTACAGAAATTATTTTATTCATTCTTTTAGGTTAGGTCTGCTGGCAATAAATTCTTGTTTACTTTTCCTTAATTTGAAAATGCATTGATGCCCCCTTTTCTGGAGGATATTTTAATAAATATAGAATTCTATATTGACAGCTATTTTCTTTTAACACTGAAAGAGGTTATGTCCTTTCTTCTGATCTTTATTGTTTCTGATGAGAACTGAGCTGTCATTTGAATTGTCTTTTGCCTCTACGTAATACTTCATTTCTATTTGTTTTCAAGATTTTTCTTTGTAGTTTTTTAAAAAATTGATAATGATATGCCTTGTTATAATTTTCTTTGGGTTTCTCTTTTTAGGAACTCTATCAGCTTTTTAAATGTGTAGGTTATGTTCTTTGCCATATTTGGGAAATTTTCAACCATTATTTTTAAAAATATTTTTTTATCAATAGCTAACCCTCAACATTCAGAAAACTAAGATCATGGCATCTGGTCCCATCACTTCATGGGAAATAGATGGGGAAACAGTGGAAACAGTGTTGGACTATTTTTGGGGGCTCCAAAATCACTGCAGATGGTGATTGCAGCCATGAAATTAAAAGACCCTTACTCCTTGGAAGGAAAGTTATGACCAACATAGATAGCATATTCAAAAGCAGAGACATTACTTTGCCAACAAAGGTCTGTCTAGTCAAGGCTATGGTTTTTTCCAGTGGTCATGGATGGATGTGAGAGTTGGACTGTGAAGAAAGCTGAGCACCGAAGAATTGATGCTTTTGAACTGTGGGGTTGGGGAAGACTCTTGAGAGTCCCTTGGACTGCAAGGAGATCCAACCAGTCCACTCTAAAGCAGATCAGTCTTGGGTGTTCTTTGGAAGGAATGATGCTAAAGCTGAAACTCCAGTACTTTGGCCACCTCATGCGAAGAGTTGACTCATTGGAAAAGACTCTGATGCTGGGTGGGATTGGGGGCAGGAGGAGACAGGGATGGCAGGGGATGAGATGGCTGGATGGCATCACCGACTCAATGGACATGAGTTTGGGTGAACTCCGAGAATTGGTGATGGACAGGGAGGCCTCGCGTGCTGCAATTCAGGGGATCGCAGAGTTGGACACGACTGAGCAACTGAACTGAACTGAATTGAACCCCTCCTCTATAACACTTACCCTGGCTTATCCTCTGCTGAAATTTGATGACATATATATTAAATTGTTTGCTGTCAACCCATTTGTTCTTAACTTAATTTTTTTTCCAGGTTCTTTATTATTATTTTCATTCTGAAAGAGTGTAATCTTGGTGTTGGCATTATTAATTGTCCATTTTCATTCAAGTCACAAGTTTCTTTCTTTTGTTATGATGAACAACTTTTTATTATAACCTGAACACTTGAGTATTATGTTATGAGATTCTATACCTATTTGAATCTTTGGTTTTAGCAGGACTCTGACAATTCTGGCAGAGGAAACATCACTACCTCATAACTTCTAGGAGACCATGTTCCCGGTGTGACTTTCATTGACACTGGGAGTGGGTCTCCTTACCACGGGGTAGTAGTGATAGTCCTGATTCTTCACTAGGCTTCTTCTGACATTATCCCAGCAGGGACAAGGAAAAGTACCAAATAATGGTGGAAATCCATACTTTCCAAGTGCTTTCTGTGGACGTCATGCAAGGTGGTGGCTTAATCAGCACTAGATATGGATAAAAATTTTGGTTTTCTGCTTAGCATTCTTTGACATTATGCTGGCTGGGGCTTACATACTTCCTTAGAGTGTAGCAATAATGGAAGTCTAGGTTTCCCACTTGACCAACAAACTGAGAAGGCTGTAAATGAGGCCACAGTTTTCTCTGGGATATACGGCTGGACTACAGTGGTTATTTTCTAAAAATTTTATGTCTTGCTAGGCTGCTCCTTTTCAGACCCTTTGATTAGCACAGCAGGTTTTTCTTGTGGCTTTTTATAGTCTAGACTCTTTGGCATTTACAGGTGCCTGCTTTTCCAGCACCCATTCTGGATATATAAGGCAAAGAGAAAACCCAGGGAAACAATTGCCATTTTGTTCCTTGTGTCCTGAGGTCACTAGCCAGTCTTCCTTCTTCTTGTCACCTTTCTTAGTCTTATTTATGTTTGTTCTACATGAAATATCCATAGTTTTTAGCCATATTTACCTAGAGTGATAGGGAAAAGTGGGCTTCCCATGTGGCTCTCCTGACAATTCAGGGGCCATAAGAGATGAACATTTGATCCCTGGATTGGGAAGATTTTCTGGAGGAGGGCACGAAAATCCACTCCCATATTCTTACCTGCAGAATTGCATGGACAGAGGGGCTCGGAGGCTGCAGTCTGTGTGGTCACACAGAGTTGGACGTGACTGAAGTGACTTAGCACAGCATAGGGAAAAGTAGAATCCATTATCATTTTGAAAGTCCAATGCCCATGTTTTTAACCTGCCTTTTATACTAAGCCTCAGTGAAGCAACTAAGGCTTTCTGAGCAACTGAGCAGCTAACACTTTCACTTCACTTTTTCTAATGGTACCTCTACAAATAGGAATTGCAACTTTAGAGATTTCAGTAGAAAAGAACGGAAAGAGAGAAAAAGCAAAATATAATATCAAGCATAAAACTAGATAGGAATTCAAGCAATAACAATGATCTTTATTTTTTCAACTACCAATTTATATGTCAGTGTTTAAAATTGTTTCTTTAATTCTGAATATCTTCTTATGAAGCAGACAATATTATCATGCTATTTTACAGATGAAAACACTCAGAAAAAGTGAGTTAAGTCAAATTACCCAACTTTCAAACAAGATAATATGTAGACAGAGGTTATAGCTTTAACTAGGCAGTATCCCTTTGAAAAGTCAAAGAAAAATGTTAGTAGCTCAGTCACGTCCTACTCTTTGCAACCCCATGGACTGTAGCCCAGGCTCCTCTGTCCATAGATTCTCCAGGTAAGAATATTGGAGTGGGTTACCATTTTCTTCTCCAGAGGATCTTCCTGACCCAGGGATTGAACCTGAATCTCCTATATTGGCAGGCAGATTCCTTTCTGCTAAGCCACTGAAGAAAGCCCAGTAAAACTCCCTATTAGTGTCTTAAACCTTAGTCCATTTGTTTGCCGCTTATTTGAATTGTTGGTAAAGGAAGGCAGGGAATGAGAGATTATAGAATGCATTTGATTCTACTGAAACTGAATGTCCAATAAAGAATAGTGTTTGCCTAAGTGTGGTCTCTAAATAAGCAGGAACTGCATGACCTAGGAAACTGCTTAAAATGCTAATTTCAATGTTACCCCAAACCTGGCTGAATAAGAGATTCTGGTTGTGAATCCTCCCAATCTACTTCAATAAATCTATATAATCTGAAAACCACCAATGTAAAAGGCACACTCCAACTTCTGATCCTCAGTTTCTATCAGCTGATGCCATTAATTTCAACGTGTCAGTTCAACCCAGTACAATGATAAAATCAGCTCTATTAAGACAAAAGAGGTGTGTCCATTAATTAGTGTTGTAGTACAGACCTGAAATATAATTTCCCTTCCCTGAGCACTGGACATTTCCTTTCCCACTAACCCATTCTTTGTCAGTGACAATTACCCACCACCACTTTTGTCCGTGCTTAGGCTTAGCCCACTACTGAGATATATCTCAGCTTCCTCCACTGACAATTTTTCTTTCCTCCTTCCTTCCTTTACTGCTTTCTTAAAACATTATTCATTCTTTGAACCTCAGCCATACTGACTGCTATTCTGCTTCATACTCTGTGAAGACCCACCCAGTCTTGGAACTAGAGTAGACCCCTGCTTTTTATTGATTGTCCATAGCATGCCAGTCATTGAGATTACAATGGTAAACAAAATATCCAAAATATATATGTTCATAGGGTTTGTAAGTTAAAGTGGATGCCAAATATTTATGAAAACATTTTCATGATGAACTGTTATAGAGGAGAAGTTTATGAAATAGGAACATGTCCTAGGGAAATGACATTTTCCAGATTGGAGAGTAACAGAAGTTTACTCTAAGTACATTTATGTAGCATCCTAGAGCAGGAGGAGCAAAAATTATCTAGATGCAGGATACATGAGGAGGAACACACCCAAATCTCCTATGGTAGTAGGATGGGGTATTTAAACATTTGAAAGAAGTATAGTTGAAAGACAGTGACATGGGGAGGAGGTGGGGAAGAATATGCAGTTGCTTGGTAACAAGTTTGTGAGTTAGATACTCAAGACCTGTGTGCCAAGTAAAGGCTACTGAACTAAATTACAAAGGTAACTAAAACAAGAACAACAAAATCATTGATGATGAGTGGTATTAAGACATTTGACATTAAGAAATACTGCTCAGAAGACTGAAGATAATGAATGTGGGGAGGATAAGAGCAGATCTCAGGAGAGGAGGCAGGAATCTATTCCTGGGGTTGGGTGACGAGGAGATAAGGATGCCTTGGATTAGAGTAATGCTATTGGAGATGAGTGTGGCAGATGGATTTGAGAGATGGTTAACTGTTGCCAGGGGGAGTCAAGAATAAAATCTGGTTTCTATTATATGTGAATTGACAATATCAGTATTCTTACTTCAATTTTTGTTTTCATCCATTTATTTCTGGATGTATTTTCAAATTCATTTACATTTCAAATTCATATATACATTCTCAATAAACCTCATTTAATTAAGGGTTGAAAGAAGTACCAATTCTTAGGAAAGAAATTCTTTTTGATTGTTATTTGCGTCAGAATCAGTATTCTTTAGAAACACAGATATTCTCCATATTATGCATAATGATATTTTGGATGTGAAGTGAAAGGTTTAGATTCTTTAAAATATGAATGTATCATGGCTGAATAATGCATTCATATTTTAAACATTATTCAGTCATGGGAATGAAGGAAATCCTGCCATTTGTGACAATGTGGATGAACCTTGAGGGAACATTGCTAAATGAAGTCAGACAGGTAGCGACAAATACCATCTGATATATCATATGTGGAATCTAAAAAGCTGGACTTGTAAAAACAGAGTAGGACTGTGGCTACCAGCTGAGGCTGGGAGAATTATGGATATTCTGTTTAAGGGTGTAAACTAAGACCTAGTAGATAAATAAGTTCTGGAGAGCTAATATATGATGTAATAATTATAGTTAATAATACAGCATTATTCAAAGATGTAAAAAGACTGGATCTTAATTGTTTCTACAAAAAAGAAATGATAAATTTGTGATGTGACAGAGCTGTTAACTAAGCTATAATGGTAATCATTTTGCAACATATAAGTGTATCAAATCAACTTATTATAGACTCTAAACTTATACAGTATTATATATCAATTTAGTTTAACAAAATAAAAAATCAGCATACATCATTAGAAAAGTATTGCTTCATTTTTGTTGCTTATTTCCTCACACAGCACACTGGGGAGTAACCTTAGTGGTCACCATTTATATTTTACAATTACATAATAGTTAAAATTGTCTCAAATCAGGAGGTATGATTTTGATCACCAATTGTTTTCCATGACTAACTTTAATGCGTAATATAAATTATCCTCATTGCTGTTACATAAATGGTATTCCATAAACATCTACATTTATGATTTTTTGCATTATATTCACAAAACAATAAACTAAATGGAAATCTCTTCTTTTATAACATGGATTTTGAGTATTAAAGTGAACAAGAAATCACTCAATTTCAGGTGCAGCTTTGAGATATAGATAGAGCTGAAAGGGAGAAGGCAATGGCACTCAACTGGAGTACTCTTGCCTGGAAAATCTCATGGCCGGAGGAGCCTGGTAGGCTGCAGTCCATGGGGTCGCTAAGAGCCGGACACGACCAAGCGACTTCACTTTCACTTTTCACTTTCCACTTTCATGCTTTGGAGAAGGAAATGGCAACCCACTCCATTGTTCTTGCCTGGAGAATCCCAGGGACGGCAGAGCCTGGTGGGCTGCCATCTCTGGGGTCACACGACTAAAGCAACTTAGCAGCATAAGCAGCAGAAAGAGCATTGCTTCCACTTATTACAAGAAAGTAGATGAACATACAGCAGTTTAACATTTTCTCGATTCTATTAGGGAACTGAGATTGCAGTGTGTATATGTTCTTAGTAGTGTCCGACTCTTTGAACCCCATGGACTGTACCCACCAGGCTCCTCTGTCTATGGAATTTTCCAGGCAAGAATACTGGAGTGGATTGTCATTTCCTACCCCAGGGGATCTTCCTGACCCAGGGATTGAACCCATGTCTCTTGCATCTCCTGCACTTGCAGGCAGATTCTTTACCACCGCACCACCTAGGTCAGATAGAAAAACAAGTGAATAATCCAGAATGTGGAGAGAGACAGGAACCTCCAGGGAGAAACAAGACTTAAACATTTACTTACCTAAAGCAGAAGACATCGAGCATCACAAAAACTAGTAAAAAGTTTCAGCTAGGATTCTTAAGTGTTAACTCTAAGAATCAAGTTTACAGTGCCTGCCTAAAACTATGGTCTAATCAAAGACTGTCATTCTACCCACCACCATCACAATAAAAACTATCACATAAAACTAAAGTGGAATACAAGGAGAGCTACAAAAGAATTTTCTCTGGGAAGTAGTACTAAGGGAAGACCCAAAGCCAAGTGAGCAGAAAATTCATCAAAGGAATCTAAAGCCTCAGATGCACTGAGGGTAACCATAGCAACAATAAGCTTCAAACCCAAATCAACTCTTCAATAGACAAAAAATAGAGATAAATGCATCAACACTTCTATCCATAGAGCTTGTGCAGTCAGTACATGTTAGTACCAAACTTCAACTCTAGCTTATGCATATTTTAATAAATATGACCCTAAGCAGATGTTCAGGTTTGAGTGTCTATTCCTTTATCACTCTCCTAATTCAATTGCTTGATAAATCTTTCCAGTTTACACTCTAAGTTATTCTTACTTCACTTATCCTTCTGCTCCATTCCTACTTTGGCCTTCACCATACTTTGTTTGGAATTCTGCACCAGTTTGTAAATTATTACTTGCTTCTGCACATCTTTCATCAGTACTACTGTCAAAGGTTTCCTGCCCAGGCATTCCTCTTTGGATTTGGACATAATCCCCGAGTATCTAGCAAAAAAGAGTAAGTGGAACAACATAAGCATACTTTTACTGCCACTTCCACAGCTTTCCTCTAACTCCCATGGTCCCACCTTTGGGACTTCAACCTCCTACTTGCACAGAGCAGGTCAAGAGAAAGCTAAAGAGTAGAGCTGGAAGGCTTTCTCTTGCATTTGGTGGCTCAGATAGTAAAGAATCTGCCTGCAATCCAGAAGACTCGGGTTTGATCCCTGGATGGAGAAGATCCCCTGGAGTAGGAAATGGCAACACACTCCAATATACTTGCCTGGGGAATCTCTTGAACAGAGGAGCCTGGTGGACTATAGTCCATTGGGTCCTGAAGAGTGGAACATAACTGAGAGACTAACACTTTCACTCTCTTTACCGTCTGAGCCACCAGGGATCTCTACATAAATATAAAAGACAAGCCAGAGCCTTTCATGACACTTTCACTTTTGAGATCTAAATAAGTTAATGTATATAATTTTATAAATGATGAAAGTAGGATAGTTTAAAAATAGTTTGGCCTCATCTGATATTCTTTATTCTCTTATAAATATCTTATAAATATTTCCTGAGCTCTTTACATGTGCTTTGCTCCAAAATTCTAAATGAATTATGTAACATGAACTGTATCTACTATATAATATTCAAGGAAATTAGACTGTTTTAAAGACTTATACAGACCAAAAGAAGTTTCTTAGAAAAATAAAATGGTTTTATTATATGGAAATAAGAGAACAAGTAGGCATTATCTACCCTCAAACTTACCATAGAATTAGCTAGGTTTAGACTAGATCAACTAAATATGGAGCATGTATTACTAGTGATGGGATGAGAATTGCAAAACACAGCTAAGGCAAAGAAACTTTTGGGTTTTTTTCCCCAAAGTGTTAGTATAATACAAATTCATTGCCCCATGTCCCCTGCTCCTTAGAAACAGGAGGTCAAGAGCTTGATGCTTACACTTTTTTTTTTTTTTTGGACAACCTATTCAAGACATTTGTTTCTTCTGATTTCCTCCTTGCCCGTCAAAAATCTAAAAATACTAAATTAAAAAAAGCACCCAAAGTCCCTTCCCCTCAAATGAAAATTAAAGCCAAAAATGGAAATATTTGATTCTAGCCAATGTCATTCTTGGAACTGAACATTCCTAGTGCTTTTGTTCAAGTAAATCATAAGCAAATTCAGCAACCCATAATGCATTGTCATTTACACATTCATAAATTCTATCTTAGTAACTACATGTCATTTTTATAAAAAGAAAATCTACATAATGCTAAAGAGTATCTTATTCACATACAGATGTATCTTACTGGCTTGGTTGTCATGGATACACACCTTTTGTTTGTTAGAGAGATCTATAAAATGTGTCTGCATGTGAATTCCTGCTTGCCATATCTGCAGTGATATTAAGGGTATTTTTACAGTAGTAAATACAATTAAGTATCTATGCAATTTATGATGAAAGAATAAACACATTTACCTGCATGAATTTTAATAAATCTGTCCTTTCTGACATTTAAAATACAAGAAACTGAATACTGTATTACTCAAGGAAGAATATGGTTTACAAGACTCTGCCTTTGCCTTGTAAGATTATATTACACAGAGAGTAGGAAATCAACAAACTGTGAGAAGAAAAATAAAATAGGACACCATATCTATTTAAAAATAATATTCATTCATCTCAAGAGGGAGTGTTTTTATTTTTAAAACAATATATATATTTTGTTCTCAAAATATCCAAAGTCTTATTCTTGTTCTCATTGTTTTTCTGTTTCTCAAGTGTCATAATAGCATCATTTTTATGAGTTAGTAGAGATCATGAAAATGTACATCTATTACAGTCTGCAAGTGCTAAAAGAGCAAAGCTTATAGCTAGGGCTATATTTTTCCTACCGAAAAGTCACTGGGACAAAAGAAGACGATGAACAAAGAGCTATGAATGTATGCATTGGATGGGAGCTTCTGGAAGTTATATGTTACTTTGTTCAGGAGCACAAACCACAAAAAATTTTTAATGTCACCCCTATTGAGAGGTCAGTGCTGGTTTGGCAGTCACTCAGCCTTAATTTAAACCTATACATATACAGAGAGAAAGTTCAAGCTAGAGTAACTCAGCATTGATGCGCAGTATTTCTGAAAGAGAAGAAAGAGTCTTTTAGGAATATTGTCATATTCTGCCATTATCTGTTGCTCAGTTTGCACAAGCTAACAGGTTTAATAATTTAAGCTAAGTGAACTAAACTATGGATCCTGTAGCAGAGTATGATAATATGCATTTACTGTTTCCAGTCAATTAACATTTGTGCTATTTATCATATGACATGACAATATTCAGCATGTCTTCCCAAAAGTAATGATGCAATGGTGTAAAATGTCCTTAATCCATGGTTTGTTACTGTTCAGTGTCCAGGCATCAATTCTGCATTTCTTTATATTAAAAGTAGAACTATTAAGAAGGGCCATGTACAGAAATGAATAAGCATTATAAAGAAATATTTTTTAAGGCTTTACTTCTATCCTAATGGACGTGGAAATTTATATTTTTTAGTAAAAATAAATAAACTGTGTAAATATCTGGCTTACAAATTGGTTAGAAAAGTTCACTGCTGATTTGATAATATGGGTAAAGTTTCACAGGGCTTTCTTGAAGTTTCGGCTGTTAAAGTATCCATCTGCAAGGCAGGAGACACAAGAGACATAGGTTTGATTTCTTAGTTGGGAAAATCTCTTGGAGAATAAAAATGGCAACTCACTCCAGTATTTTTTCCTGGGAAATGCCTGGGAGGCTAGTGTCCATAGAATCACAAAAGAGTCAGACACAATTGAGTGACTAAACAAAAAAATGAAGTTTCATGCTCTTTGAAGGTCTTGCTGGTTATAAAAACTTACTAGTCTCCTCATTGATGAACATTATTTAGGGATACATTTTCACCCTCCATAAACATGAGCTTATTCAGTGAATAGCTTATCCATTTGGAGATTAAGAACCTTGTTCAGAAAGACAGGAATTATTTCAGTATTTGTTCTGTGAGTAGCTAATGATTAAACACTAAATAAGGGTCACTGAATATATTCTAATAAATATATATTTTATACATATATTTCATATAAAATATATTTTTCAGAAGCCCTATGGTTATGTGGGCTATAGGGATATGTCAGAACATGACAGGTTATTCCTTCAAGCCTTCTTATTCTACCTGAAACAATAATGCTTTAGGCTGTATAATGTTTGTAGTTTAATGAGGGTGTTTTCTAAAACTATCAGGAACAATGAATAGCTTCATTTAAGGAGAAGAGGAAAGGTTAAATAATGTTCTTAAAAAGTCTATCTTTCAATCAGCTAGTAACTCAAGTTGGATCCACACCACTGTGGGTTTTATTTTTTATTATTTCTTATGGGAAAATTTGATAAATTTCCATGCAAACTTTATAACCTAGGTTAATTAAAACTACAACTTTAGCTAAAAATAAATTTACTTGAAACCTATTTTCATGCACTTTTTCATGTGTGTGTGTGTGGCTTGTGGGATCTTAGTTCCCCAACCAGAGATCGAGCACCATCTATATCAATAACTGATTCACTAGATGCATTTAAATGAAAATGAGTAAAATTTTTATGAAAGCAAATTGTAGATGTTTCCAATAGAATCCATGGAAAATTCTTAAAGAGATGGGAATACCAGACCATCTGACCTGCCTCTTGAGAAATCTGTATGCAGATCAAGAAGCAACAGTTAGAAAAGTATGTGGAACAATGGACTAGTTCAAAATTGGGAAAAGAGTACATCAAGGCTGTATATTGTCACCCTGCTTATTTATCTTATATGCAGAATACATCACACAAAATGCTGGGTTGGATGAAACACAAGCTGGAATCAAGATTGCTGAGAGAAATATCAATAACCTCAGACATGCTTCAGTCGCTCCCTCATGTCCTACTCTTTGCGACCCCATGGAGTGCAACATGTCAGGCTTCCCTGTCCATCACCAACTCCTGGAGCTTTCTCAGACTCATGTCTATCGAGTCAGTGATGCCATCCAACCATCTTATTCTCTGTCATCTCCTCCTGCCTTCAATCTTTCCTAGCATCAGGGTCTTTTATATTTAGTCAGCTCTTTACATCAGGTGGACAAAGGATTGGAGCTTCAGCTTCAGCATTAGTCCTTCTAATGAATATTCAGGACTGATTTCCTTTCAAATTGACTGGTTTGTTCTCCTTGCTGTCTCCTTGCTGATACCACCCTTATGGCAGAAAGCCATGTGGAACTAAATAATTTCTTCATGAAAGTGAAAGAGGTAAGTGAAAAAGCTGGCTTAAAACTCAGCATACAAAAAAATGAGCATCATGACATCTGGTTCTATCTCATAATGACAAATAGATGGGGGAACAAAGGAACAGTGATAGACTTTATTTTCCAGGGCTCCAAAATCACTGCAGATGGTGACTACAGCCATGATTAAAAGATGCTTGCTCCTTGGAAAAAAAGCTATGTCAAAGCTAGACAGCATATTAAAAAGCAGAGACATTACTTTTTTGACAAAGGGCTGTATAGTCAAAGCGATGGTTTTTCCAGAAGTCATGGATGGATGTGAGAGTTGGGCCATAAAGAAAGCTGGGTACAAAAAAACTGATGGCTCTTTGGTATTGGAGAAGACTCTTGAGAGTCCCTTGGACAGCAAGGAGAACAAACCAGTCAATTTGAAAGGAAATCAGTCCTGAATATTCATTAGAAGGACTAATGCTGAAGCTGAAGCTCCAATCCTTTGTCCACCTGATGTAAAGAGCTGACTAAATATAAAAGACCCTGATGCTAGGAAAGATTGAAGGCAGGAGGAGATGACAGAGAATAAGATGGTTGGATGGCATCACTGACTCGATAGACATGAGTCTGAGAAAGCTCCAGGAGTTGGTGATGGACAGGGAAGCCTGACATGTTGCACTCCATGGGGTCGCAAAGAGTAGGACATGAGGGAGCGACTGAACTGAACTGAATAGAAGCTGCATATTGGATAATCCCATTGGAACATAAAAGAAGCAAAAAAGAAGAAGAAAATGAAGATAATATCCTCAAGATATTTATTAAGAAAACTTTTCAGTCAGTCAGTTCAGTCACTCAGTCATGTCTGACTCTTTGAGACCCCATAGAGTCCATGGGGTCTTTGTGACAAACATGGATTCAGTCTATGATGCCACCAACCATGTCATCCTTTGTTATCACCTTGCCTCCCATGATTTTGGAGCCCCCCAAAATAAAATCTGTTTCCATTGTTTCCCCATCTATTTGCCTTGAAGTGATGGGACTGGATACCACGATCTTAGTTTTCTGAATGTTGAGTTTTAAGCCAACATTTTCACTGTCCTCTTTTACTTTCTTCAAAGGCTCTTTAGTTCTTCACTTTCTTCCATAAGGGTGGTGTTATATGCATATCTGAGGTGATTGATATTTCTCCTAGAAATCTTGATTCCAGCTTGTGTTTCATCCAGCCCAGCATTTCTCATGATATATTCTGCATATAAGTTAAATAAGCACGGTGACAATATACAGCCTTGATGTACTCCTTTCCCGATTTGGAACCAGTCTGTTGTTCCATGTCCAGTTCTAAGTGTTATTTCCTGACCTGTATACAGATTTCTCAAGAGGCAGGTCAGGTGGTCTGGTATTCCCATCTCTTTCAGAATTTTCCACAGTTTGCTGTTATCCACAAAGTCAAAGGCTTTGGCATAGTCAATAAAGCAGAAATAGGTGTTTTTCTGGAACTCTCTTGCTGTTTTGATGATCCAACAGATGTTGGCAATTTTATCTCTGTTTCCTTTGCCTTTTCTAAATCCAGCTTGAACCTCTGGAAGTTCATGGTTCACATACTATTGAAGCCTGGCTTGGAGAATTTTGAGCATTACTTTATCATCGTGTGAGATGAGTGCAATTGTGTGGTAGTTTGAGCATTCTTTGGCATTGCCTTTCTTTGCGATTGGAATGAAAACTGACCTTTTCCAGTCCTGTGGCCACTGCTGAGTTTTCCAATATTTGCTGGCATATTGAGTGTGGCACTTTCACAGCATCATCTTTAGGATTTGAAATAGTTCAACTAGAATTCCATCAGCTCCACTAGCTTTTTTCATAGTGATGCTTCCTAAGACCCATTTGACTTTGAATTCCAGGATGTCTGGCTCTAGGTTAGTGATCACACTATCATGATTATCTGCATCATGAAGATCTTTTTTGTGTAGTTCTTATGTGTATTCTTGCCACTTCTTCTTAATATCTTCTGCTTCTACTAGGTCCATACCATTTCTGTCCTTTATTGTGCCCATCTTTGCATGAAATATTCCCTTTGTATCTCTAATTTTCTTGAAGAGATCTCTAGTCTTTCCCATTCTATTGTTTTCCTCTATTTCTTTGCATTGATCACTGAGGAAGGCTTTCTTATCTCTCCTTGCTATTCTTTGGAACCCTGCATTCAAATGGGGGTATATCTTTCCATTTCTCCTTTGCCTTTTGCTTTTCTTCTTTTCTCAGTTATTTGTAAGGCCTCATCAGGCAACCATTTTACCTTTTTGCATTTGTTTTTCTTGGGGATGGTCTTGATCCCTGTCTCCTGTACAATGTCACGAACCTCCATCCATAGTTTCAGGCACTCTGTCTATCAGATCTAATCTTGGGAAAAAGGAGCAGTGAGCACACAAGAGACTGACCCAGACTTGTACCTGAGTGTCCAGGAGTCTCTGGCAGAGGCGTGGGTCAGTGGTGGCCTGCTGCAGGTTTAGAGGCACTGAGTGTAGCAGTGTTACATGGGATCTTTGAAGGAGGTCTCCATTATCTTCATCACCTCCACCATAGTTTGAAATGAAGTCGCTCAGTCGTGTCTGACTCTTTGCTACCCCATGGAGTGTAGCCCACCAGGCTCCTCTGTCCAAAGGATTTTTCAGGCAAGAATATTGGAGTGGGTTGCCATTTCCTTCTCCAGGGGATCTTCCCAACCCAGGGATGGAACCCAGGTCTCCCCCATTGCAGGCAGATGCTTTATCCTCTGCGCCATCAGGGAAGTTCAGTTCACTTCTGTTCAGCTTCTCAGTCATCTCCAACTCTTTGCAACCCCATGAATAGCAGCACATCAGGCCTCCCTGTCCATCACCAACTCCCAGAGTTCACTCAGACTCACGTCCATCGAGTCGGTGATGCCATCCAGCCATCTCATCCTCTGCCGTCCCCTTTTCCTCCTGCTCCCAGTCCCTCCCAGCATCAGAGTCTTTTCCAATGAGTCAATTCTTTGCATGAGGTGGCCAAAGTACTGGAGTTTCAGCTTTAACATCATTCCTTCCAAAGAACACCCAGGACTGATCTCCTTCAGAATGGACTGGTTGGATCCCCTTGCAGTCCAAGGGACTCTCAAGAGTCTTCTCCAACACTACAGTTCAAAAGCATCAATTCTTCAGTGCTCAGCTTTCTTCACAGTCCAATTCTCACATTCATACATGACCACTGGAAAAACCATAGCTTGACTAGACAGACCTTTGTTGGCAACGTAATGTCTCTGCTTTTCAATATGCTATCTAGGTTGGTCATAACTTCCCTTCCAAGGAGTAAGTGTCTTTTAATTTCATGGCTGCAGTCACCATCTGCAGTGATTTTGGAGCCCAAAGAAATAAAGTCTGACACTGTTTCCATTGTTTCCCCATACATTTCCCATGAAGTGATGGGATAGATGCCATGATCTTAGTTTTCTGAATGTTGAGCTTTAAGCCAACCTTTTCACTCTCCTCTTTCACTTTCATCAAGAGGCTTTTGAGTTCCTCTTCACTTTCTGCCATAAGGGTGGTGTCATCTGCATATCTGAGGTGATTGATATTTCTCCCGGCAATCTTGATTCCAGCTTGTGTTTCTTCCAGCCCAGCATTTCTCATGATGTACTCTGCATATAAGTTAAATAAGCAGGGTGACAGTATACAGCCTTGACGTACTCCTTTTCCGATTTGGAACCAGTCTGTTATTGTATGTCCAGTTCTAACTGTTGCTTCCTGACCTGCATATAGGTTTCTCAAGAGGCAGGTCAGGTGGTCTGGTATTCCCATCTCTTTCAGAATTTTCCACAGTTTATTGTGATCCACACAGTCAAAGGCTTTGGCATAGTCAATAAAGCAGAAATAGCTGTTTTTCTGGAACTCTCTTGCTTTTTCCATGATCCAGCCAATGTTGGCAATTTGATCTCTGGTTCCTCTGCCTTTTCTAAATCCAGCTTGAACCTCTGGAGGTTCATGGTTCACATATTGCTGAAGCCTGGCTTGGAGACTTTTGAGCATTACTTTATCATTGTGTGAGATAAGTGCAATTGTGCAGTAGCTTGAGCATTCTTTGGTATTGCTTTTCCTTGGGATTGGAATGAAAATTGACCTTTTCCAGTCCTGTGGCCATTGCTGAGTTTTCCAAATTTGCTGGCCTAATTGGCCACCAGGGAAGTACCCAGGTAAATAAGAGGGAGGGAGCACAACTTCACCCATCAACAAAAAATTGGATTAAGGATTTACTAAGCATGGCCCTGCCCACCAGAACAAGACCCAGTTTTCCCCTCAGTCATTCTCTCCCATCAGTAAGTTTCCATAAGCCTCTTATCCTTTTCCATCAGAGGGAAGACATTCTGAAAACAACAATCACAGAAAAATAACCAGTCTGATCACACTGACAAACCACAGCCTTGCCTAACTCAATGAAACTATGAGCTATGCCATGTAGGGCCACCGAAGATGGACAGGTCATGGTGGAGAGTTCTGACAAAACGTGGTCCACTGGAAAAGGGAATGGCAAACCACTTCAGTATTCTTGCTTTGAGAACCCCATGAACAGTATGAAAACACAAAACGATAGGACACTGAAAGATGAACTCCTTAAGTCAGTAGGTGTCCAATACTGAAGATCAGTGGAAATATAACTCTGGAAAGAATGAAAAGACAGAGTCAAAGCAAAACCACCACCCAGCTGTGGATGTGACTGGCGATGGAGGTAAAGTTTGATGCTGTAAAGAGCAATATTTCATAGGAACCAGGAATGTTAGGTCCATGAATCAAGGCAAATTGGAAGTGCTCAAACAGGAGGTGGCAAGAGTGAGCATCAACATTTTAGGAATCAGCGAACTAATATGGACTGGAATGGGTGATTTAACTCAGATGACCATTATATCTACTATTGTGGACAGGAATCCCTTAGAAGAAATGGAGTAGCCATTATGGTCAACAAAAGAGTTTGAAATGCAGTAGTTGGATGCAATCTCAAAAACGACAGAATGATCTCTGTTCATTTCCAAGGCAAACTGTTCTATATCACAGTAATGCAAGTCTATGCCCTGACCAGTAATACTGAAGAAGCTGAAGTTGAACGTTTTTGTGAAGACCCACAAGACCTTCTAGAACTCACACTCCAAAAAGATGTCCTCTTCATTATAGTGGCAGAACGAAAAAGTAGCATGTCAAGAAATACTTGGAGTAACAGGCAAATTTGGCCTTGGAGTACAGAAAGAAGTAGGAAGAAGGCTAATAGAGTTTTGCCAAGAGAACACACTGGTCATAGCAAACACCCTCTTCCAACAACACAAGCGAAGATTCTACACATGGAAATCATCAGATGGTCAATACCAAAATCAGATTGATTTTAATCTTTGCAGTCAAAGATGGAGAAACTCTATACAGTCAGCAAAAGCAGGACCAGGAGCTCACTGTGGTTCATATCATGAACTCCTTATTGCCAAATTCAGACTTAAATTGAAGAAAGTAGGGAAAGCCACTAGACCATTCAGATATGACCTAAATGAAGACAACTTTTCAGTTCAGTTCAGTTGCTCAGTCATGCCCGACTCTTCGCGACCCCATGAATCTCAGCATGCCAGGTCTCCCTGTCCATCACCAACTCCCGGAGTTCACTCAGACTCACGTCCATTGAGTCAGTGATGCCATCCAGCTATCTCATCCTCTGTCGTCCCCTTCTCCTCCTGCCCCCAACCCCTCCCAGCATCAGAGTCTTTTCCAATGAGTCAACTCTTTGCATGAGGTGGCCAAAGTACTGGAGTTTCAGCTTCAGCATCATTCCCTCCAAAGAAATCCCAGGGCTGATCTCCTTCAGAATGGACTGGTTGGAACTCCTTGAAGTCCAAGGGACTCTCAAGAGTCTTCTCCAACACCACAGTTCAAAAGCATTAACTCTTCGGCGCTCAGCCTTCTTCACAGTCCAACTCTCACATCCATACATGACCACAGGGAAAACCATAGCCTTGACTAGACGAATCTTTGTTGGCAAAGTAATGTCTCTGCTTTTGAATATGCTATCTAGGTTGGTCATAACTTTCCTTCCAAGGAGTAAGCGTCTTTTAATTTCATGGCTGCAGTCACCATCTGCAGTGACTTCGGAGCCCCAAAAAATAAAGTCTGACACTGTTTCCACTGTTTCCCCATCTATTTCCCATGAAGTGATGGGACCGGATGCCATGATCTTTGTTTTCTGAAAGTTGAGCTTTAAGCCAACTTTTTCACGCTCCACTTTCACTTTCATCAAGAGGCTTTTGAGTTCCTCTTCACTTTCTGCCATAAGGGTGGTATCATCTGCATATCTGAGGTGATTGATATTTCTCCCAGCAATCTTGATTCCAGCTTGTGTTTCTTCCAGTCCAGCATTTTTCATGATGTACTCTGCATATAAGTTAAATAAGCAGGGTGATAATATATAGCCTTGACGTACTCCTTTTGCTATTTGGAACCAGTCTGTTGTTCCATGTCCAGTTCTAACTGTTGCTTCCTGACCTGCATACAGATTTCTCAAGAGGCAGGTCAGGTGGTCTGGTATTCCCATCTCTTTCAGAATTTTCCATAGTTTATTGTGATCCACACAAAGGCTTTGGCATAGTCGTTGATAAAGCAATAGTTTAAAATTTGTCCTTATAAAACTTAATGTTTTATAATGTCCTTAAAAAATCCCTCAATTACAAAAAAAAAAAAAGCTTCATGTTTTTCTTTTTCACACATTGTGATGAAACAGATTGAAAACCCCCAATCAAGAATTAAACAAACACACACTGACACATACACACTAAAATGGTAGAGAGTATATTAAAATTATCCATGTAAAAGAATCATTAATCTGATGGAAAATAAGAGAATATTTTCAGAGAATATTTTCAGAAAATAAGAAGAATATTTCAATCCTCAAAATCATGTAAAACAAGGGATCCGAGAGGTAGATGTTTTTCAGAGCTTGCCTTTAACCTGACATTGTGTGTTGAACCCAGGTTACCAGAGGTTCCACATTGGTAGCTTCACCAGAAGTGAAAAACTGAATATAAAATCACAGTTCAGTTCAAAGTGAGGAATCTTAAAGTAGAATCCCCACATACAGCTGAAACCTAAAAATGACACATTTTTACTACAAAATTAAATGAGAAATAAGCCCTACAATTTAGGAAATGACAGCTGGGAAACTTGCTTGTCTTAACTTTGACATGGAAAGAAACAGAAAATATGTCCTCTGACATTTGAAACCACAAATCCTCACTTGTAGTTGGAATTTTAAAAATTAGTACCTCTATTTGTGTCAGACAGACAAAGATCAAGCAAGCAAAAGAAAAAAAATACATATATTGAAAACTTCTTAGGTTGCCTGCATGCCAGAAAGTAGCAGAAAAAAAGTCCATAAGTGCTCTCTAGAGGAGCTCAACCTTGAAATCAGATCTGAAAATATATCACATTAAGTTGGAAAATAATTAGTAGTTCTCAATCAAAAATCATAAAAGACAAGGGAAAAATAAGAGCCATATATGAGTATCAAAACCAACAATAGACAAAGACTAGGCATATGAGACCATCTGTTGTAAATCTACATATGGACTTTTTGTACTGATAGTGTACAACACCAAAGACAATGGCATCATCAACTCAATGGACATGAGTCTGAGCAAACTCCAAGAGATAGTGAAAGACAGGGAAGCCTGGTGTGCTGCAGTCCATGGGAGTTGCAAAGAGTTGGACATGACTGAAGAATAGCAAAAGCCAAAGAAAAAAGACAAAACACAATTTATAGGAAATAAAATTAATTTAATTAAAACCTAAATTCTCACCTGTAACAAAGAAAATCCAGAAGACTTGAAACAGTAGAGTGAAATGATTAGGAAGAAATAAAAATTATTAAACCAGAGTTTTATATCTAGACACTACATGTTTCAAAAATGTTGAAATGACACTTTCAGATTTAAAAGAGACTAAGATACTTGGAGAAGGCAATGGCACCCCACTCCAGTACACTTGCCTGGAAGATCCCATGGATGGAGGAGCCTGGTGGGCTGCAGTCCATGGGGTCGCTAAGAGTCGGACACGACTGATCAGCTTCACTTTCACTTTTCACTTTCATGCATTGGAGAAGGAAATGGCAATCCACTCCAGTGTTCTTGCCTGGAGAATCCCAGGGACGGGGGAGCCTGGTGGGCTGCCGTCGATGGGGTCGCACAGAGTCGGACACGACTGAAGCGACTTAGCAGCAGCAGCAGCAGCAGCAGCAAGATACTTTACCATGAAAAAAATTATAAAATTTAATCTCAGAGAAAATACAGATATCGAACCCACTCCAGTATTGCCTGGAAAACCCCATGGATGGGTGAGCCTGGCAGGCTATAGTCTATAGGGTTGAAAAGAATCAGACAAGACTGAGAGACTTCACTTTCATTTTAGAAAAGCTTAGCAAATCATTATCATAAGTATTTCACCATATACCTCTTATTAAGGTATCCATAAAAGTGACCAATAAAAAAAAAAAAAAAAAGCAATGAGGGCAGAGATGCTCAAGAGAGAGGGGATGCATGTGTGATATATATATATCACACGCATATATATATATTATATATATATAATATAATTAGAATTGATTCATGCTATTGTAGGGCTGAAACAAGCTCAACATTATAAAGCAATTTTTCCCCAATTTTTAAAAAAAAATCAATGATGATATAGAAATTTGTACCTGCACAAATAATACAAATTGCGTCCTGCACAATTTTATAAATATATCTAAAATTTCATCTGATTGTTAGTGAATACACATTCTTTTTTAAACATTACAAAATATTTTTAAAAATCAACCACATATTATCCCACAAACCTAGCCTCAAAATATTAAGCATGGCTTTAGACAAACCATATTTTTTAGTCATAAATAATAGAAATAATTGGGAAAAATATTCATGTATTTAAATTAAAAATATCTGAATGACCCCTGGTCAAAATATCCACCATAATAAAATAGGAAAAAAATTTTTTAAATAAATGGAAATAAAAAAACAGCAAATAAAACTTGTGAGATACAAATAAATCAGTATAAAGAATAAAATTTTCAAATATATGTTCTTAGATTAGTAAAGATGGAAGCCCAAAGTTAGTCAAACCACCACTTTAAGTCGTAATGGAAAGTTCCCATACGGTATCCCTTTAGTTAATTTATTGTTTTCTATTTCAGAGGAGCATATAAACTGGACTTGGCTAATGATACAACTAAGGAGCATCTATTGAATTCTTCAGACCTAGGTCAAGGCAACCGGAGCCGGGATTCCGAAGGGCTCTGGTTTTAGAGTTCAGTACAGTGTGGGACTTCGCTGGTGGCTCAGACATGAAGCGTCTACCAACAATGCAGGAGACCCGGGTTCAGTCCCTGGGCCAGAAAGATCTCCTGGAGAAGGATATGGCAACCCACTCCAGTATTCTTGCCTGGAAAATCCCATGGATGGAGGAGCCTGGTAGGCTACAGTCCGTGGGGTCTCAAAGAGTTGGACACGACTGAGCAACTTCACTCTACTCATTGAATTCTTGGAATGTTCCAGGCAATACTATAAGATTTAGATTAGTCACAGCACTTTTCTAACCACCTGAAAAGAGCATGAACAGCTGTCTCAAATCAAGCTTAATAGGATTATCTCAAGAAGAGGTGTTTTCTCTTTTGATTTACTTAAACTTGTTAGGGAACAAATAACCAAATCAAACAAACAAATGTCTTCCTGGTGGAAGAAGAGTCCCCATGGGGATCCTGAAACTGAAGCAAACATAATAGAATGCAGAGTCTAGGGATGAGAAATAGGTGCTGATAATATTATTTGAGCTTCTAAATAAGATGGTTAGTTAGCTGTTGCCACTACATAAGCCAGTTCATTACTCTTTATTTTCAATCTGCTTCAACTGAATTTTCTCTCTTTGTAAAGCAATGTCATAATCAATTAGGGCAAAATGATAAAACACTTATTGTAAATGACATCAATTCTTTTGGTTAGTTGAGTTTTACTGCAAATCACTAGGAAATTTTGTGATATTTCTGGATATTACTTGGCTTTAATTAGGAAATTGATTCATTTTTCAAGCTACTGAGAGGTGTGCCTAGAATTTAATTTGGAAAAAGTGATATATTGCATAGTGATAGTTTTATATTACATATCTTTTTCAGATATATATGGTCTCAAAAGTGATAACTAAGGCACATGAGTTCAAAGCAACGGAATTCTTTAAATAGCCAAAAAGGTATGAAGGTAGAAAATATTGCCTTTATAGAGGCATTAAAAGAAAAGCTAAAGAGCCATTCTGCACAGATATTGCTCAGGTTATACAAGTGTACTTTGGATGATTGGAACTTATGTCCTTTAAATTCCTTCTATCCCTGAAATTTTAAGAACTGACTGAAAAAATTGTATTATCATTCTGCACAACATTTGGGTAAATCACATTTTATTTGAAATTAATATTTTCTCCAATTTAAAATAGGTTATATATGCATTAATAATTATGAGCACATGTCAATACACAATTACAAGAAAGGACAAAAATATTAATTATGAAACAAAACAGGTGAATGTTCTCCTATGATATTTTCAAAGACTCTGGTAAAGGAGGAGGTGGTAAGCAAAGTTTAAAAAATGCTTTAAAGAGAGCATCAATAACTCAATAATAGCACTTCTAATGTAACATGCAGAGCATCTGATTACTTCAGAAAAAACAGCATGTTACAACATAGTACTTTGACAAAAGGTCAATCGAATGTGGTACAATTGAGAGTGTAAATAGCTGATATTTTAAGCCAATGTTATCATATCTTGCAGGAGATAACTAAAGAATCTAGCCCTTTAGGATCCTTGCCTCTATGGAATCAAGACAGTTATATGTATTGAAATTATATTATGGTGTTATATATCATTCAGAAGGTCAACAAATCTATCAAAACCTTAATTTGAGTGTTTATCAGTAATCTTATAATTTTGTTTGTATATTGCTGTCTATGAATTAAATGCAATGAATAACTTACATATATATTTTAACATATATTCAATTTAGAAAACTCCAAGATTAAAGAAAAATGCTTAATATCCTATCCTGTTAATATATGATCCAATCAACATTCATATATCCTTAATATATGATCCAATCAACATTCTAAGGAAAAAAATTGCTGTAGTGAATATGTACACTTCATGAGCTGTGCATACCATGAAGTGAGGGCAGTGGTATATAATGAAAATAAAGAGTCAAATTCGGATAGTCTGTTACTTGGCTTGACATTGAAGAATTTGCTTTCTGCTTATAATAGCAGGTAGAATAGAGTAGCAATTAAGATTATAACAGTGTAATGAGACAGAATGAGTTAACCTATACTACTGGTTCAATACTGGGCAAGTTACACATATCTCTGTGCTTGGTTTACTTATCCATAAATGAGAATAAAGTCTATTTCAAGTCACAGTATCAATAAATAGCAGCTATTAGCATTATTTGGTTTCCCAAGTGGCTCAGTGGTAAACAATCTGCTTGCCAATGCAGGAGACACAAGAGATGGGTGTTTGATCCCTGAGCTGGGAAGATCCCCTGGAGGAGGAAATGGCAACCCACTCCAGTATTCTTGCCAATCGAATCCCATGGACAGAGGAGCCTGGAAGGCTATAGTTGGGCTATAATCCATGGGATAACAAAGAGTCAGACATGACTGAGCAACTGAATAATCTTACCTTAGGCAATTAGGATAAGGACCATTAAAGTAGATATTTTTCAATGACATAAAATAAATGTTTAAGTAAAATTCCATAATATTTTAAATACAAATCTATGTTTTCAGGGAGGCCACCTTCACTAACACATTTTAAAGAAAATCAAAACCTCAGTAAAATACAAGTATTTAAGAGATCTACATCATCTCTCCTCTTAGCAGATAAAGAATAGTGGATACAATTCTCTTTAAATTGTGGGTACATGGACAAACTAGTATCATAAGTAATTTTATACTTATTGCAATCATAGATAATTAATTAGATTCTTATGAAATATCTACACTAGCAACAAGATCACAACTAACATGACTATATTTTGGCAATTCATATCTCAGCAACTTTAGGTTTCCAGTGATATATGTACAAAACTTGAATAAAAAGCACACAACTTACAAGCTTTGTGACATTCCAATTCTTATCATGCAGTAGTTTTGACCTTTGGAGAATTAAAAAAAAAAAACAACAGAGATAAAATGATCTTTATCTTCTCAGCATGACACATTGATATATTCTCAACTTATAGTCACTGATGGAGAAGGTGATGGCACCCCACTCCAGTACTCTTGCCTGGCAAACCCCATGGACGGAGGAGCCTGGTGGGTTGGGGTTTCGAAGAGTCAGACACGACTGAGCGACCCCACTTTCACTTTTCACTTTCATGCATTGGAGAAGGAAATGGCAACCCACTTCAGTGTTCTTGCCTGGAGAATCCCAGGGATGGGGGAGCCTGGTGGGCTGCCGTCTATTGGGTCGCACAGAGTCAGACATGACTGAAGCGACTTAGCAGCATAGTCACTGATAATGAGGTATGTTTGATCTTTATGCTTCTTTTTTAAGTGTCTCATAATTAGCCTAATAGTAGATAATAGATGATTATAGATGATAATAGATGATCATAATAAGATGATCATTTTGGAATTGACACATTATGTGTAAAATAACTGCACTTTCATATACAAACAAGCTCTTCTTTGTTGAATATAACATAAAATTATTTAGCTTTGGTTTGGGGAACATCTTTGATGCCATGTATTATTAATAGTTTTCTGTCTTAGCTTATTCTGTAGAGAAGGAATCCTTCACTGACTTTTACTAACATTTCAACATCTTAAAATGTTGAAATCTATCACTTAAAAAAGTTAGAAAAGTTTATCTCAAAATTAGGTTCTAAAGCACCTATACTTTTGTGTTTTCTCAGGTTGTCATATAAATGGACTTGTATATTATTTAGCCATTTTGCGTATAGTTTCTTTCACTTAGTATGATGCTCTCAAGATGCATTATCTTATTGAATGTATTGACAGGTACATTATTTTCATTTCCTAGTAGAATAAATGCCTCAATTTATCCATTTATCAGATAATGAACATATGAGTTTTTTCCAGTTTTTAGCAGCAACAGATAAAACTGCTTCAAATATCATGCTTATTTTTTGTGTGGATATATGGCTTTTTTCTCTTATGCAAATACTAGATATGAAACTTCTCATCATATGTTATTTTCAATTTTAAATTATTTTAAATGACTATACCAAAATTTTTATTAAATTCAAGCTTTGCAATAATTATATTTATATATTTTTAAAACTTACTTATGAAATTTTGAAAAGGTACAAGAATCTGGAAAAAAAAATACCCACTAGTTTCCCAAGGATTCTTACTTTCTGTATTCTATAAAACTGAAAGGTAGTTTACTTTCTGCAAATCCCTTTGTTTACATGTAACTCTGAGGCAGTTCATTAAAATATCCTAGCATTGTATGACATAGATTTCCAATGTTATTCTTAACTACACAGAAAATCTGTATTATTGTGCCACTCTAAGTCAAGATCTTTTGTTGGAATTCTATGTCAGGGATATGTCAAATAAGATGGCATCATTTCTCCCCTTTTATGGATATCTGTCAAATTTAATAGCCAAAATAATCCTTTCTCTTCCATGTAGAACATTGATCTTCACTTTGGAGTCAGCCTTTTTCCTTTTAGTCAGAGAATTGAACTCTAGGCCTAAACTAATCATTCTTATGAGTCATTTCTTGCAGAAGCCCCACGTTGAATTGAATTTTAAAATGTATTTAAGTCCCAAATGATTTTAACCTAATACTTGTAGACTTACATCTTTTGGAAAGTACTGAGATATAATGAAATCAAATAGTCTCTTCAAGATAATATGTTAGATGGCTTCAGCTACCTCTTTGATGGATTTCATTATTTTTCTCTGAAAAATCTTGTAGTCAATATATGTTTTCCACCAATATAACAAAGGCTTTTTCCTTGATTCTTCAGGAACCAATGACTGGCTATGAATCGAATTTACTTAACTGTGAAAGTGAGGCATAGTCTTCCTGGAAAGTCTGAGAGGCATTCTGAGTTGCCTGTGGGGTGACAGTGTGGTGCTGGTGGTGATGGTGATGTCAATGTGAAAGCACCTTGACTAAGGATAGAGGAGCTTAGCCCAGTGTTTTCACACAGTTCTTGATGTAAAATTTGAAACTTGATGGATAAACCTAGGTGAATGTAGCAGAGTTTCAATAGCTTTAATTTCACTTACATTCCAGAAGTCTGAGGGAGGACTGGACTACCAGAAATCAATATTGATAGCCTCATGCTAAACATTATAAACAGTGTAATTCCTAAAGCTATTCCAGACTCCTGAAGAACATTTTATTAAAAGGACAGCATGCTTATTGTAGAATGCCCATGGAAGTGAAACCATATTATAGGTTATGTCAACATAGAGGAAAAACATATTCACTAGAGGGAATTTACAGAAGTATAAACATCATTAAAGGGTGACTTATGACTTAAAAAAGAAAGGTTAACATAACCAAATTTTGCTCATTAAAGTCTGTAGGGAAGAAAGAAGAGAAAGGCAGCTTTGGTCTTTTAATTGCCATTTTTGTGTCCATTGATCATGTTGAACTTGTTTTCAGTTCTTCATAACATGCTGCTTTAAAATATATGATCTAGAAGCATATTGGCTTTGTCCCCAGCAAAACATGTTGCCAAATGCCATTTAAGTTGTTTGTTTTCCAGAACTTAAGAAATGTATGTGAACTTGATTTGCTCATACCAAAAATTGTTAGAACTACTGAGAAAACACAATAGTAAAGCTAAAGATTTCAAACATTTTTGACTAAAATGTTACACTTGGTTTTTAGTGGTAAGTGTCCTTTTCCCAGGTGGCACAGTGGTGAAGAATCTGCCTGCCAATGCAGGAGATGCAGGTTCAACCCCTAGATTGGGGAGATCCCCTAGAGTAGGAAATGGTAACTCACTCCAGTGTTCTTCAGTGGAAATTTCCATAGACAGAGGAGCCCGGTGAGCTATAGTCCATGGGATTGTAAAGAGTCAGACACAACTGAGCATACACACACATCCTTTTCCCTGGTCAAGTATTGTCCACAAATGACAAGCAAACATACATAAATATTTGGAAAGATGTCACTGATGTAGAAGGCACTTCCTGATTGCACATTCAGGAGACTCTAAGTTCCCATGACCAACTGCAATGAATATTATTTAGCACACTCATATAGTCCTATGTCAATTATGCAGTTGACTTTGAATACATCATAGGATTTGACTACTGTCAGCTATTGCTTAAAAGGAAAAGTTAGTTTCAAGTCTTCAGCTTGGCATCAGAGGAAAAATTCAACTCTAGGTTTAAAAAAAAAATCAAGATTTGAGGCAATATTTATTGGCCAGAAACAGTAAGATTATATTTGATCTCTTTCTGTCATTAAAAACGCTATCTGAAGACAAATTTATGTGTTCAAACACTAAAAATTCAACTAACAGTTGAACAAGTATATGATGACTTGGTTCTAGTAATTAGTTCAAAACTTCAAGAGTCTTATCTCCCAAATACCCAGTAAAAGTGACTCTTCCTCTTTTTACCCATCTGTTACAAATAAAACAGAAATTCTGGATACAATTATTTCACAGACTATGCAATATCAAGATTGTTCAACAAAATTTATAATGAAAATAAAGTTTTATTCCCTCCTCTGTTTTTCTCAATTAATGAAGATTTTACCAATGTATAAGAACATATGTTCTATATCAGAATAGATGATATCTTGTTTCTCATATAACTGCTATTTGCAATGAAGATAAATCCACAAATGACTATAACAAAGTATCAGAGTATACAAAATTCAGCTACATATATTTAGGGCAATTTTATGTGGCCTACATCAATTGTACCCATGGAGAAGGAAATGGCAACCCACTCAAGTATTCTTGCCTGGGAAATCCCATGGACAGAAAAGCCTTGTGGGCTATAGTTCATGGAGTCACAAAAGGGTTGGACACAACTTGGCAACTAAATAACAATCGGAGAAGGCAATGGCACCCCACTCCTGTACTTTTGCCTGGAAAATCCCATGGAGGGAGGAGCCTGGAGGCTGCCATCCATGGGGTCGCAAAGAGTCAGACACGACTGAGTGACTTCACTTTCACATTTCATTTTTCACTGTAATGCATTGGAGAAGGAAATGGCAACCCACTCCAGTGTTCTTGCCTGAGAATCCCAGGGATGGGGGAGCCTGGTGGGCTGCCGTCTATGGGGTCTCACAAAGTCGGACACGACTGAAGTGACTTAGCAGCAGCAGCAGCAGCAGCACATAAACTAGCAATTTATTTTATTTTTTAACTAAAAGAGAAAATTATGAAAAATAGGAAAGGTCATCGTTTTTATCATAGATTTAAGAAAAAAAATAGAATATGAATGTTATTGTACCTAATAATTTAGTAGCCTCTTGATGAAAGTGAAAAAGGAGAGTGAAAAAGTTGGCTTAAAGCTCAACATTCAGAAAACTAAGATTATGGCATCCATCCCCATCACTTAATGGCAAATAGATGGGGAAACAGTGGAAATAGTGTCAGACTTTATTTTTCTGGTCTCCAAAATCACTGCAGGTGGTGATTGCAGCCATGAAATTAAAAGATGCTTACTCCTTGGAAGAAAAGTTATGACCAACCTAGACAGCATATTAAAAAGGAGAGACATTGCTTTGCCAACAAAGGTCTGTCTAGTCAAGACTATGGTTTTTCCAGTAGTCATAATGAATGAGAGCTGGACTATAAAGAAAGCTAAGTGCCAAAGAATTAATGCTTTTGAACTGTGGTGTTGGAGAAGACTCTTGAGAGTCCCTTGGACTGCAAGGAGATCCAACCAGTCCATCCTAAAGGAGATCAGTCCTGGGTGTTCATTGAAAGGACTGATGTTGAATCTGAAACTCCAATACTTTGTCCACCTGATGCGCAAAGCTGACTCATTGGAAGGCACCCTGATGCTGGGAATGATTGAGGGCAGGAGGAGAATGGGACGACAAAGGGTGAGATGGTTGGATGGCATCACTGACTCAATGGACATGGGTTTGGGTGGACTCTGGGAGTTGGTGATGGACAGGGAGGCTTGGCGTGCTGCGGTTCATGGGGTCACAAAGATTAGGACATTACTGAGTGACTGAACTGAACTAAATTTAGTTTTGTGCCACTAGAAAATCACTTTTATTAATAGAGTTCACCAGGCTTATAAAGAACAAATGATCACATGCTCTTCAATCTTATAAAACTGGATCTCAGGTTTTCTGATTTTTCAAGGTTCTCTGTTAGTTCTCTCTTTCTTCTTTTTTTCAGTCATTTCTTATTGTTTCTTAATGCCAGTTGTTTTTCTCTCATAAACTACAAGATTTTTTCCATTTTTTCTTTCTTTACTTAGTTGCAGATACCATTCTGTTTTTTTTTTCCCCCTATTCAATGTGTTTTTAATACTCATGAACTTATACCATGTGTTGTCAATATTTTTTTTCTGTAAAGGGACAGACAGTAAACGATCTAGGCTTTATGCTCAATACTGTCTCTCTTACAGCTACTCAGTTTTGCTCTGGATATTTCAGGTTTTTCTAAATTTTAATGCATTTTTTCATTTATTTGTTTTAGCAGACCCACTTACTAAAACATAGACAACTAAGTTTTGCAGGGTTCTTTGAGAAGGTGGCATTTTTTTGATGAATTCTCATTTAAATTAGCTGTTACATAAATAAACATGAGAGTAAGCATCTCTTTCATGGGCTCTTGCTGGAAGCTGGAGATCAAAATCAGGACCAACCCAGTGGAGGTCTAAGCTACATCGCCTGGTGGCCTGCCCCAGCAAACCTGTCCATGTAACTCACACCTTTCTTATTATTATAGAGACTCAGCAGCAAATAGCACAGCCTTATAACATGAGGTCAGAGCCGGAATAAGAAAGCAATAGACAGTATATAAACTAAAGAATTAACTGTGTTAAATTAAACATTATTTACAAGAAAAAGCAGTGGGCTGGTTTTAGACTGAGGACGATACTTTGCTGATCCTTGACTTAGATTAGATTGCTCACCACCAAATTGCTATCACTCTTTCCCAAGATGAAGTTTACAGAAGATGCTTTGTTTTAGATGTTTTTCACCCCTTCCTCTTTCCCTCCTTTTTTTCTTCTTGTTCTTCATCTTTCTAAATCAGGTTTTTTTTTAATATAAATTTATTTATTTTAATTGGATGCTAATTACTTTACAATATTGTATTGGTTTTGCCATACATCAACATGAATCAGGTTTTTGAAGACCCCCATAAGTATTCCACCTTCTCCTTTCAACTGAATTGTAAGAAACGCCATACAGGAAACTGGTTTCTTTATTCCTGAGAACTAGTAACTGTCTTCTGTTTACACTCTATAAGCTTTCTTTCATACTTAACTGACCCTTTGCACTACACACATCAAAAGGATTTGTGTTTGCTATTACTGAGTAAAGTGGGTCTCTTCTGGATCTTGATTTTTTTTATGCCAAATGAGTTTAATCTAGTTCTCCAAATCTCACATATTAGGTAGCAAGACAAATTCCAAATCACATAAAAATATTAAGAAACTTCACTGGGAATTTATAGATATAAAAGGTCAGCAGGAGAGGGCATTGGTGATCTTGATTTATTCATCATCTCGTCATCATGTTGTTAAGGTCAGGGATCAGCAGAGTTTATGTTCCAGGGGAAAAACTTTTTTGCTTTGGATTCTCTAATCTTTAATACAGATTGCTGTATGGTATACACGCAGCGGTGGAATTTCTAGGTTTTAGGGTCTACACATCTACTCTTGTTCTAAGTGGCTGTAACAATTTGTCTCCCCACAAGCAGAGTATTATTGTAAGTAGAATTCTTATTTCTTCATATTTTTGCTAACACTTGGCATTTCTATCACTTTTAGAGTCATTTGCTGGATATTATTTTTTTAAACCAATCTTTAATAATTTTGTAGCTTTAAATTAAGTCTATACAAACCTGCCAAAGAAAACAGCAGGCCCTAAGAGAATGCACAACAATTGAGGACATTTTAAAAACATTTATATGATTGTAAATATTTAAATTAAAATGTTCTTAGTAGCTGATCCAATGGGATACAGGTTTTGAGAGGAGAGGAACCTTAGTTCCTCTTTGTTATTTCAAAGTTAGTAGTTGTCACAACAATCACAGTAGATTATCTGCATATTATTCCACTCCAGTTGAGTTTGATTTGTGTTAACTAAAGCAACAGCAAGCTGCATGTTCTCCTCCTTAACTGGCTCTTTCCACGTCTATTTGTTACCTTTGAGAAAGACACATTAATAACTTGCCCTGAGCAGCAGATTTTGTCGGGGACTTGCTGCCAATTGGGTATTAAAGGGAATTGGGAACACATGTTTTGTTTTAAAAATTCCTAACAATTTGGACTGCTTGGCTTTGGACTGGACTAATTGACAATCAATCATTGTCATGCTGCCTAGCCCATGTGTGATAATCACTTGGGGGACAATAGTTTGCAAGTTGCACTTCATGACTTTGGATCTGAATGGCAGTATCAAAGTAAGTGCTGCCATCTGACCCATTTCACAATGGAGTAGGAAATGCAGCTCTTAGTGAAATTCAAACTGTACTAATTTATATTCATCTGATAACCCATTGAGGAGAAAATGGGAATGAGCTGGCAGGTGGCCTTTCAGATATAAAGGGCACATGGCAAAGTGGTTGTTTGTTGCTTACTCACACTGGAATACTAAAGATATCGCAGAATATGCATATTTCTGGAATTTTTTTTTAATTCTGATCAGCATTCTATTCACAATCTAAAAATTATAATTTAGAAATCTTCTTACATAAGTGAGACTCATTTGTGTATATTTAATACATTTATGAGCATAACATATGGTTTGTTCTTAACAGCTCATGTTAGAATTAGAGCTAGGATTACTGTATTATCATTTATATGGTTTTAATGCATACAAAATTTTGTGGAATTTTTTCCCCCAGCTTCATGAATGAAAATTAAGCCACTCATTTTTCTTTAGGCACTGGTGCACTGGTTCTAATGTTTTCTCATAATGCTTGCACAAAATGACTGAGAAAACATCTTTTTGAAATAGGAGTTTGGAAAGATATTCTTGAGAACACATTTAGATCAAAGTGAGAAAATATTTTTAAAAATCTGAAAATCAGAATGACCAAGTGTCTTCATTTTTATATGTGTATACACACACACACACACACACACACACACACACCCCTAAGTTCAAATAAAGGCAATGTTCTATTAGGGCTTTGCTCTTTAGAGATTATTGTTTGATTACAACCAAAGCTTGACATATTTCCTTTAATTTTTTAGAATTCTATTGCTCTCATAAAATAGAAATAACCTTTACTGACTCTTCAAGGTGTATTTTCTTCAATATCTACAAATCAGTCTGAGAAGTAACTTTCATTCCATGAGTTGTTTTCCTAATGAATTCAAATCAATTCTATAGTTGAAGTGGGGCTTCCCAGGTGTTGTGGTGGTAAATAATCCACCTGCCAATGCAGGAGACGCAGGAAATGCGGGTTCAATTCCTGGGTCTGGATGATCTCCTGGAGTAGGAAATGGCAACCTACTCCAGTATTCTGGCCTGGAGAATTCCATGGACTCTGTAGTCCATGGGGTCACAAAGAGTTGAACATGACTGACTGACTTTCATTTCCCAGTATTCTTGCTTTGGAAATTCCATGGGCAGAGGAACATGGTGGGCTACAGACCATTGGTTTGCGGAGTCAGTGAGCACACATAAAATAATGATTAAAAGTGTCAACTTACTAATTTTTTTTAAATGTACTTATTCATCCGTTTCTGCTGCTGCTGCTGCTAATTCACTTCAGTCATGTCTGACTCTGTGCAACCCCATAGATGGCAGCCCACCAGGCTCCCCCCTACCCTGGGATTCTCCAGGTGGAGTGGGTTGCCATTTCTTTCTCCAATGCATGAAAGTGAAAAGTGAAAGGGAAGTCACTCAGTCGTGTCTGACTCTTAGTGACCTCATGGACTGCAGCCTACCAGGCTCCTCTGTCCATGGGATTTTCCAGGCAAGAGTACTGGAGTGGGGTGCCATTGCCTTCTCCATGCACATGCTATTATGTTTAAATTAACAAAACACAGGCTTTCATAAGGATTGTCAGTAGTCTAATGAAAATAAGAGACAGGAAAAAGTGTAGTGGAGGGACAGCAATGAAAACAGGACTTCTCTATGTATATCTTCTGTCATGTCCAACTCTGTGCGACCCCATAGACGGCAGCCCACCAGGCTCCCCCGTCCCTGGGATTCTCCAGGCAAGAACACTGGAGTGGATTGCCATTTCCTTCTCCAATGCATGAAAGTGAAAAGTGAAAGTGAAGTCGCTCAGTTGTGTCCGAATCTTCGCGACCCCATGGACTGCAGCCCACTAGGCTCCTCCATCCATGGGACTTTCCAGGCAAGAGTACTGGAGTGTGGTTCCATTGCCTTTTCCCCATCTGTTTCTAAAACATACTTAATAATGTGATAATCTTTTAAAAACACAATATAACATTCTATGGGCTAACGTGTATATACTCAGGTAGCCTATCTTAGAGGAAATTTCAACTTTATTTTTAAATATTAAAAGATTAAAGATTAATGTGGTAGTAGTGCTGCAGCTCAGTCATTTCCCACTCTTTGTGGACTGTAGACTGGATACTTTACCACTGTGTCACTTGGGAGACCCCTTCAAGGTTAATAATTTATACAAAATATGAAAAGAAAAAACACAAAATAATATGTTCCAGAACTGCTGGAGACATAATATTAACCAGAAAGAAGCATATAAAGCAACATTATAAATTAGGAGAATTTGAAAATTAAGTCTAGCAATAATGACAATTGTTTAAATTTCACTGTGTCTCTGGAACTCCACTCCACCTTACATGTTTATCTTATTCAATCTTTGAAACAACTCTGTGAAGTAATTTCTATTATTTATGTTATATGTATATTTGCACAGCTATAGATTACTCAGACATATATATAAATAGTACAATGCATAAATATTTATATTTTACAGATGCAATTATGGGCAGCCAGGCTTCAGCAATACATGTACCGTGAACTTCCAGATATTCAAGCTGGTTTTAGGAAAGGCAAAGGAACCAGAGATCAAATTGCCAACAACTGCTGGGTCATTGAAAAAGCAAGAGAGTTCCAAAAAAACATCTATCTCTGCTTTGACCATGCCAAAGCCTTTGACTGTGTGGATCACATAAAACCATGGACAATACTGAAAGAGATGGGAAAAGACCATCTGACCTGCCTCTTGAGAAATCTGTATGCAGGTCAGGAAGCAACAGTTAGAACTGAACATGGAACAACAGACTGGTTCCAAATAGCAAAAGGAGTACGTCAAGGCTGTATACTGTCACCCTGCTTATTTAACTTCTATGCAGAGTACATCATGAGAAACGCTGGACTGGAAGAAGCACAAGCTGGAATCAAGTTTGCTGGGAGAAATATCAATAGCCTCAGATATGCAGATGACACCACCCTTATGGCAGAAAGTGAAGAGGAACTAAAAAGCCTCTTGATGAAAGTGAAAGAGGAGAGTGAAAAAGTTGGCTTAAAGCTCAACATTCAGAAAATGAAGATCATGGCATCTGGTCCCATCACTTCATGGGAAATGGATGGGGAAACTGTGGAAACAGTGTCAGACTTTATTTTTGGGGGCTCCAAAATCACTGCAGATGTTGATTGCAGCTTTTAATTTAAAAGATACTTACTCCTTGGAAGGAAAGTTATGACCAACCTAGATATCATATTGAAAAGCAGAGACATTACTTTGTCAACAAAGGTCCAACTAGTCAAGGCTATGGTTTTTCCAGTAGTCATGTATGGATGTGAGAGTTGGACTGTGAAGAAAGCTGAGCACCGAAGAATTGATGCTTTTGAACTGTGGTGTTGGGGAAGACTCTTGAGAGTCCCTTGGACTGCAAGGAGATCCAACCAGTCCATTCTGAAGGAGATCAGCCCTGGGAGTTCTTTGGAAGGAATGATGCTAAAGCTGAAACTCCAGTACTTTGGCCACCTCATGTAAAGAGTTGACTCATTGGAAAAGACTCTATGATGGGAGGGATTGGGGGCAGGAGGAGAATGGGACGGCAGAAGATGAGATGGCTGGATGGCATCACTGACTCGATGGACGTGAGTTTGAGTGAACTCCGGGAGATGGTGATGGACAGGGAGGCCTGGAGTGCTGCAATTCATAGGGTCACAAAAAGTCGGACACGACTAAGTGACTGAACTGAATTGAATTACTCACAGTCACATAGTGGATGTTAAAATGGGATTTGTCTAACTTAAAGTCCAGATTCCATCTTGTTTCATCATCAATGACCTGATGACTCTCTAGGGGATATTTGTTTTGAATACAGATGAAAGAGT
Organism: Bubalus kerabau; assembly: GCF_029407905.1. Classification (NCBI taxonomy): domain Eukaryota; kingdom Metazoa; phylum Chordata; class Mammalia; order Artiodactyla; family Bovidae; genus Bubalus; species Bubalus kerabau. The sequence goes on from NC_073629.1 coordinate 71,900,044, forward strand.
CTAAAATGGTTGAAGAAATGAGAACCTCTGGACTGCTAAGAATTCTACTGAGCAACAAAAAGGATATTTGCAAATAAACTAAGTTTGATTTTATGCTTATTTTCTTGAAATGAAAATCTCACAGTAAGAAAGAGCACAAGCTTAGTTCTTGTAGTAATCTAAGGCTGTTCTATAAGACAGAATAAAAATGAGTATTTCATAATATTAAAGTCATTTTGAACGTAGTAATTTCATTATATTTTGCCTCACTATAATTACTTTGACCACTTTGAGAATGACATTGCTTTTGGTCTGTAAAGAAAGGCTACATATTAATCATAAAGATTTCATGTAATAGGTGCTCAACTCATGTTTATCAAATTGAATGAATGACTGAAAATATGATGATATGACTTGCTATAACTGAATCAGTTATTTAATAAAGCACTTTAAAAAACAATCATAAAGTCATTCACAATCTATTTCCTTTCTATTATCTGACCCTGTTATTATTTTGCCAAGTGTTTTAATTGCTATGTGTATTCAAGTTTCATGCACATAAAAGACTCAAATTTCCATACTTTTGTGCTGCAAGACAATTTTGCATTGGGCACAGATTTTTAAATTGTAAAAAATAGAAGTAAATTTCACACAGTATCATTTCAGTCCAGTTCAGTCTCTCAGACATGTCTGACTCTTTGCGACCCCATGAATTGCAGCACACCAGGCCTCCCTGTCCATCACCATCTCCCAGAGTTCACTTAAACTCACGTCCATCAAGTCCGTGATGCCATCCAGCCATCTCATCCTCTATTGTCCCCTTCTCCTCCTGCCCCCAATCCCTCCCAGCATCAGAGTCTTCTCCAATGAGTCTACTCTTTGCATGAGGTGGCCAAAGTACTGGATTTTCAGCCTTAGCATCATTCCTTCCAAAGAACACCCAGGGCTGATCTCCTTTAGAATGGACTGGTTGGATCTCCTTGCAGTCCAAGGGACTCTCAAGAGTCTTCTCTAACACCACAGTTCAAAAGCATCAATTCTTCAGTGCTCAGCTTTCTTCACTATCCAACTCTTGCATCCATACATGACCAGTGGAAAAACCATAGCCTTGACTAGATGGACCTTTGTTGGCAAAGTCAAGTCTCTGCTTTTCAATATGCTATCTTGTTTGGTCATAACTTTTCTTCCAAGGAGTAAGCATCTTTTAATTTCATGGCTGCAGTCACCATCTGTGGTGAATTTGGATCCCAAAAAACTAACACATATATATATGGAATTTAGAAAGATGGTAACAATAACCCTGTATATGGGACAGCAAAAGAGACACTGATGTATAGAACAGTCTTTTGGACTCTGTGGGAGAGGGAGAGGGTGGGATGATTTGGGAGAATGGCATTGAAATATGTATAATATCATATATGAAACGAGTCGCCAGTCCAGGTTTGATGCACGATACTGGATGCTTGGGGCTGGTGCACTGGGAAGACCCAGAGGGATGGTATGGGGAGGGAGGAGGGAGGAGGGTTCAGGATGGGGAACATATGTATACCTGTGGCAGATTCATTTTGATATATGGCAAAACCAATACAATATTGTAAAGTTAAATAAAATAAAATAAAATAAATATAAGCATAAATAAATAAATAAATAAAGTCTGACACTCTTTCCACTGTTTCCCCATCTATTTTCCATGAAGTGATGGGACCAGATGCCATGATCTTTGTTTTCTGAATGTTGAGCGTTAACAGCTTTTTGTTGTTGGCTTAACAATTTTTTCACTCTCCACTTTCACTCTCATCAAGAGGCTTTTTAGTTCCTCTTCATTTTCTGCCATAAGGGTGGTGTCATCTGCATATCTGAGGAGATTGATATTTCTCCCAGCAGTCTTGATTCCAGCCTGTGCTTCTTCCAGTCCAGCGTTTCTCATGATGTACTCTGCATAGAAGTTAAATAAGCAGGGTGACAATATACAGCCTTGACGTACTCCTTTTCCTATTTGGAACCAGTCTATTGTTCCACGTCCAGTTTTAACTGTTGCTTCCTGACCTGCATATAGGTTTTTCAAGAGGCAGGTCAGGTGGTCTGGTATCCCCATCTCTTTCAGAATTGTCCATGGTTTATTGTGATCCACACAGTCAAAGGCTTTGGCATAGTCAATAAAGCAGAAATAGATGTTTTTCTGGAAATCTCTTGCTTTTTCCATGATCCAGCGGTTATTGACAATTTGATCTCTGGTTCCTGTGCCTTTTCTAAAATCAGCTTGAACATTTAGATACTGTGATTACTTACTACAAATTTACTGAGAAAGAACACAGTACAGCAACTGATTAAACAGAATTACTTTTTAGTAGATATTTATGAATAATATATGAAATTTATGTGTGTGTGTGCTCAGTTTCTCAGTTGTGATTGACTCTTTGTGACCCCATGAACTGTAGCCCGCCAGGCTGCTCTGTCCATGAAATTCTCCAGGCAAGAATATTGCAGTAGGTTGTCATTTCCTCCTCTAGGGCATCATCCCAAACCAGGATGGAACCCACATCTCTTGCATCTTCTGCATTGGCAGCCAGATTCTTTATCACTCGCTCCACTTGAGAAAAGTGAAAGTCAGTGGCTCACTCGTGTCTGACTCTTTACAGTCCATGGAATTCTCTAGCTGAGAACACTGGAGTGGGTAACCTTTTCCTTCTCCAGGAGATCTTCCCAACCCAGGGATTGAACCCAAGTCTTCCATATTGCAGGAGGATTCTTTACCAGCTGAGCCACAAGGGAAGCAAAACCATGAATTTTATAATAAGTAATAGTATTATAGTAGTAATATAGTAAATATAATAAGTAAAGAATCTGCCTGCAATGTGGGAGACCCTGGTTTGATCAGTAGGTTGGGAAGACTCCCTGGAGAAGGGAATGGCAACCCATTCAAGTATTCTTGGAGAATCCCATAGACAGAGCAACCTGGTGAGCTACAGTCCATAGGATTGCAAAGAATTGAACACAACTGAGGGACCAACATTTCATTTCATCATTTTTATAGTTACTCCAATGAAATTTAAAAATTTTTAATCTGAAACCTTTGGGGCCTATGCAAATATTATTAAATACTCTATTTTTAAGTGATTTCTGTGTTCTTAATGGATATATGTTGTGCTTAATCACTCAGTCATATCTGACTCTTTGCAACCCCGTAGCCTGTAGCCTGCCAAATTTCTCTGTCCCTGGGGATTCTCCAGGCAAGAGTACTGGAGTGGGTTGTCATTTTCTTCTCCAGGGGATCTTTGACCCAGAAATGGAACCGGGGTCTCCTGCGTTGCAGGAGGATTCTTTACAAGCTAAACTACAAGGGAATAAATTTTACTATAAAAAAACTTAGCAAGATATTCAATAGAAAAAATGTTGGACTTGGAGAATCTCATCTACAGAGCTATAAGGTATATTATCATGGGCATATCTTTAACTTTGTATAGTTTGATTTATTTGTATTTAATAAAAAATATGGTTTGTACTGAGTAGTGTGAGTTAAAATAAAATTATATGCTATGTATTTTTTTAAAATTAAAGAAATGTATCACTCTAACATAATTTTGATTGTACAAAACTCGTAAAACATCCAAGCTTGCAATACTCTGGTTTCTCTTCAGATTATATAAATTTTTCACCTTTTGTCAAGCTTTCAGGCTACTTTTATTAGCGCAATGTTTATTGGTTCTTCAACTGTCTGATATTTAGTGAATCTTATAAACATGTGCCAGAGAAGGCAATGGCACCCCACTCCAGTACTCTTGCCTGGAAAATCCCATGGATGGAGGAGCCTGGAAGGCTGCAGTCCATGGGGTCGCTGAGGGTCAAACACCACTGAGCGACTTCACTTTCACTTTTCACTTTCATGCTTTGGAGAAGGAAATGGCAACCCACTCCAGTGTTCTTGCCTGGAGAATCCCAGGGACGGGGGAACCTGGTGGGCTGCCGTCTATGGGGTCACACAGAGTCGGACACGACTGAAGTGACTTAGCAGCAGCATAAACCTGTGCAACACTATGATAAACACTGTGAGGGACTCAAATATTTACCAAATGTATTTTATCTTTCAGGTGACTGTAGTGAAAATATCAAGATACATCACTTTTGAAAGTATATATTAAAAGATAATGAAAAACGAGTGCTTCTGACAGAGTCTACAGAAATTTATAGGAAAAGGCTAATTTCAATACTGAAATTTTGGTTAAAATAATTCAGCTGAGAGCTAAGTATAGTTCTGGGTGGGATACTGTTGAGGAAAAGACAATACCATATAAGAAAAATAAAATAAGAGGTGGTGCTGGGAAAAATCTAAGGGAACATGGTAGCAAATCAGGAAATGGGATATGGCCTTTAACCTAGCTATGTTGACAAGGTCACTTTAGTGCAACTATTTGTTGTCATCATCATTATTGTTGAGTTGTGTCAGACTCTTTATAACTGCATTAACTTCAGCACGCCAGGATTCCCTGTCCTTCACTATCTCCCAGAGTTTGCTCAAACTCATGTCCATTGAGTCAGGGATGCCATCCAACCATCTCATCCTCTGTCATCCTCTTCGCCTAAGTTTTTCCCAGCATCAGAATCTTTCCAATGAGTTGGCTCTTTGCATCAGGTGGCCAGAGTATTGGAGCTTCAGCTTCAGCATCAGTCCTTCCAATAAATGTTAAATAAGGAATATTTTAATACTTACATTTATTTCTACTTCTTAAAAGAAACTAGATTATAAAATTCTTTGCACGATAAAATACACATTAACATCCTTAGATCACACTCCTCAATTCTTCCCTTATCCTCTACCTATCCGTGAACCTTTCCTTTTGCCCAGAATTTCTTTTCTTGAATTAAAAACTTTATAAGAAATTAGCCAAGGCAAATATTCCTGAAATTAAAAAGACCATATTAAAAATTCCTATTCTGATAGCAACTGTTCTGGCTAAAATAAAAACTAAATGTAGAAGAGAACTGAAAAATAAGACTCAATAGGTAAAATAGATTTAATTAACCAGTATAGATTCTGGAACAGTAATATGATTAACACAATGTTTAAGGGTCAGAACTATGGCAATAATAGTAGAATGGATTTGGACTGTAGTTCATCACTTACAATGAGGACAACTGTGGGGAGATCCTGGTAGTATCCACAAGTACTTAAGGCTGGACAAAGTGGCAGATGTTAAAGTTGGAAAAGACATGTGTGAAAGACATTTCATCTGGACAGTAGGAGAGGATGATGCCCAATTGAATATTGAAAACAAAGAAGGTGATCCTTTGAATCACAACATTAAAGCTATTAATAAAAATAGGAAAGTTAAGAAAAAGAGTTATTTTTCAGTGAAGATAACGATTTTACTTTTGGATATTTGAAGTTTATGCTAGGAGAGTCACATACTTATTTTTCTTGTTTATTATCATTGTTCAAATTTATGACACCTAGTTTTCAAAAAAAGGATTTAATTTTTTAAAACATACCTCAAAATTAATCAGTTAAAGTATTATCAACTACTAAAAGCAAAAACAGATAGGAAACATTTGAATTGATTAACTATTTAGGAAGAGGGAAAATTAGCTGGAAGTTATTTTCTTTTAGTCATTAAGAATTGACTAATTTTTGTCTGAAAATATTTTATTAATACATGTAATACCTAAAATCTACTCTAGTTTTTAAAAGCTAGCCTTAAAACATTTTTTTTTTGAGAATCTACCTAGAGAAGTGATCATATGAGTATTAAGCAAATTACATAATGCATGCCCTCTCCAGCTATGATTTTTGATAAGCAAATATATTTTGTACAAAGTAATATTTTATTTATAAATGTAATATAAGCTATCCCTTTTACAAATGCAAAGCTGAGGCCATATCATCAAATTACAATTTAGTATTAGCACTGTTGCAAACAATTCATATTGTTTCAGGAAAGGTAAGATAAGACACATAAAGTATATTGCATATGTGATTGAACTTAATTCAAGGATAGGGTTTACTGACCATTTTCCTCTCTTGGCTACTAGAGTTTTGGGCAAGTGCTGGATCAATTTAGTTGCAAATGCATTGGCAAGAGACTAGACTGATGATATTCTGCATTTTTGATTATAGAGTTACCCCTATGTTTTAGATTCTAAACTTATAGTAGCTAACTTTCTAAAGCATTTAGGAAGCCTTAGCTGTGTTCTTATCCTGATTGTGGGCTTCTCCTTAAGTGAGTTGGTGGTACAGAAATAAAATGGAGGTGAGAGTTTGAACCAACAAAAAAAAAAAGACTTGAAAGTGGGATGGTTAAAAACACAAAGTATAAAAGTGACACAATTATTTTTAATATGTTAGAAGGTGCTATACATGAAGGATGAGAGAAGTACTATTGTACACAGAGTGCATTCTAATATCACATTAGATTGTGATAATAGAAGAAATGAATCATCTACATATAGATGAGAAGGAGAAATATTCTGGAGATCTTAGGAGAGATAATCAAGATTTAAAGATTATCTAAATAAATATGATGGAGAGGGAAGGATCTGAGATAACTCCAAAGATCCCAGCTTGGCAACAATGTATCAGTTTATTAATAATAGGAGGAGGAAGATAACAGGAAAAATAGTCATGTGAAACAGAAAATTCCCTTACCAAGAAATCAGCAAGAGTCATGAGCAAATGATTTTATATATGTATATATGTATGTATTTTAATGTATATTATATATGCATACATACATATATAGAGTCTAGACAGAAAGATTTGTCCATCAAATATTTTATATGATAATAACTAATGAAAAAACAAGTTATTGTACAGCTAAAAAAGAAGTAATAGTCATTTTTATTTCGGCAATGAGAGAGGGTTGATTGTGGCATTTCAGAAGGGATTGTGGTGAAAATAAGGAAAGTTTTTACACAGGAAGTTGCTCTGTGTCTGTACATAAAAACATCACATTACAAGGGTTAAATACTATGAAATATATGAGTAGGATATGCATTGCACTTAAGAATCTTTGACATTTAAACGTAGCCTCTAAAATATTTTTTCTCAAAGTTACATTATATTTTCCTTCTGTCTCATGAATATATTCTCATGGTTTCAAGTGCCAAATCAGTTTATCAAAGCTCACAAGAAGCTAAATTTGTGGTTGAGCTTAAGAAACTAGACCAATGCTAAATGAAAATAATAATAAAAAAAGTAGTGGAGTGTAATGAAATCTTGGTCAAAGGACAAGAGATACAGTATGTATCACATTTGCAATTAAATGAGAATTAGGTAAAATAATGTACTTAGACTAAAATAATGTACTTAGATGTTCATTTTAGCTTTTTTTTTTTTCTATTCCTACTTTAAAATGTATATAGTCTGCGAGTGAATTCTACTTGAGTTTCATGTAGAGAAACATATAAGATTCAAAATTTGTCTTTATGCATATTGTAGGAGTAGGAAATATCAGGTTCAACAGCAAATATTTCTTTCCAAATGATATTAGGAACTTGATTGTGCTTTCTGCACCCTTTGTTTCCACCCTAACCCAAGGGAGGACCCTCTTCATTAAGCATGCGTATGTGCTAAGTCACTTCAGTTGTGTCCAACTCATCGGAACCTTATGGACTGTAGCCCACCAGGGTCTTCTGTCCATGGGATTCTCCAGGCAAGAGTACTGGAGTGGATTGCTATGCCCTCCTCCAGAGGATCTTCCCAACCCAGGGATCAAACTCTCATCTCCTGTGTATCCTGATGGGCAGGCATGTTCTTTACCACTAGCGTCACCTGGGAAGCCCCCATTAAGCATATTATTTACTAAAAGAAGATCTTGTTTAACTTTTAAGGAGGAGATGCTTCTATGAAGGTACTGCTGTCCATTAGAAATATCATTTCCTTTTTTTATTGCAAAGTATAATCCAGAATCCCCTGGATCAGTATATTCCAGAGTCCTTAGGAAAACGAAATCACCTGGGCTTACCCCAGTCCTACTTATTTGACTGTCTGATGGTCAAAACTCTGGGATCTGATTTCACAAACTGTCCAGGTGATTCTTATAGACATGAAAGCTGGGAAGTCACTGTCCTAGGATAGAATAATGTGGTTGTTTTCCTTTTTATCACATGTAGGAAACCCCTTTCTATAAGTAACACATATTATTTCAAAGTAGGCATTATTATGAAATAACCAACCCAATTTCATCACACATATTGATTAGGGATAGGCCAAGTACTTGAACTCGGAGGGCACAAAGTTGAATAGAGTGTGGTACCACCTAAAGCAGTCTGTGAGTTTAGGGGTGGGAGTGATTAAATCACTTGAAGAGGATGGAGGTAAATTTCTCAAAAAGTGCCCTTGAGCTGAGAATTGAAATATGAGGCAGAATTTAATAAACAGAGAAAAGGAGACAGATTCTGACTAAGAGAATGGCTCAAGGCAAAGGAAGGGAAATATGAATGAGAGGTAATTTGTTCTGGAAATTGAGAAAAGTGTTTGATGGGACTGAACTTAGCAAGGAGTGGAAGAGGGTTTCTTCGTCAGTCTTTAGTGGCTTTCTCCTAGCACCTGACTCCTGTTCCTCCTTAACTGAATACTTCATTTGAATAAAATCCTAAACGTTTAACTCCATGTTCACTTTTTATACAACTGTAGCCTACTGATGTAATTGATTGCTGTGGAGCTCACAAATTCAAGGGGGTTCTCTAATACCTCCTTTCAGCCAGTGATCCAGGTTCTGTGCATGGTCATAGATCATTCCTATCAAAAGGACCTGGTAAAGACCTACAATTGACACACATGTGTGCCTGATTCCACAAATGTTACTGTTATTCAGTCCCTCAGTCATGTCCAGCTCTTTGCAACCCTATGGATTGCAGCATACCAGTCTTCCCTGTCCTTCACCATCTCCCAGATCTTGCTCAAACTCATGTCTATTGAGTTGGTGAGGCCATCCAATCATTTCTATCTCATTCCCTTCTCCTCCTGCATTCTGCCTTTCCCAGCATTAGGGTCTTTTTCAATGAGGCAGCTCTTTGCACCAGGTAGCCAAAGTATTGGAACTTCAGCTTCAGCATCAGTCCTTCTAACGAATATTCAGGATTGATTTTCTACAGGATTGACTGGTTTGATTTCCTTGCCATCCAAGAGACTCTCAAGAGTCTTTTCCAACACCACAGTTTGAAAACATCAATTTTTAAGCACTAAGCCTTCTTTATAGTCCAACACTCACATCCATATATGACTACTGGAAAAACCATAACTTGAACTATATGGACCTTTCTTGGCAAAGTAATGTCTCTGCTTTGGAATATGCTATCTAGGTTTGTCATAGCTTTTCTTCAAAGGAGTAAGTGTCTTTTAATTTCATGGATGAAGTCACCATCCACTATGATTTTGGAGCCTAAGAAAATAAAGTTTGTCACTGTTTTTGTCTTTGTTTCCCCCAAAAAGAAGGGAGGGTTAAACTATGTATACCATTCACAATGGCATGGCAGCAAAACTTTCATAGCTAAAGAACACCTACATGTACTTTGTGAATATCATTATTACAGGTATTTTGAGTCCTTTAAAGTTTTTATTTTTCACTCTTTATCTTCTGCCTTTTCTGATGTCATTGAAACTGAATTCCTCCCTTCTGTGTAGAAATATACATACATAAGACTATTAACATATAGTTTATGGTAGACAGAATTTTTGTTGCCCATTGCTCTGCCAAAGATTTCCTCATACTAATCACTGGAACCTGTGAATATGTTCTTGTTTTTCAGTTGCTAAGTCATGTGCTACTTGGAACCAGTCTGTTGTTCCATGTCCAGTTCTAACTGTTGCTTCCTGACCTGCATACAGATTTCTCAAGAGGCAAGTCAGGTGGCCTGGTAGTCCCATCTCTTTCAGAATTTTCCACAGTGTATTGTGATCCACACAGTCAAAGGCTTTGGCATAGTCAATAAAGCAGAAATAGATGTTTTTCTGGAAATCCTTGCTTTTCCATGATCCAGAGGATGTTGGCGATTTGGTCTCTTGTTCCTCTGCCTTTTCTAAAACCAGCTTGAACATCAGGAAGTTCACGGTTCACATATTGCTGAAGCCTGGCTTGGAGAATTTTGAGCATTACTTTACTAGCGTGTGAGATGAATGCAATTGTGCAGTAGTTTGAGCATTCTTTGGCATTGCCTTTCTTTGCGATTGGAATGAAAATGGACCTTTTCCAGTCCTGTGGCCACTGCTGAGTTTTCCAGTATTTGCTGGCATATTGAGTATAGCACTTTCACAGCATCATCTTTCAGGATTTGAAATAGCTCAACTGGAATTCCATCACCTCCACTAGCGTTGTTCGTAGTGATGCTTTCTAAGGCCCACTTGACTTCACATTCCAGGATGTCTGGCTCTAGGTGAGTGATCACACCATCGTGATTATCTTGGTCATGAAGATCTTTTCTGTACAGTTCTGTGTATTCTTGCCACCTCTTCTTAATATCTTCTGCTTCTGTTAGGTCCATACCATTTCTGTCCTTTATCGAGCATATCTTTGCATGAAATGTTCCCTTGGTATCTCTAATTTTCTTGAAGAGATCTCTAGTCTTTCCCATTCTGTTGTTTTCCTCTATTTCTTTGCAGAGTACATAATGAGAAATGCTGGGCTGGAAGAAGCACAAGCTGGAATCAAGATTGCCAGGAGAAATATCAATAACCTCAAATATGCAGAATACACCACCCTTATGGCAGAAAGTAAAGAGAAACTAAAAAGGCTCTTGATGAAAGTGAAAGAGGAGAGTGAAAAAGTTGGCTTAAAGCTCAACATTCAGAAAACTAAGATCATAGCATCTGGTCCCATCACTTCATGGGAAATAGATGGGGAAACAGTTGAAACAGAGTCAGACTTTATCTTTTTGGGCTCCAAAATCACTGCAGATGGTGACTGCAGCCATGAAATTAAAAGATGCTTACTCCTTGGAAGGAAAGTTATCACCAACCTAGATAGCATATTGAAAAGCAGAGACATTACTTTGCCAACAAAGGTCCATATAGTCAAGGCTCTGGTTTTTCCAGTGGTCATGTATGGATGTGAGAGTTGTACTGTGAAGAAAGTTGAGCACTGAAGAATTGATGCTTTTGAACTGTGGTGTTGGAGAAGACTCTTGAAAGTCCCTTGGACTGCAAGGAGATCCAACCAGTCCATTCTAAAAGAGATCAGCCCTGGGTGTTCTTTGGAAGGACTTATGCTAAAGCTGAAACTCCCGTACTTTGGGCACCTCATGCGAAGGGTTGACTCATTGGAAAAGACTCTGATGCTGGGAGGGATTGGGGGGAGGAAGAAAAGGGGATGACAGAGGATGAGATGGTTTAATGGCATCACCGGCTCGATGGACATGAGTTTGAGTAAACTCCAGGAGTTGGTGATGGACAGGGAGGCCTGGTGTGCTGTGATTCATGGGGTCCCAAAGAGTCAGACATAACTGAGCACCTGAACTGAACTGAAGTCATGTCCAACTCTTTTTGTCCCCATGAACTGCAGCATATCAGGCTTCCCAGTCCTCCACTCTCTCCCAAAGTTTGCTCAAACTCATGCCCATTGAGTCAGTGATGCCATCCAACCATTTCATCCTCTGCTTCCCCCGTCTCTTCATGTCCTCATTCTTTCTCAGCATCAGGATCTTTTCCCGATGAATCAGTTCTCTGCATCAGGTGGCCAAAATACTGGAGCATCAGCTTCATCAACAATTCTTCCAATGAATATTCAGGGTTGATTTCCTTCAGGATTGATTAATTTGATTTCCTTGCAGTCCCAGGGACCTCAAGAGTCTTCTCCAGCACCACAATTTGAATATGTTGCCTTATGAACGTGTTACCTTATGGAAAAAATGACAACTATTTTGAAATGGTAAAATCATTCTGGAAAATCTAGGTGGCCCAGTGTAATCAGAAGGGACCTTATAAGAGATGGCAGGGGGGTCACAGAGAAATTGTAACAATGAAAAGACAAGTTGGAGTGATGCAGCTTGAAGTTGAAGGAAGGGGCTAGAAGGCAAGGACTTCAGATAGCCTCTGGCAGTTGGAAAAGGCAAGAAAGCACATTCTCCAAGAGATTCAGAAAGGACCACAGCTCTGCTGTCATCTCGAATTTAGCACATAAAATCATGTTCATCTTCTGGCCTCTAGAACTATAAGATAATAATTGTGTGGTGTTTGAACCACTGAATTTGTGATTTATTTTTACACTAGCATTAGAAAACTAATATATCTCTCAAGGCAAGTAAGCACTTTGATAGGGAGATATCTCATAGTAGCATTCATCCAATTCAAAATATGGCTATCATCTTCCCCTAGGTGAAGTTGGTTGGAGGCAGTCTTGCTCAAGAGTGAACTTAGGGCTGAGTGATTGAGATCCACTGATTTTGCTTGCTTTGGCTGCCAGACTGGCCTGGAAGCTATCTTATCCAAGATGGCCTAGAAGACTGTGGAGGGGCCAAGGTCCTGGTATCTCTTTTGCAATGTCAATTGCAGATTTTCTTGTTTCTTGGCAAGATCAGTGTAGTACAGATGGCCTATCCATGCAGAAGTTGTTCTCTTTGTCCTACAGCATCTAATTCATATTGCTGAGGCTAGCTTGCCCTTAGGGTTTCCAGCAATTAAAACTGCCATTCTCTCATCTGAATACTCTGTTCTGTTTAGAACACAACAACAGCTATTTTCCAACTCTTTACTGAACAGCAGTGTTTGTAAGTACTGGATGCCTGTGTCTTTTTGATTGTAGGTGTATTTTAAAAAGTAAACTACATGATTAAGTTCTCATACTACACATCCTGGCTGATTAGTATTTTCTCATTCTCTCCCCAGTGCCCTACAGAAATATTCTCTCATGGTTAATCATGCATTCACTAGGCACTCTGGATTTGTTTCTATCACCTCTCCATTGGTAGCCTCAGAGGTTTCTTATGTTCCTGTTGGCACACACATGATGGTTCACCAACCATTGGAAAAGCCTTGATTGTGGTTTTGTAGCTCATAGTTCTCATTAAGCCAATGCCATCTCTCTTCACAACGGTGACAATTAGAACTAGGAGAGTCCCTTAAGTTCACCCAGCCTGCGAGCCCAGACAGGCTTAATTACAAGTTAACGTCAGTTTTCAAGTTGAAAAGCAGAAATTACAGCAACACAGAATTAATAGTGAGGCTAAAATTTGAAAGCCATCTATACAAAGTCATATGGTCTCACTGCCTATTAGAGAGGTCTTCTTTTTTTCCACTGGATTTACTTTCTATGTGCCGTGTATAGTTGCTTTATTAGAAAAACGTATACCTAATTTATAGACTATTAATAATTATTTCCATGTCCTTGCCATTATAAAGAGTGCTGAGATGAACATTGGGGTACATGTGTCTCTTTCAATTCTGGTTTCCTCAGTGTGTATGTGCAGCAGTGGGATTGCTGGGTCATATGGCAGTTCTATTTTCAGTTTTTTAAGGAATCTCCACACTGTTTGCCTTCCCACCAACAGTGTAAGAGGGTTCCCTTTTCTCCACATCCTCTCCAGCATTTATTGCTTGTAGACTTTTGGATCGCAGCCATTTTGACTGGCATGAAATGGTACCTCATTGTGGTTTTGATTTGCATTTCTCTGATAATGAGTGACGTTGAGCATCTTTTCATGTGTTTGTTAGCCATCTGTATGTCTTCTTTAGAGAAATGTCTATTTAGTTCTTTGGCCCATTTTTTGATTGGGTCGTTTATTTTTCTGGAATTGAGCTGCAGGAGTTGCTTATATATTTTTGAGATTAGTTGTTTGTCAGTTGCTTCATTTGCTATTATTTTCTCCCATTCTGAAGGCTGTCTTTTCACTTTGCTTATAGTTTCTTTTGTTGTGCAGAAGCTTTTAATTTTAATCAGATCCCATTTGTTTATTTTTGCTTTTATTTCCAATATTCTGGGAGGTGGGTCATAGAGGAACCTGCTGATATATATATCGGAAAGTGTTTTGCCTATGTTCTCTAAGATTTTTATAGTTTTTGGTCTTAGGTTTAGATCTTTAATCCATTTTGAGTCTATTTTTGTGTATGGTGTTAGAACGTGTTCTAGTTTCATTCTTTTACAGGTGGTTGACCAGTTTTTCCAGCACCACTTGTTAAAGAGATGAATGGATAAGAAAGCTGTGGTACATATACACGATGGAGTATTACTCAGCCATTAAAAAGAATACATTTGAATCAGTTCTAATGAGATGGATGAAACTGGAGCCTATTATATAGAGTGAAGTAAGCCAGAAAGAAGAACACCAATACAGTATACTAACGTATATATATGGAATTTAGAAAGATGATAACAACAACCCTGTATGCAAGACAGCAAAAGAGACACAGATGTATAGAACAGTCTTTTGGACTCTGTGTGTGGGGAGGGGGGATGATTTGGGAGAATGGCATTGAAACATGTATAATACCATATAAGTAACGAATCGCCAGTCCAGGTTCGATGCAGGATACAGGAAGCTTGGGGCTGGTGCACTGGGATGACCCAGAGGGATGGTATGGGGAGGGAGGTGGGAGGCGGGTTCAGGATGGGGAACATGTGTACACCCGTGGCGGATGCATGTTGATGTATGGCAAAACCAATACAATATTGTAAAGTACAAATAAATAAATAAATAAATAAATTAAAAAATAATTATTTTGTAAAAATATAACCATTCTGTAACCCAGATCATCCTCATTCTGTTGGCTTTCTAATTTATTACAAAGGAACAAGAGTTGAATATGAAAACAATATGCTCTTGTTTTGGCTTGTAGGATGAGTATCTGGCTTGTTCTATGGTGATGTGTGGCAAGATGGGGTAGTGTATCTACTTATTCCTTTTCTTTCTTCTGCTTTTCAGTCTTGGCTGAAGTAAAGGGAGATGGTCTTTGGAAAGAAGGCATTTGTAAGCCATGATGACTTGCCAGGTATGTTTAATAAGCAATAATTTTCATAAAGTTTGGTAGGTGGGACACATAGTAGGCTTTGTTAGTTTTATAGATTATGTTCTGAAGAATCTGAAAGATGCTTCCTTAAAAATGCAGTTAGGACTGCCTGTTGCCTGTTTAGCTGATAGGACTTTAAGAAACTCAAGAACCATAATAGGTGAGAGAATAAGGAAAACAGGAGGAAGAGTAGAAAGTTCCCATTAAAGGCTAGCTGTCGGTGTTATGACCAACCTAGATAGCATGTTCAAGAGCAGAGACATTACTTTGCCAACAAAGATCCGTCTAGTCAAGGCTATTGTTTTTCCGGTAGTCATGTCTGGATGTGAGAGTTGGACTGTGAAGAAAGCTGAGCGCCGAAGAATTGATGCTTTTGAACTGTGGTGTTGGAGAAGACTCTTGAGAGTCCCTTGGACTGCAAGGAGATCCAACCAGTCCATTCTAAAGGAGATCAGCCCTGGGTGTTCTTTGGAAGGAATGATGTTGAAGCTGAAATTCCAGTACTTTGGCCACCTCACGCGAAGAGTTGACTCATTGGAAAAGACTCTGATGCTGGGAGGGGTTGGGGGCAGGAGGAGAAGGGGACGACAGAGGATGAGATGGCTGGATGGCATCACGGACTTGATGGATGTGAGTCTGAGTGAACTCCAGGAGTTGGTGATGGACAGGGAGGCCTGGCGTGCTGCAATTTATGGGGTTGCAAAGAGTCAGACACGACTGAGTGACTGAACTGAACTGAACTGTAGGTGAACTGCAAGACTATGATGAGAGAGCTGACTATTTGGCATATTTGCCACAGCTGAGAGAGAGTAAAAGCTATCATTCTTAATGGTCTGCACTGAAAACCCTTCCAGGCATTGGGCATGCATTGTTGTTTTTGTTCAATGGCTAAAGTCTTTTCTGACTTATTGAGACCCCATGAACTGCAGCATACCAGGCTTCCCTCTCCTTCATTATCTCCTGGAATTTGCTCACACTCATGTCCATTGAGTCAGTAATGCTATCCATCTATCTCATCCTCTGTCTCTGGCTTCTCCTCCTGCCCTCAGTCTTTCAGGGTCAGCATCAGGGTCTTTTCCAAAGAGTTGGCTCTTTGCATCAGGTGGCCAGAGTATTGAAGCTTCAGCTTCAGCATCAGTCCTTCCAATGAATATTAAGACTGATTTCCTTTAGGATTGACTGGTTTGATCTCCTTGAAGTCCAAGGAACTCTCAAGAGTCTTCTCCAACACAACAGTTCAAAACCATCAATTCTTCAGTGCTCAGCCTTATTTATGGTCCATCTCTCAAATTCGTACACAACTACTGGAAAAACCATAACTTTGACTATATGGACCTTCGTCAGCAAAGTGATGTCTCTGCTTTTTAATATTCTGTCTAGGTTGGTCATAGCTTTTCTTCCAAGGAGTAAATATCTCTTAATTTCATGGCTGTAGTCACTATCTTCAGTAGTTTTGGAGCCCAAGAAATAAAATCTCTCACTGTCTCCACTTTTCCCCCGTCTATTTGTTATGAAGTGATGGGACCGGATGCCATGATCTTCATTTTTTGAATGTTGTTTTAAGCCAGTTTCTTCACTTTCCTCTTTCATCTTCATCAATAGGCTCTTTAGTTCCTCTTCACTTCCTGCAATTAAAGAGGTATCGTCTGCACATCTGAAGTTATTGATATTTCTCCTGGCAATCTTGATTCCAGCTTGTGCTTCATCCAGCCAAGTGTGTCTGATGATGTACTCTGCATATAAGTTAAATAAGCAGGGTGACAATATATAGCCTTGAGGTACTCCTTTCCCAATTTGGAACCAGTCTGTTGTTCCATGTCTGGTTCTAACTGCTGCTTCTTGAGCTGCATACAGTTTTCTCAGGAGGCAGGTCAGGTGGTCTGGTATTCCCATCTGTTTAAGAATTTTTCTTTTTTTTGGTGTAACTATTTTAAATTATTTTCCCTTTTATTCTTAACATAAAATAATTAACAATGTTCATAAATTTTAGAAAATACAGAATATAACAAAGAATATGAAACTAATCTGTAATGTCAACATCCAGTAATAACTACTGAAAACATTTGGCTTAATTTTAGATGTATATGCATATGTATATTTTAAGAGATAAGAAAGTACAAATACAATGCAAGTACAATAATTTTGAACCAAAAATGCAACATAGAGCACATAACAAAATAGAGTATATAATACTATAATATATATTATATTACTCTTAACAATAATGAAATGTTGAAAATAGACTAACAATAAGGGAATAGGTAAATAAATGATCAGATGTCTTGAAAATGATAGACTTTGTGAGTGCTACAAACCATACCTCATGAATACATAATCTTATGTAAATGCTTCCCCTCCATGTGATATTAAATTAAAATAAATATAAGAAGCTGGTAAAAATTATGGCAAACTACACTTTGTCCAGATTTGCAGCATCCTGTTAGCAGAAATGAAAATGTTAGGAAAAGAATGACAAAGAGAGGAGGTGACTGTAGACAGTCACCTGCCTAAACTTTCCAACTAGAATCCAGTTTCCATAATCAATAAAGTAAAACTCTAGGAAAAAATGTAATACTAGTACAGTAATCCACTGTCTTTATAGTTGGTAATATTTGGCTCTTTTTTGTTATGTGCTTTATGTTATGTATGTATATTCATATATATACATATGTGTGTGTGCTGTGCTCAGCTGCTCAGTTGTGGCCTACTCTTTGTGACCGCATGGACTGTAGCCCTCCAGGCTTCTCTGTCCATGGAATTTTCCAGGTAAGAATATTGGAGTGGGTTGCCATTTCCTTTTCCAGGGGATCTTCCCAGGCCAGGGATCAAACCAGTATTTCTTGTGTCTCCTGCATTGCAGGCAGATTATTTCCACCGCAACAACTGTGAAGCCAAGGAGAGATGTAAATCACCCACCTTTGACTGTCCACCCCCTCCTGCAACAGTTCAGTCCACAGATGGGCAGGAGCCAACCGGCCAAGTCAGAGCAGAGCAGGCAGCTGAAATGCCTATAAAAAATTCAGTTCTACCTGCTACTTTCATAAAAATCTTTGTCTATATATTATATTTTATATTGGGATAGATTTCTGAAAGAGAAAACACTCTATCAAAGTATGTTCATTATTCTATGGCTTATTTTATCTTATAATTTAAACAATTTATTTAGCAACAACAACAAAAAAATCCACAGTTCATGCATTTATCCCACCTCTATCTGCCTTTGGCAACCACCAATCTATTCTCTGAGTCTTTGAGCTTGTTTATTTTTTTCCTTTAGATTCCACATATAAGAGAGATCATAATGTATTTTCTGTCTCTACTTATTTCACTTAGCATAACTCTGGTGCACTGGGACGACCCAGAGGGATGGTGTGGGGAGGGAGGAGGGAGGAGGGTTCAGGATGGGGAGCACATGTATACCTGTGGGGGATTCATTTTTATGTTTGGCAAAACTAATACAGTGTTTCAGGTTTAAAAATAAAATAAAATTAAAAAGAAAAAACCTCTAAATATATTCTAATTCTTGGCATATTTTATGGCTCTTAGTATAGATTGGAAACTGTTTTTAAAAGTGTATCAATGTATAAATCCACCAATAATTTATGACAGTGCTTATTTTAATGCACTTTAACACATAGCATCATTTTTAAAAGTAGTCTAATTTTCTGGAAGAGATCTCTAGTCTTTCCCATTCTATTGTTGTCCTCTATTTCTTTGCATTGATCACAGAGGAAGGCTTTCTTATCTCTCCTTGCTATTCTTTGGAACTCTGCATTCAAATGGGTATATCTTTCCTTTTCTCCTTTGCTTTTTGCTTCATTTTTCACAGCTATTTGTAACACCTCCTCAGACAGCCATTTTGCTTTTTTGCATTTATTTTTCTTGGGGATGGTCTTGATTCCTGTCTCCTGTACAATGTCACGAACCTCCATCCATAGTTCATCAGGCACTCTATCAGATCTAGTCCCTTAAATCTATTTCTCACTTCCACTGTACAGGTTGTTTTCTCCACTTTCTTCAATTTCAATCTGAATTTGGCAATAAGGTTAGTTTTCATTCCAATCCCAAAGAAAGGCAATGCCAAAGAATGCTCAAACTACTGTACAATTGCATTCATCTCACACGCTAGTAAAGTAATGCTTAAAATTCTCCAAGCCAGGCTTCAGCAATACGTGAACCATGAACTTCCAGATGTTCAAGCTGGTTTTAGAAAAGGCAGAGGAACCAGAAATCAAATTGCCAACATCCGCTTGGTCATCAAAAAAGCAAGAAGAGTTCCAGAAAAACATCTGTTTCTGCTTTATTGACTATGCCAAAGCCTTTGACTGTGTGGATCACAATAAACTGTGGAAAATTCTTCAAGAGATGGGAATACCAGACCACCTGACCTGTCTCTTGAGAAATCTGTATGCAGGTCAGGAAACAACAGTTAGAACTGGACATGGAACAACAGATTGATTCCACATAGGAAAAGGAGTACATCAAGTCTGTATATTGTCACCTTACCTATTTAAATTATATGCAGAGAACATCATGAGAAATGCTGGGCTGGAGGAAGCAAAGCTGAAATCAAGATTGCTGGGAGAAATATCAATAACCTCAGATATGTAGAAGATACCACCCTTATGGCAGAAAGTGAAGAATAACTAAAGAGCCTCTTAATGAAAGTGAAAGAGGAGAGTGAAAAAGTTGGCTTAAAGCTCAACATTCAGAAAACTAAGATCATGGCATCTGGTCCCATCACTTCATGGGAAATAGATGGGGAAACAGTGTCAGACTTTATTTTTGGGGGCTCCATAATCACTGCAGATGGTGACTGCAGCATGAAATTAAAAGACACTTACTCCTTGGAAGGAAAGTTATGACTAACCTAGGCAGCATATTGAAAAGCAGAGACATTACTTTGCCAACAAAGGTCCATCTAGTCAAGGCTATAGTTTTTCCAGTGGTCATGTCTGGATGTGAGAGTTGGACTATAAAGAAAGCTGAGTGCCAAAGAATCATGCTTTTGAACTGTGGTGTTGGAGAAGACTCTTGAGGGTCCCTTGGACTTGCAAGAAAATCCAACTAGTCCATCCTAAAGGAGATAAGTCCTGGGTGTTCATTGGAAGGACTGATGTTGAATCTGAAACTCCAATACTTTGGCCACCTGATGCGAAAGCTGACTTATTGGAAGAGACCCTGATGCTGGGAAAGATTGAGGGCAGGAGGAGAAGGGGACAACAGAGGATGAGATGATTGGATGGCATCACTGACTTAATGGAATTGGGTTTGGGTGGACTCCGGAAGGTGGTGATGGACAGGGAGGCCTGGCGTGCTGAGGTTCAAGGGGTCACAGAGAGTCGGACATGACTGAGAGACTGAACTGACTGACTATCTAGAAATGGAGACATGAGAGTAATTTGGTGCACATCTTTAGTTTTAGAAAGAATCAATTAATAGCCCCTGGAGAATAAAACAACAGGATATTTTTTGACTAGATGATGGAACATGTAAGCAAATTTGCATAGACTGTTGACATTCAATTTTTTTAGAGCTTCTGTTAAGAATCAACACATGCTTTTGAGATCAGCCAATGGAAAAGATACCAAGTTTTCCTATGAAGAAACTAAATTAAGGAAGAGGGTTCACTAAACGTGTCAGGACTTTGTGCCAGAGCCTGGTGCTCAGGATGGAGAGGTTGGTTATTTGAGGTTCAGAATGTGTTGAGGTTTGAACCTACATTTGAGAAAGCTACACTAGCATTCTAAATATACTCTCAGAGCAATAACTATGTATATAGAAAAAGGAAAGATTGAAATATGTGGGACACATTATTACCAGTAAAGAAAAGCTATAGTTAGTAGAAAGCCAAGCATATACAAAAGTTTCAGATGATGAAATTACCACATTCAGACAATAACATATGTGTGTCTCATGCATTTGATGAAATAAAATGAGGTCTACAAAATTATGATTATATATATTTGTATATATATATATATATATATATATATATAAAACTTTTAAATAACTTACAGAACCAGAATTATAAAAATTAGTAAATATAACAAAATATTAAAGTATTTCATAGTAAAACATGAATGACTGTGTAGACTATGCTTACACCAATTTGACACTTTGTTTACTATCACTTCATATCACATTTTTATTGTCTTGTGAAGCAAATTGTATTGTACTATTCTTTATTTTTTAGATCGGCTATGCTCTATTTTTACTGAAAAAATTTGTCTTTTTATTTTAAAGAATGAGGAGTCAAACACAAAAATGTTATAAAATCATAAGTAGGAGAAGAGAAAATAAGCAAAGTAAGGAAAATAAAAAGTAAAGGTAAAATTCCCACTGTAGATAAGTATGAGGATTAAGATTTCATAGCACATAAAGAAAGCAGCCTTGTTGAATCCTAATTATCACACATGTGTTCATGTATACACACCTTATTATTAAGTGAATTAACAGAAAGGGGAAATAATAGATATTTTTAAAAGATAAGCTGAACTATAGACTTTTTCATTCTTCTCCTTTTATTTCAAAATACTATTGGTTGGGGCTTCCCTCATAGCTCAGTTGGTAAAGAATCCACCTGCAATGCAGCAGACCCCAGTTCAATTCCTGGGTCAGGAAGATCCCCTGGAGAAGGGATAGGCTAGCCACTCCAGTATTCTGGCCTGGAGAATTCCATGGACTGTATAGTTCATGGGGTTGCAAAGAGTTGGACACGACGAAGCGACCTTCACTTTCATTTTGGTTGGAGTCATATAATATACTTTATGTCCACAAATAAGTTGAGATGAAGAAATGTTCTACATGGCCAGGAGATTAACTATATATAGGAAGAGCTCTCAAATAAGTAAATACATTGAAGACATGGAGAGGGTGGGCAGTTTTCTTAATATTGAAAATTTTAAGTAAAAAGGAAAGGTAGAATAAAAAGTATAATGTTGAATCAGGATGGAAAACATTATTGAAAGTGCAAGGTTTTCCATATATACAGATAGATATATAGATAAATGTATGTGAGAGAGAGAAGGAGGGAGGAGGAGAAGGAAGAGAAATAGAGGTGGTGAGAGAGAGAAAGGGAGATAACATATTTTCCCTAACTTTCTCTTTTGAGAGATTCCAGAAACAATAATAAATCTCTATCAATACATAGATTTTTTGGTTTTGAGATACTATCTCCTCTAAAATCAATCAGCACTTCTTGAAGACAAAATACCTCAATGCAGGGCTAAAACAAGGAAATTAAAGATGAGAAAGTAAACACGGAATACCTTGTTCTCAAAGTAAGGGAGTGTGTAAAGAACAATGGAGGGCGCTTAACAGAACACAGCATCTAGTTACTAGCTAAGTCTGGAAAAATTTGAAGATCCTAACAAATAATGTTAATAAGGACTTATAATTCTGAAAAACATGCTGCTGTTTAGTTGCTGAGTTGTGTCTGGCTTTTTAGTGACCCCATGAACTGTAGCCCACCACGCTCTTCTGTCTTTGGAATTTCCCAGGCAAGAATACTGGCGTGGGATACCATTTCTTTCTCAGGGAATCTTCCCAACTCAGGGATGGAAACCACATCTCTTTTGTCTCCTACACTGGCAGGCAGAGTCTTTATCATTGAGCCACCGGGGAATCCTTCTGAAAAAATAGAAATCCAATAATCTTTATTTGCATAAAGTAATGAATGAATAAATTAATTAACCAATTAATCACAGAGAATGGAAAGCTCTGAATTTAGCAGTACACTATCTCATAAATGGAAAGGAATGATGGAATTAAGCTATTTATTTATTTAGCCACCATCAAAAGAATGTTTGATTCAAGCAAGACTCTTTAATGGATATTAAAACTGATGGCTAAATGTTTGAGGGGACAGAATATTTTAAAGCTTTCAAAGTATTCCCTATAAAATACTGACTAATTTTATAAATAAAATTATACTTATTAATTAATAAATGATTAATTCTTATTAATAACCATTTATTAATTAATAAATTAACTCTTATTATATTTCACTAGGAAATCCCAACAGAAATAATAGCATTTTAAGCAATTGCTAAAAGTTTAACAGTACTGACAGTGGGGGAAACTGGCATTATATGTTTTCTGGCGGGATTTATTGAGAACAACATAACTTTTTGGCATTTCTTCTGAAAGTATTAAACTTGTGAGGAAATATCAGACAAACTGAAGTTGATAAGCAATCCACCCATTAATTTCCTTTTTACTGCAAAATATTAAGATTATGAAAGATGAGAAAAGACTCAGGAATAATTTCAGAATAAAAGCTGCTAAAGAGACATAACTAAATATGTGTGATCTTGGATTGGATCTTGGATCTACAAAGGAAATTACTGGGAGAGTACACGATTTGAATAAGCGTCTGAATTGAGGGTAATATGTCAATGTTAATTTCCTGTTTTTATGTTTTACTCTGGTAATGTAGAGGCATATTCTTACTTTAGGGGAATATTCTTACTTTAAAGAGATACATGCTTAAGACAATTGGGACATTATATCTACAATTTAACATCACACAACTCAGACAATTGAAAGAGACAGTGAGAAGAAGAGATATGTGTTAAAATTTTATAATCTGGAAATGTAGTGAATGGCATGTAATAGCTCTTTGTGTTACTTGAGAAAATTTTCTTTAAATTTGAATTTGTTTCACAACAAAAGTTTGAAAAAAGCACAGTGCAGTATTACCACACACCTACTTGAATTGCTAAAATTAAAAAGATGGGAAATACCAAATATGTATTAAGATGAGAAGCAAAAGGGTCACTAATAGTTTGTTCATGAAAATATAAAATTGTGCAACAATGCTGGAAATTGACAGTTTTTAAATAAAGTTAAATATAGATATTTATCTAAGATAAAAACATATTTACAAAACGACAAGGGTACAAGAATGTTTATACTAGCTTTATGTATAAAAATCAATGCTAAAAAAAAAAAATCAATGCTAACTTGTCAATCAAGGACTATGAAGAGTTTTGAATTTTACCCTGTTAGCTAAGCAGTTAGGTCTTCTACCTTTCCACTGGTACTGGAAAGAAGGCATGAAGTCCTCTGATAAAAGACAAAGGATAGTTAATTACTTATAGCATTAGACAGAATGACATTTTGG
Organism: Bubalus kerabau; assembly: GCF_029407905.1. Taxonomy (NCBI): domain Eukaryota; kingdom Metazoa; phylum Chordata; class Mammalia; order Artiodactyla; family Bovidae; genus Bubalus; species Bubalus kerabau. The sequence continues at coordinate 71,924,082 of NC_073629.1, forward strand.
CACATGTTTAAGCACCAGTTCCCACAGTATGCCACGTGATGGGGTTAAGTGTTGCCTACACATGCAAAGGAGTGTGTAACAAGAGAAAATCCTGGAGATTAAGATTTCCTGATCTTATATAGAAGCTGCTAGCAAACCTGTCCAGGTTTCCCTGGTAACTCGGCTGGTAAAGAATCCACCTGCAATGCAGCAGACCCCAGTTCAATTCCTGGGTCAGGAAGATCCCCTGGAGAAGGGATAGGCTAGCCACTCCAGTATTCTGGCCTGGAGAATTCCATGGACTGTATAGTTCATGGGGTTGCAAAGAGTTGGACACGACGAAGCGACCTTCACTTTCATTTTGGTTGGAGTCATATAATATACTTGATGTCCACAAATAAGTTGAGATGAAGAAATGTTCTACATGGCCAGGAGATTAACTATATATAGGAAGAGCTCTCAAATAAGTAAATACATTGAAGACATGGAGAGGGTGGGCAGTTTTCTTAATATTGAAAATTTTAAGTAAAAAGGAAAGGTAGAATAAAAAGTATAATGTTGAATCAGGATGGAAAACATTATTGAAAGTGCAAGGTTTTCCATATATACAGATAGATATATAGATAAATGTATGTGAGAGAGAGAAGGAGGGAGGAGGAGAAGGAAGAGAAATAGAGGTGGTGAGAGAGAGAAAGGGAGATAACATATTTTCCCTAACTTTCTCTTTTGAGAGATTCCAGAAACAATAATAAATCTCTATCAATACATAGATTTTTTGGTTTTGAGATACTATCTCCTCTAAAATCAATCAGCACTTCTTGAAGACAAAATACCTCAATGCAGGGCTAAAACAAGGAAATTAAAGATGAGAAAGTAAACACGGAATACCTTGTTCTCAAAGTAAGGGAGTGTGTAAAGAACAATGGAGGGCGCTTAACAGAACACAGCATCTAGTTACTAGCTAAGTCTGGAAAAATTTGAAGATCCTAACAAATAATGTTAATAAGGACTTATAATTCTGAAAAACATGCTGCTGTTTAGTTGCTGAGTTGTGTCTGGCTTTTTAGTGACCCCATGAACTGTAGCCCACCACGCTCTTCTGTCTTTGGAATTTCCCAGGCAAGAATACTGGCGTGGGATACCATTTCTTTCTCAGGGAATCTTCCCAACTCAGGGATGGAAACCACATCTCTTTTGTCTCCTACACTGGCAGGCAGAGTCTTTATCATTGAGCCACCGGGGAATCCTTCTGAAAAAATAGAAATCCAATAATCTTTATTTGCATAAAGTAATGAATGAATAAATTAATTAACCAATTAATCACAGAGAATGGAAAGCTCTGAATTTAGCAGTACACTATCTCATAAATGGAAAGGAATGATGGAATTAAGCTATTTATTTATTTAGCCACCATCAAAAGAATGTTTGATTCAAGCAAGACTCTTTAATGGATATTAAAACTGATGGCTAAATGTTTGAGGGGACAGAATATTTTAAAGCTTTCAAAGTATTCCCTATAAAATACTGACTAATTTTATAAATAAAATTATACTTATTAATTAATAAATGATTAATTCTTATTAATAACCATTTATTAATTAATAAATTAACTCTTATTATATTTCACTAGGAAATCCCAACAGAAATAATAGCATTTTAAGCAATTGCTAAAAGTTTAACAGTACTGACAGTGGGGGAAACTGGCATTATATGTTTTCTGGCGGGATTTATTGAGAACAACATAACTTTTTGGCATTTCTTCTGAAAGTATTAAACTTGTGAGGAAATATCAGACAAACTGAAGTTGATAAGCAATCCACCCATTAATTTCCTTTTTACTGCAAAATATTAAGATTATGAAAGATGAGAAAAGACTCAGGAATAATTTCAGAATAAAAGCTGCTAAAGAGACATAACTAAATATGTGTGATCTTGGATTGGATCTTGGATCTACAAAGGAAATTACTGGGAGAGTACACGATTTGAATAAGCGTCTGAATTGAGGGTAATATGTCAATGTTAATTTCCTGTTTTTATGTTTTACTCTGGTAATGTAGAGGCATATTCTTACTTTAGGGGAATATTCTTACTTTAAAGAGATACATGCTTAAGACAATTGGGACATTATATCTACAATTTAACATCACACAACTCAGACAATTGAAAGAGACAGTGAGAAGAAGAGATATGTGTTAAAATTTTATAATCTGGAAATGTAGTGAATGGCATGTAATAGCTCTTTGTGTTACTTGAGAAAATTTTCTTTAAATTTGAATTTGTTTCACAACAAAAGTTTGAAAAAAGCACAGTGCAGTATTACCACACACCTACTTGAATTGCTAAAATTAAAAAGATGGGAAATACCAAATATGTATTAAGATGAGAAGCAAAAGGGTCACTAATAGTTTGTTCATGAAAATATAAAATTGTGCAACAATGCTGGAAATTGACAGTTTTTAAATAAAGTTAAATATAGATATTTATCTAAGATAAAAACATATTTACAAAACGACAAGGGTACAAGAATGTTTATACTAGCTTTATGTATAAAAATCAATGCTAAAAAAAAAAAATCAATGCTAACTTGTCAATCAAGGACTATGAAGAGTTTTGAATTTTACCCTGTTAGCTAAGCAGTTAGGTCTTCTACCTTTCCACTGGTACTGGAAAGAAGGCATGAAGTCCTCTGATAAAAGACAAAGGATAGTTAATTACTTATAGCATTAGACAGAATGACATTTTGGCACATGTTTAAGCACCAGTTCCCACAGTATGCCACGTGATGGGGTTAAGTGTTGCCTACACATGCAAAGGAGTGTGTAACAAGAGAAAATCCTGGAGATTAAGATTTCCTGATCTTATATAGAAGCTGCTAGCAAACCTGTCCAGGTTTCCCTGGTAACTCGGCTGGTAAAGAATCCACCTGCAATGCAGGAGACCCCAGTTTGCTTCCTGGATTGGGAAGATTCTTTGGAGAAGGGATAGGCTACCCACTCCAGTTTTCTTGGGTTTTCCTGGTGGCTCAGATGGTAAAGAATCCATCTGCAATGTGGAAGACCTGTGTTTGATCACTGGGTTGGGAAGATCCCCTGGAGAAGGGCATGGCAACCCATTCCAGTATTCTGGCCTGGAGAAACCCATCGACAGAGGAGCCTGGTGGGCTACAGTCCATGGGGTCACAAAGAGTTGGACATGACTGAGCGACTAAGCACAGAACAGCACACTTGTCTATCTTTCCCTCTGGAAAAAGACATTTTCTTTAATGTCCTTCAATGTAAGCAAACTTTATCTAAGGAAGAAAGCAAGATATCTCTATATTTGTTACTCAGGAAAGTAAATGAATCTGTTCCATTGGCAATCAATGTCTCTCTTTCTCCAAGGGCTGTTTTCTTATATAAACATTTTTGAAAGACAGCCTGAAATAAATCGACCATGAATGACTAGAAATATGAAAAGGAGAGTGATTCATGGATAATTGCATCCCAATATCTCAAACCTTGCAAAAATCATGTTCATCAAAAAGAGAATCGATTAAAAACATATTTATGCCATTTGCGATATTAATATATTAGACAATCAACAATAAAAAGGAACAAATTTATGATACATACAAAAATGAATGACACTCAAACATAGTATTTTAAGTGAAAGATGTACATAAATGACCCCATTTATATAAATTTCCCAAACAAGCAAAATCCTGTGATATAAATCAGAACATTATTTTTAGTTCTGTGATTCAGGCATGGGGAAACTTTCTGGAATAATGGAAACATTCTGAATCAATGTAGGGATGTGCATGAACTTTAGTGTATGTATTTGTCAAAATACCCTAATGGTAGTTCCTAAGATTTGTGCATTTTACTCTGTGAAAATTATATCAGTAAGAACAAAAGTGTGTTCTACCCAATTAATTCATAAAGCATTCCTATAAAAATAGACATCTATGAAACAAAAATAGCCAATTATAAATCATGAAAAAGCAAGTTATGATCATAGATTAATAAATCTAATAGTTGAAATAAATGCTTAAGTGAATACTTTAAAGATTAGTAAACTGGAATATGGTGCTATAGAAATCTCATTGACTAGAACATAAAATATCATGAAGCATTCATAAAAAATAGACAGCAAACATTTTTAAAGATAAGTGATAAAATAAAAAGATAAGTAATGAAACAAAGAATTGATTGAAAAGCCCAATCTTAAACTCAGATGTTTCCAAAACAGAAAATTTAGAGGAAGGTACAGAATAAATATTTAAGGAAATGCTGCAAGTTACCTGAAAAGAGACAGAGTCTGTAAAAGGAATGAAAACAAGAAAATAGGAAATGAAATTATGAAAGGAATGAAAGAAGCAAGCAAGAAAGGAAGGGTAGGATAAGATGGAATTTATGCTTTTCTATATCAAACCAAAACTTTAGAATGATAAGTTTACAGAAAAAAAAAAAAAAAAACTTTTAAATTTTACTTAAAAGGGAAAAAAAAATTAGCCTTGTTTGGGTTTTCTATGCAGCAGTAATGGATGCCAAAAGAAAATTAAATTTTATCTTCAAAGTGCTAAGGGAAGATAACTGCTAATAAAGAATTCTCCACATAAATGAATCACTAAGAATAAGAATAAAGTTAAATACTTTTTCAATTATACAAATCATACAATTACACAAAAACTAAGAAAAATGCCACTTATACATTCTCAATGAAATAATTTAAAAACTATGTACATTACATGTAGGAAAATCAAATTCTCAGGTAAGAAGGAAATAAGCAATAAACAAGACATGGAGGAAAATGATACAAATAAATTAATGGAGCTAATTAACACTTATATGTATGTATACATATTTTAAACATTGAAACTAAAATTTAGATTGTTATATAGAAAGTTGGGGAGGGATTTTGGAGATTATTATTTTTTATAAATGCATGAGTCTATGACTAATATTAGAATGTGTTAGCAAGAGATAAAATTAGCTATACATGCAAAATCAATTTAAATATAAAAACCAAAAGAATAAAACACAAATGTAAACCATTTAAATCACCACACCATTGTAGTAATTAAAATTAATTCACCATCCAATAACATTTATGGAGAACTGCAATGTTCCATGCTATGTCAAGCGTTAGAAAACAGGGACACATATGGCAGAGTTACTATTCTCTACGAGCTTGCATATCAATGGGGAATAAAGGAACAGGGACAAATATATACTGCATTTTTATTAAATGCCTTGTTATAGTCAAAATTCTGTGACAAAGGATTGCATCAAATTAATGATCTCATGATAATCCCACTATTCAGATGAAGAAACAAAAGTTGAGATAGTTTTTATAATTTGTTCAAAGCTTCACAACTAATAGAGGAACCACATTTCATAACTATTTCTCTCCAAAATCCACCATAGTACAGTGGCTCCCCAAGGAAATCTACCAACACTTAAAGTGAGATGTGATCAGTGCACTAAGTAATCACTGAGGGAAAGGCCTGTTAAAGTTTTGGGTGGAGATGAATGTAGAGATATTAGTTTAGGAATATATGGGAGATGGTTACATGCATTACAAGGAAAAAAAATAATACTAACATTTCAGAAAATAAAATATGTGTGAAAAGTTTCAGAGACATGAGTGAATGATTTATTTCAAACAAGGTAAATAGATTTTATATTCTTGGGCTCCAAGATCACTTAGGATGATGACTGAAGCCATGGAATTAAAAGACCTTGGAAGGAAAACTATAAGAAACCTAGACAACATATTAAAAAGCAGAGACATCACTTTGCCAACAAAGTGATGTCAAAGCTATGGTTTTTCTAGTAGTCATGTGCAGATGTGAGAGCTGGACCATAAAGAAGGCTGAGCATGAGGAATTGATGCTTTTGAACTGTGGTGATAGAGAAGACTCTTGAGATCCTGTGGACTGCAGGGAGATCAAGCCAGTCAATTCTAAAGGATATCAATCATGAATATTCATTGAAAGGACTGATACTGAAGCTGAAACTCCAATACTTTTACTGCCCGAAGACAAGGGCAGATTCATTGAAAAAGACCCTGATGCTGGGAAATATTAGAGGCAAAAGGAGAAGGGGGCAGAAGAGGATGATATGGTTAGATCGCATCACTGACTCAATGGATATGAATTTGAGCAAATTCCAGGAGATAGTGAAGGACAGAGCCCATTTTGCTGCAGTCCATGGGGTCACATGACTAAGTGACTGAACAACAACAGTTTACCATGCCTAGTAAATAACGCATGTGGGGAAGAGGGGTGGATAATATTGAGAAGTCGAGTCAGGCTAAGAAGAGCCTTGTTTTTCAGTTGTTAAGTCATGTCCAACTCTTTGTGACTCCATGGACTGTAGCCCACCAAGCTCCTCTGTTCTTGGGACTTCCCAGGCAAGAATACTGGAACGGTTTGCCATTTCCTTCTCCAGGGGATCATCCAAATCTGGGGATCCAATTCACACCTCCTATATTGGGAGACAAATTCTTTACTGCTGAGCCAACTGGGAAGTCCCAAGAAGAGTCTTGTGGGCATGGTAAATCAATTCTGGTGAATCAGTGACATGTTTCAGGCAATAAAGGTGGAGATCAATTTGCTACAGTGATTCAACAGTTATTTTGTATTAAAAAATCAGCTCATATTTACATCCTCCCATTCCATTGCATCTTTGTTTATAATATGACACTTAATCATGGTATAAGGGATTTGCATATAATAGAACATATATATGTATATAATTTGTATTTTTTACTCCCCTTTGACAATGCTGAACACAGTTAATGAAGTAAGGAGAGAGATCAGTAACTTTTCCTTGAAGAAATCTTGGGGTCATTTTGCGGTTTTTAAGAAATACAGTTTAGCTGTAGCATAGTAAGAAGCTGTTGAAAATCTTCTGATGTGAGAGGTATAGAAAGTCAACAAAAGAAATATACCTACATCTTTTAGCTCTTGTAAATTGGAGGAATAATTTTCTCTGGGGTTCCTGTGGTATTGCTTTGGTCCCATTTGCCTCATGCTGAATGACGTATATTAGTTCAAGTGAAGGATTCTGAAATTGTCTTCCTTATTGACCTCATTTTCAAGCACTGGTTTTTCTTGAGTTCTTTTCCTCCCAAGAATAGTATATTTCAAAAATGCAATTGTTGTCTTGAAATTGTTACCACAGGGCTTGAAAAATTATCATCTTAAAGCAAGTATGAGTAGCTTATATGAAATAGAAAGTGCAGGTTACTGTAGAGAATAGTGTTGTGTTTTAAATCTTCCATGGATTTTATTCTGTCAATTTTCCTTTCTCTCTTTCATATATTCAGCCTGTCTTCACATATATAAGCTGGTTTCCAACAGCACTGAAAATGCAAATCTCTCTTACTTTACAAAAAAATACAAACCAACAAAGGTTCTTTCATTTAACCCATAACCTCCTCATCCCCTGTACTGCCCTCATTCATCCATTAATTCATTTATTCAATGAAACATTTGTAAACTCCAGTACCGTGCAATATAGTTGGACTGTAGCAGTAACAGAGAAGGCAATGGCACCCCACTCCAGTACTCTTGCCTGGAAAATCCCATGGATGGAGGAGCCTGGTGGGCTGCAGTCCATGGGGTTACTAAGAGTCAGACACAACTGATCGACTTCACGTTCACTTTTCTCTTTCATGCATTGGAGAAGGAAATGGCAACCCACTCTAGTATTCTTGCCTGGAGAACCCCAGGGATGGCACAGCCTGATGGACTGCCATCTATGGGGTTGCACAGAGTTGGACACGAGTGAAGAGACTTAGCAGTAGCAGTAAATAAAACAAAGCCTCTGCCCTTGTGGAACTTCATTCTGGTGAGGAGACCAATGATCAAGAGATAATTAAAAGAGTGGAATAAAACTTTAGGAAAAATGAACAGGGTAGCATTTGAAGAAGTGTCTTATAAGCTGAGATCTGAATGACCAAGAAGAAGTAAGTAGGGAGCATTAAATTCAAAAATAAAAACAGAAACAAGCTAGGCTTTTTGGAACTGAGAGGTCATTGTGGCTGGAGTAGTGCAAGCAAAAGGAAGGCCAGCACTGGTGAGCTGGGAGAGATGGGGAGGGGCTAGATTATCAGGGCCTTTTAGCCTGTGGGATTTTCTTCTAACCATAGTGGAAAGCCACTGGGAAGTTTTAAGCTGACTTTTTTATGATTTCATAAAAAGTATTTGATAGCTAATACTTTGCCCTTAGCCAGTGAGAGTTTGTGAATTGAGAGGATATTTTTTTTCTCTCATTTTTCTGTTGGTGACTGAAAGGTTTCAAAAATGCATTTTGAGAGTTTAAAGTAAACAGTAGAAAAATACTTGGAACATTTATTACAGAAAATGGCAATCTACTCCAGTGTTCTTGCCTGGAGACTCCCAGGGACGGAAGGGCCTGGTGGGCTGCCGTCTATGAGGTTGCACAGAGTCGGACACAACCGAAGAGACTTAGCAGCAGCAGCAGGTATAAAGAACTGTTAAAATCAATAAGGAAATAAATTCTCTAAAATAGAAGTGTGTAAACCTTTTCTTTCAAAGAGAAAAATATAATATTAAAGACAACACAATAAAGTTTCTTGTTTTATAGGGGTGCAAAGAGATTAGTGAGATGCATTCTAAGTACAAAGCAGTGGTTTAGAATGAGTTTGGGGATGCCATAATACCCATCCCAGATACACCTCTGGCATCTCAGATATAGCAGGTACAAATGTGGAGTTATATCATTTTCCAGCATGTTTTCTCCTCAGCCTGCCTTCTCCTGAAGACATCTTTGTATTTTCTCCCTCCTTGGCTGTGTCCATTTTAAAAATGTGCATTCAATTTTAAGGGGGCTTCCATAGTGGCTCAGATAGAAAAGAATCTGCTTGCAGTGCAGGAGACCCAGGTTCAGGAAAATCTCCCGGAGAAGGAAATGGCAACTCACTCCAGTATTCTTGCCTAGAGAATTTCATGTACAGAGAAGCCTGGTGGACTACAGTCCATGGGGTCGCAAAGAGTTGGGCATGACTGAGCAACTAACACTTTTGCATTCAACTTTTATGACTTCTGTTTTCTAACTGTATCTTAAATCTCTCCTCTACTTCTCTCTAAATTCACCTCTGCTTCTAGTAAAACACCATTTCTTGTCTCCCTTCAACTCCACACCCTATTATATTCTTCCATGATATTCTGTGGCTATTTCTCATATTATTTATCAAAATCTTAACTATTACATAAATATCTGAATATAGCACTATATTTTAAGCTTTATAAGGCTACATACATATCTATTTTGTGCCATTATAGAGTCTGGCACATCCTGTGGATATAAATATATTTTCAATAAATTGAATAAATATGAATACATAAAAAATTGGAGTTGTGAATCACTCATAGACCAAGATGAAAAATGACAAAGAATCTGAAAAGAGATTTTGTTTAGGTGATGATTTCTAAAACTGTCCTCGAATACAGCATATGTGCCTATGCAACATTGTTATTTTAACTATGCAATCCTTACTTCTTAAGATAAGGGGTTATTATTAAAACCAAGGATTTAGCTTGATGACTCAGAGTATGGAGGGATAGAAAAAAAGGCAGGATTATCCTCAAAGTTATTATTACTAGGAAGTTACTTTTAGTAATAGCAGGAAGTCAGTGGTCAGTAAGGAACATAACAAACCGTTTTCTCTATATGTTTTATTGTAGTCATTCTTTGAATATAGTTTCTTCTTCAGCACACAAATATGAAAATATTTTGTGTATCCATTGTTAATTGTAATTAGTTTATAACTGAAGATATCTTTTAGGAATATTTTATTGAAGGTATATTTTAAGATGCAATGACAATTAAATAAAAAGGTAAAACTTTAAAATATTGGCTTAGAAATATGTCCTTCTGACACTAAAATAGAGAAATAATTTGTAGGTGCTAAGAATATAATTCATACTTGTGAGTGAGTGCTCTCTTTGTACCATCTCACAAGAAGAAGGTAATTGAAATGGCTGTATCCATTCAGTAACTCACTCAGAATTCAAGAATTCATTATAACTATCAAAGCTTTATTACTTTTTAGTAGCTAAGGTGGGTTTTTATTTGAAAGTACTGGGTGATATACAGTGTACTTGTATAATATGACACCCTTGGTCAGAAAATATGGAGCCTTGCTATGGCACCATTATGTTCAGATTATAGCTATTCTGGTCTTCCTATTACAAAAAACAATCCTGCGTTTTGACTGTAATTTTGACCAAGGGACCATCTGCTTGAGATTTTTAATCCATAAAAATGTTTAAATCTATAATTTAGAATGAACTGTGCATAATTACTAAACTGTTTATACATATATTAAAATTTTTAAATTCTAATACAAAGGCTTGCTTGTTCAGTAACTACATCAATAAATGTATATCTGTTAATATTTTATACTACTTGACTCTGTCAGGAAATGTGTAAATTTTAAAAATATGTTTCATTTAAGTTCACTATAATACTAAACAACCTCTCCAAGCATGACACAAAGAAAGTGACTTTCTAGTCCTGTTTAAATCTTTTTGTTTGTTGGTTTTGGTTGTGAGTACCTAACAATTGTCTTCTGCGTTCATGGTAGAGTATAAGTCTTGAGTTGTTCTGAACAGACACAAAAAACTCTTGTAGCTGTGCTAATACATTAATTTCAAAGAATTATGAGGGTCTTTGCTGCAATTTTCAAATGTCCAGACTTAAAATACAGAATCATCAACTATGAAAATATTTCTAACTAATTTGTTTCTACCAGCTATTCTACATAGGAAGACTATATTTCTATATCAGAAAGGGTACAGCCTTCTTACTAAACTATTACTTTTTTTGGTTTGTTTTTCCCATTGTGTTTATTTTTAAGCACCAAACACTTTACCAGCTACCCAGGGAAGTATCTTCCCTATCTACATTCTTTCTCCTCACTGTGGTTCATTTGCTCTGCTATCTCTAACTTTTGTTTTTGCAGTTTTATTGTGACATATTTCCAGAAAAGCTATGACAAACCTAGAGAGCATATTAAAAAGCAGAGACTTTTATAAAAGCTTTTATAAAAGCAGAGCATATTATTTTGCTGACAAAGGTCCGTCTGGTCAAAGCTTTGGTTTTTCCAGTAGTCTCGTATGGATGTGAGAGTTGGACTATAAAGAAGGCTGAGTGCTGAAGAAATGAAGCTTTCAAACTGTGGTGTTTGAAAAGGTGCTTGAGAGTCCCTGGGATTGCAAGGACATCAAACCAGTCAATCCTAAAGGAAATCAGTCCTGAATATTCATTGGAAGGACTGAGGCTGAAACTGAAAGTCCAATACTTTGGCCACCTGATGTGAAGAGCTGACTCATTAGAAAAGACACTTATGTTGGGAAAGATTGAAGGCAGGAGGAGAAGGGGATGACAGAGGATAAGATGGTTGGATGGCATCAATGACTCAATGCACATGAGTTTGAGCAAGCTCCAGGAGATAGTGATGGGACAGGGAAGCCTGGCGTGCTGCAGTCCATGGGATTGCAAAGAACAGGACACAACTGAGTGACTGAACAACAACAATTTCATTTTATATTTCCATGTAAAATGTACAGTTCACTCTTTCTTAGTATATTCATAGTTTTAAAACCACTCCCATAATTTAATTCTGAATATTTTCAACAGTCAAAAAGAAACACTGAGTTGTCAGCAATTACTCTCCATTACTATCAGTCCTGCCAGGGAAAGGTAACCAGAAAGGTAACTATCTGGGTTTCTCTGGTGGCTCAGTGTTAAAGAATCTGTCTGCCAGTGGTAAAGGATCCAATGTAGTAGATGCAGATTTGATTCTTGGGATTGGGAGGATTCCCTAGAGAAGGAAATGGCAACCCACTCTACTTCTTGCCTGGGAAATCCCTTGGACAAAGGAGCCTGATAAGCAACTGTGCATGGGGTTATGAAAGAGTTGGTATGACTTAGTGACTAAAGCAACAACAGTAACATTCTATTATCTGTCTATAGATTTGCCTATTCTAGTCTCCTTATATAAAAGGAACCATGCAGTGTTGTGATGTTTTCCTATCTGGCCTCTTTCAATAAGCATGATGTTTTCAAGGCTCATCCATGTTATGGATGTGTAAGCAGTTTATTTTTTATTGCCAAATAATATTCCTTGCAAGGATAGACTACACTTCATTTATCCATTAACTGTTAGATATTTATGTTCTTTCTTCTTTTGAATATTATGAATAATGCTCTTATGAACATTCATGTATAAGTTCTTTATTTGGGCATGATTTTAGTTCACATGGACCTATACTAAGAAGTAAAATTACTAAGTCATATTGTGAATCTAAATTTAGCATTTTTAGAAATTGCTTAAGTTTTTAAATAAAGTGATTATACATTTTACATTCCTACCAGGAATGTGTAGGACTCAAGCTTCCCCACATCTAGCTAATGCTCATTATTTTCTGTCTTTTTGTTTTTAGTCATTCTAATAGGTGTCATGGGTCAAATGCTTTTCATGTCTATCACAATTAAAAACTTTTTAAAAAAATTTGATTAATTTGGTGTATTTCTTTGATTAATTTTTTTATGTTAGTACAACTGTGCATTTTGGGGATAAATCTCACTTGGTCAATATGTGTAACCCTTTTCATATGTTGCTAAATTCAATTTGCTAGTATTTTGTTGAAGATTTTTATGGCTATATAAACAAGAGATTTTCATTTATAGCTTTCTTTTCTTGTGATATCTTTGCCTGTTTTTGTTTTGTAATATGGATAATAATGGGCTTATAGAATAGGTTGGGAAGAGTTAGTTCCTCTATTTTTGGAAGAGTTTATAAAGGATTTATATTAATTTTTTAAGTGATAGAAATCATCAGAGAAATCATCTGGAGTTGGAATTTCTTTGTGGGAAGTTTTAAAATTAGTAACTCAATGCCTTTCCTAGTTAGAGATCTATTTAGATTATCTGTCTTTATTTCAGAAATTTGTATTTTTCTAAGAACTTATATGTTCAACTAAGCTATCTAATTTAGGCATATGGCTTTTCACAGCATTCTTTTACTTTTTTTTTTTTTTTTTACTTTTCAATATTGTATTGGTTTTGCCATACATCAACATGAATCCGCCACAGGTGTACACGTGTTCCCAATCCTGAACCCCTCTCCCACCTTCCTCCCCATACCATCCCTCTGGGTCATCCCAGTGCACCAGCCCCAAGCTTCCTGTATCTTACAATCTTTTTTATTTCTATAATAATAGTAGTGATACCCATATTCCCTTCCTCATTTTACTAATATTACTCTACTTTTGGGGATGAAGAAGTAGAGTAGCTAAAGCTTCCTCATTTTGTTGATCATTTAAAAGAATCAATGCTTAGTTTCATTGATTTTTCCCTGTTGTTTTTATATTTTCTGTTTCATTTATTTCTGCCCTATTCTTGATCATTTTCTTTCTTCTGCTTATTTTGGGATTAGTTTGCTCTTGAACTGAACTGAGCCCATTGTAGTCATCCTCTCCCTCATAAAGACTGATTGAAAAGAGAAATTAAAACACTTGAAATTAAAACACAGTGATTTTTACTGTCTAGAGGCCAAGGTTCATTAAAAGACAGACCTAATCATTGGACTATAGAACTTCCCCCAGCCTCAATATCTCATCACCACAATACTTAAGGCCTATTTACAAAAATTTCTTTTACCTAGTACATCATGTCGGAAGCAGAAAGAATTACCAGAAGTCAGAAAAACACAATTCAAAGAGAAAGAGAAAGCCTCAGAATAACATATGGCAGGATTGTTGAAATTGTCTCACCAGGAATTTAAAAGAACTATGAAAATAAAATTTAAAATTTTAATTTAAAACAATATTCTTAAGACTCTAATAAATAAGGTAGACAGCAAGCAAGAGCAAATGGTCAATGTAATCAGAGATGGAGATCCTAAGACAGAACCAAAAAGAAATATTATAGATGAGAAATATTGTAATTGAAGTTAAGAATGCCTTCGATGAGCTGGAAAGGGCCAAGAAAAGAATCTCTGATTTGGAGGCTATTGCAATAGAATCCTCCAAAACTTGAATCTCCAAAGAGAAAGAATACTGGCAGAAAAGTAGGATAGAATATCTAAGGACTGTGAGACAACTACAGAAGGTATAATATATATGTAATGGGAAGAACAGAAAGAGAAGAAAAAGGGACTGAAGAAATATTTGAAATAATAATGACAGATTTTTTCTAAATTAATGTCAGGCACCAACTACAGATCAAGGAGGCTCAGAGAACATCAAGCAGTATAAATATTCCCCCAAACTATACATTGACATTATTTTTAAACAATAGTAAATCCAAGATAAAGAGAAAATCCTGGAAAAATCCAGAGGGTGTGGGGAAGAGGACACCTCATCTACAGAGGAACACAGATAGGAATCACATTTGGCTTCTCAGAAACCATTCCTAATGTACAGAGTATTGATTAATCATTAAGGACTATAAAGAGGGTGAGGGTAAACATGAGAAGGGATCTCAATTATTTCCTTTTGTGAAACTCTGCAATTTTAATTAAATTTTAATTTAATTTAAAATTTAATTTTAAATTGCAATTTTAATTAAAACAGACTTTATCTTCCCTCATAGCTCAGCTGGTAAAGAATCCACCTGCAATGAAGGAGACCCTGGTTTGATTCCTGGGTTAGGAAGATCCCCTGGAGAAGGGATATGCTACCCACTCCAGTATTCTTGGGCTTCCCTTGTAACTCAGCTGGTAAAAAATCCACCTGCAATACAGGAGATCTGGGTACAATCCCTGGGTTGGGAAGATCCCCTGGAGAAGGGAAAGGCTACCCACCCCAGAGTTCTGGCCTGGAGAATTCCATGGACTGTATAGTCCATGGGGTCACAAAGAGTCAGATACGACTGAGCGACTTTCACTTCACTTCACTTCACTTTATTTTCCTGGGCTTCCCTGGTGGCTCAGATGGTAAAGAATCTGCCTGCAATGCAAGAGACCCAGGTTCAATCCCTGGGTTGGGAATATGACCTGGAAAAGGAAATGTCAACCCACTCCAATATTCTTGGAGAATTCCATGGACAGAGGAGCCTGTGGGCTACAGGCCATGGGATCACAAAGAGTAGGACATAACACAACTGAGCGACTAACACTTTCACTTATTTTATCTCAGTGGACAAATATCCATATTAATCTATCTGATGCAACAAATTTTGACCATTATCTCTTTCCCCCTCTGTGACTTAGGTGTTTTAATCAAATTGCTGTTTTCATATCAAGTCAGAAATTTACATGGTAATTTTATATTTGCATAATGTTTCCCTTTGCCATTTCCTAAGAACTAATTATAAAATGGCTGAAAATGTTGCTGTTTTTGTAATATACCAGTGAAAGACACTTCATACTGCCACAGAAAAATCATGCTAGATCCTTTTCAGCAAGCACTGAAACAAAAAATACATGTAGCTTTGTCACGCCACACTATTCTTAAGATGCTGGATCCACTGTTACCAATTGCCAGACGAGAACAAAGACCTTGGAAAGTAAGGTGTTCATTGATTTGTTTCTGAAGCTTTGATTGCATGTCATCAGCCTGGGTGAGTTTGGTGAAAGGAAAGATGCAAAACAGCATATTCTAGACAAGTTGCTGAGAGGAGTCGAGGTGGACACTTTGGGGAAGGCTGTTCAGTGAGCTGTAACTAGTGAACTCAAGCATTTGTCCACATGCTTTTTGCTATGTGACTGTTTATATTCTGTCTCACAGGTTGATTTATGAAGTTTGACATGGCACTATGTAAATGCAACACTATATTACTCGGAAAACAAGAGAAAATGATATATTAAGTCACAGTGGCCCAATTGTTTTGAGATCTTAAGTCCCATGCCATAGCAAGACAAATGAAAACTCATTAGGAGTAAATATTGCTGTCCTTCATACTTGAAAATGGCCTTTTGAGCAACTGCCAGGAAGATCTCTATAGACTTTAAGAAGTCTTAATATCCTATGCATAAGTATTCTCTTCTTGTGCTGACACTCTAATGCTATATTGTACTTTATTTTCTGATAATTTAATCAATTCATCTAAAAAAACAAATTGAAACTTACCATGGATTTTCATAAAGTTACACATGGAAGTAAGTGAAAAGTCTAAATTTAGTGCATTCCCAATTACATCTACAAGCTAGTTTATCTAACAATTAGAATGACTCTGTAAACTGATTTTGTGGTGGGCTGTGATAAGGTGAAAAGACCTTCAAAACTCAGGTAATTACGATGGTGTGATCACTCACCTAGAGCCAGACATCCTGGAATGCGAAGTCAAGTGGGCCTTAGGAAGCATCACTACGAACAAAGCTAGTGGAGCTGATGGCATTCCAGTTGAGCTATTTCAAATCCTAAAAGATGATGCTGTGAAAGTGTTGCACTCAATATGCCGGCAAATTTGGAAAACTCAGCAGTGGCCACAGGACCAGAAAAGGTTAGTTTTCATTTCAATCTCAAAGAAAGGGTAATGCCAAAGAATGCTCAAACTACTGCACAATTCCACTCATCTCACACACTAGCAAAGTAATGCTCAAAATTCTCCAAGCCAGGCTTGAACAGTATGTAAACCATGAACTTCTGGATATTCAAGCTGGATTTAGAAAAGGCAGAGGAACCAGAGATCAAATTGCCAACATCCGTTGGATCACCAAAAAAGCAAGAGAGTTCCAGAAAAACATCTATTTCTGCTTTATTGACTATGCCAAAGCTTTTGACTGTGTGGATTACAACAATCTGTAGAAAATTCTGAAAGAGATGGGACTACCAGACCCCCTGACCTGCCTCCTGAGAAATCTGAATGCATGTCAAGAAGCAACACTTAGAACTGGACATGGAACAGTAGACTGGTTCCAAATCAGGAAAGGAGTACATCAAGGCTGTATGCTGTCACCCTACTTATTTAACTTCTATGCAGAGTACATCATGAGAAATGCTGGGCTGGATCAAGCACAAGTTGGAATCGAGATTGCCAGGAGAAATACCAATAACCTCAGATATGCAGATGACACCACCCTTATGGCAGAAAGTGAAGAAGAACTAAAGAGCCTCTTGATGAAAGTGAAAGAGGAGAGTGAAACATTTGGCTTAAAACTCAACATTCAGAAATCTAAGATCATGGCATCTGGTCCCATCACTTCATGGCAAATAGATGGGGAAACAATGGAAATAGTGAGAGACTTTATTTATTTGGGGTCCCAAATCACTGCAGACAGTTACTGCAGCCATGAAATTAAAAGATGCTTGTTCCTTAGAAGAAAAGCTATGACAAACCTAGAAAGCATATTAAAAAGCAGAGATATTGCTTTGCCAACAAAGGTCCCTCTAGTCAAAGCTATGGTTTTTCCAGTAGTCACGTATGGATGTGAGAGTTGGATTGTAAAGAAAGCTAAGCACCAAAAAATTGATGCTTTTGAACTGTGGTGTTGGAGAAAACTCTTGAGAGTCCCTTGGCCTGCAAGGAGATCCAACCAGTCCATCCTAAAGGAATTGAGTCCTGAATATCCATTGGAAGGACTGATGCTGAAACTGAAACTCTAATACTTTGGCCACCTGATGCAAAGAACTGACTCATTGGAAAAGACCCTGATGCTGGGAAAGATTTAAGGCGGGAAGAGAAGGGAATGACAGAGGATGAGATAGTTGGATGGCATCACTGACTCAATGGACATGGGTTTGAGTAATTCTTGGTGTTGGTGATGGCCAGTGATGCCTGGTGTGCTGCAGTCCATGGGGTTACAAAGAGTCGAACATGACTGAGTGACTGAACTGGACTGAACTGTACTGAATACCCACTATGGTCCAGTAAAAGAAATTCTGAGCATCATATGTAGTTAAGACATTTCCCAAAACTTGGAACAGCTTGAGTCTGAAGAGCCTGCAGTGGTATAGCAAGGGCCTAGTAAACCTCTTCTGTAATTTCTTTTAGTTGATACCTCTTTCTCTGATATTTATGTCCCATTCTCTCAGCTGTTATTTCTGACCCCTTAGGTTTCACAGCTGTGCACAGGAAAGAGGAGATGTTAAAAGGGACTAAAAAGAAGTCATTTTCCTAGTACATATATAATCAGGTATTGGGACATATTGCAAATGGTGGATTTGAAAGGTAACCTTTTCTCTTATGAATGTTTCTGTGGGTTTCTCAGAGATTTTCTTACTGGGAACATCTATCCGAAATTTCTGTGATGGATTTTTCTCTGTCTTATTTTATTCCAGCCCATTTCTGGCATCATACAATCTATTCAACACAACTCATTGCATGGGAGCCCTATCATACCTCCAAGTGATTCTTGGACAAAGTCCCTTTGGAGAGGATTCCTGTGGGCTCTCTATAAAGTGTTAGTTATTCAGTTTGTCCCATTCTTTGTGAACCCATGGACTGTAGTTCTCCAGGATCCTCTGTGCATGGAATTCTCCAGGCAAGAATACTGAAGTGGGTAGTCATTCCCTTTTCCAGGGGATCTTCCTGATCCAGGGATCAAAACCTGGTGTCCTGCATTGCACTCTATCAAGTGGTCTGCATCCTCACTTGTGTCCATCGGGCATAGCTTCTGCCCTATAGCCACCTCTTCTCCCTCCACCACACCACTATATCGGCCTTTCCAGGCCCAAGTCATTACCTTAGTCTTTTGTATGTGGGCCAATTAGCATTATTTTCATCTTTTTTATCCCTTCACCAGTCCCCAAAAAAGATTCTTGGTGGTAAATATAAAATTTTTATGTAGCCCTCTGAAAAAGTTTATTTCACTAGACATAAGGAGAATAGAAAGACTCCCTTCACAAAACCCTGAGACCCTCACATTCCTCAAGGCAGCAGGGAAGCTCAGAGGGAAAATTCATCTAGAAAGTTATTTCAGCCAGGTCTCAACCTTTTTAGATATTCAAGTTCAGGATTGTGTTAGGTGTCACAAATTTTTCTTACATTCTCAGTAGATCCAGCAACAGTGTTCTAGTGCCTCATTTTGTATTGAAAGAATACTTGCCATTTGTTACTTAATTCTCTAGTAGTTGTGCTGTGGCCACCGCTGACAGAATATGTTCACAATGACATCCTGGGACATAAGAATTTGTAAAAATAAAGTGTAAACAATTCTTCCAATCCCTTTTCAAGAATGGTCACCAGAGAGAGTAAGAAATATGATGGAAAGGGATCCGATAACCTGAAGAATTAAACACTCAAAACAGTAAAATATTCATGATGATAAACATATTCATAAGTGAGATTATTCATCACTGTGGTAAAACTGAAAAGGGGAGAATCAACTAAATATATGAAATATATAGCTTAACATATTGTGATGCACACATTGTGCTCAGTTGCTTATGTCATGTCAACTCTTTGCAACACTATGGACTGTAACCCACCAGGCTCCTCTGTCCATGGGATGCTCCAGGCAAGAACACTGGAGTGGGTGGCCATGTCCTCCTCCAGGGGATCATCCCAATTGAACCTGCATCTCCTGTGTCTTCTACATTGCAGGCAGATCCTTTACCTACTGAGCCACCTGGGAAGCCCAATATATTGTACATCCATGCAATTAAATACTATAGGGACACTGTCAGAAATCAGCGGGTAGAAGCAAATCCTATATTCATCTTATAATGGATTTATTACAAAAATTTGATGTAACACAGGCAGTGAAGATCTGGAAGTTGGGAGTGGGAGAATCAATAACCAGTATGTCTAAAGCAAGAAGCCAAGTGCCTTTGAAAACCAGAGAGGGACTGGGAAGAGGAAATTTCCATGAAACTCTATTGAAACTGACACTTCTGAGGAATCTATCCTTGTGTTTAGCTATCACTGCTGCAGGTTCTCAGCCAAGTTCTTAATGGTGGGCTTGAGTCCATTCTTGGTTAGCATGGCCAGCTGAATGTAAAACAGAGAAGAGTGAGGAGTAGCTGGGCATTTCTGTCTGTCATTTTGGCTGATTGTGATAATTTTTTCAGAGTAATGGTTTCTGATTTCCTTCTGCCAAATCTCATGTGTTGTTGACCTTTGGCTAACTCTCACCCAGCTATGTACAGGGAAAATGATTCTGGAAAACAGTGCTCAGCCTTATCCAACTTGTCATAATATGATCCAGGATGCTGTCTTTGGACTTCCCTGGTGGCTCAGATGGTAAAGAATCTGCCTGCAGTGCAGGAGACCTAGGTTCAATCCCTGTTGGGATGATCTGCGGGAGCAGGGCATGGCAACTCACTCCAATATTCCTTTCTGGAGAATCCCCATGGACAGAGGAACCTGGTGGGCTACAGTTCATGGGGTCACATAGAGTCAGACAAGAATGAATGACTAAGCACACTATCTTTGGTTTTCCCTGGTAGCTCAGCTGGTAAACAATCCATCTGTAATGCAGGAGACTCAGGTTTGATCCCTGGGTAGGGAAGATCTCCTGGAGGAGGAAATGGGAACCTGCCCCAGTATTCTTGCTTGGAGAATCCCATGAACAGAGGAGCCTGGTGGCCTACAGTCCCTGGGGCTGCAAAGAACCAGAGACTACTGAGCACCCGAGTATACACACACATACACACACACACACAATCATTTTAAATTTTCAAAAGTTAATTGCTTACCTACTATGTGCTAGTCACTGTGGTTGCATGATTAATATGTGTAAAAATGAATCATATCCTCACAGAATATATACTCTAGTAGAGGGGAGGATTGCAAATAATAACAAAATCCCAATATAAAAATCACAGTGATAGGGGAAATACAAGGAGATCTCAAAGTACATAAAAACTGCATTTAATCCAGACATGGGATCAGAGAATGCATTCCAGATACAGTGACTTTAAAATCTGAAGTTGAGGAAAAAGATAGAATTTATCAGGAGCATTTGTGAGAATGTATATCAGGGGACTATTTCAGGGATAGTATATGGAGAAAATGACACAAAGTCACTGTTTCATAAAGAACAAATATTTTAACAGTTGCAAATACTCTAGAGCAGATGCTGTAAAGTCCTGTTTTATGTATCCATAATTGCCTGAAGACTTTCTGCCTGTAAGACCATGCTTGTCCTAAGGCCGTATTACAACTTCTATGGGTCCTAGTTTAATTGGCCCTCATAAGCCCTTTCCTTCTGAAAAATATATTAAAAATATTTTATGACTTCATTTTTTGAAATTTTATATACTTTATGTGTTGATATAAAGACAAATATAATTTATGCTGTATTATATTTATTTTTCCTAGAATTTAAAAGAAATTAAAGTTTCTAAAGGCCTTTAAAATTATCATAAGCAATAGGTACTTCTTAATGTATAAGTTGGCCTGGGTTTGGTCCACACTCAGGCCAGGCCAGAGTTGGTTGCCAGGGAGCCTGTTGCATCTAAAACCCAGAAACTTCCCTGGTGTAATCTAAAACCTACCTCCCTATGCAAAGGGCAGGAGAGATCAAAGAATGAGGCAGACCCATAGGTAGGTGGGAGGTGTAACAAGCAAGGGAATTTACCAGATTGTCTTGGGAGGCCACAAGCCAAGCGAATCTCTATACATGCCTGTCAAACCTAAAAGTTTAAATAGAGGCCTTAACTGGGTTCAGTCACATATACCATCAGTTGGCTCAAAGCACCATATTGCTATCTCAAGGCTATATTCTTGGGGCAGTTTCTGGGACCAAAGAAGACAAATTAGATACACATTCCAAGGATATGGAGTGGATGGGGAACTTTGTTGTTGTTCAGTCACTCAGTTGTGTCCAACTCTTTGTGGCCCCATGGACTGCAGCATGCAACCAAGCTTCCCTCTCCTTTACCATCTCCAAGAGCTTGCTAAAGCTCATGTCCATTGAGTCAGTGATGCCATCCAAACATCTCATCCTCTGTTATCTCCTCTTCCTGCTTTCAATCTTTCCCGACATCAGGGTCTTTTTTCCAATAAGTCTGTTCTTTGCATCAGGTGGCCAGTTTTGTAGCTTCAGCTTTAGCATCAGTCCTTCCAATGAATATTCAGGGTTAATTTCCTTTAGGATTGACTGGTTTGATCTGTTTGCAGTCCAAGGGACTCTCAAGAGTCTTCTCCAACACCACAGTTCAAAAGCATCAATTATTTGGCACTTCACCTTCTTTATAGTCCAACTCTCACATCCATGCCAATAATGTCTCTGCTTTGTAATATGCGGTCCAGATTGGTCATAGACTTTCATCCGGGGAGCAAGCATCTCTTAATTTCATGGCTGCAGTCACCATCTGCAGTGATTTTGGAGCCCCTAAAAATAAAATCAGCCACTGTTTCCCCATCTATTTGCCATGAAGTGATGGGACCAGATGCCATGATCTTAGTTTTCTGAATGTTGAGCTCTAAGCCAACTTTTTCACTCTCCTCTTTCACTTTCATAAGGAGGCTCTTTAGTTCTTCTTTACTTTCTGCCATAAGGGTGGTGTCATCTGCATATCTGAGGTGATTGATATTTCTCCTGGCAATCTTGATTCCAGCTTGTGCTTCATCCAGCCTGGCATTTCTCATGATGTACTCTGCATATAAGTTAAATAAGCAGCTTGACAATAGAATCTTGAGGTACTCCTTTCTCAATTTGGAATCAGTCCATTGTTCCACGTCCAGTTCTAACAGTTGCTTCTTGACCCGCATACAGGTTTCTCAGGAGGCAGAGAAGGTGGTCTGGTATTCTCATCTGTTTAAAAATTTTCTACAGTTTTGTAGGATTTAGGTTAGTCAATGAAGCAGAAGTAGATGTTTTCCTGGAACTCTCTTGCATTTTCTATGATCCAATGGATGTTGGCAATTTGATCTCTGTTTCCTCTGCCTTTTCTAAACCCAGCTTGATCATCTGGAATTTCTCAGTTCACGTACTTTTGAAACCTGGCTGGGAGAATTTTGAGCATTTCTTTGCTAGCATATAAAGTGAGTGCAATTGTATGGTAGTTTGAACATTCTTAGGCATTTACTTTCTTTGGGATTGGAATGAAAACTGACCTTTTCCAGTCCTGTGGCCACTACTTATTTTTCCAAATTTGCAGGCATACTGAGTGCAGCACATTAACAGCATCATCTTTTAGGATTTGAAATAGCTCAGCTGGAATTCCTTTACTTCTACTAGCTATGTTCGTAGTGATGCTTTCTAAGGCCCACTTGACTTCACACTCCAGGAAGTCTGGCTCTAGGTGAGTGATCACACCATCATGGTTATCTGGGTCATTAAGGTCTTTTTTTGTATAGTTCCTCTATGTATTCTTGCCACCTCTTCTTAATATCATCTGCTTCTGTTAGGTCCATACTGTTTCTGTCCTTAATTGTACCCATCTTCACATGAAATATTCCAACATCTCACCTGGGTACTTCAATGTCAATGTCCCTGGTTAAAAAAAAAAAAAAGCCAGCTGTAGGTCTGGGAGTCAGAGCAGCAAGCCACATTTGAAAAGGAAAAGAAAATAACAAATAAAAACATCTTCCAAGCACAGCTTTTGAGTTAGATGTGTCTGTGACTTCAGGAGGTATGGGTCAAGGCCTATGGCAGAGAAACAGGAGGGAGTGCTCCTAGGACTTTAGCTCCAGTCCTGGAAGGGGAAAGAATCTGAATATACCCCCATAAAGCAACAGTCTCTAGCAGTGTACAATGCTTCTCCAAATGGAGCTTCTCAGAAAGTAAAAAATAGCAGCTGATGGGGTGAGCTCACAATACTTTGTCAGGTAATTACACTGTGCCCCGGTCTTCAACCCTCTCCACTGACAAACTTTTCTAAAGAGATTAACTTTATGGCTTGGACACTGGAAAGCTGAGAGGTGGATGACCATGAATAAGCTCTGGGGTCAGGGTATGTGAAGATACTACTATATATCTTTCACATATAGTCATTTTCCTTCAGCTTTAGTATTTCTGGTAGTTTTGTAAAATGCTTGGCTTTTTTAAAAGGCAATTTTGGTAATACCCTTTGAAGGTAGAAAAACATCACACATATGCAACATACATCTATACATCTACATAAACAGGTGTCAGTTCAGTTCAGTTGCTCAGTCGTGTCCAGCTCTTTGTGACCCCATGAATTGCGGCGCACGAGGCCTCCCTGTTCATCACCAATTCCTGGAGTTCACTCAAACTCACTTCCATCAAGTCGGTGATGCCATCCAGCCATCTCATTCTCTGTCATCCCCTTCTCCTCCTGCCCCCAATCCCTCCCAGCATCAGATAGGTATAGAGAGACACAAACAGAATTCTATAGCTGTTGTTTTTTTTTTTTTTTTAACCTTCTATTTTGTATTGGGGTATAGCTGAGTAACAATGTTGTGATAGTTCAGGGGAACAGTGAAAGGACTTAGCCAAACATATAGATGTATCCATCATCCTCCCCCATCTCCCCTCCCATCCTGGCTTCCACATAACATCAAGCAGAGTTCCACATACTATTGTTTTGCAGTGAATCAGCCACTCACATGACTAAGTCGTTTTACTGATATTTGTGATTTCACGGAGTCTATGGACCAGACTTTTGAGTCAGGAAACTTCTATAACAAGTCTGTGTTTTAAAAAGTCTCTCCTCCTCCTCTTCCTATGCCTATGCCTATTTTTTTTTTTTCTTTAGTGTCTGTAGGCAATATTTTGGTTATCTCCTGGGCTGTGTACATTTCAGACATGAGATTTATACCTTCAAGAGACAGAGAAAGAATATGTTTTGTCATAAACATTTTGAAGTAATCACTATTTAAATTTTCCCTCGTATTAGGAGTGGGACTGCAAGGGACATTTTCCCTGTTTTCTCAACAATCATCACAAAGGCCCCCTCTTCATTCTTATCACTTCCACAGAGATCTCATCTCTTAGTGTCCTAATCAGATTTTGTCCCAAGTGTCTAGCTCTTAATCCACAACACTTTGTGCCCTCCTAGCTTTGCAGAACATCCCTCTACAGTCTCCAATTTGTAATCCTGCTCTTCCACCTAGTTTGCTAGTCCAGAAGCTAGCAGAGTATTGGACAACTGCATGTCTTTCTCTAACTGCAGATCTCTTAATTTTCTAACTTAGTTTTCAACCTTTAGTTGGGCATGCGTCTGGTTGAACTTGCTGCATTAGAGGCCAGCTCTCTGCAACAATCGCTGTTTCACTTCTTTGTCACAGTGCTCTATGCACAGTTCCTCAAACAGATGCATTAAAGCAGCTGGCACCTCTAAGGAATCCCTGTACTCACAAAGCAGTTCACAAGCACTAACACAAGAGTCATCCTAACCCACACAGAGGTCAATGGACAACTCGGAATTTCCTGCAAGGATGCCTCTAGAACATAACTCCTTTATTTGGCATCTTGGCAGGCTCACCAATCATTGCTTTGCAACCCTGGAACCTCCCAGGTGTAATCTGAAACCAACCCCCATGGTCAGAAGGCAAGGAGAGGCCAAAATGAGAGGCAAATTACTTCAAATGTTAGGTGCAGGTTTAATTAGCAAGGGAACTTACTGAGGCTTGTCGTAGGTGGCCAAAAATAAATAGATCTCTACAACTTCCTGCCAAATCACTAAAATGTATATATAGTACTTAACTGGGTTCTGTCATATATATACCCTCCAGACAGTATTAAGATCATATTTCTATCTCAGAGCTATATATTTGGGGAAGCTTCTGGAAGTAAGTGAGAAAATTGCAATGCACATTCTAAGGAGAAGGAGGAGGGTGGGGAGCTTCCAGTTGTCCAAGACTGGCCCCTGGGTCATTGGTGGTCATGTCTTCTTGATGACCTCCCTTAACAGAGCCTTATAAGAGTTCATAAAAATTAGGATGGGATCAGATCAGATCAGTCACTCAGTCGTGTCCGACTCTTTGCGACCCCATGAATCGCAGCAGGCCAGGCCTCCCTGTCCATCACCAACTCCCGGAATTCACTCAGACTCACGTCCATCGAGTCAGTGATGCCATCCAGCCATCTCATCCTCTGTCGTCCCCTTCTCCTCTTGCCTCCAATCCCTCCCAGCATCAGAGTCTTTTCCAATGAGTCAACTCTTCGCATGAGGTGGCCAAAGTACTAGAGTTTCAGCTTTAGCATCACTCCTTCCAAAGAAATCCCAGGGCTGATCTCCTTCAGAATGGACTGGTTGGATCTCCTTGCAAGGAGTCCAAGGAACTCTCAAGAGTCTTCTCCAACACCACAGTTCAAAAGCATCAATTCTTCAGCACTCAGCCTTCTTCACAGTCCAACTCTCATATCCATACATGACCACAGGAAAAACCATAGCCTTGACTAGATGAATCTTTGTTGGCAAAGTAATGTCTCCGCTTTTGAATATGCTATCTAGGTTGGTCATAACCTTCCTTCCAAGGAGTAAGCGTCTTTTAATTTCATGGCTGCAGTCACCATCTGCAGTGATTTTGGAGCCCAGAAAAATAAAGTCTGACACTGTTTCCACTGTTTCCCCATCTATTTCCCATGAAGTGATGGGACCAGATGCCATGATCTTCATTTTCTGAATGTTGAGCTTTAAGCCAACTTTTTCACTGTCCACTTTCACTTTCATCAAGAGGCTTTTGAGTTCCTCTTCACTTTCTGCCATAAGGGTGGTGTCATCTGCATATCTGAGGTGATTGATATTTCTCCCAGCAATCTTGATTCCAGCTTGTGCTTCTTCCAGCCCAGCGTTTCTCATGATGTACTCTGCATATAAGTTAAATAAACAGGGTGACAATATACAGCCTTGACATACTCCTTTTCCTATTTGGAACCAGTCTGTTGTTCCATGTCCAGTTCTAACTGTTGCTTCCTGACCTGCATACAGATTTCTCAAGAGGCAGATCAGGTGTTCTGGTATTCCCATCTCTTTCAGAATTTTCCACAGTTTATTGTGATCCACACAGTCAAAGGCTTTGGCATAGTCAATAAAGCAGAAATAGAAGTTTTTCTGGAACTCTCTTGCTTTTTCCATGATCCAGTGGATGTTGGC
Organism: Bubalus kerabau; assembly: GCF_029407905.1. NCBI lineage: Eukaryota > Metazoa > Chordata > Mammalia > Artiodactyla > Bovidae > Bubalus > Bubalus kerabau. The sequence continues at coordinate 71,950,972 of NC_073629.1, forward strand.
AATTTGATCTCTGGTTCCTCTGCCTTTTCTAAAACCAGCTTGAACATCAGAAAGTTCACGGTTCACACATTGCTGAAGCCTGGCATACATGGGAGATGGTAGATAAATACTCCTTCTCCTCTCCACTTGGGTGAGAATTCTTATAGAGTTTATACGACACAGTCTGCCATAGGTCCTGGTCAGTTACTCACGACAGTAACTTACTCATTAACTCAGCTGAATTGGCTGCCTAGTATCACCTCGAAAATAAACCATTAACATTCAGATTACTTCCTAAAGGTCTTTTTTTTTTTTTTTTCTGGAAGAATACAGATAAGAAAAATAATAGCACATTTGAGGAAATGAAAGATATTCTGTGTTTGGGATGTAAAAATACAGGGAGAATATTGGGAAAAATCATCCTGACAAAAGCAGGGCAAGATCTAGAAGGACTTATAACTACTTTAAAATGTTTCGATTTTATCCTAAGGACTAGAGAAAACAACATGAAGCTAAAGAGATCAGCCAGAACAGAATTGTCTGAAGAAGACCTTACTGTAAGGTGCTATAATCAAGAACACTCAAACAAGAAGGAGGGAATCAAGTTTGAAGCTGATGAATTATTCCAGGCAGAAAAGGGGACCCGGTGTTAGTTCCTTATAATAAAATGGAGAGAAATTAAAGATTGGGAAATGTTTTAGAAGACAGTGATGGCATGATTTGATAACAGGTGGAGAGAATAGAGTGAGGAGGCCATATAAGGCTGGCACTAAAGTTTCCAACCTATTAATCGGAAAGTAGAGATAGAGGCAGATTATAAAATATTGCAATAGCTTAATTCTAAGTATATATATATATATATATATATATATATATATACACTTTGTTTACTTTATTTCCATTATTATATACATTTGAACCTATATAATTTTTAATTAGAGTTACTTTAAGATAAATGTGCATGGAATAGTAAAGAAAGCCTAATGTTAATTGAAATGAGGTAATTTAAGGTGGAGAGTTTTGTTTGAAGATAATTAGCAATCTAGTTCCAGAAGTGACTCATTTATTTTGGATTCATATATCAAATGTAGCATGTAATTCATAATATCCACTTCACATTTTTATTGTTTACCCATATTCTAAAATCTGGTTCCAAATTAGTGATTTTGATCTAAATATTTTCTTCAAGTGTTCTTCTTTAGTTACATAGTCATTCTTCAAATAGGGCTGTGGAAGTTTGTGTAATGGAGACAAGTAATCATTTAGCTAATTTGATCATCAATAATGACTAATTTGATCTCTATGCCCTAAACAGAAATCTATGATATTTTAATCTTATGGATAAGCTACCCTCAATGGACTAGTTATCCAAATAATGATAAATAGTCACTGTTTGAATCATTCCTTAAGAATTTGTCATTTCATTTATACAGTTGAAATTCAACGTTTTAAATATATCTTAAGAAAATTATAAACTAAGATTAAATGTTTGTAACATTAATCAGTTAATCTTCTTAATAAATAATACATTACAAATCAATAACATATACAGACATACACAGTGACAACAGTAATAACAACTAACTTGATTTAAAAATGTACATGGGTAGGTCATTTGTAAAATAATAGATATAAATTGCCAGTAAACATGGCATGATATATATCTTAGCAGCAAAAATATACTGTATATTAAAAATAAAGACCCATTTTTCTTCAATCAGCCAAAACTCATTATTTAGGAAGGTTAGTTATGTAGTTTAAAGAATGCTCTTCCATTCTACTGTTTTTAGTATTATATCCTCTCTTAAAGCAATTTGGCCATTTATATCAATAAACTTAATTATACCTTGTAAAGATTCTAAGACTTCTGAAAGAATAATAGTACAATTATTAAGCTTTTTATATAAAAAGATTCTAAGATTCTAAGACTTCCGAAAGAATAATAGTACAATTATTAAGCTTTTTATATAAAAGGATACTCAGAATTATTTTTATAATGCAAAAAGTAATAAATCTAATGATCAATGATATTTGTTTGGTTAAAACTTATTGGTGGGACTTCTCTGGTGGTCCAGTGGCTAAGACTCTGCACTCCCAATGCCAGGGGCCTGTATTTGATCCTTGGTCAGGAAACCAGATCCCACAGGCAGCAACCAGGATTTCACATACCGTAAGTAAAAATCCCAAATTCTACAGCAAAGATCCTGTGTGCTTCAAATAAGAACTGACACCGCCAAAAATAAGTAAATAAGCAAATATTTTCACAAAAAATTATTGGCATATATATGTGATATAATATTAGGCTGCTATGAATATTTTCAAAGAACATTTGACAATATAACAGATTCTGTAGAACAGTTGTATGTTCTAGTCGCATTCCTTTGATTTATGTAATATTAAAATAAATGTGATCTTCTAAATTGTCTATCTAAATTATGGGAATGGTGAGGTAACCAGGACTCCTCTAACACACAGATGAATTCTTAGAATGACCTTCTAATAGATAACTACCCAAATGCCCATATATAGTTACCAGTTAGTGTGCTCTTTACAAGGTATAATTAAGCTGACTAACTTAGGGGACAGGCAGTTTGTATATTGCCTTTTGATCTTTATGCACAGAAATTATCCACAATAAAGGTTCCAAAAAGTCTGATTTAATATTGTTATAAATTTACCAAGGGAATCTCAGCTAAATGTATTGCAAATTTGTCATTCCAGCAAACAACTAAGATATTTATTTCTACTCATAAATTCTGAAGTTAATCAATATAGAAAGATCACTGTGTAAGTCTTGATCTTTTAGTGCCACTTGATACTTCAGACAATTTATATGACATTCCTTGAAATAGGTAGTTCTTTTAGAAGATACACATACATGTAATTTTTGCCATCTATTTTCAGTTCACTACAGTTCAGTTCAGTCATTCAGACGTGTCCAACTCTTTGAGATCCCATAGACCACAGCACTCCAGGCTTCCCTGTCCATCAACAACTCCCGGAGCTTCCTCAAACTCATGTCCATCGAGTCAGTGATGCCATCCAACCATCTCATCCTCTGCCATCCCCTTCTCTTCCCGCCTTAAATCTTTCCCAACATCAAGGTCTTTTCCAATGAGTTGCTTCTTCGCATCAGGTGGCCAAAGTATTGGCATTTCAGCTTCAGCATCAGTCCTTTGAATGAATATTCAGGACTGATTTCCTTTAGGATTGACTGGTTGGATCTCCTTGCAGTCCAAGGGACCCTCAAGAATCTTCTCCAACAACACAGTTCAAAAGCATCAATTCTTTGGCGCTCAGCTTTTTTTATGGTCCAACCCTCACATTTATACATGACCACTGGAAAAACCATAGCCTTGACTACACAGACCTTTGTTGGCAGTAATGTCTCTGCTTTTTAATATGGTGTCTAGGTTGGTCATAGCTTTTCTTCCAAGGAGCAAGTATCTTTTAATTTCATGGCTGCAGTCACCATCTGCAGTGATTTTGGAGCCCCCAAAAATAAAGTCAGCCACTGTTTCCATTGTTTTCCCATCTATTTGCCATTAAGTGATGGGACTGATGCCACAATCTTAGTTTTCTGAATGTTGAGTTTTAAGCCAAATGTTTCACTCTCCTCTTTCACTTTTGTCAAGAGGCTCTTTAGTTCTTCTTCACTTTCTGCCATAATGGTAGTGTCATCTGCATATTGAGGTTATTGTTATTTCTCCTGGCAATCTTTATTCCAGCTTGCGCTTCATCCAGCCCAGCATTTCACATGATGTACTCTGCATATAAGTTAAATAAGCTGGGTGACAATATATAGTCTTAATGTACTCTTTTCCCTATTTGGAATCAGTCTGCTGTTCCATGTCCAGTTCTAACTGTTGCTTCTTGACCTGCATACAGATTTCTCAGGAGGCAGGTCAGGTGGGCTGGTATTCCCATCCCTTAAAGAACTTTCCACAGCCATCTATTTTATGCAGCTATAATTCTCTGGCATTCTTATCCTTTTTGTGATACACTTTATTTCACCCTGTTTTATGATTGTTTCTGCTTATGTTCAAGGGATTTAATCAATTTTCATGAATACGTAACATTGTTATGAAAAAATACACTCGCCTTAGGAAGATACTCAAAGCCCTGAAATTATCTCAGTCACATTTAAATTTCAACAATCACTTTCCAAGTTCTCCAAAGACTTTTATACTACAAATCAACTACTCAATCAATATTCAAGAAGAGGAAAAATGGCCTATTCACTTATTGATTCATCTAACAAGTATTTATGTATTATATTCCATGATTTTCCTCATGATAAAAAGTATTTGCCTTCATGTAATTGAATAACTAAAAGGAAAACCAAACATTTCCATGATTATTAAAGTATTATTTAATTACAATTAATACATGATCATAACAATATTTTTAATCTGTTGTATATCAATAGCAATTAAAAATTACCAGATGTATTAATTAATTAATACAATCTCTGAGCTTCTGTTTTGTGACTGTACAAATTCACTCTTCACTTTATATATAATAAGCAAAAAGATGAATTGTGTTAATGCTTTTTGAAAGGGTTCTTAGTGCATCATATTCATTCAAATTTTCGGGTCTCTATTCAAATTTCTAGTCAAATATTGACTGCTCTTAAAGAAGGCCCAGCATAAATATTTTGTGCCTTATGACTCTCTAATTGACTTTCAATCCAGAAGTGTTTCTCTTTCTCAAAACAGCGATGGCACTTAATTTGAAACTTTCTTCCTTTTTTAAATTTTTAAAAAATTTTTGTTTTATTTTTTTATTGAAGGATAATTGCTTTACAGAATTTTGTTTTTTTTTCTGTCAAACCTCAACATGAATCAGCCACAGGTATACATATATCCCCTCCCTTTTGAACCTCCCTCCCATCTCCCTCCCCATCCCACACCTCTAGGTTGATACAGAGCCCCTGTTGGAGTTTCCTGAGCCATAAAACACATTCCTGTTGGCTATCTATTTTATATATGGTCATGTAAGTTTCCATGTTACTCTTTTCATACATCTCACCCTCTCCTCCCCTGTCCCCATGTCCATGACTATTCTCTATGTCTGTTTCTCCATTGCTGCCCTGTAAATAAATTCTTCAGTACCATTTTTCTAGATTCCATATATGTGTGTTAGAATATGATATTTATCTTTTTCTTTCTGACTCACTTCACTCTGTATAATAGGTTCTAAGTTCATCCACATCATCAGAACTAACTCAAATGCATTCCTTCTTATGGCTGAGTAATATTCCATTGTGTATATATACCACAACTTCTTTATCCATTCATCTGTTGATGGGCATCTAGGTTGCTTCCATGTTCTAGCTATTGTAAATAGTGCTGCAATGAACAATGGGATACATGTGTCTCTTTCAATTTTGATTTCCTCAGGGTATATGCCTAGGAGTGGGATTGCTGGGTCATATAGTGGTTCCCTTCCTAGTTTTAAAAGAAATCTCCATACCGTCTTCCATAGTGGCTGTATCAATTTACATTCCCACCAACAGTGCAAGACTATTCCCCTTTCTCCACACCCGCTCCAGCATTTATTATTTGTAGATTTTTTTTATGATGTCCATTCTGACTGGTATGAGGTGATATCTCATTTTGGTTTTGATTTACCTTTCTCTAATAATGAGTGATGTTTAGCATTTTTCATGTGCTTGTTAGCCATCTGTACGTCTTCTTTGGAGAAATGTCTGTTTAAGTCTTTTCCCCACTTTTTGATTGGGTTGTTTGTTTTTCTGGCTTGGAGTTTTATGAGCTGCTTATATACTTTTTAAATTAAACCTTTGTCACTTGTTTCATTTGCTATTATTTTCTCCAGTTTTGAGGGTTGTCTTTTCACCTTGCTTATAGTTTCCTTTGCTGTGCAAAACCTTCTAAGTTTGATCAGGTCCCACTTGTTTACTTTTGTTTTTATTTCCATTACTCTAGGATGTGGTTCATAGAGGATCTTGCTTTGATTTATATCACCGAGTGTTCTGCTTATGTTTTCCTCTAAGATTTTTATAGTTTCCAGTCTTACCTTTAGGTCTTTAATCCATTTTGAGCTTTTCTTTGTGTATAGTGTTAGGAAGTGTTCTAATTTAATTCTTCTACATGTAGCTGTCCAGTTTTCCCAGCATAATTTATTGAAGAGGCTATCTTTGCCCCATTGTATATTTTTGCCTCCTTTGTCAAAAATAAGGTACCCATAGGTGCATGGGTTTATTTCTGGGCTTTCTATCTTGTTCCATTGGTCTATATTTCTGTTTTTGTGCCAGTACCACACTGTCTTGATGACTGTAGCTTTGTAGTATAATCTGAAGTCAGGAAGATTGATTCCTCCAGCTCCATTCTTCTTTCTCAAGACTTCTTTGGCTATTCAGGTTCTTTTGTGGTTCCATATGAATTGTGAAATTTTTTTGTTCTAGTTCTGTGAAACATGCCATTGGTAATTTGATAGGAATCACATTGAATCTGTAGATTGCATTTGGTAGTATAGTAATTTTCACAAAATTGATTCTTCCTACCCAGGAACATGGAATAGCTTTCTATCTGTTTATGTCATCTTTGATTTCTTTCATCACTGTCTTATAATTTTCTGTGTACAGTTATTTTGTCTCCTTAGGTAAGTTTATCCCTATATATTTAATTCTTTTTGTTGCAATGGTGAATGGGATTGATTCCTTAATTTCTCTTTCTGATTTTTCATTGTTAGTATATAGAAGTGCAAGTGATTTCTGTGTATTAATTTTGTATCCTGCAACTTTGCTAAATTCACTGATTAGCTCTTGCAATTTTTGATACCATCTCTAGAGTTTTCTATGTACAGTATCATATCATCTGCAAACAGTGAGAGCTTTATGTCTTTTCCAACCTGGATTCCTTTTATTTCAATTTATTTCTGACTGCTGTAGCTAGGACTTTCAGAACTATGTTGAATAATAGTGGTGAAAGTGGACATCTTTGTCTTATTCCTGATCTTAGGGGGAATGCTTTCAGTTTTTCACCATTGAGAATAAGGTTTGCTGTAGGCTTATCATATATGGTCTTTAGTATGTTGAGGTAGGTTCCTTCTATGTCCATTTTTTGAAGGAGTTTTAATCATAAATGGGTGCTGAATTTTGTCAAAGGCTTTTTCTGCATTTCTTGAGATGATCCTATGGTTTGTAATCTTTCAGCTTGTTAATATGGTGTATCACATTGATTGATTTGGTTTTGTTGAAGAATCCTTGCTTCCCTGGAATAAACCCAAATTGATCATGGTGTATGAGCTTTTTGATGTGTTACTGAATTCTGTTTGCTAAAATTTTGTTGAGGATTTTTTAATGTATGTTCATCAGTGATATTGGCCTGTAGTTTGTTTTTTTTTTTTTTTTTTTTTTTTTCCTGTAGGGAACTACAAGGCTATGGTCAAGGCTTGGTCTAGTCAAGGCTATGGTTTTTCCAGTGGTCATGTGTGGATGTGAGAGTTGGACTGTTAAGAAAGCTGAGCACTGAAGAATTGATGCTTTTGAACTGTGGTGTTGGAGAAGACTCTTGAGAGTCCCTTGGACTGCAAGGAGATCCAACCAGTCCATCCTAAAGGAAATCAGTCCTGGGTGTTCATTGGAAGGACTGATGCTGAGGCTGAAACTCCAATACTTTGGCCACCTCTTTTGAAGAGTTGACTCATTGGAAAAGACCCTGATGCTGGGAGGGATTGGGGGCAGGAGAAGGAGGGGACGACAGAGGATGAGATGATTGGATGGCATCACCGACTCAATGAACATGGGTTTGGGTAAATTCCAGGAGTTGGTGATGGACAGGGAAGCCTGGCGTGCTGCGGTTCATGGGGTCGCAAAGAATCGGACACGACTGAGTGATTGAACTGAACTTTCTTTTTTGTGTGTTGTCTCTGTCTGCTTTTGGTATCAGGGTGATAGAGGCCTCATAGAATGAGTTTGAAAGTGTTCCTTCCTCTGTGTATTTTTGAAAGAGTTTTAGAAGGATAGGCATTAGCTCTTCTCTAAATTATTTGTAGAATTCTCCTGTGAAGCCATCTGGTCCTGGGCTTTTGTTTTTTTCAGAGATTTTTGATCACAGTTTCAACTTCAGTGTTTGTAATTGGATTGTTCATAATTTCTATTTCTTCTTGGTTCAGTCTTAGAAGATTGAACATTTCTCAGAATCTATCCATTTCTTCCAGGTTATCCATTTTATTGCCATATAGTTATTCATAATCGTCTCTTATAATCTTTTGTGTTTCTGCACTGTATGTTGTAACCTCACCTTTTTCATTTCTAATTTTGCTGATTTAATTATTCTCTCTTTTTTTTCATGATGAGTCTGGCTAAAGGTCAATTTTGTTTATCTTCTTAAAGAAACAGCTTTTAAGTTTATTAATCTTTACTATTTTTCTTTCATTTTTTTTTTAAATTTTTTTCCGCTCAGATATTTATTATTCCTTACCTTCTACTAATTTTGGGGTATTTTTGTTCTTCTTTTTCCAGTTCTTTTAGGTATAAAGTTAGATTGTCTATTTAATGTTTTTCTTGTTTCTTGAGGTAGGAATGTATTGCTATAAACTTCCCTCCTAGGACTGCTTTTGCTGCATCCCATAGGTTTTGACTTGTCATGTTTTCATTGTCATTTGTTTCTAGAAATTTTTTTGACTTCCCTTTTGATTTCTTCAGTAACCTGTTGGTTATTTAGAGATATGTTGTTTAATCTCATGTGTTTGTGTTTCTTACACTTTTTTTTCCCCTATAATTGATATCTAATCTCATACTGCTGTGGTCAGAGAAGATGCTTGATATGATATCAATTTTATTAAATTTACTGAGGCTTGATTTGTGACCCAAGATGTGGTCTATCGTGGAGAATGTTCCACATGCACTTGAGAAGGTGTACTCTTCTGCATTCAGATGGAATGTCCTGAAGATATCAATGAGATCCATCTCATTTTATGTATCATTTAAGACATGTTTCTTTATTAATTTTCTGTTTTGATGATCTGTCCATTGATGTGAGTGGAGTGTTAAAATCTTCTACTATTATTGTGTTACTGTCAATTTCTCCTTTTATGTCTGTTAGTGTTTGTCTTATGTATTGAGGTGCTTCTATGTTGGGTGCATAGACATTTACAATTGTTTTGTCTTCCTCTTGGATTGATCCCTTGATCATTATGTAGTGTCCTTCCTTATCTCTTATAATCTTCTTTTATTTAAAGTCTATTTGTCTGATATGAGAATTGCTACTCCAGCTTTCTTTTGCTTCTCATTTGCATGGAATATATTTTTCAATCCTCTCACTTTCAGTCTATATGTGTCTTGAGGTCTAAAGTGGGTTTCTTGTAGGCAGCGTATATTGGGTCTTGGTTTTGTATCCATTCAGCCAGTCTGTGTCTTTTAGTTGGAACATTTAAAGTAATTATTGATATATATGTTCCTAGTGCTATTTTCTTAATTGTTTGGAGTTGATTTTGTACATCTTTTTTCTTCTCTTATATTTCTTGACTATTTGAATCCCTTTAACATTTGTTGTAAAGCTAGTTTGGTGGTACTGAATTCTCTTAACTTTTGCTTGTCTGAAAAGTTTTTGATTTCTCCAACAATTTTGTATGAGATCCTTGCCAGGAACAGTAATCTTGGTTGTAGATTTTTCCCTTTCAGTACTTTAAATATACCCTACCATTCCCTTCTGGCCTGCAGAATTTCTGCTGAAAGATCAGCTGTTAAGTGTATGTGGTTTCCCTTGTATGTTACTTGTTGCTTCTTCCTTGTTGCTTTGAATATTCTTTCTTTGTGTTTAGTCTTTGTTAGTTTGATTAGTATGTGTCTTGGCATGTTTCTCCTTGGGTTTATCCTGTATGGGACTTTTTGTCCCTCTTGGACTTGATTGACTATTTCCTTTTCCATGTTGGGGAAATTTTTAACTATAATCTCTTCAAAATTTTTCTCGTACTCTTTCTTTTTCTCTTTTGGGACCTCTAAAATTCGAATGTTGGTGTGTTTGATATTGTCCCAGAGGTCTCTGAGACTATCCTCAGTTCTTTTCATTCTTTTTACTTTATTCTGCTCTTCAGAAGTTATTTCTACCATCTTATCTTCCAGCTCACTGATTCATTCTTTTGCTTCAGATATTCTGCTATTGATTCCTTCCAGAGTATTTTTAATTTCAGTAATTGTGTTTTTTGTCTCTGTATGTTTATTCTTTAATTCTTCTAGGTCTTTGTTAATTGATTCTTACATTTTCTCCATTTTGTTTTCAAGGTTTTTGATCATATTTATTATCATTATTCTGAATTATTTTTCAGGTAGTTTGCCTATTTCCTCTTCATTTATTTGGACTTCTGTGTTTCTAGTTTGTTCCTTCATTTGTGTAGTATTTCTCTGACTTTTCATTTTTTTTTTTTTTTAAACTTATTGTGTTTGAAGTCTCCTTTTCCCAGGCTTCAAAGTTGAATTCTTTCTTCTTCTTGGTTTCTTCCCTCCTAAGCTTGGTCCAGTGGTTTGTGTGAGCTTTGTATAGGGTGAGATTTGTGTTGAGTTTTTGTTTGGTTTTCCTCTGATGGGTAAGGCTGAGTGATGTGGTAATTCTGTCTGCTGATGATTGGGTTTGTAGTTTTGTCTTGTTTGTTGTTTAGATGAGGCATCCTGTACAGGGTGCTACTGGTAGCTGTGTGATGCCAGGTCTTGTATTCAACTGATTTCCTTTGTGTGAGTTCTCACTATTTGATACTTCCTAGTGTTAGTTCTCTGGTAGTCCAGGGTCTTTGAGTCAGTGCTCCCATTCCAAAGGCTCAAGGCTTGATCTCTGTTCAAGAATGAAGATTCTGCAAGTGGTTTGTTATGGCATTAAGTGAGATTTAAACAAATATCCAAAAACAATAAACCAAAGATGAACACCAGACAAATGGCAGTATGAAATCAGGCAAATGATGATTAAAATAATGGAAAATACACATATACATATGAACCCATGAGCAAAGTCAAAGCAGCCCAACAAAAATAAAGTACAATAAATTGACCTGGCAAACAAAGGAAATAAAAAATTATATTTACCAGTTAGAACAAAACTAACTAAAGCACAAACTGGAATAGAAAACTAAAACAAGGTACCAAGTGGGGGATAAAGAAATGAAAACAAAACTAACAAATATGTGTAGAGGAAAGAAAGAAAGAATAGGTATAAAGTTAAATAGAGGAAGATGAAGAAGATTTATATACATTAAAGATTAACTTCAAGGGGAAAAGAACAGTAGGAAAGGCAAACAAAGGAAATAAGGTAGAAAAAATATAATGGGTTTAAAAAAATTAAGTTAAAATTATAAAAAAGAGAAAAGAAAAAAAAATGAAAGAAGAACCAAAAAAAATAAGGAAACCTTCACAGAACTGCAAAAACTCAATGCAGATGAAGACTTGTATAGCAACAGTAAAAAGTGTGACTGAATATACACACACACATATATATATACACCCATAAGCAAAATCAAAACAGTCCAGCAAAAATAAAGTATAATAGATTGACCTGTTGAACAGAGGAAACCAAAAATTATGTCTACCAGAACAAAACTAACTAAAGCACAAACTGGAAAACAAAACTAAAGAAAAGTGCCAATTGGGGAATAAGGCAATGAAAATAAAACTAACAAATATGTTGAGAGGAAAAGAAAGAAGAAAAAAAAAAGAAAGAAAGAATAAATACACAAATTTAAATAGAGGTAGATAAAGAAGATTTATATATACATTATATATATACATTTATATATACATTAAAGGTTAACTGCAATGGGAAAAGAACAGTAGGCTTAAAAATTTAAAATTTTTAAAAAGAGCAAAAATAGTGGGAAAAAAAAAACACCCCAGAAGTGCAAAAGTCCAACATATAGGCAGAGGTTTGTAACAATAAAAAATGTGACTGAGGAAAAAAAAAAAGCTCAAAACCTTAATTAGATTTCATAGTGCCAATAAAATGGACAACTACAACAGAGGCGGGGGGAAGAGGAAAAAAGAAAAAGAATCTAAAACAATCTACAGAACAAGTCAAAACATAAGAATAATAAATGTTTTTCTTGAGTCACTGCTGTCAGAGTTCTTTCCCTTTCTGGGAGTCACAGTCCACCTCAGCCCGCTAGGACACCCTCCAACAATGTGCTGATCTCTGGACCTGTTGCAGGGCAGCCCAGATTTTAATCTGGTCCTACTCCAATGTGTTCTTGCCTCCAATGTCTGCAGCAATCAGAACTAGTGTGTTTTCTTTTGTGGGAGTTCTCACTGACCTTTTATATATTCCACAGACACAGAGTCTGCCTAGTTGACCTTGTGGATTTAATCTGCAGCCTGTAGAGCTGGTAGGAAGGTTTTGGGTCTTCTTCCTTAGTCACAGTGCCCCTAGATTTCAATTGTGGTTTTATTTCCACCTCTGTATGTGGGTTGTCCACTGGGGTTTGCTCTGAGTCTTCCCTGGAGGACTTAGGTTTGCCTCTGTGAGGGCCAGGTGTGGAGGTGGTGCAGCTGCTTAGGTTGCAGGGATTCTGGCTGCACCAGGTACTCAGAGGAGTTGGCGGCTAGGGCAACAGGAAATATAGTGCTCTAGAAGGGTATGGCAACCAGTATTGGACAATACTCTTGCCTGGATGAACTCCCCTTCCTGACAGAGAAGCCTGGCAGGCCACAGTCTACAGGGTCGCAAAGAGCTGGACACTACAGAAGCGACCCTGCACACAAAAACACAAGACTTTTTTTGCCTGTGGCATCTCTGCCCCAGGGAGAGCTGAACATGAAGGTGGCATTGCTGCCTAGCTTGTGGGGACCCTGGTAGTGCCAAGTGTGCAAGGACACAGACTGCCTATCCTGCAGGAGTTATGGCCCTATCAGAATATTTTTCTGAGCCTCTTGTAGCTGATGATAAGAAGCCCTTCTTGGGCTAGTCTTTTCCCATAGGGCTGCTTGTTTATGCACTTAGAGGGCTCCCTTGACTGGAGTCCTTCTCTGCTGTTCAGCATGTCAGGCACATAGAGGGGGCCCCCCTGGCTGGGGTCTTACTCTGTAGTTCTGGGCATCAGTCACTTAAAGGAGCACCCTGGTGGTGTCCTACTCTGTAGTTCAGTGCATCAGGAGTTTGATAAGGCAGCCTTTCTATTGTTCAGCTGCTTATGCTGGCATGTGGGGGAAGAGAGGCCATGGTGATGGCTCCACCCCCTACATATGACTCAGCAGTATCGCCTTGCTTCCATGGCTGCCTGGCTTTCCTCCACAGGCATTTCCCACCACAATCTCCTTGCTCACATCCCCTTGATCTTTCTCTCCGCAGTTAACAGTAGCCCTCCCCTGGGATTGGTCCACAATCCCCAAACTCCAGCTCCCAGCTGCTGCACCTTCCAGGAGATCTATGTCCCTGTCTGTGGTATGTATGGCTGCGGCAAGGACTGTCTGATTCTCATTCCATTTAGCCTGCTACAGATCATCTGTTTCAGTCTGAGCCTTAAGTATTTTTCCTTTGACTCAGACAATTGCCCCGAGGTGATGTGGAGATCGGACCCCTGCTTCAGTTCTCCCACCTGCTGAGGGCAGGTCCAGTCCTACGAACAACTCCTGTTTTCTCCCCTAGTTTCTTTATCCTACTGAGTTTTTCATGGGTCTATATATTCTTTTCTGCTGGTCAGATACTCTAGTCTGCTCTCAGCTGGTGTTCTGCATGCACTTCTGTTTATGAGGGTGTATTTCTGATGTATCTGTGGAGAGAGATGTACTCCACATCCACCTATTCCTCTGACATCTTGTTCTCTCTCTGGAACTTCCTTCTGAATAGTATAAACTTTTTTTTTTTTTTTTTTAAGATACAGTTGTAGGCATCTATTCCCCTTACTGTAGGATGATTTTGAAATTTTGGACCACAGTATTTAAATTTTAATGTTTAATACTTTGCTGTAATATGTATCCAGTAAATGCTGAATTAACAGATGCATTTAAGTGCATAACATTAAGATGAGTATTTGTGTATGTATTTGTGCTTCCCAGATGACACTAGTCATAAAGAATCTTCCTGCCAATGCACAATATGCAAGAGACATAGGTTCAGTCCCTAGTTGGGAATATCCCCTGAAATAAGAAATGGCAACCCACTCCAGGGTTCTTACCTAGAAAATCCTTTAGCCTGATGGGCTTACAGTCCAGCAAAGAGTCAGACAAGACAGAAAACACACACACACGTGTGATAGCAATAGAGGCAAGAATTTTATACTCCGCAGAAACATCTGCTTCTAACAAAGCTACAACTCAATATAACCCCTAATAGAGGAAGAGTATTGAAATAAGACTTTTTTTCTGTTTCTGATATTTATCACTCTGAATGCCATTTCTCTCCAGCCCTGTTTTCATGGTCTTCAGGGTTTTTTTTGTTGTGGTTGTTGTTTGTTTGTTTGTTTGTTTAATCTGATAATTGAGTCTCCCACCATGGAGACAAGGAACTTCACTAGCAACTTGAACTCTGAAATATCTCATTAAGAGACCATAGTATTACAACAACTTTAGGGAAAACACATTCAGGGCATCACAGATGAAAAGCCCTGTGTTTTCTCACCTAGAGTCATCATGGTATAGTTCAAAGAACTTGGACTTTAACATTGATATAGTGCAAGTAGATAAGGCAAAATTGAAGAAACTCTTAAGGATGTATAAGATTTAGCCAGGTGAATAAAATAAGAAAAATGTTCCAGGGAGAGTCAGAGTTGCATGCAAAAATAAAGAAATAAGGAAAAACTCTGGTGATTACAAAGCAGTTATTTTGCATTGAAAGTGAAAGTGATAGTTGCTCAGTTGTATCTGACTCTTTGTGACATTTTGGTCAGCAGCCCACCAAGCTCCTCTATGGGATTTTTCAGGCAAGAATACTGGAGTGAGATGTCATTTCCTCCTCAATGGGGATATTTCCAACCCAGAGGTAGAACCAGAGTCTCCTGTGTCTCCTTCATTTCAGGTAGATTCTTTACCCACTGAGCCAACACAGTAAATAAGGAATGTGACTCTAAGTTTGGGGACAGAGATGAGGAGAAGATGGTTTCAAAAGATGTCATAAACCTTAAAAAACAAGATTATTTACTTGTTTATCTGTTTGTTCTAAAGAAGATGGGTCTGTAATGATCTGACAACATCAATGAAGAATGAGAAATTCAGCAAATATTAATACCAGCCATACTCTTGGCAAATAGAACTTTTATGGTTAAAAAAAAAAAATGAGGAGTTCTTGAAATGAACAGTGATTGAGAATTTGGGGAAGGAAAAGTGGAGTCTGTACTTTTTAAAAGGTAAAATTGGTAGCATTTAGGCATCATTTTGTTGTGGGTAGTGGAGAAAACGGAGAAGTTAAAGAAACTATCTCAGTTATGGTCTCAGTTTTGGATGACTATTTGCACCATAATGACACTGCAATATTAAGAGGATAACCAACCTGGTTTTGGATCCTGGCCTCATCTCCTATCACCTACATTCTCCAAGATACATAACCAGCCTGTTTGAAAGTTAATTTTCTTGATTGCAGAATGATAGCATTACCTACTTAGTATTGCTGTGTATTAAACAATAGTATATCCATAAAAATAACTACCATAGATCCTAACAGACAATATCAGACACTATAAACATTAGCTCTAATCCATTTTTTATCCTTATTTTTCCAAAGCCTTTTTACAGAGAGATAGTATGACTTGAAAAAGTGAAAAGGAGGTGGGAGGGGGATTCAGGATTGGGAACACGTGTACACCCATGGCGGATTCACGTTGATGTATGGCAAAACCAATACAATATTGTAAAGTAATTAGCCTGTAATTAAAATAAATAAATTTAAATTAAAAAAAAATGAAAAAGTGAAAAGGGCAAGGAACTTCTGTGGTGGTTCAGACAGTAAAGAATCTGCCTACAATGTGGGAGGCCCTGGTTTGATCCCTGGGTCAGGAATATCCCCTGGAGAAGGGAATGAGTACCCACTCCAATATGTTTGCCTTGGGAATTCCATGGGGAGAGGAGCCTGGTAGGCTACAGTCCATGGGGTCGCAAAGAGTCAGACACAACTGAATGACAAACACACAGATAGTATGATTTAGTGGATAAGCATTTGGACTTTGAGCTAGACAAATGAACTCAAATCTTGGCTCTACAAATGGTGTATTAATTAATCTTTCTAAACTTCAGTATCCTAATCTTAAAAATAAGGATACAAAATATTAACATTTCAGTGTTGTCCCAAGGATTAAATAAGATAATATATTTAAATTGCATTGCCAAATAAATGCAAGTCATATTGTACTTGACTTCATAAAAAATATTTATTCTTAGATTTCTCTGAGAGGACATTTAAGATAGCCCCCAAATTGAATTCACAGCTTCTCTCTTTGTTGCCTGCATTACTTTTTGTGCCTTCCTATTGAATAGACATATGTACTTACCAAGAGCAATAAATTTCAAGTATCAATGACAGGACTATGTATATCTCCATTCATGATGCATAATACAAGGGGAATTGCATTCCGTCGAATTATTCTTATTAGTGTTTGGCTTAAACCTCAGAACTGAGGGCAATCACTCTTGAACCATATTCCTACCTGTGTTTGAAGTATGGTTAGTCAGTCTGAAGCACATATACAGTTCATGTGACCACTGCTTGGTACGCTGTTTGCACTATAAAAAGTATTCTGTTTGCTTCAAGTTCTTAGTAACACTTTTAAGTTTTTGGAAAGCTTGATTAGCTAAAACAAGCCTGGCTGGAATGGAATATGGCAGGGTTGCACAAATTCTGTCAGGATATATTTTTTTAAAGATTGTGGAAAAAACCCTGCCAAATCTGGTCCATCTGTTCACATATGAGTTTTTCAATATTAATAGGCTGGGCAATCGGGAGATTTATTTAATTAATCTTCATGGCTAGTGCATCGGGTAACAACAATTATCTTTACTCTTATCACAGCAGTGCTGCTGTTTAAAATGAGTTCAATTTGTGTTCAGAACATGATTTTAACTGATACTGGTACCCTGACAAATAAGTAGTATCATGTTGCCACTTGACATGAAGCAAGCAAATCAATAAAAGAGAAAATCAGAAATAGTTTGAGTAAAAACTGACTGGACCAAAAACATTTCTGACGGCCTTGGTCCTGGAGTCATTTCTATAGGATTGGATTTATATAGATTGCTTTAGTGCCTGGAAGTTACATAGTAAGAAATGAGGTCAATGAGAGTAAATAGTTATGAGTTCTAACCATCTTTACTATCTCCTGCCTGTCTGATACCCACTCCAGTGTTCTTGCCTGGAGAATCCCAGGACGGAGAAGCCAGATGGGCTGCCATTTACGGGGTCGCACAAAGTTGGACATGACTGGAGCGACTTAGCAGCAGCAGCCCCAGTAACCTGTCTGATATGGATAAAATATATAATATTTTTGTAAAGTGAAAATAAAACTGCTATAAAAGGCCACTGAATATGGACATATAATGTGCCTAGCATGCTCAATAAATATTTGTTGAATTGCCAGATAAAATGATGTGTATTATATATGCCTTCCCTGAGCAGTGCTTCATAGATGGAATCAGTACTGTATGAATGTAGTTTTATTTCTTTTTTAGGTAGATAATAATAGGAAAATAGATACATAGACAATTAGAGGGAAAGGGTTGAAAAAGCAGATCCTTCTTTCTTCAAAGTATCTCCTCCAGTTGCCGTGAGCAGGAGCTCCACCCATGGCAAAAGTCATGAGGAAGGAGGCTCGGCATACGCAAAGGCTCGAGCCTCAGGAGTCCCCCTGGAAATTCTCCAGCATCTACCCCCAAAACCAGAGTCTGCCTACTTTCTGTTTTGTGCTCTCACCTACACCTCTGACTTTACGGGGGGCTGTCCCCCACTACCTCTCAATGAAAAAAAAGAGTTAACTTACAGCTCCAGTTAATAAAGTTCCTGGGTGTGATACTGTTTCAACCTACAAACTCCTTTGGAAGTCCTCTAGCCTGCCTGAATAGGTTTTTCCGGCCCCATGTGATTGCTCAGAGCCTCCCAATTGTGAGAGGCATGAGATGTTCTAAACTGTCTAAATTCAGATTCCTTTGAGCAGTTAAAAGATTGATTAGAAATTGTATTGGTGAAGGGTTTTTCACTTGTTGGGCCAGTGTTTGCTGCTAAGTCTCCATATCCCTTACCTGCTGTGTCCCTGGCAGTGTATTGATTAATATAATTGGTGTAAGTAGTAGCTTTAAGGTTTGTAACCTGGGACCCTTGAGTTAATTCTTTTTCTTGTTATAGCCCACCACACCTTTGCCCTGTAGGAATGCAACTTTATCTAATGCTTTTGGAGGGTGGTGCCTGACTAGTCACCTTTAGAGAAAAATAAGTTTTCTGAAGAAAGGGTCTTAAAATGTTAACAGGCCTCCTGGCCAGAAGATGATGCAAATCACCTAAACTTTTGCATATGATAAGTTTGCAGGAAGAAAGCCTGGCTTACTGCCTGACTCTACCCCTTCCCCCATTATCCTCTATGCATAACTTAAGGTATAAAAACTACTTTGGAAAATAAAGTGCGGGCCTTGTTCACCGAATCTTGGTCTCCCTATGTCGTTCTTTCTCTCACCTTCTGGCTGAATTATTCAGCCTCTTTTCTCTACTGAATTTCCTTACTGAGCTATCCTTATTTAACCACTCTTTATATCCTTAATTAACGTTTAATTAAGCAATTGTTTCCTGATCCTCGCCGACGCCGTCCCCGCTTCGAATTCTCTGGATCCACCGGGGCTGGACCCTGGCATCCAGTCACTAAATTAAAAATTCCACCTATTAGAAATTGTTTCACTTGAGTTTTGAAATAATTTTGGCAATTGTGCATGCTTCAAGGGGAAGATAATTAACATTTATTGGATGCTTATGTATATGACACACACTGAATAGGGTACATTGCCTGTTTTTTTTTTTTTTTTTATTTAAATTTTAAAAGTTTTTAATAAAGTAGTTTTTATTACACTAATTTACATTTTCTAAAAAAAAAAAGTGAGCATCAAATTTACTGTCTTGTCCATGGTCATGCAGACATGCCACAAGTATTATGAGAAACTAAAATAGAAATAAGAAAGCGAAGTCACTCAGTCGTGTCCAATTCTTTGCGACCCTGTGGACTGTAACCTACAAGGATCCACTGTCCATGGGATTTTCCAGGGAAGAGTACTAGAATGGGTTGCCATTTCCTTCTCCAGGGGATCTTCCAGACTCAGGGATCGAACCAGGGTCTCCCACATTGCAGGCAGATGCTTTACTGGCTGAGCCACCAGGGAAACCAAAATAGAAATGAGAACTGACCCCAAATATGTGTATATCTTCTTATTCTATCAAGCTATCCCATGATGAAAACAAAATCATTTTGACTTGGTGAACCTTCATCTATTGTCAGTGGATATTTTGGTAGCATTCACACAGAAAGACAAGGTAAAAATAATAGACTCCCCAGACTTTCTGTTGAGCTAAATAGTTATCCTTGTCACTAATTCTTCACTCCTCAACTAGAGCTTTCTAAAGTTCATGAACACTGTTTGGGATTATACTCTTATTCTACTAATTAGATATAATGGCTAATTTTATACATCAACTTGGTAGGCCACAACACCTAAATGTTGCTGAACAGGTATTTTTTAGATGAGATTGGTATTTAAATTGGTAGACTTTGAGTAAAGCAAATTACCTTCTTTTGCATGAGTGATTTAATCCAATGGTGAAGATCTTAACAAAGTTCCCCAAAGAAGTTTAAATTCTATTTCAAGACTGCACTGGACTCAAGCTGCAACATCAGCTCTTCCCCCAAACTCCAGACTTTTGGACTTGCCAGTACCCACAATTGCATGGACTTCCCTGGTGGCTCAGACGGTAAAGCGTCTGTCTACAATATGGGAGACCCAGGTTCAATCCCTGGGTTGGGAAGATCTCCTGGAGAAGGAAATGGCAACCGAATCCAGTACTCTTACCTGGAAAATCCCATGGATGGAGAAACCTGGTAGGCTACAGTCCATGGGGTCGCAAACAGTCAGACACTGCTGAGCGACTTCACTCACTCACTTACAATTGCATGAGCAATTATATGACACATATTGCATATATATCAGTTCAGTTCAGTCGCTCAGTCATGTCCGACTCTTTGTGACCCCATGAACCACAGCACACCAGGCCTCCCTGTCCAACACCAACTCTCAGAGTTTACCCAAACTCAAGTCCATTGAGTCAGTGATGCCATCCAACCATCTCATCCTCTGCCATCCCCATCTCCTCCTGCCCTCAATCTTTCCCAGCATCAGGATCTTTTTAAATGAGTCAGCTCTTCACATCAGGTGGCCAAAGTACTGGCATTTCAGCTTCAACATCAGTCCTTCCAATGAACACCCAGGACTTATCTCCTTTAGGATGGACTGGTTGGATCTCCTTGCAGTCCAAGGCAAGAATACTGCAGTGGGTTGCCATTCCCTTCTCCAGGAGATCTTCCCAACCAAGAGATTGAACTCGGGTCTCCTACACTGCAAGCAGATTCTTTACTATGTGAGCCACCAGAAAGATTCCACCACAATAAAACATGAGTTTTTTTTTTTTTTTTTTTTTTGCTGAAGATACAGATATTGAAACCAAAGGTCTTTGGTTCTAAACAAGAACAGATAAATTGCATTCATTTTTATTTTTGCATATCCCATTCCCCTTAAGCATTGTCTTGCATATTTCCTTTCCTAATATGTTCTATATGCCAAATGAGCATTAGTACACTAATAAGTAGCCAAGGACATAGAGAAAGGGGAGTTCAGTTCTCCAAGTGCCAAAAGGACTTAGTCACCCTGGAGAAGGATTATGAAGAAGTACTCACAGGAACTTCTCTGGGGGTCCATTGGTTAAGATTTCACCTTGCAATGAAGAGGACACAGGTTCAATCCCTAGTGAGTGAACTAAGATTTCGTATGCCTCTGAGCAACTAAGTCTGTGTACCACAACTACTGAGCCCACACACCCTGGAGCCAGTGGGACACAATTAGTGAGCCCATATGCTGCAGCCAGTCCGTGTGCCACAGTGCAAGATCCCACATGACACAATGAAGATCCTGTATACCACAACTAAGACCCAATACAGCCAAACAAATAGCATAAAATATAAAATATAATAAATGAGCACAGAGTATATGGTTAACAAAGGTGAGAGTGAGGAGTTCTCACAGGGATGGAGTATCTTGGCACCTGTGGTGACTGGTCTTTTTCCTTTTTTTTCTCATTCTGTTTTTTCATAATCTCTTGTAAATCATCGACTCATGGACATGTCCTTGAGCAAACTCCTGGAGACATTGAAGGACAGGGAAACCTGGTGTGCCGCGGTTCATGGGGTCGCAAAGAGTCAGACACAACCGAGTTACTGAACAATAACAACCTACACATACATTCCAGATTGCAAGTGAAAAACAAACAAAAAACAAATAACCCATCAAGTTATAAATTCTCAACTCAAACAGGCTACCTGATTCCGGAACACCTGAAATTTTTTACTCTTCTTTAGCTGTGCACAGGGCCAGAGATCAGGGTGAACACTATACTAAAATTAGATGCCTGCACTGATTTTATTTCCAGATGAAAAAGTAAGACACAGTTTGAAGCACTTTGAAGGAAGTAATGGTTTACTAGAGCTCTTACTGAAGAGTTTAAAATTTCTGAGTTAGTTTTTTTAACACTTTCAAAAAGTTTATTAAGGATCAAGAAGTGAAAACATGTCTCAGGTCACATTTAGCCCCAAGTGAGTTTTACTATCTACTTTTAAAATTAGAAAATTGATTTTATTGTGGCTAACGAGTCCTTCATTGATGTCTTTCAAATCATCCATTTTTAAAATCATTTATTCACATGACTCTTTCCTTGGTGCCTTGTTGAACCTTTCTCCTGGACACTTGGATATAAAAAAAGTAGTTTCTGGCCATACTTTTCACTTTTTCTGAACTTTTGCCAAAGTTATATGAGTTCAAAAATATTTAACATATAAAATGAGTTTGTATATATTTATTTACTTTTAAATAGAAATTGTATGTTTCAGATGTACAACATGATCATTCAATATAGATAGTGAAAAGATTATGTAGTCAAGCTAATTAACATATTGTTTTCTTACATGATGTATGTGTGTGATGCAAGCACCTGAAATCTACTATCATAGTATATTTCCAGAATTCTATATAATAATATTATTATTAAAGATTGTCATCATGCTCTATGTTAGATTTCCAATCTTATCTTCTCTACAAAAATGCGTATATTCCTTAACTAACATCTCCCCACTCCCCACACAATTGCACCACTGGTAACTATTATTCTACTCTATTTCTATGAACTCAAAAGTTTTTAAACTCCACATTTCAGTAGGATAATGCAGTATTTGGCTTTCTGTGCCTGGTTTATTTCACTTAGCATAATGTTTTCATATTGTTAGAATCCTATCATTCCGACTTAAAGAACTCCTTTTAGTATTTGGTCTAAGGTAGATATAATGGTGATGAACTCTGACAGTTGTGTTTCTGGGAAATATTTTAAAATATATTTTGTTTCTAAATAACAGCTTTGCCTGGTGCAGTATTCTTGACTGTCAGGAATTTTCTCTAAGAACAGTGAATATATCATCCTAATCTGTCTTCCATGAGGTTTCTGCTGACAAATCCACTATGTATTTATGGGGATACCTTTATATATGAAGAGTTGCTTTTCCTTTTCTGCTTTCAAAGCTCTCTGTTGGTTTTTGACTTTTGAGAATTTATTTAAATGTGTCTCATTTAAGATTTATTTAGCCTATTTGAAATTCTTCAGGGTTCTCAGATCTGGATATTTTGCTCCTTCTCTAGGTTAGGGAGGTTTTCTGTAATTATTTATTTAGAATGGTTTCTGCTCCTTTCTCTTTCTCTGCTGCTCTGGGCTACTATAATGTATATTTTGTTTTGTATAGTAATGTTAGGTAGGAAGTTAGACATAAGCAGTGAGGGGAGATCTGGCTGAAAGGGATACAAGCTGATCTCTAAACTCCATCCCAGACATACCCAGTAGAGCTCACAGATGTTACAAAATAACCACAGAGATTTTCAACTCCTGCACATGCACACTAGGCACACAGTGGATACAAAGTAACCATGGGGGCTCTCCAAGTAACCTTAGCCAGTTAGGCAGTCAGGAGTCCATTAGGGGCTCATGAATATTCACTATCCTACATCTAATTATAATAGACTGAATTATGTGAAGATATAAACAACACAGCCTACTGTCATATAACTTGAAATTGTCAGTTAGCCTTGAGTGTATGCCCATTGCAATGCCTTTCATTGATTGGTGGTGAGCACAAACCTTACCTTACACTGGGCATAACCAAAAGTAAGAGCATGGAAGTATAAAAGGGGCAAACAGGGATCACTAGAAAGGATGAGGATTCCTTTGGGAGCATCTGACTAATAAAAGATCTGTATGCTTGAGCTGTAACTTGTCTGTTGTTCCACAGTTTTGAGTCCATCACTCCAAATTTTTGTGACGAGACAAGAATCAAGGAAGAGAAATAAACCAACCTGACAATGGTATTATATTTCCTTGATTACTTGTAATTCCTATGGCTTTGAATTGTTGTCTACACATTTGAGCAAGAAGGCATCTCTTTAAGTGTTTACAAACTCGTTTTAGCAGCTAAAGCCCTTCACCAATCATTTTGACCAGATTCTGGAAGGCCATTTGGTTGAGTCTGTGAGCAGATTCATCTGGTACCTATGTCAGCAGGCGGGCAGGTTTGGTGTCTGAATTCATGGGAAGAGGCCTGAAGCCTGAGTCCTCATGGACAGATATGGTACTTAGTTACAAAGGACAAGCTTGTAAATTGAATTCACAGTGACAGTCTTGGGAAGTATGTTCATGTGAGTGAACCTGGATCCTGGGTCTGTGGGTACGTAGCTTGCACCAAGGACCACTGTGGCAAGTTATGACTGCATCCATTGTGTCAAGTCTGGAGACTGGGTCCACAGGAGTGAGCCTGGAGCCTTGGTCTACAGGGCCCAACCTGGTTGTGGGAAGGGCCTTGAGTTAGTCTGTGGAAACTGGCCTGGCATTTGGCATTTAAGTGGATCTAATGCCTTGGTCCTTGGGGACATGCTGAGTCCTGAGTGCACAGGTGCTAATCTGATGCTGGGACCCATTGAGGCAGGTATAGTGCTAGAGTCTGTGGTGAAGTCTGGTACTCGCTTCATTCTCTTTCCCAATGGAAACGGTATCTTTCCGGGATCTGGCTTGCCCAGATTTGGGGAAGGGTTAATATGGATAGCAGACATCTGATCTGCCTCTTGAGAAATTTGTATGCAGGTCAGGAAGCAACAGTTAGAACTGGACATGGAACAACAGACTGGTTCCAAATAGGAAAAGGAGTTTGTCAAGACTGTATATTGTCACCCTGTTTATTTAACTTATTTGCAGAGTACATCATGAGAAATGCTGGACTGGAAGAAACACAAACTGGAATCAAGATTGCCGGGAGAAATATCAATCACCTCAGATATGCAGATGACACCACCCTTATGGCAGAAAGTGAAGAGGAACTCAAAAGCCTCTTGATGAAAGTGAAAGTGGAGAGTGAAAAAGTTGGCTTCAAGCTCAACATTCAGAAAATGAAGATCATGGCATCCGGTCCCACCACTTAATGGGAAATAGATGGGGAAACAGTGGAAACAGTGGCAGACTTTATTTTTCTGGGCTCCAGAATCACTACAGATGGTGACTGCAGCCATGAAATTAAAAGACGCTTACTCCTTGGAAGGAAAGTTATGACCAACCTAGATAGCATATTCAAAAGCAGAGATATTACTTTGCCAACAAAGGTCCGTCTAGTCAAGGCTATGGTTTTTCCAGTAGTCATGTATGGATGTGAGAGTTGGACTGTGAAGAAAGCTGAGCGCTGAAGAATTGATGCTTTTGAACTGTGGTGTTGGAGAAGACTCTTGAGAGTCCCTTGGACTGCAAGGAGATCCAACCAGTCCATTTTGAAGGAGATCAGCCCTGGGATTTCTTTGGAAGGAATGATGCTAAAGCTGAAACTCCAGTACTTTGGCCACCTCATGCGAAGAGTTGACTCATTGGAAAAGACTCTGATGCTGGGAGGGATTGGGGGCAGGAGGAGAAGGGGACAACAGAGGATGAGATGGCTGGATGGCATCGCTGACTCGATGGACGTGAGTCTGAGTGAATTCCGGGAGTTGGTGATGGACAGGGAGGCCTGGCGTGCTGAGATTCATGGGGTCGCAAAGAGTTGGACATGACTGAGCGACTGATCTAATACGGATAATGTGAAATTGTCTTTCATATACTCTTCCATGCATCTGTGTTTCACTCAGTTGCTATAATCTTTCACTAGGAATCCTTAGCTCTTATAAAGGTATTTTTGAGTATCAGCAATTATTCAAATTGATGTTTCTTGGAGGAGACAAGCACTGGAACTTTCTATTCCAAAACCTTGATAATTCTGCTCCTCTGATATGAGGCTTTAATAGAGCTAATATACCATGTCTTGGACAGAAAGAAATTACTTAAAAACTTACATAGTTTCTAAGTGTGATTAAACTCTATATGCTTTTCTAACTTAAGAATGATGTCAAAATGAAGTTCTGCTTAAATGAGATAGGAACGTGAAGGTATAGGTTTCCAAAGATTAAGAGAAAAAATTTAGTTTTTTAACCTTTGTTAGTAGCTTTGTTATCCAGGTGTCCAGGCTACCTGCAGACTTCTCATTTACATGTCTTATATAAAACCTCAAAATGCATATGTTTATAAGTGAAATCATCATTGTCTCCCTAGATTCACATTGAAATTTATTATTTTACCATATCTCAAACTCTCAAGCTATAAACTTCCATACCATTTTTTTCTCAAACCTGATAGCTTTTAAATCATATTAATTCTAATTTTTAAAATGCTTTCCCAAATTATTCTCTCTTGAACATCTTTGCTGCAGTTGTCTTAATAGATGATAGTGAATAGGTGCAAAAAACGTTTGGTTTAGTTGCTAGTGGAAATATGCCGTCTACATCATGACAATTTCATTAATCTATTATATACTCTTTCTCATTAAGAAAACTGTTCCCCAGTTATCTTCTTCTAATTACTGCGATTTTGGACAGGATGAAGGAGGAGTAGTAATTAACTCCATTTACCCTGTCCACATTCTGGATGAATTGAAGAATGGATAGGCTCAGAAAATGGAAATAAATGTATAATTTTATTAATAATGTAGGTAGGAGAAACTGGCTTAGATGTGTGGAAACAATGAATTTTAGTATTGAATCTCAGAAGTAGACACATTACTACATTAGGAATCTAAGTCACCCTCTTCATTGTGGCCAGCCTAATACAATTTAAGTGGAGAACAGCAAATCAGCATGCTTGTTCCCTGTAAGAAGTTGTATCTGAAGGAAAAGCAGGAAGAGACAGTAGGGTGAGTTACAGGCCCTGTTTGTCTCTCAAGGTACCTAGGTTGCCTTACTCCATTTCCCTAGGCAGTAGTAAGAGATAATACAAAGAAGTCAGTATTATTTAGAAGAAAATGGAGGAAGTGTTTCACTAATATCACTGAAGAAGACTCATAAGACCAAGTGTATTTCCAATCCCTAACCCAGACTCTCTGGAACTAGTTGAAGTATGAGGTTAAGGGCACAGTCCTCCATTCTGCCACTTTTATCCAACTCAAACATTTACGGTTCAATGGCAAAGTTAGAGGGAAGAGTCATACAAAGTCATTCAAATTTCTGACACCAAGTGCAAGTCTGAGGGTTTCTCAAAACAACCCTTAGGTTTAAATAATTCAGTAAAAAAAGGGTTCACAGGACTTCCTGAAACCTATTATATTCATGGTTATAATGTTTACTGAAGAGGATACAGAAAGCCAGCCAGAGGAAGAGACAAACAGGGTAGAATCCAAGAACATTCCAACTGAAAGACTTCTATTGTCCTCGGGTTGGGTTACCCTACCAGCATTAGTGATAATACACACAGTGTTGCCAATGCTGGAGGCTTACCCAAGCTTTAGTGATCAGAGTTTTTATTGAAACTTTATGTAAGATTGACGGGCATGATTGATTGATCAACTGCCCATGTTGAACTTAAAAACATGGTTGGTTTTTAAATCAGACTCAGTCTCTGGGTTGACTGACTTTGCACCATCCATAGCCCCCTACCTAATATTGTATAGTTGAGCTTTATAATTTAATTCCTATCTAATACCATAGGATGTAGCTGTCTCCACGTGGGGACATTTCTTTAGAGTAAAAAGAAAAAATCTTAAAGAGATGAGAATATCGAAACACCTAACCTGCCTCCTGAGAAACATGTATGCAGGTCAAGAAGCAACAGTTAGGACTGGGCATGGAACAACGGACTGGTTTAAAATTGGGAAAGGAGCATGTCAAGATTGTATATTGTCACCCTGCTTATTTAACTTATATTCAGAGTACACATCATGTAAAACGCCAGGCTAGATGAATTACAAGCTGAAAACAAGACTGCTGGGAGAAATATCAATAACCTCAGATATGTAGATGACACCACTCTACTGGCAGAAAGTGAAGAGGAACTAAAGTGCCTCTCAATGAAGGAAGAATGAAGGAAGCCTCTTGATGATGAAAGAAGAGAATGAAAAAGCTGGCTTAAAACTCAACATTCAAAAACTAAGATCGTGGAGCCTGGTCAGATCACTTCATGGCAAATAGATGGGGAAGCAATGGAAACAATGACAGACTTTATTTTCTTGGGCTTCAAAATTGCTGCAGATGGTGACTGCAGTCAGGAAATTAAATGATGCTTGTTCCTTGGGATAAAAGCCATGACAAAACTAGACAGCATATTTAAAAAGCAGACACATCACTTTGCCAACAAAGATCCATATACTCAAAGCTATGGTTTTTCCAGTAGTCATATATGGATATGAGGGTTGGACCAGGAGGAGTTCAAATCAGTCAATCCTTGGTGTTCAGTCACTCAGTTCACTCAGTCATGTCTGACTCTTTATGACCCCGCATGGACTGCAGCACTCCAGGTTTCCCTGTCCTTCGCTATTTCCCAGAGTTTGTTCAAACTCATGTCCATTGAGTTGATGATGCCATCCACCCATCTCATCCTCTGTCACCCCCTAATCTTCTTGCTCTCAATCTTTCCCAGTATCAGGGTCTTTTCCAGTGAATCAGCTCTTCACATCAGGTGGACAGAGTATTGGAGCTTCAGCTTCAGCATCAGTCCTTCCAACAAATATTCAGGATTAATTTCCTTTAGGGTTGAATGATTTGGTCTGATTGCAGTCCAGGGGACTCTAAGAATTTTCTCCAGCACCACAGTTCGAAAGCTTCATTTCTTCAGCATTCAGCCTTCTTCATGGTCCAACTCTCACATCTGTACTTGACTACTGGAAAAACCATAGCTTTGACTATACAGACCTTTGTAGACAAAGTAATGTCTCTGCTTTTTAATATGTTGTCTAGGTTTGTCATAACTTTTCTTCCAAGGAGCAATCATCTTTTAATTTCATGGCTGCAATCACCATCTGGGGTGATTTTAGAGTCCAAGAAAATAAAATGTGTTACTGTTTCCATTGTTTCCCCACCTATTAGCCATGAAGTATGGGACTGGATGCCATGATCTTAGGTTTTTGAATGTTGAGTTTTAAGCCAGCATTTTCACTCTCTTCTTTCACCTTCAAGAGGCTCTTTAGTTCTTCTTTGCTTTCTGCCATAAGGGCAGTGTCATCTACATATCTGAAGTTATTGATATTTCTCCCGGCAATCTTGATTCCAGCTTGAGCTTCACCCATTCCATCACTTCACATGATGTACTGTGCATATAAGTTAAATAAGCAAGGTGACAATATACAGCCTTGTTGTATTTCTTTCCCAATTTTGAACCAGTCTATTGTTCCATGCCCAATTGCAACTGTTGCTCCTTGACCTGCATACTGGTTTCTCAGGAGGCAGTTAAGGTGATCTGTTATCCCTCTCTTTAAGAATTTTCCACAGTTTGTTGTGATCCACACAGTCAAAAGCTTTAGCATAGTCAGTGAAGCAGAGACAGATGTTTTTTATGGAATTCCCTTGCTTTTTTTTATGATCCAATGGATGTTGGGAATTTGATCTGATTCCTCTGCCTTTTCTAAATTATTGGTGGTATTCAACTTTCTTCTCAGTTACCCACATAGTGTTTCTCACTTTAAGATCATTAACTGTCAAGAATCATCTCCTTTCAAAGAAGAAAAAGGAAAAAGAGGGAGAAAGGGAAGGTGGAAGGAAACTAAATTTATTCATGTCATTTACATTTTTTCTGTTTAGAAAACCTTTGTTTTTTGCTCGTTTTCATCTCTTTTGTGGTATATAAAGTCCTCTAAAATCTATCTAACTTACTGTTCCATTTCCTGATATTCATCTAAGAGCCCACAGTGCATTCCTGAAGAATAACATATCATTCTTCACTGATGGCCACTGTTTTCTGATTATTCTTTCACTTTTTTGACTTAGTCTTTTGGTGTTGCCTAGTCCTATAATATCCTTCAGACCTCCTTTGGAAAGGTCTCATTAACTTTTAAATCTCCAATATTTGAGCTGTAGTTAGTAAAGGTAGTGTATTAGTAAGGGTGGACCAATTGTTATAATTGCTTTTTGCTTGTTTTAATCACTAAGTCATGTATGACTCTTATGCAAACCTATGAACTGTAGCCCATCATGCTCCTCTGTCCCTGGGATTTCCTAGGCAAAAATACTGGAGTGGGCTGTCATTTTCTTTCCCAGGGGATCTTCCTCACCCAGTATTGAACCCACATCTCCTGCATTACTTGTGTATTCTTTACCACTGAGCCACCATGAAAGCCCAATTGTTGTTAAAATAATAAATAACCCCCCAGTAGTTTGGCCACCTGATGCAAAGAGCCAGCTCTTTGATAAAGATCCTGATGGTGGGAAAGGCTGAGGGCAGGAGGAGAAAGGAGTGAAAGAGGGTGAAATGGTTTGATGGCATCACTGATTCAATGGACATGAGTTTGAGGAGGAGATAGTGAAGGACGAGGAAGCCTGGTGTGCTGCAGTCCATGGGGTTACAAAGAGTCCTACATGACTTAGCGACTGAACAACAACAAACTCAATGATTAAATATAATGCAAAAGGTATATTTCGCCTTACTGAGTATTTGGCCACCTGCCTTCCACATAGTATTTTAGGGACTCAAGCTTCTTTTAGCTCAACAATGTGATTTTCTAATGTAGACTTCAGAGTCCTCCACTGGATCTGCTATATTCAATCATGTGTTGAAAGAATGAAGATCTTTAGAGAGATTTTTTAAAGGCTAGTTCCTAGAAATGATATATGTAATTTCTGCTTCTACTAGTGAGATGTAGTCACATGGGCTCATCTAGTTAGTTGCAAAGGCCCAGGAAAGGCAGCCTAGAAGGAAGATTCAATGGAGAAACTGCAGAAAAACTGGTAAACACTTAGAAAACTTCAGCCAAAACAGTTTATATTTTACCACCTCAGCGTTTCCTTCAAATGCCTTCTCAGACAGAAATATTTATTCTCTTCTTGATGATGGCACAGTGTTTGTCCCTGTAGTGCTATATGCCACATGGACTGCAATTTATTTATTTTCATATTTACTTCCTTTTGAGGACTATGAGCTCTTAGAGAAAAGAGGCTATGTTTCATTTATCTTTTTATCTCTAGCACGTATCATTCTGACATGTAGTAGGTGTATGATAAATATTTGTGCTTTATATAATTAATGAATATCATTCAAATATATTAAATTATAGGAAATTTGTCTGGATAACTTTAGAATCATTAAACAAAATGTGAAACAAGCTTTGTGACTTAGAATTTTAGAAATAGGGGAGGCTCTACTATTAAAGTGTTTCCCTGGTAGCTCAGTGGTGAAGAATCTGTCTGCCAATGCAGGTTTGATTCCTGGGTTGGGAAGATCTCCTGGAGAAGGAAATGGCAATCCATTCCAGTATTCTTGCCTGGAAAACTGCATGGACAGAGGAGCCTGGTAGGCTATAGTACATGGAGTCGCAAAAGGTTGGCGTCGACTTAGTGACCAAAGAACAATAACCACTATCAAAGAAAGAGAAAGAAAGGGAGAAAAGAAAATGGTGATGAAATGTTAAGGGAAGTAAAATGGAATTTTAAAAACCTTTTACAAAATTTGCACTCTCATGAATACAGGGAAGAATCTAAATTTTAAAAACCAGCCAACAATAATCTTGAATGTAATGTTTGACCAGTGATCTTTTATTAGAAATTATTGGTAAGGATTATACTTTTTTATTCAGGAATTATTAAGAACAATCATTTAAAAGACTTAAATGTGACCATATGCTGTTTTTAATGTATAAGCCAAAGGTCTACTCATTACTATATTATTTTTATTATAGTATGCAACTATTAATGTAAATATGCATCTATGTAACAAATGAACATAGTTCAATTAAAAAAAGAATCCTGGATCCACAAGGTTAGGGTTTCCAAGGTGGTGCTAGTGGTAAAGAACCTGCCTACCAGTGCAGGAGACATAAGAGATGTGGGTCCAATCCTTGGGTTGGGAAGATCCCCTGGAGAGGGCAATGGCAACCCACTCCAGTATTCTTGCTCGGAAAATCCCATGAACAGAGCATCCTGGTGCACTACAGTCCATGGGGTTGCAAAGAGTCAGACACAACTGAAGCTACTGAGCCCACAAAGTTAGGGCAATTAATTGAAAAGAAAGAAAGAAACCAAGATAGTGTCCTGGGTTTCTGGATAAGTACCTCATTTTTGCCATAGATAATTGGAATGGGGATTATGAGGGTAATTTTAGATGGATATATACATAGCATTGTAAGTAAAAATAATCTTGCATTAATTTCCTAGAGCTGTCATAACAAAGTATTATACCTTGGATGGCTAAAACAAACAAACAAAAACTGGAAATGTATTCTCTCACAATTTTGAAGGTAGAAGACTGAAATCAAGGTATTGTTATGGCCATCCTCTCTCTCTGAAGGCCTGTAGGAGAGGATGTGTCCTTGTCTCTTCTAGCATTTGGTTGTCTTTATCAATTACTTGTGTCCCTCAGTTTGTAGAAGCATGATTCCAATCCTTGCCTCTGTTGTCATGTGACATTCTCTATGTGTGTTTGTGTCCTAGTTTCTCTCTTCTTCATCAGCCACATGGGATTACAGCCTATCCTATGCCCTCATCTTAACTTGATTAAATCTATGAAACCCTGTTTATAAATAAGATTATATTTACAGGTACTTGTTATTAAGACTTCAATATATGTTTTTGGAGAAGACAGAATTTAACCCACAACTAATCTATAGGGGGAACCCAATCCAGGTGCTTAGTTAATCTCTTTTATATTTCCTATGCACTCCAGTTCTAGCTTTTATTGTTTTTTTTTTTACTGTGATTTATATGGAAAAGACAAGAACATTTTATATCTGGGAAAAAAATTGGTGTCACTTTCTTCCTTAAACTATTAGCATTGCATCCTGGAAGATATCAGCAGTTTTACTTCTTCTCTTTGTGCCTAAGGAGACCAGCTGATGTTCACACACTAAAAGTTCCCAAACAAAGTTATCATTCCAAAAAGCTCTTGTGATTTCCACAGCCCCATTGGCTATTGAGCTTTTCAAAGTCAGTCTCTCAGGCTCAATTTTAGCACAGTCATTGGCCAGTTGTTGAGACTTCTCTTCTATCACTAGCCCAGAGGGCATAATTATTAGATAACATTTTTGACCTGAAATTAAAAAAAAAAAAACAAAAAACAAACAAACAAAAAAATGCTAGATATTCCTCCAGCAAAAATGTATTTATTCAAGATCAATTCCACTTTCACAACAATGGTGAACCACAACAAGGGAAAGAGAATGCTTTTATACAGAAGAAAAGGGAATTGGGAGGGCTAGTGAACAGAGTTCATGGCTTTTGAAAGAAAGATTAGGTTGAGGTTATTATTATTGACTAAAGTGATTTTGTTCATAAGAAAGAAATCTGGGATCCGATTTTGGCAAAAACAACTAGTCCAAGAAAATCTCCCAGTAGATACTTAGTATGGGGAATCTTAGGGCACAATGAAATTTATCCCGATCAAGGTGTAGTGCTTGTTCCAATACTAGATGCTTTGAATATTGAATTTAGGTTTGGGCAAGCTGCAATTTTTCTTTGGTAACCTTATGTCCCTTTAAAGGACCTTATGTCCTTTAAGGCTATGGTCTTCCTGTGAGGAGGTTTGAGAAAAACAAAGAAGCAAATCACCAATATATTGCAAAAAAGTAGAACCTCTAGGGAAAGTTATATCATCCAGATCAGCCTTCAGGATTTGCAAGAAATAAGGACTCTCAGTAAAACCCTGAGGCATTACCATCA
This sequence comes from Bubalus kerabau, assembly GCF_029407905.1. NCBI lineage: Eukaryota > Metazoa > Chordata > Mammalia > Artiodactyla > Bovidae > Bubalus > Bubalus kerabau. The sequence goes on from NC_073629.1 coordinate 71,984,357, forward strand.
AATTGTTTTTCTTCCCAAGTGAAGGTAAAGAGGTATTGGCTAGATTCATCAGCTGAAATACCAAAGAATGTACTGCATGAGTATTACAGTAAAGAATTTACATGCAGTGATGTATTGCTGCTGCTGCTGCTAAGTCACTTCAGTCGTGTCCGACTCTGTGCGACCCCATAGACGGCAGCCCACCAGGCTCCCCTGTCCCTGGGATTCTCCAGGCAAAAACACCGGAGTGGGTTGCCATTTCCTTCTCCAATGCGTGACAGTGAAAAGTGAAAGTGAAGTCGCTCAGCCGTGTCCGACTCTTAGCGACCCCATGGACTTTAGGGTTAGGAAAAACAGGGTGATGAGGGATAGCAATACAAAGCTCCACCCTTATCCCTTAGATTCTCTTGCCAGTAACAGGGGAGTGTTAAACCACCAAAACAAGGGATAATGAGGCATTGAAACTTGTAATCTTCTATTATGGGCCTTATGTTTTGAAGGGCTTCTTTACAAAGTAAGTAATCCTGGGAAGAGATTTTGAGAAGTCGGTTTGAGTTTTGATGGGAGATGCAGAAGGAATTTTATCAACATTCTCTGGAGACTTTGCAGATAAGAAAAGCAGTAGCTGATTCAATAAGGACAAATGAATCACTGTTTCTGGAATCTACTCAAACTCTGTCAGAAATGGAGCAAATGAAAGATGTCAAAGGATCATTTAATTCAGCTGATGGTTTACTTTAATGACTCTGTCAATTTCTAGAACTTCTTCTTTCAGGAGAAGGAAATTCCAGCATGATGCTTCTCTTAAGAAATCTTAGCCCAAAAAATGGATGGGGAAGGGTAGGGGGAAGATTAAGGAGAAAAGTGTATATGTCTTTCATAAGACCTAAACAAAGGGGAAAAGGAAGAAACATCTTGAGGTTCATTAGAGACACCCACTATTTGAACTGTTTTAACACTGCACCAGAGGTGAGGATTGTTTCATAATATTGAGGTGACCAAAGAGTTTGTGGCTCTGGTATCACTTTGAACTGGGAGAGATTCATCCCCAATCTGGAGAAATGTGTTTTCAAGCTGATTAAGAGGGAAGATTGGGAAGATCCCCTCACCCCATAGACCCTTAGAATTCTCTTGGAGAATTGGGAGTATATTGGAAAGACTGGTTAGAGGTAACCAAAATGCTTAAATTTGTAACAGTCTCTTCTCCGGTGTCCTGGATGTTTAGAATAGCAGAAACTAGGAGGTTTTGTTTAGGAGCCTTCATTTGCTGGAGTTATTAAGAATTTTGGTAGTATTCCTTTAAGGTAACCCATCTAGAATGTGAGAGTTGGTTTGCCAGATTAACTAAATCTGCAGTGGGCATGGTTTCCCATTCCATCCTGGTCCTTATTACTAGAAGGGAAAGATCTCGGTTCAACCTATTAATAAACAGAATTAAAAGGTATCTGGATGGAATCAACATCTGAAGGAAGACCAGAATTTTCTTTGTAAACATTCTGAAGTGGATTATAAAAATTGTGAAGAGGTTCAGCAGAATTTTGAGTGTAAGCCTGAATTTTGTTCCAATCAACAGACTTTGGGAAAGCCCTAGGATTTGCTCAGTGAAATTGACCAGTGATTGCTGGAGCCTGATCATATAACAAGTTAGACTGGTCTCCCAGTTGTAATTTTAAAGATTTTTCAGGATATTTCCAGTTAGCACTTTTTATCCATTACTGGGCCTGGCCTTAATTGACTAGCATCTGAATTTAGCTGTTGAAAGTCAAAGAAACCAGGTTGACAAGTTTGAGTGACCAGATTAAATTCCTTAAAAACCTCTGAGGATCTTTGGTTACTTTGGAAAATCTTTAACTGAAAAAACAAAAACAAACACAACTTGTCCTGTACTTCCCCTTTGATCCAGGGAATATAAGAATTAAAAGTTTAGACTCTGGATCCTCAGACGAATTAATTTTAAAGAGACAGGTTCTGAGAAAACCACAGCGTACAGAGAGTTTCAGAGGAAAGGGCAAGTTTAGCTAGAGAATTGTGTGTGTGTGTGTGTGTGTGTGTGTGTGTGTGTGCTCAGTCGTGTCTGGCTATTTGTGGATCCTCCCTGCCCCTGCTGGACTGTAGCCCATCAGGCTTCTCTGTCCATGGGATTCCCCAGGCAAGAATACAGGAGTAGGTTGCCATTTTCTTCTCCAGGGGATCTTCCCAACCCAGGGATAGAGCCTGCATCTCCTGCATTGCAGCTGATTTCTTTTTTGCTGAGCCATGTGAGAATCCCAGCGAGAGAATTAGTATTAAAGTGAAAATGAAAGTTACTCAATCCTGTCTGACTCTTTATGACCCCAAGGAATTCTCCAGGCTGGAATACTGGAATGGGTAGCCATCCCCTTCTCCAGGGGATCTTCCCAACCTAGGAATCGAACCCTGGTCTCCAGCATTACAGGTGGATTCTTTACCAGATGAGCCACCAGGGAAGTCCAAGAATTAGTCTGGGAGAAATCAAGGTTTAGAGGTAGTTGGTATAAATGGGAAGAAGAAAGATTATGTCTGAGGCAGAGTTTGATATTGAGATTCCAAGGAGAGAGACACCATGGCATCAGAGGTGGAACCTGAGACAAAAAAGTCAAGGACATTAGATTGAGGCTTCAGGAGCCATTTTACCTTTCTTTCATTTTTTATTTATCTCAGTTAATCTTAAAATCTTATTTTGCAAAGAGGTAATTTTAGACTCCTGATAACACTGGCAAGTCTCAAAATACCAATCAGAGTAAGCATTCCTCTCAGTCCTAGAACTTTTTGAGCTATTATAGTCCAATTCATTTTTATGGAAATTAAGTCTGGAGGTTTCAGAATTTTCCCATAATGGCCATGGATATTATAAATTGGCTTTGGTAAGGGCAGCCCATTTAAGTTAGAAATGCACACGAGGAAGGACTAAAGTTTTTACTTATTTATTTGACTGCATCGGGTCATAGTAGTAGCACTCAGAATCTTCAGCCACAGGATGTGGGATCTATTTTTTCTTTTATTTTTAGTTTTTGCATGTCAATTCTCTGTTATGGCATGCAAACTCCTAGTTGTACCATGTGGGATGTATTTATCCAACAAGGGACTGAACCTTGGCTCCCTGCATTGGGAGCACAGAGTCTTAGCTACTGGACTCCCAGGGAAGTCCCAGAACTGAAGTTTTTAAACATCAAATGGTTGAGAGTCCCTGTTGGTTGTGCTCACTCCCTCAAGGTATATAGATAAATCTTAGGAATCTCATTTTTCAGCGGCTATTTCTCTAGAGTGAAAACAAAACAAAACAAAAAACAAAACACTTTCAAACAACTCAAAAAGCTTATAGCACAAACAGTTCAGTTCAAACAGCTTGCAAGCTAATACCAGCCAGTTCTAAGGAGATAGCTTGGTCCTAGAGGAGCCAGGGTGAAGGCTTTCTTAGCCAGTCTCGAGGAAAACTCCTTCCAAAGGAACAGGATAAAGTCTGAAAACTGGCACAGTTTCAGAGAAACAACCTTTGTTCCTAAAGGAATAGGTTGAAGGCTAGCCAGTTTCAGGAAAACAGTCCTTGTCCTTAAGAGAACGAGCCAAAGCCTTCTCAGTCAGTTTCAGTGAAATAGTCTGATCTCAAAATCAACTGAAGTGCCAAAAGAGTACTCCCATACAGAACAAGATCTTTTAACCAGAAAGATAAAAATCTTTAAATTGATCTCGAATAAAGTTTGGAGAGCTTCAAACACAAAGGGGATTTGGGCTCAGATCCAGGAGCAAGTTGTATCTTTCAACTTCAGGGTTGGTGAATGACAGTGAAGTCCATTGCTGAAATCAGATTCATTTGCTCATCAGCCCTGGGGCCATCAGAGGTTTTCTGTGGTCCCTGTAAGTGCCACTAAAGTGTTGGTCTGAAATAAATAGACGGCAGATATTTCTCTAGCAAAGATGGGTTTATTCAGGTTCAGCAGAGAATTGCAATTTAGGTCTGCAACCATAGGGAGCCATGTGCAAGCCCCTGTACAATGCAAGGCTAACACTTTGACAGAGAGGAAAAGGAAGTTGAGAGGGCTATAGAGAACAAAGACACATGGCTTTTCATTGGCTGAGTCCTCACCAGGAAAGAAAAGGAGATGTATTGTTGGGCTCTGCTGTTATCACATGGTATAAGAGCTTCCCCTGCTGGTCTCTCAACTCTACTTAATTTGTTTATAATACTTATTTATTTACTTACTTATACAGAATTCACTGGACATACAGTTGAAGAACCAAACCATAGGTCATACACCTGGCTGTACCCAAATATAGCAAATGTAAGACAATCAAAGCCATCTCCCAAATACATTGGCATTAACATGAAATATCAGAGTAGACTTTTCCCTGTAGACTTTCTGCTTCAAAGACAAGTTAAATGTGTGTTTTGTCTTTTTTCTGCAAAAATGTTGAGGGAGACATTTAAAGTTTTCTCTTGACCTCTTCTTTGTTTCCTGAAATAAAAAGAATCAAAGAATTCAATAAAAAATCTTAATACCAAAAAGAGGAAAGAAGAAAGCTGTGTATTGCCAGGAAATTAAATAAAACTATACCTGGAAGGAATCACACTGGGATAGCTAATTAAACATTTGAAATCTTGGATGTATGAACTTATAATATTGGCTTCAAGCTTGATTTCTTTTCTTGTTCTCTTTAATGTAATTCACCAGAATTAATGTAATATGAAGTTAATACATTAAACACACATGCATGAACACATGCCACCGTTCTATAAAGATAACAATATAGGCTATACTGAATTTAGAGAGGGGCTTCCCTGGTGGCTCAGAAGGTAAAGCGTCTGCCTACAATGCAGGAGACCTAGGTTCGATCCCTGGGTCAGGAAGATCCCCTGGAGAAGGAAATGGCAACCTGCTCTAGTACTCTTGCCTGGAAAATCCCATGGACAGAGAAGCCTGGTAGACTACAGTCCATAGGATAGCAAAGAGTCAGACACGACTGTGCAACTTCATAAAGAGGCATAGATTTTATACTCCTGCAGACAAGAGACTTTTTTTTTTAAGTACACAAACTCTGGGAAAATATAATTTATATGTAAGATGTTTCCTGATGACAATCTTTTCCACAAAATTTTTAGCACTTGCTATATGCTAAATTCTATGTTAAGTGCTATCAGAGACAAAATTGTGGCATTAAAGAGGAAAAATTATAATGTTTGAAAATGTGATGGAAACATGAAAGGTAAATAGAATTAGCTATGCAAATTGTGAAACATTAGTTTTATCATTCCATAATTTAAATGAAAGTATAAAAATTCTACATTTCTCAAGATAGAAAATAAAAAATATACTTATTCAAATAATCTATCATAATAAGCATCTATTGCCACATATACAGTATTATCATCACACTATGTCGTTATAAAGAATCTAAAGGCAAATTAGACATAGACTGGTCTTAGAATGTTAAATCTGGAATGGTATTCCATCTGGGCATTTATGATAAGAAGTTGATTCTTAAAAATGAAGACTGAAAGGTGTATATGTAGCTATAAATATTTTTCTCACACATCAAACTGAAAAGTGAAAGTGAAAGTCACTCAGTTGTGTCAGACTCTTTGCGACAGTACAGTCCATGGAATTCTCCATTATTCCATTCTTTTTATAAACCATTATAATCCCAATGTACTACTGAGATTCATGGAAATATAATATATTACATGGGATGAACAAGAATGGAACACCTCTTGGTTCCTTCATATACTGAATTATTGATTATTTATTGAATGTTTATAAGGAGGAATACTGTGCTCTAGATGACAGCATATCAAAGTAAACAAAAGTGCAGAGTTCCTGCCTTCAAGGAATTTACCTTCTGGGAGGAAAAGGAAGGTAATGGATAAGCAAATATAAAAACAATGCTTTCAGAAATTGAAGAGTATGATAAACATAAATTTAGTAATATAAAAGAATGAGTAAGAGGGGCAGTAACTCTAGAGAAGACCCATGTAAAGAGATCCAAATGAGGAATAAGTTTTGGTTATGCAAAAAGCAATGAGGAAATAAGTCTTTAGCCAGAAGAAATATTAAATTTCAGGCACCAAAATCTAGAAACAAGCTTTTCTAGACTTTGTTGTTTTCAAGGAACAACAAAAAGACCAGTGTGGCCTAAGGTGAGAAAGAAGGGTAAGAGATAAGAAGGGAGGTACTTCCAGTTTTTGAAGGGCCTTGTAAGTGATGGTAAAAAGTGTGGATTTTATTTTAAATAAAGTGCACTAGAAGCTAGAATAATGTATATTGTTGTTGTTTAGTTGCTAAGTCATGTCTGACTCTTTGCAATCCCTGGACTGTAGCCTGCCAGGCTTCTTTGTTCATGGGATTCTCCAGGCAGCCATACTGGAGTGGGTTGCCATTTCCTTTTCCAGGGAATCTTCCCAACCCAGGGACTGAACCAGAGTCTCCTGTATTGAAGGTGGATTCTTACTGGTGAGACACCAAGGAAGCCCTAGCATAAAGTATAGCAGAGAGGAAACCTGAAATATATTTTGTAAGTTTGCTCTGGCTACTCTATAGTGAATGAATTGTGGGGGAATGAATCCTTAGGGTAGAGAATAATTTCTGTAATACTCACCTCCTCACTAGAGAGAGAGGAAGGAGTTCCATTGCAGGTATGCATCTCCTCTCCAAAGGATCATCCCAAGACCTGGTTCCTTCTCCTTTGTAGCCTTCAGTGGTGCTATTATTCTTCATTATCTCCAGTCACAAGCATCAGATCCTTATTCCAGACTACAGAGGAAGAAAATGGAGAGTTAGCAATTTCTCTTAAGTGAAAGTTAACACACATAACTGCTGCCCACACTTCATAGGGTAGAATTAATTATGTGGCCACATACTCAGTTAAACTTTGTAATTCTATTACTACATGGAAGAAAGGTAGAAACAGAAAAACCAGGTAGAAAGTATATACAGCCATCTAGTCTAGGCTGTGGGGAGGATGGTGTCTTGGACTAGAAAAGTCACAGAGAAGAAATCGCCTTAATATCCTAAGCATGCTCTGTGTTTTGCTACACACTGACCAAGCCATACAACTCACGTTTCATATTCAATGCCCATTCAACCTAAAGAAATACATCTTTCTTTTTGTGTGTGAGTCAGCCTTTAATGCATACTTTGTATGCTGCTAATGATGTGAACTCCAGGGGCTAAATCACTTCACTTCAGTTTTTACCTCCATATTTACTACCTCTGTGACATTCAGTAAATCACTCAAAATTTCTGTTCATTTTTCACACCTGTAAATAAGTAGGTAATGATGGTACCTACCTTTGAAAATAATTGTTTCTAAGAAGGCTTCCCTGGTAGCTCAGATGGTAAAAAATTTGCCTGCAATGCTGGAGACCCAGGTTCAATCCCTGGGTCGGAAAGATTCCCTGGAGGAGGAAATGTCAACCCACACCAGTATTCTTGCCTAGAGAATTTCATGGGAAGAGGAACCTGGAGGGCTAAAATCCATAGGGTCACAAAGAGTTGGACATGACTAAAGAGACATAGCACATTATATAAAGTGACATTTATATAATTTACAAATTATATAAATATTATTTATACTGTAATTGTGCTAGGCATACAGTATGTACACAGTAAGTGCTGGGAGTTGCTTTTTCAAAGGTAAAACTCCAGTTTATGTCTTAGTGGAACAAATACCCTAAAATGGAATTTCATACATCCCTCTTTGAATAGTCCTTTGATGTTTTATAGAACTCAAGCTTTAACTACACTTTTTGGTAATTTGCTCTATTGCCTTTCTTCTCTAGGCCTCCATTTGAGGTGCCAAAGAAAGGAAAAGATATCCTTCCATTTTTTTATGCAAAAAATGGATACAGATAAAAATGTTTCAGTTCAGTTCAGTCTCTCAGTCATGTCTAACTCTTTGTGACCCTATGGACTGCAACATGCCAGGCCTCCCTGTCCATCACCAACTCCTGGAGTTTACTCAAACTCACATCCATTGAGTTGGTGATGCCATCCAACCATCTCATCCTCTGTTGTCCCCATCAATCTTTCCCAGCATCAGGGTCTTTTCCAATGAGTCAGCTCTTTGCATCAGGTGGCCAAAGTATTGCAGTTTCAGCTTCAATATCAGTCCTTCCAGTGAACACCCAGGACTGATTTCCTTTAGGATGGACTGGTTGGATCTCTTTGCAGTCCAAGGGACTCTCAAGAGTCTTCTCCAACACCATAGTTCAAAAGCAGCAATTCTTCGGTGCTCATAAAAATGTTTATTTGCTCATTATTTGCTTCTGGTGTTAACAATTACTATTTTTTTTAGAACTGGCATTGCTTGCTTATATATCTATTTTAGATGTACTTTTAACAGTTTGATCAGATATAGCTCATTATAAGTTGATCTATGTTCTCTCACCTTAGATGTATATATGCATTAATAGGGTGATGGTCACAGTTGCCTCATGCCTCACTGCTTATCTGCAGGAAAAGAGAGAGCTTTTGATATAGATTTGTTGTTATTCAGTCATCCATTCATTTCCAAATTTTTTCAACCCCATGCACTGCAGCACATCAGGCCTCGCTGCTCTCACCAACTCCTGAAGTTTGCCCAAGTTCATGCCCATTGCATCAGTGATGCCATCCAGCTCATCCTCTGATGCCCTCTTCTTCTTCTGCCCTCAATCTTTACCATCATCAGGGAATTTTCCAATGAGTCAGCTGTTGACATCAAGTAACCAAAATACTGGAGCACTGACATCATATATAGATATAGATCAATAAAAATGTTTGTCATATTTCCAAGAAGGAATGGAGTAGCTCTATTCTTATGAGCCCCCGAACCAGTTTTACAAAATTCAGGATATTGGCCTTAAAAATGTGAAAAAAAAAAAAAAGAGATGAAACTGGACGAGCAATAGTCAGTTAGCAAAGTATTCAGGATCATGGGTCATGAGTAAAAGGCAGCTTGAAGATCTATATGCTCAACTAGGAGAGACACCAGTGAGAAAAGATATATAAGTAAATTCACACAGCATCTACTGGACAATAAAGCAGATTGGAGACAGGGGAGAAGAGAATTGAAATTCACACAGATCTGCACAACTGAAATATATGTGGAGTTAAACATCTGAAATGGATGTTAAAATATATTTTAGTTTGGGGTTAAAGAGAATTGCCCAGGTAAAATATAATAAACACATACAATGAACCTTGAGTCTGTTTAGTGGCAATACTCAAAGTTCTCCTTAAGGCCACAAGATGCAAGGAAAGCATGCTTATTGTCATTATGTTCCTAAAGCTACTTAGGAAAATGGCTTCAATTTGGACACATTGAATTAATGGTTCATCCTATTGTTCATCATTCATGTGGAAGAAAAGAACTGAAGATTACATTATGGCAGAAAAGCACAATCTCAGGACACACTTCCCAGGAGAGCTGTGTACAAGACCAAATAGAAGAGGTGGTTTGAACAGGAAGGCGCGTTTTAATAAGTGATCACAAGTGACTATAAACTGCTTTCTTCAGAATGAGGCACTTGGTGTATACATTTGAAGGGCAACATATTAAGTAATAAGAATGTTAGAAGAATATAAAATAATATCTGAATGCTCTCTAGAGAGAGAGCATTTTAAATAGGACAGAAAACCCAGAAACCACAAAAAGACTGACAGACTTGACTATACACAAGTTAAAATGCCTGAATGATAAATATACCCAAACCAAAGGACACACAATAAATTGAGAAAATATAGTTATTATTGACATAATTAATTGATACTTTGTGTGTTCTTAGTATTTGATAGCCTTCTAAAAATTGATTTAAAAAAAGACACAATCAAGAGGAAATAATGTCAAAGATTATAACTAGGCTATTCACGAAGAGGAAGTACAATTGGTCAGTAACCAAAAATTAAGAAGCCTCTAATTATATGACAGGAAATACAGTCAAAAAACAAGAAAATAGAGTGTTTACTCATCAAATTTGTAATCTTAAAAAAAAAATCAAAGTCATGTATTCTGTCAACAATGTACAGAATTGGGCTCTCTCATAGGTCACTTTGGAAAGGTGAGTTGCTATAATAAATACAACCTTTCTAGAAGATAATATGATATTAGAATCTATCTTACATTTGCAAAGTATTTCCATATAAGGATACACAAACAGGAAATTTTTCATTACAAAAATTGTTTATGATTGGGAACAACTATAAAAACATGAATATTTGTACCCTACAAATAATATTCTATTAATTGCAGTATAAGTGGAAAATTTAATAAGTATAAAAATTAAAGAAAGAGGATCAGGGCACGGGAACAAAGATTGGTACCCTAGCCAACTAAGTTACATGGTAGCATTTTGTTCATCTTGGGAGTGTGTTATCTGAGATATAAATAATCTTTCTGGTTGAGAGTCCCTTGGACTGCAAGGAGATCCAACCAGTCAATTCTAAAGGAAATCAGTCCTGAATATTCATTGGAAGGACTGATGCTGAAGCTGAAACTCCAGTACTTTGGCCACTTGATGCGAAGAGCTGACTTATTTGAAAAGACCCTGATGCTGGGAAAAATTGAAGGCTGGAGAAGGGGATGACAGAGGATGAGATGGTTGGATGGCATCACCAACTCAATGGACGTGAGTTTGAATAAACTCCAGGCATTGGTGATGGACAGAGAGGCCTGGCATGATGCAGTCCATGGAGTCTCAAAGAGTCGGACACAACTGAGTGACTGAACTGAACTGAAGTTAAATAAGAAAATGAGATGCAGTAATCTGAAATGGAAATTTGGGAATTTTGAGTTTAAGATACTAGGTTTCAAAATCTAGCTTCTCTCTCCAATTCTCCTTTTTCTCATCTGAGAAATGGAGTTCAAATGTTGAAATCACAGGGCTGTTTTGAGAAAGAAAGAGATAACTTTAAATCACAGAATGTATGTCCTTATAGAGCACACATGCTTGATTTAGGGAAAGAATAGCTGTAAATATGTGAAGATTCCCCCAGCACCAGTTTCACCAAGACTCATCTCCATATTGAAATAAGTAACTGGCACAGGATCAGGAGAAAAAGTCTGACTCATTGTTCATGCCAAACATGCAGATGAAGAAAAGTGTTATTTTTAATTTAGTTGCTTTGAAATATTGTTGTTGTTTTTCAGATACTTCCTGAGCATATAAATATTCATGAGCACAAATCAAATATTTAGTTATCATCCAAATTAAAAGATGCAACACCCCTTAAGAGGAAAGGATGCTTTTAAAAAATACTTTTTAAAGTTTTGTAACTTCGATGTAAAATATAAAGCTTCAAAAGGGTATTGAAATTTATGGAGCTTAATTATTTTTCAACAGAGAACAAAGAAATTAAGACTGGTCTAAATGTCTCTATTTTCTAGAAAGTAATAATACAAGTTAATTCTGTCATGACTTTAGGAAAGCTTTTTCACAAATACCTATTCTCACTCCCAACAATTGACAACCACCGTTAAAAAAGCCTGGAGTTTAAATTTATGCAAAGAATATATGAGACAGAATCACAAAAGAAATACTGACTCATACAAGTATGCTTCCTTTACATAGGAAGGGAGATAGACAACTTCCATGAGTTTTTCCATACTTTTTCTATGAAATTTAATGGTTATATAGAGTTGAGTGAGTGATGATTGGCTGGATGCCAAGTGTAGGAACATTCTTTATTCATATTAGCTGTTTATTGGCACTTTAAAAAAATTTAGTTTACACTTAGTTGCAGATTTAAAATGACTTTTATAGTAGAATTTCATTTTAAAGCTTAAATATAATACTCTATGAATTTGTAAAGTTGTGTTGCATTTGAGAGAGCAATCCCAACTTCTAGAAGTCAATCCGATGGCACAAGTATACCGTATATAAATTAGATTACAAAGATATTCATCATAGCCTTTTTTTTTTAAATAAGTGAAAATAAGGAATCAACATAAGTGTTCCACAATAGAAGATTAACATGGGGTTTTTCAGGCAAGAATACTGGATTGAGTTACCATTCCCTTCTCCAGGAGATCTTCTTGACCCAGGGATCTAAACTGCGTCTCTTATATCTCTTATGTCTCCTGCATTGGCAGGCAGATTATTTAACACTGAGACACCCAGGAAGGTGTTATCAGATGCCTATTCAATGTAATACTATTATCATCAAAAATGTTGCAAATGAAATGTATTACTTTGAGATGAAGTTTACAGTAATTTGGTAAGTGAAATAAGATTCCTTAATGTATGAAATGTCAATATGTTTTAAACACATGCATATACAGACACAAGCAAAAGCACACTGAATAATTTTCTAAACATATTGTTCACAGTAATTATCTTGGGGGATATTTTATATTTTAGCAAATATGTTGCTTATCAACATGATTTCATTGTTTTTAAAATCAATACATATTTCTTTTTAGTCACAGAAAGTGTGAAGTATGTTAGCTGTTCAGTCGTGTCTGACTCTTTGCATCCCCATGGACTATAGCCTGCCAGGTTCCTCTGTCCATGGAATTCTCCAGGCAAGAATACTGGAGTGGGTAGCCATTCCTTCTCTAGGGGATCTTCCCAACCCAGGGGTTGAACCCAGATCTCCTGCATTGCAGGCAGATTCTTTACCATCTGAGCCACCAGGGAAGTCCAGTCACACAAAGCAGGATTACAAAAGTAATAGCTGCTAACATTTGTTGTTTGCTTACTACACACCAGGCTCTATTCAAAGCACATGCTGTGTAATTTTTCATTAATACTTTCAACAACCTTTTTATATTAGTACTATTTTTAAAAATATTTTACAGGTGACAAATCTTGGATATGGAGTATGGCCACAGCAAAGGTAAGGGTGTTTACCCAGGCAACTTGGCTTCAGAGATAATCCAGAAATTTAGTTTACTTAAATATCTAATGGTCACATGAAGTGTGTGTGTGTGTGTGTATGCATGTGTGTATGGTAACATCTTGCTTATTTATCCCAAGGCTTTTGTAGATGTTCCCTGCCAGTCTCTGGGCTCCTATGGTATACACAGCAAACCTTTGTCTTTGAGCCAAATTTCTTTAAATTGTTGATTTATTTAAATTTTTTGCCTTTAGACTTTTTAAGTTACTTGAGTATGAGATGAGATTGTATTTTTATATCCCCAGCATACATAAAAATACTTGTCAAATGGAAGATTCTCAATAAATATTTGTTGAATGAATGAATGAATGCATGAATGAATATGATCCAAACTATCCTTAAGATGTAAAAAATTACATTATATTACACTTGGCATGATTCATGCTTCTCTGTGAGTCTGATATTTCAAAATAATTCATGGCAAGCCCTTCAAATGAGAGGAGAAGAAAGCATGTCTTTGCTTTTCTGTATTCTTTCCTCACTCAAAACAATTGTAAAGTAAAAGCAGCAGGCACACACAGATCATTAATTTAAAGAGAAGAAGCCTTTCAAGATGAAGCACAAAAATACAAGCCTGTCTGAGAGGAAAATTCAGGAGGCAGAAGAAAGACCTATATCTCTTACATTTTTACCAAAGAGAAATTATTCCATTCAAAACTATTTTAAAGAGAGGGAAATACAGATGAATAATGAATTGTGCCAATTCAATGAACCCTTTCATGGCAAAGTTGTTAGTAGATTTCAATCAGGTGATGCTTCAATTGTGATGAAGTTTCTGTTTCTGTTTTCATTGTTGCTATTGTTGTTAGTTCCACTTCATAACTTAATTAATAAGCAAGGAAAGAAACAAAGTCAAGGTAACTGGGAAACTGAAAATTTAGACAGTGTTTTGATCATGGATCTACAGTAATAGCATCTCTCACCCCCACTTTGACTTTCTCTAACCAATCTCACTGAGGAATTGGAAGCAGAGAAAAGCAAGTTTTCATTCATCTAGGATAAGTACAGACATGTGTTTAAATTATTTGAAGTTACATAAAGTAGTGTGAATAAAGATGAAGAATCATACAATGTGCAAATTTCAGATGACAATCAATTTTCATTTTAAAGAGTGGGGATATTTACCACTGGTCATGATTATTTGATTCCTGTTTGAATGAACATGTTCATGCAATGAATAACTGTTCATCTGCTTTATAACAGGAAAGAAAGTTTCAAATTAGCCATCTTTAGTTTTCTCATTTGATTCTTAAAATAACACAATATAACACCAATAGTGTATAGAAAGATAAGATATTGCATTCGCAAAGTGTAAATTCTAATATAGGGATTAAGAAATATATTGTCAAATAGATTTTGACATTAAGGCAAAAAATGTAGAGAGCCTTCGATACTGGCTTGTACATTAGTTTAGTACAAATTACTTTTGGGTTTTCTTAAAGATTTTTGCGTCCTATTCTTCTCCAGTGGTCATGTATGGATATGAGAGTTGGACTGTGAAGAAAGCTGAATGCCGAAGAATTGATGCTTTTGAACTGTGATGTTGGAGAAGACTCTTGTGAGTCCCTTGGACTGCAAGGAGATCCAACCAGTCCATCCTAAAGGAGACCAGCCCTGGGTGTTCTTTGGAAGGAATGATGCTAAAGCTGAAACTTCAATACTTTGGCCACCTCATGCGAAGAGTTGACTCATTGGAAAAGACTGTGATGCTGGGAGGGATTGGGGGCAGGAGGAGAAGGGGACGACAGAGGATGAGATGGCTGGATGGCATCACCGACTCGGTGGACGTGAGTTTGAGTGAACTCCGGGAGTTGGTGATGGACAGGGAGGCCTGGCGTGCTGTGATTCATGGGGTCGCAAAGAGTCAAACACGACTGAGCGACTGAACTGAACTGAACTTAAAATTTGCTTTATGACTAAACTTTCTACTTTAATTATGGTGTGTGTGTGTGTGATGCCTTTGTTTAGTTGACTCTCTTGCTGAATGTCCAACCTAACTCTTTACCAGCATTGTTTCCAGAAGTTTCAGGGACTATTTTTGGATCTGTTTCAGAATCTACCAAGTGATAACTCGTACTACCCAGGCTGTTGTTCCTCTGCTTAGAAACATGGCCACCACATGGAACCCACAGCAGTCATTACTGGCCTTCTTATTCCCTGCAAGGTGTAGAAGCCACTTAATTCTGATTTACAAGGGAAATGTGATCACTCTTTGTTTTAATGCTAGCAGCTTGAACCAGTCATTTCATCTGCTCTGAAGCAAAAGCCGTCTGAGCATTTATATTAAATAAGGATCATAAAAATAGTACTAGTAAATGTCACAAAGAGGGCCATTTTGTTCAGTTTCCTGGATTTGCTTTAATCTACAGAGTGTGATAAGATTTGTTAGTGGGCTGTGAGCTCCACTGAAAGTGGCCAGTTCACAAGGAGAGATCCCTGGTAAGTCGTTTCAGAAGCTTAATGTCTGCCCTCATTCACCCTTGGAAGGAGGTCAAGGAATGCCATTTGAGATGCATGACTTGCCGCCCTGAGGGGGGAAAAATAAAAAAGCTTTTGGCAGGAGTAGGATGGAGAAAGAAAGTGTTTAGGCAGCACCCCAGAGATCTGTTTGGCAAAGTCCAACATCAAGGTGTTACATTTCTCAGCCCACTGTAAGACTTTAATGTCTAAAGGAAGTATAGGACTGTGTAGCCCCTAAGTGAAAGCTAAAGCTTGGATATGCAAGCATACTCATGCATTCAGTGTGAATGCAGGAGACCTAGGTTCGATCCGTGGGTTGGGAAGAGCCTCTGGAGAAGGCAATGGCACCCCACTCCATTACTCTTGCCTGGAAAATCCCATGGATGGAGGAGCCTGGTAGGCTGCAGTCCATGGGGCCGCCAAGAGTCGGACATGACTGAGCAACTTCACTTCACCAATGGTGTCCTCGGATGTCATTTTCTCATGAAAAGAAATGCACATTAGTATCCCTTGGTCAACTGGGTATCTGCATTAATTTTTCCAACTCCAGCAAAAATTTTTGAGTATAGTATGCATCATACAGGTCTTTCCAGGGGCACTAGTGGTAAAGAACTCACCCAATGTGAGAATAAGAGACGTGGGTTAGATCCCTGAGTCAGGAAAATCCCCTGGAGGAGGGCATGGCAACCCACTCTAGTATTATCACCTGGAAAATCCCATAGACAGAGGAGCCTGTGGGCTACCATCGCAAAGACGTGGACACGACTAGTTAAATTCCTGTGCTATAAATAATATCTAAGTGGGATCAGTCAAGTAGTTTAATATCTTGGGCCTCTTTTGTATCCCATGTCCAATGTTTTCTTTCCCATTCATGGCTACTTCAGAATGAAAATAAAATAGATGAAATGAAAACATTTTTGTTGTCAGTTGAAAGATGTTCATGGTTTTTAAAAAGAAAATTTCTCTAAAGTTAGCTATGAAAATGCTTCATATACACACTGTAAACTCAGTTATCTTTAGTAGTATTTCAGGCCATAATCTTTACAATTTAGGTTTATAGAATTGCCTTATTTAGAATGACAACTCAAGAGAAGAAGGGAGAGATTTATAATAGAGGTAGTAATATTTTCCTTTTTTGAATTTTCTACCAACATATGATTTTTCTAGACAACATGACTTGCTGAGTCTGATTCTTGAGGGATTTAGTGTTATTGATAGAAGAAGAAAGAATAGAGTTGGTTATGTGGATAATTTATTTGATTTTACCATGCTGCATGTTTTTATAAGAAAAACTTAAAAGAAAATTAAACTCATTAAAAAAGCACATAAATTGTTTTTGCAACAAAGCAATTAAGGAAGCCTGCCTATCCAAAGTGATGGGTAATATTCTAAGCACAAAAAGGGCTAAATTGCCTTCTGTTTGAAAATTGTGTGCTATCTCTTGAGGTTTAATAAGAAAGGGATGTTTGGGATTAATATGAAGATTCAGCACCCTCTTTACTTATGAATTACTAAGAATTTGCCACAAGTTTTAAAGTTAGAATCAATTCAAATAAATTTCTCTATGAATAATTTTTCTTTAGTCTGTCCCTGAAACTAAGCAAAAATATTTAAAGTAAAACATAACAATTAAAAGTCAGAGATTACTTTCTATTACTTATGAAGATACAACCAGGGCACAAGGTGTATCTTAACTTTAAAAGTATTCACCAAAATTAAATATAAATGGTTTCAGAAAGTTATTTTCGTGTCTCCATACCATTCCCTAGACTGTATTAAGCACATATGATTTATGTCTATTTACATTCAACCAGAAGTAATATACATGGAGGAAAGAACAGAATCGAGACAGAGCATGGCATGTGTGAGTAACTGCATGAAGGTTTTTATTGCTGAAATTTAAACTGTGAAAAATGAAAGGGGTCACATTGAGGAAGTTGATGACAAGCAGAGAGGCCAGGAAATGAGCACTTTGACAGGTTATGCTAAAGAATTTATACATCATCTTGTAGGAATCATCATTCCAATGAAGAACTTTAATCCTAAAATTGATGTGGTCAAATTAGCATGGATGATTGTAAAATATATTTAGAGAATGTATTTGAGGAAAACAAGAGCTAGACTATAGCTAAGGAGACTGGTTAGGAGACTATTTCAGTAGTAAAGAATTGCAATGAGTACAGCCTGAACTAGGATAATAATAATAAGGATAAAAGATCAAATTCAAAATATACGTAGAAAGTAAAACTGGAACAATATGGTCATGGGGTGAGGGAAGCAGTAGATTTTAAATTCCTGTTTTGGTAAAGAAGAGAATCCTGTAAATATCAATTGAGAAAATGAGAGTAAATTAAAGATGATACTTTAGTAAATAAGATATATTAACATACTTTATAATTAAATGTTAATTTTTTTTCATGTATTTTTTTTTTAACTGGATAAACTTTTTTTTTTTTTTTTTTTTATTTCTGATGCCACAGCCAGGATGACATCTGAAGGGTTTATACAATAGGAAAAAAAGAAAAAGATTTCCTAATTATTGGCACAGAATATACTGGACAACGCTAGGCCAGACAGATATGTATAAACCTTCCCACTTGTAGAAAATAATATTTGAATTAACAAAACACATTTGCACATACCAATATTACTGCAATTTTGATGAGATGGATCCCTCATATATGTTGAATGTATATACCTTGATTTCAGTTTCCAATAAAGTTATAATGTTTTCAACCAGAAGAAAAAAACTCTTTTTCATACATCTCTTTTGCCCATTCTTACTAGAGCTCCTTTAAAGTTATGCCTATTTAATGGCCTATATTTAATATCTCATTATTATTTGAATTTGTGTTTCTCTACTAGTGAATTTTAGAATAATTTTACTGGCTTGTAGCCATTTGAATTTACTCATAATTATTAGAATTTTTAATTGTGAAAAGTGGAAGCATAAACCAGTTTAAAAAATTAATGTTACATTGTAATGTAAGCAATGTACCCACTCTCCAGATTTAACACTTTGATATTTTGCCTATTTGCTAAAGTTTTTTAAATAAATAAAAATTTCAAATATGGTTGATGAATATCCTCCCCTACTACATCCTATTCTTTCCTTTTCTTCTAAAAAAAATAACCAATATCCTGGAGCTAGTGTACATTCTTCTCAGTATTTTCATACTTTTACCTAAAATATATTAATCCAAATTTGCATTTTTAGTTGCTCTACTGGTCTGGACATTAGACCTTCTATTACTACTTTTTATCCAGTTCAGTTCAGTCACTCAGTCGTGTCCAACTCTTTGTGACCTTATGAATCACAGCACGCCAGGCCTCCCTGTCCATCACCAACTCTGGGAGTTCACTCAAACTCACATCCATCGAGTCGGTGATGCCATCCAGCCATCTCATCCTCCGTCATCCCCTTCTCCTCCTGCCCCCAATCCCTCCCAGCATCACAGCCTTTTCCAATGAGTCAGCTCTTCACATGAGCTGGCCAAAGTACTGGAGTTTCAGCTTTAGCATCATTCCTTCCAAAGAACACCCAGGACTGGTCTCCTTCAGAATGGACTGGTTGGATCTCCTTGCAGTCCAAGGGACTCACAAGAGTCTTCTCCAACACCACAGTTCAAAAGCATCAATTCTTTGGCACTCAGATTTCTTCAGGTACCTTCAAATTTCAACATATGTATTTAACATAAAATTTAAAGCTATTTAAGAATCAATATTCTGTCCTCCAGAAAAATGCAGGACCCTGAGTTCATTAACTATGATACCTACCTCCCATATTCTATGATTTTTAAAAATCTACCTGTTCGCTGATCCCTTGGCATGCTGTTCCTTCTTATAGCTTTCTCCTCCTTTTGAGTCCCTTCCTTCTGCAAAATGGCCTTTCAGTGAAATATATGAATCGACAATACTCTTTAATAAGAGTTTACAAATCTAGGCTGATGGGACTTCTGACTCAGCTCTTTATGGGTTTTACTCTGTTGACTTTTTTTTTTTCTTCTTTTTTTTTTGTTTTCACTATTTTTTTTATTTAAAAAAATTTTTTTTAAAACTTTTGGTTAGTGAAGTTGAGAATCAACACCTTACCTCTCCTTGAGAATTGCTTTGGCTCAAAACAGACATCTCATCAAAGGTCAGTCCTCTTTCCAGTAGAGCCTTCATTTAATGCTTGATCAGCTTGAATGTAAGAAAGTCTACAATCTTCACCCCAACTTGGGAACTCTTAAAAGGTTATTTCATTTCCAAAGCTACTTATGGGTCAGAAGATGCCTTCATGTACCTGCATTGAAGCCCGATTTCAGCCTATGTCCAATCCTGTTTCTTCTCCCTCCCTTTCCTTAGACATTGATCCCAAGAGTACAGTCAGCTCTTTGTATTGACAGGTTTCCCATCTGTGGATTCAGCCAAACATTGATCAACAATATGCTGGAAAATATGTTTTCTTCTTAGATGAAAATACAGAATCTGAGGAGAAGCCTCCTTTCCAACTATCCATCCTGCTTAAATGACTGTCAGTTCTCCTTTGACCAAGAGGATCAACCAAAAGAGTCATAGATGTGAAAATACCTCGTATTACCAATGAACCACTGTAAACTTCTTTCTTCTGATACCTTGTTAGGTGGAAAAATTAAATTTTATATAGGTAAAGCCACTGTCTTTAGGTTCTTTTCTATGTGTAGTCAAAATTACACTACATTACATTGTGGTGAAAATGTGTATATATGTTGATATTGGAGATCTATTAATATTATGGGAAATGATTTCCACCTGTGTTTTGAATGTGACATTTAATAAACCATCTTGATTAGCACTTCAGAGACCTTCCTTAATTTTGGTATTTGTTGATTTTTATCTTTATGTATCACTAATCTTTTTTTTGATCTTGGTTATAGTTTATTTCTTCCATATTTGTGTGCTATGACTTACTATAGTCTTCTGTGATGGTTACATTTATGTGTCAGTTGGCCAGACCATGAGATGTCTAGATTCTATCTGTTTAAACATTACTTCTGTGGATCTGTGAGGGCAGAAGAGATTAGCATATGAACTGGTGGACTGAGCAAAGTAGTTGTCCTCCCAAGTTTGGGTGGGCATTTTCTTATTCTGTTGAGGACTTGAATATAACAAAAAGGCAGAAGAAAGCTGCATGTGTTCTCTGCCTGACTGTTGAGCTGGAACATCAGTCTTTACCTGCCGCTGGCATTACTAAGTTCTCAGGCCTTCAGACTTGAACTGAAAACTACACCATTGACTCTCCAGTTCTAAGACTTTCTAACTATCCCATTGCTGTCCTAGGTCTCCAGTTTGCAATGACAGATTGTAAGACCTCTTTGCTTCCATAACAATGTGAACCAATTCCTTATAATAAATCTCATTATATATAGATTTATTATACCTAAAGTATAATTATAGCATATTTAATTACATGAAAGTTAATCAAATCTATAAATATATAGATCCATATCTATATATGTCATAGTTAGATCCCTCTTTATATGTGTATACATATATACATACATCTTATATAAAAATATCTATCTTTTCCATTAAATATATTCTATTGATTCTCTTTCTAATAGAGCTTTCTTAAAAATTCACTAATATTACATTTATTATATTCTTAATTACCTTTTCAACGTTTTTATACAACTGATGGTACTCTTTCTGTTTTATTTTTCTTATTAGTGCTTTCCTGTCTTAGATTTATAATTTTTAAGTATATTGTTCTGCCATTTAAGATAATACATACAAAGAATGAAGAGAGAAATCATACTTCCTATTTGTGGACCTATTGTAAATGTATAGATGTCAAGACTTCATGGTTTTAACTTGGAATTACATAAAATATAACAAAGCAACAAAATAGAAAGCTCATAAAAAACTCACACATATAATTTATTTTCAATAAAAGTGGCCACGTAATTCAATAAGAAAAGTCTTTTCATCATATGATGGAAAAATTACAAATAAAATGCCCCCAAAAATGAATCTCAATCCTTACCTTAAATAATTTATAGTACAATAATTAACTGAAAAGAGAGATGGCATCAGTGGTAAAGAATCTGCCTGGCAATGCAGGAGCAGTAAGAGAAGTGGGTTCAATCCCTAGGTTGGAAAGATCCTCTAGAGTAGGAAGTGGCAACCCACTCCAGTATTCTTGCCTGTAAAATTAAATGGACAAAGGAATCTGATGGGTTACAGTCCATGGGTCCTCAAAGAGTCAGACATGACTGAGTGAGTGAGCACATAGCCATAAGTGGAAGAGTTAAAACTACAAAATGTGAAGAATAATCCTTATGTTGGACTTCCCTGGTGGTACAGGGGACGTGGATTCATTTCCTGATCTGGGAAGATTCCACATGGAGCAATTAAACCCATATGCCACAACTATGCTCTACAGTCTGAAAGCCACAACTACTGAAGCCCACATGCCTAGAACCTGTGCTCAGCAAGGAGAGAAGCCACCAAAGTGAGAAGCCCACACACAACAATGAAGAGGAGCTCCTGCTAGCCACAACTGGAGAAAGCCTGCCTACTGTAACAAAGACAGAGCACAGCCAAAAACATAAACTTTTCCAAATAAGATCTAGAACTAACAAACAACAATACTAAAAGATGCTTAATACCATTAGTCATTAAGGAAATGCAAATGAACAAAACAATGTAATATCATTAATCTCTTTTAGAATGATTTAAAATTAAAAGGCTCATGATACCAAATGCTCTTAAGGATATGGAATAATTGAAATTCCCACCTGTTTATAGTAGCAATGCAAAATTACAAAGCAACTTTGGAAAACAGTTTGGAAGTTTCTTATGAAATTAAATATATCACCTATCATTCAATCCAGCATGGCCACTTCTGGTTTTTACCCACCAAATGAAAACCTGTGTCTGCAAAAAGATCATTTCCTGGTGGCTCAGGTGGTAAAGAATCTGCCTGCAATGCAGGAGAACCAGATTCTATCCCTAGGTCGGGAAGATCCCTTGGAGAAGGAAATGACAACCCACTCCATTACTCTTGCCTGGAGAATTCCATGGACAGGGGAGCCTAGTGGGCTATGATCCATAGGGTCACAAAGAGTTGGAAATGACTGAGTGACTTTCATTTTCCACTATTTAAAGAAAAGATGGGCTTCCAAGGTGGCACTGGTGATAAAGAACCCACTTGCCAATGCAGAAGAGATGTGGCTCAATCCCTGGGTTGGGAGGAACCCTTGGAGGAGGACGTGGCAACCCACTTCAGTATTCTTGTCTGGAGAATTCCCATAGACAGAGGAGCCCGGCAGACTACATACGATCGATGGGGTTGCAAAGAGTCTGACACAACTGAAGCAACTTAGCACAAACCCATAGAAAAGACAAAAAAAACCCTATGGGCAGAAAACAAATCAATTGTTACCAGGGACTGTGGGGATGGAGACGTGGAGAAGGAACAGACTATACAAAAAGCCACAGGTAAATTTGGGGGGCTATAAAAATATTTTATATCTTAATGTGACATGAACTCACAACTGGATATATTTGTCAAAACTTAACAAACTGTACATTTTAGGATCACATTCACCGTGCCATAAATTAATATACATCATAGTTTTAAAATAAATTGTATGTTTTGCATATTATCAACTGATTTAATAACATATCTATTTAATAAGTACCTAGTACTTTTTTAAAGCATCAAGAATACATTTTTCTTCAAAAAATCTTTTATTAAAAGAAAATTATATGTTAATTAATCATTCTTAAATAATAGCTGCTTTTACAATGATTATACTTTCTGCTTTTAAAATGTATTTCTACCAATCAATTCTGAAGTGTAGGAAGCTAAGAACAATGTACATATAAATTTTCTTTGTAATACATAGGGAGTTTGGTCTTGCAAAAGTTTTAATATCATGAGGTATGTCTGGTTGTAAACCTATGTATTCCTAAAAACTCAAGTAGAGAAGCCCCTGCACCCAGCAAAGGGATCAAATGTACTTCTGTTCTCTGACTCATGACAGAATTTTCAGAGTGCAAGTCTGAAATTTCCTGTATTTGTTTCCTAATTAAGTGGAAATCACTTATTACGGGATTCCTGTGTTAAAGGGTAATGAAGCATAACAGCAAAACAGAACAAAAATATTCATTTTGGTAAAAAAATAAATTATAATGCCTATATTTTAAGAAATTAAAACCATACATAAATATGAACAGCATTTTGGGAGAGATAACTCTGTTTTTGGATTTGAAACATTTTTATGCATTAATTCTCTAAAATATATACAACTATTTACCTCCTTCACATATACTTATATTGCCATATGAATTATTTTTAAACAATCCAGTGTCTAGGTCATTTGAAAGGACCAATCCTACAAAAGAGATCATATTGCAAAGACAATGAAGCTGATAAAGAAAAATAATTTTACTTATGATATCATATTTCTGTACTATTAAAATTAACATAAAATAATGTAAAAACTAGGAATACTGGATAAAAGGAATTTATCAAATAGAGAATATTTACAAAATATTTTTCTTCAGAGAGTTTCAATGTTCACATACATTATCTCATATTTAATAATGCAAGATGAATAATACTACATTAAAATTATGGCTGGGATTAAATAGGAGCACCCTTAGGAAGTTGAGGAGGCTGCAAAATATGATAAAACCATATTTTATAAGACTTCTCATTTTACTAAAAATTAGTTTGAAATCTTCAGTGTGGTCACTGAAAAAAATTATTCTGTCTTTGAGATTAAAAAGACATCTGCTGAAGAAGAAAAAATATATTTATTCTCTATATGCATTTTGTGATACAGAAGACACATTACTCTATTTTATGCTTATATTACACAATTAAATTTCATTATAAAAACAAGATTAGAAGAGAACTTTGTAATTTAAAAACATACATATATGAATTTTTATAATAAAACACTTTCTGGATGATAATGTTTCTATGCTTCTAGATCATTAAATATCAAAATGCACAGAAGTAAATTTTAGTCTTGTTTTGCTGTCTACAATGTTTGGCACTGATTACCTCTATTCAGAGTAGGTATGCAAATGTTTGCAAAACATGAAAATAAGAGTTGCAGGTGTGCAAATTGATAGTAGTGGGCACTCTAATTTCACCATAACTGGTAGGGTAAAACAGTATAAAACCAAAGCCCACCAGAAAATATTAAAATAGATAACATTCTATTGAAGTAATTTTTCATCCAGTATACAAGGAATAACTCATTTATTTAAGTGTAGCAGTTTTACTGCAATTCCTTTTTTTTGCCAATCACCACACTAATGCATCATTTCATAAAGCAAAAATCATAACAGTCAAACCAATATGGATATTTCTCTTTCTGTACATGACTGCTTATTGCTCTTTGAATGCAGAGTTACTTTGATGCAATTTACTAAAATTAATCTTCATTTTTCTTCTAGCACTTCACAGTAAAATGAATACCTCCTGTTAAATCCAATTCAATACCAAGGTAGAATTATTTCTATTTTAACAGTGCTATCTTGAATCCTATGAGTCAACTAATTTCCTAAGTAATTCTATGGAATGATGGAATGATTTTTTATTAAGACTATTAAATAATATTAATACAGATAGACAATTAAGAGATATTTTAAAATGGTTTTGTAAAATTCTAAACTATTTAGATATAATTTGGAAAGATTGCCATGATAAAATAGGATGCCCTCGTAAGCTACAGAATATTGTGCTAATTTTTCTCAATTCAGGATTTTTAAAATTCATAAAAATAAATACTGAAATGTATAGAACAGAGTGAGAAACTATATTTTTTGTCTGAGTTAAAAAAATTATTGGAATATAGTTGATTTACAATATCAAAATACAGTTGGTATTGCTATACAGTAGGTCCTTGTTGATTATCTATCTTATACATAGTACTGTGTGTATGTTCATTCCAAGGTCCTGATTTATCCCTCTTCCTCCCATGTTTCCCCTTAGGTAACCGTAAGTGAAAAGTGAAGTCACTCAGTCGTGTCAGACTCTTTGTGACCCCATGGACTGTAGCCTACCAGGCTTCTATGTCCATGAGATTTTCCAGGCAAGAGTAACAGAATGGGTTGCCATTTCCTTCTCCAGGGGATCTTCCCAACCCAGGGATTGAACCATGGTCTCCCGCACTACAGGCAGATGCTTTACCCTCTGAGCCACCAGGGAAGCTCTAGGTAACCATAAGTTTGCTTCAATATCTATAAGTCTGTTTCTTCTTTGAAAATAAGTCATTTGTGTCATTTTTAAAATTAGGTAATATGTATGAGCCACATCTTATGATATTTGTTATTCTCTGCCTGACTTCAGTTAGAATGATAATCTCTAGGTCCATCCATGTTGCTGAAAATGGCATTATTTTATTCTTTTTTATCTAAGTAGTATTCTAGTGCATATATGTACCATATCTTCTTAATCTACTCCTATGTTGATGAACTTTTATAAACATTCAGGTTGCTTCCATTTCCTGGATATTTTAAATGGTGCTGCAATGAATATTCAGTAACATAATTCCTTTTGAATTAGGGTTTTCTCCAGATATAAGCCAAGCAATGGAATTGATATATCATGTGGTAGTCCCTTTTTAGTTTTTTAAGGTACCTCCATACCAATCTCCATGTTTGTTATACCAATTTACATTCCTACCAACAATGGAGTAGGTGTCCCTTATCTTCACACCCTCTCCAGCATTAATTGTTTGTGGACTTTTTAATGATGGTCATTCTGACTGGTGTGAGGTGGTATTTCAATATAATTTTGATTTACAAATCAAATCACATGGACCACAGCTTTGTCTAACTCAGTGAAACTAAGCCATGCTTGTGGGGCCACACAAGATGGGCGGGTCATGGTGGAGAGGTCAGAAAGAATATGGTCCACTGGAGAAGGGAATGGCAAACCACTTCAGTATTCTTGCCTTGAGAACCCCATGAACAGTATGAAAAGGCAAAATGATAGGATACTGAAAGGGGCATTCCCCAGGTCAGTAAGTGCCCAATATGCTACTTGAGATCAGTGGAGAATTAACTCCAGAAAGAATGAAGGGATGGAGCCAAAGCAAAAACAATACCCAATTGTGGATGTGACTGGTGATAGAAGCAAGGTCCGATGCTGTAAAGAATAATATTGCATAGGAACCTGGAATGTTAGGTCCATGAATCAAGGCAAATAGGAAGTGGTCAAACAGGAGATGGAAAGAGTGAAGGTCGACATTCTAGGAATCAGCGAACTAAAATGGACTGGAATGGGTGAATTTAACTCAGATGACCATTATATCTACTACTGTGGGCAGGAATCCCTTAGAAGAAATGGAGTAGCCATCATGGTCAACAGAAGAGTCCGAAATGCAGTAGTTGGATGCAATCTCAAAAACAACAGAATGATCTGTTCATTTCCAAGGCAAACCATTCAGTATTACAGTAATCCAAGTCTATGCCCCAACCAGTAACGCTGAAGAAGCTGAAGTTGAACGGTTCTATGAAGACCTACAAGACCTTTTATAACTAACACCCAAAAAAGATGTCCTTTTCATTATAGGGGACTGGAATGCAAAAGTAGGAAGTCAAGAAACACCTGGGGTAACAGGCAAATTTGGCCTTGGAATACGGAATGAAGCAGGGCAAAGGCTAATAGAGTTTTTCCAAAAGAACCCACTGGTCATAGCAAACACCCTCTTCCAACAACACAATAGAAAACTCTACACATGGATATCACCAGATGGTCAACACCGAAATCAGATTCATTATATTTGTTGCAGCCAAAGATGGAGAAGATGTATACAGACAGCAAAAACAAGACCAGGGGCTGACTATGGCTCAGATCATGAACTCCTTATTGCCAAATTCAGACTTAAATTGAATAAAGTAGGGAGAAACCATTAGACCATTCAAGTATGACCTAAATCAATTTCCTTATGATTATACAGTGGAAGTGAGAAATAGATTTAAGGGACTAGATCTGATAGATAGAGTGCCTGATGAACTATGGATGAGGTTCGTGACATTGTACAGGAGACAGGGATCAAGACCATCCCCATGGAAAAGAAATGCAAAAAAGCAAAATGGCTGCCTGGGGAGGCCTTACAAATAGCTGTGAAAAGAAGAGAAGCAAAAAGCAAAGGAGAAAACTAAAGATATAAGCATCTCAATGTAGAGTTCCAAAGAATAGCAAGGAGATATAAGAAAGCCTTCCTCAGTGATCAATGCAAAGAAAAGAGGAAAACAACAGAATGGGAAAGACTAGAGATCTCTTCAAGAAAATTAGAGATACCAAGGGAACATTTCATGCAAAGATGGGCTCGATAAAGGACAGAAATGGTATGGACCTAACAGAAGCAGACGATATTAAGAAGAGGTGACAAGAATACACAGAAGAACTGTACAAAAAAGATCTCATGGCCCAGATAATCATGATGGTGTGATCACACACCTAGAGCCAGACATCCTGGAATGTGAAGTCAAGTGCCTTAGAAAGCATCACTACGAGCAAAGCTAGTGGAGATGAGGAAATTCCAGTTGAGCTATTTCAAATCCTAGAAGATGATGCTATGAAAGTGCTGTAGTCAATATGCCAGTAAATTTGGAAACTCAGCAGTGGTCACAGGACTGGAAAAGGTCAGTTTTCATTCCAATCCCAAAGAAAGGCAATGCCAAAGAATGCTCAAACTACTGCAAAATTGCACTTATCTCACACACTAGTAAAGTAATGCTCAAAATTCTCCAAGCCAGGCTTCAACAATACGTGAACCGTGATGTTCAAGCTGGTTTTAGGAAAGGCAGAGGAACCAGAAATCAAATCGCCAACATGTACTGGTTCATTGAAAAAGCAAGAGAGTTCCAGAAAAACATCTATTTCTGCTTTATTGACTATGCCAAAGCCTTTGACTGTGTGGATCACAATAAACTGTGGAAAATTCTGAAAGAGATGGGAATACCAGACTGCCTGACCTGCCTCTTGAGAAACCTATATGCAGGTCGGGAAGCAACAGTTAGAACTGGACATGGAACAACAGACTGGTTCTAAATAGGAAAAGGAGTACGTCAAGGTTGTATATTGTCACCCTGCTTATTTAACTTATATGCAGAGTACATCATGTGAAACGGTGGGCTGAAAGAAACACAAGCTGGAATCAAGATTGCCGGGAGAAATATCAATCACCTCAGATATGCAGATGACGCCACCCCTTATGGCAGAAAGTGAAGAGGAACTAAAAAGCCTCTTGATGAAAGTGAAAGAGGAGAGTGAAAAAATTGGCCTAAAGCTCAACATTCAGCAAACTAAGGTCATGGCATCTGGTCCCATCACTTCATGGGAAATAGATGGGGAAACAGTGGAAACAGTGGCAGACTTTATTTTTTTTTTTTGGCTCCAAAATCACTTAGATGGTGATTGCAGCTATGAAATTAGAAGACGCTTGTCCTTAGAAGGAAAGTTATGACCAACCTAGATAGCATATTAAAAAGCAGAGACATTACTTTGCATGAAAGATCTGTCTAGTCAAGACTATGGTTTTTCAAGTGGTCATGTATGGAGATGAAAGTTGAACTATGAATACAGCTCAGCGCCAAATTGATGCTTTTGAACTGTGGTGTTGTAGAAGACTCTTGAGAATCCCTTGGACTACAAGAAGATCCAACCAGTCCATTCTAAAGGAGATCAGTCCTGGGTGTTCTTTGGAAGGACTGATGCTAAAGCTGAAACTCCAATACTTTGGTCACTTGATGCAAATGTTGACTCATTGGAAAAGACTCTGATGCTGGGAGGGATTGAGGGCAGGATGAGAAGGGGACGACAGAGGATGAGATGGCTGGATGACATCACCGACTTGATGAACATGAGTTTGAGTGAACTCCGGGAGTTGGTGATGGACAGGGAGGCCTGGTGTGCTGCTATTCATGGGGTCACTAAGTGTAGGACATGACTGAGTGACTGAACTGAGTTGAACTGAACTGATAATTAGTGATTTTGAGCATCTTCTGATGTGCCTTCTGGCCATCTGTATGTCTTGAGAAAAAACTGTTTAAAATGATAATTTATTTATAAGCAAAAAATTTGCAAAGAAATTTAATACAGAGAACAAATACACTTGTTTTTCTTCTTTTTTCCTGTATGTCTTCCCTGATGGCTCAGCTGGTAAAGAAATGCCTGCAATATGTGAGACCTGGGTTCGATGCCTGGGTTGGGAAGATCCACTGAAGAAGGGAACAACTACCCACTCCAGTATTTTGGTCTGGAGAATTCCATGGACTGTATAGTCCATGGGCTCACAAAAAGTCAGATACAACTGAGTGACATTCACTTTCACTTTTCGTTTTTCCTGTATGTAATACATTTGATAATACTAATGATGGGATAGGCAATATAATTGATATTTATTTGTATAATGATATTGAATTTATATTTTTGAAAATTGGCAGGAAATCAAATTATATTATTCATTTGTATTTATTTCAATCAAAGTGACACATGCATGTGGCTTTAAACAACTATATAAATGATTCTGCCTAAAATTAAATGTCTACTATAATCTTTCTTTCCTGCTAAATAGAATAAAAAATTCTGAAGAAAATACAAAAAGCAATTAGCCAACAGAGAAGATTCTGGGATGATAGTGTCATAGGAAGCATCAGGAATTTGTCTCCCCATCTAAATAATAATCACACTGGCAGAATTTGCCTGATGTATAGTTGTTGTTCAGTCACTAACTTCATGTCCAACTCTCTGCAACTCCTTGGACTACAGTGCGCCAGGTTTCCTTGTCCTTCACTGTCTCCCAGAGTTTGCTCAAACTCATGTCCACTGAGTTGGTGATGCCATCCAACCACCTCATCCTCTATTGCCCCCTTTTCCTTCTTTCCTCAATCTTTTCCAGCATCAGGGTCTTTTTGCAGGAGGTGTCAAAGTATTGGAGCTTCAGATTTAACATCAGTCCTTCCAATGTGTATTCAGGATTGATTTCCATTAGGATTGACTGTTTTGATCTCCTTGCTATCCAAAGGACTCTCAAAAGTCTTCTCCAGCACCACAATTCAAAAGCATCAATTATTTGGTGCTCAGCCTTCTTTATGGTCCAACTCTCACATCCACACATGACTACTGGAAAAACCATAGCTTTGACTATATAGACCTTTGTTGGCAAGTAATGTCTCTGCTTTTTAATACACTGTCTAGGTTTGCATTGGCTTTTCTTCCAATTTCATGGCTGCAGTCACCATCCACAGTTATTTCGGAGTCCAAGAAAAGAAAATCTGCCACTGTTTTCATTTTCCTCATCTATTTACCGTGAAGTGATGGGACCAGATGCCATGATCTTAGTTTTTTTCCTGATGTGATCATTTTGTAATTCTGGAGTGTATAGAAGGCTTGCATTTTGCAGGGAAGACTTGGAGGGTAACTTGAGACTAATTTCTGTTAATTTCAGCTCTTAACACATTAGCAGCTACCCTTATTCCACCCCAGATCTATGGTAGGTAGTTGGGCACATAGTCCTTGAACAGCTTACACAAAGCTTGCAAAGGATAAGGTTTGAAAAACAGAACCTATGGGATCTGTGCTTTGATTGCTGCTTCTGATCACAAAGGTACAGATTGCAAGCCCAGTATACATTGTTATTACTCTTCCTTCCATGTTGCAGACTCCTCCCTCTATAGCTGAAATGACATCTAGGGAATTTAAAGTTCCAGTGCCTTTTCTCTCCATCCTCTATATTTTTAAAAACTTTTTTTTTATTTTATTGTGAGTCAGATTTTAAAGACTAGGTTCAATTCAGTTCAGTTCAGTCGCTCAGTCGTGTCTGACTCTTTGCGACCCCATGAATCGCAGCATGCCAGGCCTCCCTGTCCATCACCAACTCCCAGAGTTCACTCAGACTCACGTCCATCGAGTCAGTGATGCCATCCAGCCATCTCATCCTCTGTTGTCCCCTTCACTTCCTGCCCCCAATCCCTCCCAGCATCAGAGTCTTTTCCAATGAGTCAACTCTTTGCATGAGGTGGCCAAAGTACTGGAGTGTCAGCTTTAGCATCATTGCCTTCAAAGAAATCCCAGGGCCGATCTCCTTCAGAATGGACTGGTTGGATTTCCTTGCAGTCCAAGGGACTCTCAAGAGTCTTTTCCAACACCACAGTTTAAAAGCATCAATTCTTCGGCGCTCAGCTTTTTTCACAGTCCAACTCTCACATCCATACATGACCACTGGGAAAAGCATAGCCT
The DNA here is from genome assembly GCF_029407905.1 of Bubalus kerabau. Taxonomy (NCBI): domain Eukaryota; kingdom Metazoa; phylum Chordata; class Mammalia; order Artiodactyla; family Bovidae; genus Bubalus; species Bubalus kerabau. Next base: position 72,015,917 of record NC_073629.1, read on the forward strand.
TGACTAGATGAACCTTTGTTGGCAAAGTAATGTCTCTGCTTTTCAATATGCTATCTAGGTTGGTCATAACTTTTCTTCCAAGGAGTAAGCGTCTTTTAATTTCATGGCTTCAGTCACCATCTGCAGTGATTTTGGAGCCCCCCAAAATAAAGTCTGACACTGTTTCCACTGTTTCCCCATCTATTTCCCATGAAGTGATGGGACCAGATGCCATGATCTTCGTTTTCTGAATGTTGAGCTTGAAGCCAACTTTTTCACTCTCCACTTTCACTTTCATCAAGAAGCTTTTTAGTAAATATATAAACAGAGAAAATGAGGAAATAATCATGCAAGCCCAGGAAAAGGTGCAGACTTAGAAAAAAACAAAGAATACCTTACTTTTACACCTCAGGTGATTCTTATTTAGTACAGAGGCAGCTCACAAGAATACAAAATAAAGATATAAGAATTTTAAAAAGCAATAACAAAAAACAGCAAACCTTGTTGAACAAGAAGAATCTGATTTCCAGAGTTAACTTGCTATTAAATATAAATGTCCAGTTTTCAACAAAAAGCCACAAGGTATTCTAAAAAGTAGAAAATTATAGTACAAACAAAGGAAAAAATAGATTTAAATAACCAGTAGAAATCTGAAAAAGGTCCACCGACAGATCAATTTAGAAAAACTTTAAAACAGCTGTTTGACAATGTTTAAATAAACAAAAAAAGATGTAAGTAAGTTAGAGAATGATTAATAAGCAAAGTGGAAATATCAATAAAGAGAAAATATTGCAAAAGAAAAAATCTGGACTTGTAAAGTACAATCTCTAAAATTAAAAATTTATCAGAGGGACTTGAATACAGATTTGTCCAAACAGAAGAAATAATCAGTGAACTTGAAGATGGAAAATGGAAATTTTTCATTATAAGGAACACAAAAAAGACTGAAAAAGTAATCAGAGTCCAAGAAAATCAAGGGATACAATCAAACAGATCCAAATATTCATTGTGGGAGATCTAGAGAGAAAAGAGGAAACAATGCTTGTAAACTTCCCAGATTTAATAAAAGACACAAATAAAAATATCAAAGAAATTCAACAAATTTCAAATATTATTAACTCCAAAAGGAACACACCTAGACATTTTAGTCAACCTTTAGAAACTGAAAGAAAGAAAAAGAGAGTCTTGCAATCAGCAAGAGAGAAATTACTTATCACATACAAGAAATCATCAAAATATTATGAGCAGATTTCTCATTAAAAATAGTGAGGTTAGAGATCAGTGGACCAATATATTCAAAGTGCTAAAAAAAAAGTTAACCAAGAATCCTATATCCCTTAAAAATGTTCTTCAAGAGTTACAGAGAATAAATGATTATCTATTTAAATGAAATCTGAGCTTTCTTACCACCAAAATTGCCCTCTAAAAATGTTCAAGAGAATTCTTCAGGGTGAAATAAAAAGACACTAGACAATAACTTGAAATCATATGAAGAAATAGAGAACTCAATAAACTTAAAAACATGAAAAATGCATTCAGATCAGATCGGATCAGTCGCTCAGTCGTGTCTGATTCTTTGCAACCCCATGAATCAGAGCACGCCAGGCCTCCCTGTCCATCACCAACTCCAGGAGTTCACTAAGACTCACGTCCATCGAGTCAGTGATGCCACCCAGCCATCTCATCCTCTGTCATCCCCTTCTCCTCCTGCCCCCAATCCCTCCCAGCATCAGAGTCTTTTCCAATGAGTCAACTCTTCGCATGAGGTGGCCAAAGTACTGGAGTTTCAGCTTTAGCATCATTCCCTCCAAAGAAATTCCAGGGCTGATCTCCTTCAGAATGGACTGGTTGGATCTCCTTGAAGTCCAAGGGACTCTCAAGAGTCTTCTCCAACACCACAGTTCAAAAGCATCAATTCTTCAGCGCTCAGCCTTCTTCACAGTCCAACTCTCACATCCATACATGACCACAGGAAAAACCATATCCTTGACTAGATGGACCTTTGTTGGCAAAGTAATGTCTCTGCTTTTGAATATGCTATCTAGGTTGGTCATAACTTTCCTTCCAAGGAGTAAGCGTCTTTTAATTTCATGGCTGCAGTCACCATCTGCAGTGATTTTGGAGCCCCCCAAAATAAAGTCTGACACTGTTTCCACTGTTTCCCCATCTATATCCCAGGAAGTGATGGGACCAGATGCCATGATCTTTGTTTTCTGAATGTTGAGCTTGAAGCCAACTTTTTCACTCTCCACTTTCATTTTCATCAAGAGGCTTTTTAGTTCCTCTTCATTTTCTGCCATAAGGGTGGTGTCATCTGCATAAATGCATTAAATTTGTAAAATACATAAAGCCAGTAATATTGTAATAATATTTTCAGTTCTACTGTGTTTTGAATGTGATCTCAGAGACATATATATATATATATATATATATATATACACATAAATCATCTAAATGCTAATACTATTGCAACTTTGGTTTATAACTCTGCATAATTTTTGCTTTATTCATAATTTAAGAGATTAAATCTTAAAAGAATTATTAGTTTATATTTTGGAACACATAATGTATAAAGACATAATATTGTGACATTAATAACCAAAGAAGTGTGGACAGAGCTGTAAAGGAGTAATGTTTTTGTATGTTACTGAGGTTAAGATGCTAATTATTCAAATTAGTGTGTTATAAACTTAGAAGGTTAGATGTAATCTCCATGGAAACCCACAAAATAGCTGTAAAATATATACAAAATGAAATAAAAAGGAATTTGAATATTTTCTTACAAAAAAATTAGTTAAACCCCAAAATGTTTATAATGCCAAAAATGGGGAACAGAATGTATAGGGCATATAAAAAATAGCAAATGACAGAGGCAATTCTCTCCTTACTGGTGATCACTTTAACCACTAAAGGATTAAACTCTCCAATCAAAACAACAAGAGAATGGCTAAATGGATGAAACATGATTTGATTTTATAGTATCCTTGAGAGTCACATTAGATCCAAATATGAATAGATTGAAAGTAAAGGGATGGTAAGCGATATTCCATGCAATAGTTCCATGCAAAAGAGAACAATAGGGGCTTTACTAATATCAGAAAAAAATAGATTTTGAAATAAAAAAAGGAGAGATGGGGACAATAGATATTTAATAAAAGGTTTAATACAGTCAGTTGATTTAATAATTATAAATATTTATGTATCTAATAACATACCATCAAAACATATAAAGCAAAAAAAAAAATGGTAGAGCTCAAGGGACTAGACAATTGTACAAAAATGGTTGGAGATTTCAATATTCACCTCTCAATAATTATAGAACAACCAGACAGAAGATAAGTAAGTAAACAGAAAAACTAAATAATACAAAAAACCAACTAAATCCTATAAACATATAGAGAACACTCTACCCAATAATAAAAGCATACAAATTCTTCTCAAGTGCACATGAGCATTTTTCATGATAGACCATATATTAGGTTACAAATCAGAATCTAAATAAACTTTAAAAATTATTGAATAAAGTAACTTCCCAACTACAGCTGGATAAAGTTTGAATTCAATAATAGCAAGTAAACTGGGAAATTTGCAGACTAGTGGACATTAAGCAATGCAGTCAATCAGCGAGTAAAAGAAAAAGTTACAAGAGAAACAATTAGCTGAGGGCTATTAAAAGTACGCAAAAACACATGTATCATGAAGGGTAGTGAAAACTTGCACAAACAATTATCACAGAATAAAATTTACTTCTGTTGCCCCTACACTTCTTTAACTCTGTTGGTTTTGGACCAAGGCTTGGCCCCAACATGTTGCTTCTTGGTGACACAGTAACCAAAACTCTAATATAGAACCAATTTTCTAGCCAGGAAAAGTGAAAAGATGGCCCCTGCATGGCAAGGAATGTGGGGAAAATTCTGAGAGAGATAGCAAGCTGAAAAAGATCTTTTAAATATCTATATAAATCTACGGGTCTTATCTTGGGGTTTTATCAGAGCTATTTTGCAACAAAAATTATGAAGTCCAGGCATGAAAGCTTAATGAAGTCCTGAATGAAGGAAAACTAAGAAAATTTTCTTCCATTGAGATTGTTCTAAAAGAAAAACTAAAGAATATAATTTAGGATAAAGGGAAAAATATAAGAGAGTTACTTGGAAATTTGAGAATGATGGAAGAGCAACAGAAACAGTAAATCTTTGGGTATATATAAAAATAAAAATTCCAATGGTAAATAAATAATACCTAAAAATTTCATATAATCAAAAAAAAGCCACAAATGTAGGACCAAAGTAAAAACAAAACAGAGTGGACAAACAGGAAAAGTCACTCAGTCGTATCCGACTCCTAGAGACCCCATGGACTGCAGCCTACCAGGTCCCTCCATCCATGGGATTTTCCATATGCACATAATTTTCTCAACTTTTACAAGTACTGTCTACAAATTTTGAAAAAGTTATATACAGTTGTGTAAGTACCACCACAATTAAGATGTAGAACATTTTGATAAACCATAAAAAGCTTTTTATGCTTGTTTGCGTTAAGTTCTTCCCACCCTTACCCTTGGTAAATACTGATCTGTTTTATATATAAGGATGGGTAGCTTTTGTTTGTATTTATTTATTTTCTTCTTTTTTTATAATTTTTATTTTGTATTGGAGCATAGTTGATAAGAATTCCCTCTAAATAAATAGGTCCTGGTCATTTGTCTATTTTAAATATAGTAGTATGTATATGTCAATCTCAAACTCCCAATCTATCCCTCCCCCCTACCTTTCCTCCCAATAACCATAGTTTACTCTCTAAGCCTGTGAGTCTGTTTCTGTTTTATAAATAAGCTTACATGTATCATCATTTTTAGATTTTACATATAGTAATATCATATATTTGTTTTTCCTCTGTCTGACTTATTTCACTTATTAAGATAAGCTCCAGGTCCATCCATGTTGCTACAAATGACATTATTTCATTCTTTTTATTGGCTAAGTAATATTCCATTTTATATATGTATTACATCTTCTTTATCCAGTCATGTGATCACTGCACAAATAAATGAAATAGAAATGAACAAAGCAATAGAAAAGTTTGATGAAACTAAAAGCTAGTCTTTGAAAATATAAACAAAATTGACAAACCTTTAGCCAGACTCATCAAGGAAAAAAGGGAGAGGGCTCAAGTCAATAAAATTAGAAATGAAAAGAACTTACAGAGGACAGTAAAGAAATACAAGGAATTGTAAGAGACTAGTATAAGTAACTATATGCCAATAAAATGGACAACCTGGAAAGAAATGTACAAATTATTAAAAAGGTATAACTCCCAAGATAGAACCAGGAAGAAATAGATGAACATATCAATCACAAGTACTGAAATTGAAATTGTGATTTAGAAACTCCCAACAAACAAAAGTCCAGGACCTGATGGCTTCACAGGCAAATTATGTCAAATATTTAGAGAAAAATTAACATTTATCCTTCTGAAATTATTTCCCCAAAATTTCAGAAGGAACACTCCCAAACTCATTCTATGAGGCCATCATCACCTTGATTCCAAAACAAAAGACACTACAAAAATGGAAAATTACAGGCCAATTGCACTGATGAAAATATACACAAAATCTCAACAAAATCCTAGCAATCCAAATCCAACAATATGTTAATACAGTCTTTTGAGAAGCCTCAGTATAAAGCAAATAAATGCAGATTTATTGGTAAAGTAAATTTAAGAGGCATCTCTAGCCATGATGTGGATAAAGCTTCAGGAAACCCAGCTATCTCAGGAAGATACTGAAAACAATTATACCTTTTTCTACTCTCCTAAATATGGACGTTTTGAAACTAGAGAGTACATTATTGGTGAGTTAACAGGTCGCCTCTTCATAAAATATTCAATCTTCCTGAAAAAGGAAAACTGTAAATCTAGAGGAATACATTTTTTAAAATTCACATAATTATGCAGGCAATGCTGTAATCAAGTTCACAGGTGCTATTAGTATTGATTTTGGTAATATTAAAATCCATTCATCATTGGTGATAAATCTAATGTGAAAGCTTTCTACACAGACAGCTGATAGAGCTCATGATTTCATTTTGCCTACAGACATTTGTACCCAACATCTTTAATCATATTATCATTTCTTTTTTGAATGAAAATATCGACAAACTCTCTTTTAATACTCTTGGAAACATTTTAATCTATATTTGTTTTAGTCTATTTTGTTACTTTTTCATTTTTTTATAAGTGAAATGCAGACCTTTTAATTGTGTTAGTTTTGACAGATGCATAACCCCCATCTAATCAACCTAGAAAGTGTATTGTGACTCTTTTATTGTCAACCTCTGACCCCTACAAAGTGGCAACTACTTTTCTAATTTCTATTACCAAATCTTCATTTTGTCTGCTCTAGAAATTAATATAAATTAAATCATACAGTTTGTATAGTAAATAGTATGTATATATAGTATATTTTTGAGATTTAGCTATATTGTTCTATGTTCCTTTCTATTACTCAGTAAACATATTACAATTGGCTGGTCCCTTGACTCATTTATAGACATTTGGTTTCTGTGAGTAAAACTGAAATGAACATTTGTGTACAGATCATTTATGAACATATATTTTCATGTATCTTTAATATCTGGGAGTATTGTCATAGAGTGGATTATATTTAACTTTACAGAATCAGGATAAAGTATTCTCTAAACTGATTGTATTAAAGTTCCAGTTGATCTCCATCCTCAACACTTGTTCTCAGATTTAAAATAGTTTATGATTTTGACATGAATTATTTTACTACTATTAAAATCAGACAGAAACAGAGATCATAACTGAAAATTATCTTAGCAGACAGACCAGTTAGTCACTGAAGTACAACTTAATTTAATAATAGCTTATTTTGCAGGATAAGGGAGGTTAACTTCACCTGAGTCACTACTTGCTTTTGCCTTTGAAAAGATAAGTAAATCTTAAATAGCAACCAAAATTGATATGAGATAACCTGTACTCAATTCCCTTTTATTTAAGAAAATTTTATTGTAATCATTCAGTGTAAATAATAAGCCCTCACTGCCTTCACACTATATGATCTGTTTTATAGAAATATACTTTGAGCCTATTCCATCCTTTAGTTGAGTGCTCCTGTTTTGCAAACTGCCTTTCTGTGTATGCACTATCAACTTTCACTAATTACTGCTCAAGTGGATCATTGGTTTTATTTTTGTTTTTTATTAACTTTTGACACTATTAATGATTTTGAAGATTTTGTGCATCTTATCTTGTGTCATGGGTTATATATATATACTTATATATATAAACATTATTTTTGTACCTAGTAAAATCTATTAGATGTATAACTTTGAATCAGTTTCCAGACTACCTTTTTCATATCATTTGCCTATATTTTCATTCTTGCATAAATATCACCCTGTCTTGATTAGCATAGGTTTATAGTAAGGCCTTAATTTGGATAAAGTTCTTTTTACAAGATTGTCTTGGCTATTTAGATATGTTGAAATTCCATATGAATTTTAGAATCAGTTAATTTTGAGAAAAATGTGTACTGGATATTGATTGGCCCTAAATTGAAATTATAGATTAATTTGATCATAATGGCTATCTTAACACTGAACTTCCCAATCCATAATCATGTTATAGCTTTCCTTTCGTTTATGTATTCTTAGATTATTGACTGTAAGCCTGTATTCTTTTCTACAATAAGCATTTAAAGGTATAGATTTACTCTTAAGCACTATTTTGGCTAAATTCTTCAAATACCGATGAATTTTTAAATTACCATTCCTATGAATCATACGCACATATGATCACACACAAATATAATTTTCTTTGTAATTTTTATTTGATTCTTGGACTATTTAGAATTGAGTGACTTACTTTCTAAGTATTTAGAGGTTTTCTAGCTATGCCAATGTTATTTAATTCTACTTTAATCTTACTATGTTTAGAGAGCATATTCAGTAAAGTTTCAGACTTAAAGTATTTTGAAAATTGGTTTTTGGCTTAAAATAAGATTTATATGAATATTACATATACATTGCCTTATTTAGAAATGTAGTGTTCTATTAATTTCTATTAGGTCACTTTAGATAAGAGCATCATTCAAATCTTCATTTTTACAAATTTGTTGACCATTTGTCCATCACCTACTACCATCACCTACTAAAAGCTATTTTAAAATTCACAACTATGAATGTGGATTTGTCTATTTATCTTTGTATTTCTGAAAATGTTTCTTCCATATATCTTAAATTTCAATTATAGTTGCTATACATTTAAGCCTGCTGAATTTTATTTGTCAATATTTTCTTTCATCATCATCATTATAAAATGTCTCGTTACTAGTGGTAATACTCCTTTCCTTGCCTACATTATTTGACATTGTTATAGTCCCACAAGGACTTCCCTCATAGCTCAGTGGGTAAAGAATCTGCCTGCAATGCAGGAGACTCTGGTTGGATTCTGGGCTGGGAAGATCCGCTGGAGAAGGGATAGGTTACCCACTTCAGTATTCTTGGACTTCCCTTGTGGCTCAGCTGGTAGAGAATCTGCCTGCAATGCAGGAGACCTGGGTTCAATCCCTGGGTTTGGGAGATCCCCTGGAGAGGGAAAGGCTACCAACTTCAGTATTCTGGCCTGGAGAATTCCATGGACTGTATAGGTCATGGGCTCACAAAGAGTCAGACATGACTGAGTGACTTTCACTTCACTTCATAGTCCCACTAGCCTGCTTATGCTTAGTGTTTGATTCTTTTACTATCCTTTGACTTTTCATAATTTATCTAACATCTATTTTCCCTAGCTTGAAAATATCAACTTTAACTGTGAGTGTTTAATCCATTTACATTTATAGGATTGATGGAGGCTGGGTATGTTTGATTTAGAATCTTTTTGCCACACTGTTCTTTTTCTTTTTCTGCCTTCCTTCTGTGTTCTGTGTCATTTCAGTCTTTTTTTTTTTTAAATGCCAGTCTCTCTGTTCTATGGGCTTATTATCCAGAACTCTTTTGGTTGTCCTTGATTCTTCATTGCTTTCCTAGACATTACAGTATGCATTTTAGAATTATCACAGACTACTTAAAATTGTGTCTAAGTATAATTGAAACCAGACACGACTGAGCGACTTCACTTTCACTTTTCACTTTCATGCATTGGAGAAGGAAATGGCAACCCACTCCAGTGTTCTTGCCTGGAGAATCTCAGGGACGAGGAGCCTGCTGGGCTGCTGTCTCTGGGGTTGCACAGAGTTGGACACGACTGAAGCTGCTTAGCAGTAGCATAATTGAAACAAGGCCTTTAATTTGGTTGCTTGCTGTGAGGCTGAAGGAAGGTGCCATGCTAAGCACTGAAATTCATTGAATGTTACTAGCCTTTTTTCCAGAGAAGGCAATAGAACCCCACTCCAGTACTCTTGCCTGGAAAATCCCATGGATGGAGGAGCCTGGTAGGCTGCAGTCCATGGGTTCGCTAAGAGTCGGGCACGACTGAGCGACTTCACTTTCACTTTTCACTTTCATGCATTGGAGAAGGAAATGGCAACCCACTCCAGTGTTCTTGCCTGGAGAATCCCAGGGACGGGGGAGCCTGGTGGGCTGCCATCTATGGGGTCAAACAGAGTCAGACAAGACTGAAGTGACTTAGCAGCAGCAGCAGCCTTTTTTCATCAGGTATTCTGGATGCTGCAAGTGTTCCAGTAGACTGCAAAGTTCAAAAATAGTTGATTCCATAGTTCTTGCCAACCCAATAGTTGTTTTGTTGGAGGGACTTATTCTCAGAGCTTCATACTCTGCCATTTTCCATGACATTACTGGAATACTAGGTTTTTGACTGTGGAACAAAGTAATGTTTACTTTTTCCTCCAAATTTTCCAATGAAAGCCTAGGCAAGCTTATCCCAAATTGCCTACTCAGAGATGACTCCTTGAATAAAAGTAATTCTTAAATATATAATTTTCAAATGTATTAAAGTAATTTTCACAGGGTTACCTCACTGGAAGCAGTATTATACATTATAGAAAATTGAAGTTTGCAAAGTTTGGGGAAATTGCCCCAAGAATGTAATAAGTAAGATAACCTACATCTTGTTTATCCTTTCTTTATAGTACCATACGTTAGCTAGTTTAGGTGTGGAGTTTGAACTCAAAGTTCTAGAAAAAGTATAGGAAGATCACAAGGAAAGCTTAATCTGCATTTGATTCATTTTAGGAAAATGAGGAAGAGTTGAAAAAGGAATGTGAAAGATTGGTATATTCTTTAAAATGTGATATATAATATTTTAATATGAGCATTTCACTTTGACATTTTTAATGTGATAGTATTTAATGTAACAGAATAAAGGAATATAAAACTACTCTTAAAATTTAACTCAGAAAATTATTCCTTTCATAAATACTACAACCACATTCTTTTTTTCCTAAAGGCCTCTCTATGCAATATTAATATATATTCTTTTTATGCAAACTCATTTTGACAGCAATGGTGCAAGCATATGATTCATTTCCATTTAGATTCCTTACTTATTAAAAATAAGTTAAGAAAAGAGTTCAGCTAGCATAATTTATTAGGCAGTACAAAGACATTTGTATGATGCTTATAGTTCAAACTTGATTTAACATTTTATAATAATTTATAAAAGAAAAGGAAAAAATACATTCATGCTGACACATGTCTTGAAATTCAAAATATATGCTAGATATGAATAGATATCATACACTTTTCTCTATAATGATTTGCTCTGCAATTGGAGAGAGTACATTTTAAGAAATTTTCATTTTAATATGAATGAAAAATTCTGAGCATTAAAATGTACTAAATTGATTTCAGTTAAAAGATGTTAATGCTATTTTAGCCCTCCATCCCTTCCATATCCATTGTCCAAGAATTGAAGTGATTTTAGTCCATTATCATGACTTTTATTTCTAAGTGGAAGTATATATGTGAGATTGATATGAGCTAACAGGAATTCCTAGGCCAAAGCATCACATAAGGGAACACTGAAATCCATAGCAAGTGGGAAGAATAACATTGGCATTGAGATAGTAAAGTTGTATATAAAATGAATTATTTGGTGCTTCATACTGTACATAGCAGATTGGTCTCAGTTACCTTGATAATTTAAAGAAAAGTTATTTAGAATATTATCTCCTTCATTTTATTTTGGATTGATCTGAATAACGCTGACCTTGGAAAAAGAGAAAATGAATTTTATTTTTCATTATCTTTGCAATCTTTATTGAGATCCTTTGTGAACCTTGTATTCTGTGCTGAAATTTCAAAATGAGGATCTCACAGTCTAGTGAAAGAGCCAGACAAATTAACAGATACTTAAAAGAATGGTGTGATTGGGGCTATAGGAGAGGAAAACTCAGAATGAGTGGGAATATGGAGGGTTTTTTAATGGACATAAAGGTAAGAGTCTCACCTGGGTCTAAAAGAAAGTATTTTTGTTGAAAAAGTCCTCATTCATTTCATTTGATAACTCTTCATCTTTTGCAGATATCTGGTTTTTGCTTTAAAATAATTAAACTTAAATGACATTGTCACAAAGTAATCTCATCCGCTTCCCTGGCATTAGTATTCAGATGTTCATTTAGAGTAGGTATGACTCAAACTTAAATTGGAATAAATAATATAACATGAATTTCTGTCTCATGTAAAATTGCAGATAGGTAGGGAGCCTCTGCATGTGTGCATGCTCAGTTGTGTCCAACTCTGCAATTTCATAGATTGTAGTCTGCCAGGCTCCCCTGTCCATGGGACATCTCAGGCCGAGAATACTGGAGTGAGTTGCCCATTTCTCTTGCATTGGCAGGAGGATTCTTTACTGCTGCACCACCGGGGAAGCCCAGGGAGCCCCTAGGCTATCTATAATAGTTCTGTCCCATAGCTATTCTATTTTTTTCAAAACATGGCCTTAATTGCTGAGGTTACTTCATGATCAGAGGTGACTGCTTCAGCCACAACTACTTTTTCTACATTTCAGAGAGAAGAAAACACAAGGAGAAGGGGTAGTTTGCATATCTCAGCATGCCTTTTAAGGGAGGATTCCAGAAACTGATGCAGGGCACTTCTATTTACATTAAATTTACTTAATCATACAGCTACAACTGGTTCTTCTTAGGTGGCTCAGTGGTAAAGAACCCACCTTCCAACATGGGAGTTGTGGGTTCAATCCCAGGGTGGAGAAGATCCCTGGAGAAGGAAATGGCAACCCACTCTAGTATTCTTGCCTGGGAATCCCATGGAGAGAGGATCCTGGGGGTTAACAATCCATGGGGTCGCAAAGAACCAGACATGACTGAACAACTGAATAACAAGAATAACTACAACTGTTAATAGCTGCTTTAGAAGCTTGGGATATGTAGTCATTTTAAGTTATCATTTTTATAGAAAAGTTGACCAATAGTAGAAATCAAAGTGTCAGTTAATGTTAGACATTGGTACAGCAAGGATGAATGTTTTGCTAAGCCACTGAATAGAAAAACAACATATAAATACAAGAGTAATATAGGGGGAAAATAAAATTAAAATTACCTTTCAAAAACAAGATAAGGGAAAAAAGTCAAGACATTAAAAAAACAGTAGGGAAATAATTATTTTATAATAGGTCTCCAGCATTTTTTTAAATCAAAAACAAGCTGTGGTATGTTTTTGATGAGACAGAATAAAGTGGAAAGACTATAAGGTGAACTCAGCAACCTGAGGATGAGTACAACTTCCTGCTGAAGGGCAAGACCAATTCTGTCTCTTGCTGACTGTGTGACCCTGGGAAATTCTCTTCAAACAGCAAATCTTCAATCGCATTTATAAATTGTAGAAAATAAAATATAGAACTGGAACGCTGGTTGACTTCTGTGTAAGTTTTAAGTGGGCACTTCCAAATATATTTTGTAGATAACTAACATATTTTTAAATACAATATTTTTTAAATCAAAATTATTTCAAAATATGAATGATGAACAAAATTTCAAATTTTTACATAAACTTAAGGTCTGACCCTGTCCTTACACATCATCTCAATTACCCCAACTTCATCCCTGTCCTGATAAAATGTCTACCTCACAAAGTTATTATAATACTCAAAAAGTACATAAAAACCAATTAAGAGCTCAATAAAACAAGATTATATCAATTATCTGATTTCAATTTGAATTTTACATTACTTTCTTAACAGAAGTACTCACATTTGGCTCTAAGTGTTTAATTTACTTCAGAAGTGGAAACATCACAATACAAAAGTAACAATAAAATCTGTGATACTAAGTAGGATTTCTACTGCATAAAATAGAACTGGAATTTTACATGAAAATGCAAGTTCTCAATTATGATCTTGTTACAGACTGATTCAGCATTCCACTGTCATTTACTTTTTGGCATAGCTGCTCTAACAGGTTAATGGTGCTTTTTCACTTTTATTATTTATTAAGAATAACAAATTCACGTTTGAATGCTAATACAGAACTTGGTGAAAGGTGTGGTACAAGTGGAGAGAAGAAAGGGGCTTTTCATCATTAAACAAAATATTATTTTGGTTTCTTTTAGTCATAATTTGATACAGTTTTCAAATTAAAACTAACAACTTGCATACAAAAGAATAGCTTGGAAATTGGCACTGGGGAAGAACTTCTCTTCCATGTGCCAAACATGGGAAGGGTTTTAGAACTTCTTTAGAAACAAAATTAATTTTTACAGAAAATTTTAGACAAGACCTATGAGGCCTGAAATTGTCATATTAGCACATGTGCTTTCGCAAGTAGATACAGAAATACTAATAATTCCATTTTGGCAAAACTTTAATTCAAAAACAAGGTACTGTTTAATCAAGAACAGATAATTTAAGAAATGTCTATACAATACCATATTAATAACTCTTATATAGGAAAATTAAATATTTTAATTAAAAATTAAATATTATTTAAAGAGGCTGTTCGAAAATTCACTACCTGTGTTAAAGTCTCTACTTTGCAGCTTAATCACAATGTAATGTTGGGTAATCTGCATAAACTCTGTATGGTCACTCTTTTCCATCAGTACAATGTAAATAAAAATATTACTGACCTACTAAATGTATAGCACTTACTAATGTGTATGTAACAAAGTGTGAAATAAATGTGGACTTTAATTTACTAACCATTACCTCATTCATATACCCAGAATACTTTTTTGAGACTATAACATAACTGCCAGGCACATGATCCTTCTTATTCTACAGTATTGTCTTCTTTGCTGTTAGTTTGCTCACTAACTTTTGTTCACTCATATGTCAGACACATTGCATAACTTGGAATATTTCTTTTGCTCTCAACAATAGAGAATTAGCTCTCCTGTTAGAATATCACCAGTTTTATGAGGGATATACTAAACTATGTTTGGCCTCTGAACACTCATAGTTTTATTTGAGTGAACTATGTATTTATAATTTGTGTTTATAATTTTGTCTCTTCTCTACTATTGCTTAAGGATAGTGGATGTATCATCTCCCTCTTTTTATGCAGGGTCTTGAGAGTACTGCTTTGAGAACAGAGATCCACAGAAATTGTCGTTTGAATTGATGGATCAGTAAGCTTGAACTGCATTAACTAGAACAATTGGTAGCTGCAATCTGTTCCCTTAAATGGAGGAAGGATGGGAGATCTATTACAAATTGTTTGGATTATCTTGTAAGTATAACTGTCATATACAGAAGAGGGGAATTATAGTAATGAAGATTTCAAAGTTCATCATGGATCATGATAAGGATTCATTAATATCCAACATTAGGAAAGAACCCTTATGCAAGAATTAAAGTTCTGTTGGGGAGGTTAACAGTTTAAGTGACAGAATATTATCCTCTATTTTAATAATATATTAAAATTTGCATTTTATGTTTCTTCAGCTTCCATTGAACTTCTTGTAATATAGCAAAAGTATTTTATTTTGTTTAAGCTAGGATATTGCTAATATGTTGGAAAAAATCAAAATTGGTGGTTTATTGCATGTGTGGCTTATAAATGGAACTTGTTCCTATTTCTTTCTCTCAACATTAACCACTGTTTTTCTTTTGCACTGGCTAAAATACTTGGGTATATTTTGTAGCAAAAATAAAAATAATACTTTCCCCTCCCTTCTTTTGTTGTATCTTTAATTTTCAGTTCCCTTACAGATAGGTCATATGACAGCTCTATAACTCAAACACTTCATCTGAGACAATATTTTTTCTCATATCAGTACCACTTGCCTATGGCCATGGTGATTTGAGACAGATTTATTATTTAGTTCTGAGAGATTATATGTGACACCTATTATATTTACATATGATACTAAGGCTAGTTCTTTCACTGCTACTTTATCTTCTTCCTTCACCCAAACTCCATGCTTTTTTTTTTTACAAAAGCAAAATGCATGATGAGGTCTGTTTTCTGATAAACATTGGATGATATTTGAAAGACGTTTTGTGTTGAAACAGGTGGTAACAAATTAACTAAATGAGGAGTGTATTTGTGAAAGAGAGATTGAGAAGCTGCAAAACATAGAATTGTGGTTGTAGCTTTTACTCTGGACAGAAGGAGTACATCCTGTGGCCCGTATTCCAGATGCTTTTTTACACCATTTCACATGCCCTGCAGCTGCTACTTCTGTTGTGATTGCTGCATCACCTCCTGTCATTGCCCACTTGAAAGTGAAGAAAAGGATCTAACAAAATGAACAAAACAGCACTCTCTGTGATTCATTTTGTTTTTGTTCTTTGGTTGAAATACCACAAATCACAGATCCTTCCCCTCTCCCCAGAACTGTGTCTCTCCTAGATCTCTAATTATGTAAGATTACAATTTAGTCCAGAAGCTTTAAAATGCATTGTATATTAGGAAAAGCAAGTACAGTTCATATTCAATTTGACTTCTTCATACATTTTTTAAATATCAAAGTGATTAGGTCAGATTTAGGACCAATTCCCTGAGAAAGTTCATGATTAAAAGGCTTAGTTAGTCCCTGGCCATGAGATTATCAAGCAGTCAACACACCTTTAGAATTTTATGAAGAAGGAGGAAAGAGGTCACTGCTCTCTGCTTTCTATATTGCCAAACTGATGTGTACATGGAGTTTGGGTAATATAATACATATTCATGCTGACAGCTAATTTTCAGGCTAATGCAATTCAAAACAGAAAAGATAATGAACCCTAAAAAAACAGAGTTTGTAAATGGAAATGCTGACAGACTCTTAACTCTAATAGCTGTGCTATTGGGCACCACAAAAATAACAAAGCTAATTTTAATGAAGATTTGAAAGTAGATGAGGCATTTATCTTTGGTAATTATGGTGCTTCTGTAGTACTAATATCTAAATGGAATTTAAACCATTTAAATGACCCAAGGGAAGGGACAGTTGTAGGAATAATTCTCAGTGTGATTCCATAAAGGTAACATGTATATTTCAAGAATATTTTTCCCATGTGGAACCAGCCACATTCCAATTATAAATATACTATTCCTTTGTAACTTTCATTTGAGGATATGTTTCCAAAACAAGTCTAGTTGAAATTTTCTTAAGTGATGCTTTTTAAAATTAATTTATTTAAACCATTGTTGATAAGGAAGAAGATGTGTTTCAAGCATTGCTATCTACCTATTTAATTTTTGATATCTTACTAAATCTAGATCCAGCAACTTGATTGACATGCCTTTAGACCTGCCCTCTAACTCTTTGGGCTAATTTTATTCCTATATACTACAAATATACTACAAATATGTTAAGAATAGTTCATATGCTAAAAAAATATATTTAAACCTCTGGGAATTCAAATCCAAATAGTTTTCCTCCTGTATGGACTTTCAACCTAATCACAGAGACAGAGTCCTATATAAAATACTATTATAAGCAAAGGCTCAGTTCAGTTCAGTCCCTCAGGCATGTTGGACTCTGTGATCCCATGGACTGCATCACGCCAGGCTTCCCTGTCATCACCAACTCCCAGAGCTTACTCAAAATCATGTCCTTTGAGTCGGTGATGCCATTCAACCATCTTATCCTCTGTCCTCCCCTTCTTTCCCGCCTTCAATCTTTCCCAGCATCAGGGTCTTTTCCAAAAAGTCAGTTCTTCCCATCAGGTGGCCAAAGTATTGGAGTTTCAGTTTTAGCATTAGTCCTTCCAATGAATATTCAGGACCGATTTCTTTTAGGATTGACTGGTTGACATTGAATGGTTCACATCATTTGGTGGCAAGAAGTAGAAATGGTAATTGAACTTTATCATCTATCTTTTTCAGTAAAAATATTTATTTTAGAATTGTTTCAGATTTATAGAAAAATTGTGAAAATACAAATAGAGTTCCTAAATATCCTGTCCCCAATTTCCCTTATGCTCAGAAACTTAAATCACTATGGCACATTTGTGACAACAGTAAAGTAATATTTGTGCCATATTATTAACTAAAATCTATGTTCCCATTTCCTTAGTATTTAGCAAATGTGCTTTTTCTGTTCTAGGATACAATTAAGGATACAATACTATATTTAGTTGTTATGTGCCCTTAGGCATCTCTTGACTATGGCAGTTTCTTGGATTTTCCTTATTTTTGATGAACTAGACAGTGGAAGACTACTGCTTAGATATTTTGTAGATTATCTTTCAATTGAAATTTGCCTAATGATTTTCGTAATTAGATTGGGTTTATGGGTTTGGAGGAGGAGCATCAAGGTGGTCAAATTCTATATTCATCATATTATAACAAGGGTACATACTATAGAGATGGCTTACTGTTGATGTTGACCTTAATTACCTTGTTCAGGTAGTGTTTGGCAGGTATCTCCACTGTAAATTTTCTCTCTTCCTCTGTTAGATACTTAATTCTTTGAAACAAAGTCACTATGCACAGGATACACACAGGGAACAGAGAGTGAGATTCTACCTGCTTAACAATAGAGTATCCAAACAAATTATTTGGAATTCTTCTCTGTAGGAAAATAATTCTTCTACTCCACCTATTTATTGAATTGCTTATTTATGTCAGTATGGATTCAGGGATATTTATTGTATACTTTAAGTTATAATCCAACACTACTTTATTTTGCTTCTCAAAGTGTTCCAAGTTTGGCCATTAGAAGCAATTCCAGCTGGCTCTGGTATCCTTTTGAATATTTTCTTCCCCAGTCATTGAAATAATCTTTTTTTTTTTTTCCAAAAAACCTTAGCTTAAGAAACCAACATCTGGGTGCTTGGGTATGCTTTTGCCATCATCTTATTTTTCATATAGTTCAATTTCCATAAAATTGCATTTTGTGTAGCATATGAACAGAAAAAAATATTATATTATTAGTGAGTTCCTCTAAAGGGTGAGTTCATTATTCTGGCTTTTGAAATTTATTACTGCTGCATGATACCTTTGCCTGCTATTCTTGATGCAATTTTACACAATTGTTTGAGTATATGTTTTGTGTCTCTATTTACACACAAAGAAAAAAAGTTCTTCTTGATCTTAAACAATAATGTTTCTGAGATTATATATTTATGGATAATAAAAATAGCTAATATTTGATCATTAATTCACACACAAGGTACCTTTCCACAACACTAAAGTACTATAATAAGCTACCTCTTGCTTGTCATTGAATTCATGACACTATGGCAGCACTCACTATTAGTTTAAGAAATAAGTCTGGTTATAATCGGCCTTAGTTTCTGGTCTTAGTCAAAATGCTAATCCTTAGTCACAAGGCCAGTAAAAGCACTTCAGAGGGATGAGTTTATATTCTTAAAAGACAATTAATGTGAAGAGTCTAAATTCTTCAATTTTTTGATAACATTGAAAGACGAAGCTTGTTCAGTAAGAAAGCTTGGTGTGATAATGCATTTCATATCTTCCTTAAGTAGGTATTAAATCCTACTATGTGCTAGCAATACAATAAGTAATAGTGATAATTACTTTAGCATTTTTCTATGTCAAAGGGATTTATATTTAGAAAGGAAAGAAATATATTTAAGCAGAAAAACAGAGTAAAGACATATAATTAAATGTATGTGGAATTGAGTGAGATGGGCTTTTTAGACTTTAATGTGTCTAAGAATCATTATGGAATTTCATTAAAATATATATTCTGATTCAGTAAATTGGAATCTATAAAAGCATCACTCAACTATACTGAGAAGCAATGGTGTGGATAACAGTAAGGCTCAATGTGTATGTGTGCTAGGTTGCTTCAGTCATGTCTGACTCTTTGATACTCTGTGGACTGTAGTCCACCAGGCTCCTCTGTCCATGGGATTCTCCAGACAAAAATACTGGAGTGGATTGCCATGCCCTCCTCTAGAAAGTATTAGGCACAAAAGAATGGTTTATTTTTGAGGAGAGGAGTCTGAAAGGAAATATGTGGTAAAATACAAATTAGAGTTAAAATTAGTATCTGGATCAAAAAAAGAGGACCAGAATTTTGGTAAAATATTAATTCCAAAACATTTCCACCTTTTGTTTGGTGATATGAGATTTAGTTAAAGGAAGTATATTTTTATTATATCAATTGTCATATTTTATATATTTTTGGCTATGTTTTTTTTTCTTATTTTATGGCCAGATTTTTTTTTAAGAAAACACCAACATTTCTTAAAATTCAAGTCAAGTCTTTTTCTGAATGCTTTTACCAAAAGGTGAAGGTGTGTGTGTGTGTGTGAGAGAGAGAGAATGAGATGGGCTGTAGAAATCTCAAAATGCACCTCTTCTGAGATAGGTTATGCCTCAATACTTCAAGTTTATTTTCTTGCATATAGATGAGTAGAGTGGAGAAGGAAATGGCAACCCACTCCAGTATTCTTGCCTAGAGAATCCTGTGGACAGAGGAGCCAGGTGGGCTGCCATCCATGGGTCACATAGAGTCAGACACGACTGAAGCGACTTGGCATGCATGAGTGCATTGGAGAAGGAAATGGCAACCCACTCCAGTATTCTTGCCTGGAGAATCCCAGGGATGGAGGAGCCCAGTGGGCTGCTGTCTATGGGGTCGCACAGAGTCAAACACGATTGAAGTGACTTAGTAGCAGCAGCTGCAGCAGCAGCAGATGAGTAGAAATTTGAAAGATCAAATTACTTTTTGATGACAGATACACTATCTTTCTACAGCATGATAATATGTACTCTTAATTATATTTTTAATTTCCTGAATTCTAGAAATAGTTTCCTGATGTATTTCCACAGTTCATTAATTAAAAATGTACAAGAATTGGGCAAGAGTGATTTTTTTTAAGGAGAGAAATATTCTATTTTCTTGGCAGCCCGATTCCATTAACCTTTTATCTTTTAACTGTTCTTTGATGTGTGTTCTATAAAACAAGTCGAATATTCCTTTTGAGATAAATTATTCAGTCAAAACAGTTCTGTTACCATATAATGTAATAAAACAGCAAGCTATTGATTTGGCATTGCAAATGAACTAGTTTTCTTTTTTCGTATTGTAATGTATCATATTCTATTTGTATCTATGCATGGATCTTGCAAGCCAATACCATTTTACTCACTTGAGCTAGAGTTCAGTTGAAATATATTAACTCAGAAAATTGAAAAGAAATATATCAGATAGGTTTAAATACATGTGGTCATTAGAATTCCATAACGTACAGATGAAGTATCTCTAGGAGAGACTCCAGTCTTCCAGCTGTGATAGAAGATGAACAAGATACCTATAAACATAAAATAGCCCTAAGTTAAGTAAATGAAAACTCATGTAGCACTGTGCTGCATGAGTATCTTCTTCAAAGCTAAAAGAATGGGGAGCTGAATAAAGGTGCGTTTATTGTTCATTCAGCTGTACATAACTACTGATATTTAAAAGGAGATTGGCACTGATTCTCACTGCATGCAAATCTTTGTGGAATTCACCTGGATAAAAATCACCTGATTTTTTAAAAGCCCTTAAAATAAAATAACCCTGAAAACAATTATAAAATAATGAAGACTTCCAATACAACTTCATGATCACTATTCACATTTATTAGAATCACACAAAAGAATGTTATTTGTAACTTACTGAGGTTCACATAACACTTAAAGTTTGAGATCCCTGTCTCTAGAATCAAAAATCAACTCCACTAAGATTATTGTACAAGGTATTTAATTTCTTCAATCTATAGTTTCTTCCTCATTAAGTTAGGAGAATGAATGCCTACTTCAAGGGGCTGTTTTATGAGAAGATTGTATGGAATAGTGTATACTCTGAGTTCTTGGCACAATAACTGGAATGTTGAGTTTTATTATTATCATTATTACTTTAATCCAATTGCTAGATTCCTTAGTTCAATTTTTGGGAGAAAATATTTTCTGTTGATATTTCTATTCTGAGCTAATGCTATTTCAGAAGAAATGAAAAAATGTGGCTTCCAGTATCTCTGAACATTTTATGTTTTCCATGTTGACTGCTTCATAAAATCCCAGACTTTCTTCTTGTTTGTTAGCTAACCTTCCTGTGCTCCCTTCCCTATAATTCCCATCATTGTCTCCATTATCACACAACCAAGGATTTATTTTTTTTTGTCACTCTATATAAATTTGCATTTCTAAGAAGCATATACATGGAAACATACATAATATATTTCACTTCTCTGACTTTTTTCACACAGCATAATTATTTTGAGGTTCCCCCATAATATAACAGAGACATCACTTTGCTGACAAAGGTCCATCTGCTGACAAAACCATAGCTTTGACCAGTAGTCTTGTATAGACCATAGTCTTGTTGGACCATAAAGAAGGCTGAGAACCAAACAACTGATGCTTTGACCAATAGTCTTGTATAGACCATAGTCTTGTTGGACCATAAAGAAGGCTGAGAACCAAACAATTGATGCTTTTGAACTGTGGTGCTGGAGAAGACTCTTGAGACTCCCTTAGACAGCAAGGAGATCAAACCAATCAATCCTTAAGCAAATTAACCCTGAATATTCATTGGAAGGGCTGGTGCTGGAGCTGAAGCTCCAATAATTTCATCACCTGATGCAAAGAGTTGACTCACTGGAAAAGACCCCGATGCTGGGAAAGATGGAAAGCAAGAGAAGAAGAGGGCAACAGAAGATGAAATGGTTGGATGGCATCACTGACTTGATGGACATGAGTTGGAGCAAATTCAGGGAGATAGTGAAGGACAGGGAAGCCTAGGATGCTGCAGTTCATGGGGTCACAAAGAGTTGTACATGACTTAGAAACTGAACAAAAACACCAACATGATATAGCATACATTTTATTGTTAAGTAGTATTTCAATGTGTAGATATACCACTGTTTATACATCCATTCATGAATATTTGGATTGCCTTCAGTTCAAGGCTATTCTTACAAAGCTACTATTCATGTTCAAATCTTTGTACAGACATGTCTTTCATTTCTTTTGAGAAAATGCCCAAAAGTTAGATGGCTGGATCCTAGTATGTGCTAAGTGTGCTAAGTCGCTTCAGTCATGTCCCACTCGGTGACCCCACTGACTGTAGTCTGCCAGGCACCTCTGTCCATGGGATTCTCCAGGCATGAACACTGGAGTGGGTTACCATTTCCTTCTCCAGGTGATCTTCCTGACCCAGGTATCGAACCAGCATCTCATATCTCCTGCATTTGCAGGCAGGTTCTTACCAGTAGTGCCACCTGGGAAAACCCAGATCCTATTATAGTTGTGTATTTAAATTGTTAATAAACTCCCAAATTGTTTCCAGTGTAGTTATTAGGTTTATGAAATTCCCATCTATTTCAACTTCCCTGAGAGTTTGTAACAGAAATGGATGGTGAATTTTGTCAGTTCCAAAGATCAGAAAAGCTGACTTAAGAAGGCAAAGAGTAAAACTTTGGGAGTGAAGTCCTAGATGGTACTATGCAACAGACCTAAGACGTAATCTGGTGTAAATCATTTAATCTGGTATAGGATGATGGAAGACTCTCCAAAAAAGTTATGTAAAATATTATCTTATATAGAGAAGTTACATATATATTGTTACACATACATTTATTTGTGTATATATCTCAAATAATCTAAAATAAGGAAGGGAAAATTCCACATAAATGAATGTATAAGAAAATAATTTCATAACATTACTATCTCTGCAGTGGACAATGTTTGCATATTCATCATGATATAAGCATTACTTATATTAAATTTCCTAAATGGCCTATGGAAAATACACATAAAATTTAAATTTAAAATTATGACAAGAAATATTAATACATAATAGTTTTAGCCTTCACAATGCAAAAAAATGAATGTGCAGTCGACAGAATTTGGGAGAGGAAACTGAGTAGAACTGATGAAGAGAAAGCTCATTTTAAAAGTGGGAATGGTAAGAGATACTAACTATGGCTGTAAAAAACAAGAAAAAAACCATCCATGTTTCTATAACCTTCAAGGTTACAAAGATAAGCAACATCATGAATAAAGTTTGAAAGATATTATTAGGGGTGATTATATATTACATATATAATATACATGATATAATTGTGTTATATATGCACCATCACATCCCTTGTAAAACAGAACCCCATATACGGACTCAGATCAGACAGATGAGATCAGATCAGTCGCTCAGTCATGTCCTACTCTTTGCAACCCCATGAATCGCAGCACGCCAGGCCTCCCTGTCCATCACCAACTCCTGGAGTTCACCCAGACTCACGTCCATCGAGTCAGTGATGCCATCCAGCCATCTCATCCTCTGTCGTCCCCTTCTCCTCCTGCCCCCAATCCCTCCCAGCATCAGAGTCTTTTCCAATGAGTCAAATCTTCGAGTGAGGTGGCCAAAGTACTGGAGTTTCAGCTTCAGCGCCATTCCTTCCAAAGAAATCCCAGGGCTGATCTCCTTCAGAATGGACTGGTTGGATCTCCTTGCAGTCCAAGGGACTCTCAAGAGTCTTCTCCAACACCACAGTTCAAAAGCATCAATTCTTCGGCACTCAGCCTTCTTCACAGTCCAACTCTCACATCCATACATGACCACAGGAAAAACCATAGCCTTGACTAGATGAATCTCTGTTGGCAAAGTAATGTCTCTGGTTTTGAACATGCTATCTAGGTTGGTCATAACTTTCCTTCCAAGGAGTAAGTGTCTTTTAATTTCATGGCTGCAGTCACCATCTGCAGTGATTTTGGAGTCCCCCAAAATAAAGCCTGACACTGTTTCCACTGTTTCCCCATCTATTTCCCATCAAGTGATAGGACCAGATGCCATGATCTTCGTTTTCTGAACGTTGAGCTTTAAGCTAACTTTTTCACTCTCCACTTTCACTTTCATCAAGAGGCTTTTGAGTTCCTCTTCACTTTCTGCCATAAGGGTGGTGTCATCTGCATATCTGAGGTGATTGATATTTCTCCCGGCAATCTTGATTCCAGCTTATGTTTCTTCCAGTCCAGCATTTCTCATGATGTACTCTGCATATAAGTTAAATAAACAGGGTGACAATATACAGCCTTGATGTACTCCTTTTCCCATTTGGAACCAGTCTGTTGTTCCATGTCCAGTTCTAACTGTTGCTTCCTGACCTGCATACAAATTTCTCAAGAGGCAGGTCAGGTGGTCTGGTATTCCCATCTCTTTCAGAATATAAGGACTAGTGCTAATTATTTGATATGTGCCATTTCATAGAAGCAGAGACAGTGAAAAATGGCAGTGAAATTCTAAGAATGGAAAGGAATTCAAGATGATATATCAATTTTATGTGCACTTTTTCACAATGATCCAAAGAAACAAGAGTCATTGTTTAGAAAATAAAATTGCTTGGCTCTGAAGGAAGAATTCTCAAGGCCTAGTGACACCCAAATCATAGCTTGGAATAGTCTGTCCAAGAGATAAAGGAGAGGAAGCTTATCCTCCTTTTTCTCTCATGTTTTCCCCCAAGGACGTTAACTTCCATTATCACAAGTTTAGCAATCTGAGTCCTGTGGCAGCTCCTCCACAAGCCAATTCATATATTCCCCGATGTGGCATTTTCTGGTATCTGATATGGTAAAGGAGTCAGAGTTGGGACTTCATGTGGCAAAACTCCAGAGACCCATACAAAATAAATTGTTGGTGGTGACAGAGGAGTAAGTAGCTGATGATCTAGGAGACAGATTAAAACCAGAGAATCTCCATAGTCAACCTTTGGAGATCTAGCAGAAATGGAGTGGGGAATGTGTTTACACTGTTTTCTGTGGTGGCTCCCCTTGGACTCACTCAAGTGGAAGTTGATGATTAAGGAAGTCCACTGATGTAGTCATGTGGCACCAGAGTGATGGGCAGGGCGAGCCTTTTGGGGCACAGAATTGGGCTGGGGAAGAGGAAAAAGGTGGGCAGTACATCTTATGGGCCAAATGGAAGATGCCAAGAGCCATTCTCATTGTTTACTCAACACTGCTCTTTGATTCTTATACTCTGTTCATTGTGTAATAAAGGTGCCTGTAAGGGTTTACTTAACACTGGCACTCTCAGAACTTGTCACTATTCTTTCTTCCTCTAGTCTTATTTTTAGAACAGACAACATAAAATTGACTTTGTGTCATCTACAAAGTGCTTCTTTTCTCTCCTTCACTATCATAACCCAAATTTATTTTTTAACAAAGCATCAACAAGTATTAAGTACACTTGCTTGATGAATACAAAATTATTTTAAGAAAAAACAATGAATTATAATGTAATATATTATTTTAAGTTAGAGAATTCTGCAATTAAAATACTATTTTCCTATGGGTTAGGACAATTTTGATTGGACTAAATCATAAAGGAATATGTAAGGATCATTGTTTGGCTTGAAATGAGCCTCACGATTTGTAATTGTTTTCTATAAATGTTTTAATGTAATAATTTTGATAATAAACTAAATAGTTAATTTTAAATCCCATTGGTGTTAAAATACAACTTCAGTTAATGCAATTTATTAATATTGACAGCACTGATATCATGTAGATTTTGTGACTTAAACAGATGGCTTATATTCTGAACTAGTTGTTTGAATTTGGGCAAACAATTGATCTTTCTGTATCTTATCTTTGTAATGGCTAATGTCTACCTTACAGAGCTGTAGAATGAATGTATTTTCTTCTTTTCTACCACAAGAATTAAAAAATGCAAATTTGAATGGTAAGCACATTATTCAAATACAATATGGTAAGTGTGATATCATTCAATATAGAGAACAGTATGTGTAAAAAATAGAAAACAAAAAAGAAGGCAAGGATAATATATCTGAGTGTTTAGTCCTCCTAATATGGGATATTCATATTTGTACGTAAGATGTTAAAATTTACAACAATACGTGGAATATAAACAATTTAGGCAGTCATATAATTTATACATACTTTTGTCTGATACAAACATGAGTGTAATGTGACTTCTGACAAATCAATTTTGTTTTTATTCAGTCTCGTGCTGTTAAAATAGTTGTTAACTGTATATGGTTTGTGCATATTTCATTACAATAATCTCATGGGAGCATTTTATACATATTTCATTATAATAATCTCATGGCATCTTTTTTTGGGCAAGAAAACAGTTATAAGAAAAGCAAAGATACAAGATAAAACTATTGACCTACATCAGAAATTAGTTATTAAAATATATGAGGTATGGACAAAGATTTCACATGAACTTGACTTTTGATTTCTACAGTGAATTATACTAAAAAATAAATATGTGACCTATATGATTTTAATAATATTTACTGCTACTGAGTTCATGGTGTCTGTCTCCCTTTTGAGATTTAAATTTAGATCAAAATATAACATACATATTTCTTAGATGGTTATGTGTGAAAAGCTCAAACACTCTTAAATAAAAAAGGCAAGAGGATTTTTCATTTGTAGTTAGCAAGATTATTATCATTGATGTAAGAAACAATCTTGCTTTCCAATGTTAAGTGTTGATTTGGGTCCTGGCACAGAAAAATCAAGAACTTTTAAAAAGTAATATCTTCATACCTAAAGAGAGGACAAAGGAACCAGGACAAAGTTGTGATGTGGCTGAGAGAAGTTTATTTTAAAACTAACATCACAATGTTTACTATGCTAAAGCCTTGGACTATATGGATCACAACAAATGGTGAAAAATTCTGAAAGAGATGGGACTACCAGACCACCTGACCTGGTATGGAGATCAAAAGAAACATTTAGAACTGGACATAGAATAACTGACTGATTCAAAATTGTGAAAGGAGTACATCAAGGTTGTATATTGTCACCCTGCTTATTTAACTTATATGCAGAGTACGTCATGAGAAATGCCAGGCTGGATGAAGCACAAGCTGGAATCAAGATTGCCAGGAAAAATGTCAATAACCTCAGATATGCAGATAACTCCAACCTTATGGCAGAAAACGAAGAGGAACTAAAGAGCCTCTTGGTGAAAGTGAGAAAGGAGAGTGAAAAAGCTGGTTTAAAACTCAATATTCCAAAAATGAAGATCATGGCATCTGGTCGCATCACTTCATGGCAAATAGATGGATAAACAATGGAAACAGTGACAAATCTTTTATTTTCTTGGGCTCCAAAATCACTGCAGAGGGTGACTGCAGCCACAAAACTAAAAGACACTTGTTCTTTGGAAGAAAAGCTATGACAAACCTGGACAGCATACTAAAAAGCAGAAGCGTTACTTTGTGGACAAAGTTCTGAATAGTCAAAGTTATGGCTTTTCCAGTAGTCATGTATGGATATGAAAGTTGGACCATAAAGAAAGCTGAGCACCAAAGAATTGATACTTTTGAACTGTGGTGTTGGAGAAGACTCTTGCGAGTTCTTTGAATAGCAAGGAGATCCAACCAATCAATCCTAAAGGAAATCAGTTCTGATCATTCATTGGAAGGACTGATGCTGTAGCTGAAGCTCCAATACTTTGGCCACCTGATGAGAAGAACTGATTCATTGAAAAGACACTGATGCTGGGAAAAATTGAAGGCAGGAGGAGAAGGGATGCCAGTGAATGAGATGGTTGGATGACATCACTAACTCAGTAGACATGAGTTTGAGCAAGCTCTGGGAGTTGGTGGTGGACAGGGAAGCCTGGTGTGTTGCAATCCATGGGGTCACAAAGAATTGGACATGCCTGAGCCATTGAACTGAGGTGAACATCACAGTATTGTAACGTAATTAGCCTCCAATTAAAATAAAGTAATTGCTTTTTAAAAAAGTAAAAATAAATTGTGGAGATAAAAAATTTGAGTGACTGTAACATCAAAACTCTTATAAAAAATACACTGCAAAAAATTAAAATAACTTTTTTAAAACAGGAACTATTTAATAAAGTCATTTATTTTCAAGGCATTTAAGCAGTAGCTAAAGTCAGTGGTAATTTTTCTATTAAATTGCTTTGTTTGTCGTAGACAATGAAAAGGATAAACCATATCCTGAGAAAAAAAAATTAAGAATGCAGATATCTGATTTATAACTTATATTCAGAATATATAAAGAACTCTTATAACTCCATTTAAAAATAATAAAAATGGGCAAAAGTTAAAGACACTTCACAAAATAATATATAAAGATGATCAATAAGCACATAAAAAAGTGGCAAGCACCATTTAATCGTCAGGAAAGTGCAAACTAAAATCACAATAATACCATGGTATGGTAGACCCACAATGATGGATAAATATAAAAACTAATCATTGTTGCAAGGATGAAGAGCAATAGAGAAGCAATGGAGAAGGAAATGGCAACCCACTCCAGTGTTCTTGCCTGGAGAATTCCAGGGACAGGGGAGCCTGGTGGGCTGTCGTTTATGGGGTTGCACAGAGTCGGACACAACTGAAGTGATTTAGCAGCAGAAGGGCAATAGACTCTCCTAGATTGCTGGTAGTAGTAAAATGATACACAGATTTTGCAAAACTGAGACTTTCTTTTTTAATTTAATTTTGTTTTTTTTAACTTTACAATATTTTATTGGTTTTGCCATATATCAAAATGAATCTGCCACAGGTATACACGTGTTCCCCATCCTGTACCCTCCTCCCTCCTCCCTCTCCATACCATTCCTCTGGGTCATCCCAGTGCACCAGCCCCAAGCATCCAGTATCGTGCATCAAACCTGGACTGGCGACTCGTTTCATATATGATATTATACATATTTCAATGCCATTCTCCCAAATCATCCCACACTCTCCCTCTCCCACAGAGTCCAAAAGACTGTTCTTATAAAGTGAAAAATCATTCAGCACTTCAATTCTTAGATATTTTACCACGAGAAAAAAGAAAATGTGTACGAAGTGACTTCTACACAATTGCTTATAGCAATATTATTAATAATGGAAAAAAAGTAAAAAAAAAAAAAAGAGCAATCAATGTCCTTCAGTAGGAGAATGGACACACAAATTTGAGTATATTTATACAGCAGTATATTTATTACTCAGAAAACAAGTAATAAGCTATTAATTATTAAGGTAAAGTACACGCTGATTTTTTCAAATGTTTTGTTGTCACCTAATAAAATAATGTATATTACATTTTTTCTTTGATGTTTTAATATGATATGTCAACACATGAAATAATTATTTTTATAAGTTAAAAATGATCACATATCATCAATTTTATGTTTCAATCTCTATGCCATTTGGTAATTTTAAATATAATATTTTTATCATTTCTGAAATTAACTTTCTAATCTAAAGTCTTATTTTCCTTCTAGTATTTCAGAAAATTTTCTTCTTTGTAGTATGAGTTTAGTAGTCTGTGAACTCCCCATTTATTAGAAGTTTTATATAACTAATCTGGGAAGGTGCCTAGATTTACTATTAGTTTTATATTAGTATTACTTTGTGTATGGTTTCTTTATTTTCTTCTGTTACTTCTGTTACTGTATTTTATCATAACACCATTCATTTTATTCAGGCCTTTAATAATCACACTAAGAAAAAATCTCAAATATCTAATGTCTCTGTTATCCCACAAATAAATTTTCATTTAAGGCCATTGCTTTATTTCACTCAGTAGCAACAAGTGACATCTGTCAAATAAGTGTAATATCTACATTTTCAAATTGCTGTTGTTCAGTTGTTAATTCATGTCTGACTTTTTGCAACCCCATGGACTGTAGCACACCAGGCTCCTCTGCCCTTCAAATTCATGTCCTTTGAGTCAGTGGTGCTATCTAACCATCTCATCCTCTACCACCTCCTTCTCCTTTTGCCTTCAATCTTTCCCAACATCAGGATCTTCTCCAATAAGTCAGCTCTTATCGTCAGGTGGCCAAATTATTGGAGCTTCAGCTTCAGCATTGGTACTTTCAATGAATATTCAGGGTTGATTTCCTTTAGGATTGACTGATTTGATCTCCTTTCAGGGTCAAGCCTGGTCAGTATTTGGAAGAAATAGGCCCTGTTCTATGCAATGATTTTCTTGAATTTTCCTATGGAATTTAGCCCTCCTAAGCTTATGTGATTGCATGTGCCACATTTCCTTGCAAGTGTGCATCAGATTTATCTTCCTTATTAGATTTTGAATCATTTGGGACAAGAATCATATGTTACTAATCTTTGTTATTAATATATTTCAGTGTCATTCAGCAAAACAGTAAGGAATATTGAGGAGAAAAAAGGGTTTACAAACAGGTGTCTCTTGAGGTTTTTCAGTTCATTAAAGGGAAGGTGTACTTTTCATTAAAGAAAATGGTCTCCTGATGGATAGAGAAAACTATGTAATCATATCATCTTATTGGTGGAAGAAATTTAAATTAGCTGGCTAGAATGACTAGGTTCTATATATATATATATATACTCCTAATGAGATTGAGGGCTTCTGTATGTGAGCTTTCATTTCTCTTTTTAAAGAATCTCAGTTGCTTCCATAGTGTGAGATAGTTGTGGCTTGAGAAGGCATTGTTATTTTCTGGGAAGAGTTCCTTCTTGGATCCTGCAACCTCCCAAAAACATGGGATGTGTTTTGCTCATCATCATACTTGTATTTAATAAATGCTTGATGGATGGATGAATGAATGGATGAATGATAGATGAATTAATGAATAGCATATGACCTTGGGCAAGTTATTTTTCATTCTATAATTCTTCGATTGCCTCTGTAAATTATTTTCTTATCTATGGTTCATTCCTCTAACCCTTGATATTTTACCATTAATTAATACCTCAACCCTGGATCACCAAAACTATCTATTTTCTAAATCACATAATCATGTTGTAATTTAATTATTAGAAGTATGTAAATAGTCAAATATCACCATCTGTCCATGGATCATACATTTAACCTTGTAATATATATATTTTTTTAATGAGGCAATTTCTCCTATATTTTAGCCTATAAAATATTATAAGTTAAATATTGTATCCATTATATATATATATATGTATATAAAGATGAACTCAGACAGGTCAATTTCTTAGAGAGAACTTCTGTGCAGGTTGTTTAAGCTTGTTAAAACAGAAAGATTTCTTTTGAAGAGTAAGAGATAAATCTGGAGACATGAATAATGAGGAAAAAAAGGAAGGGGATAGTTAATGGAGTTTCTATCTCAGTGAAAATATTCAATAGAGGGTAAATGTCAAATTGAAGATGGATTTACCACAGCAATAATTGAATTTCTCCTTCTGCTTGTCAAGTGCTCAGATCCACTCCCAGAGGAAGCAGAATCAGTCAAGAAGTGAACTCAAATCAAAAGAAGTCAAATTAAGTGGCTTAAAGCTCAACATTCAGAAAACGAAGATCATGGCATCCGGTCCCATCACTTCATGGGAAATAGATGGGGAAACAGTGGAAACAGTGTCAGACTTTATTTTTCTGGGCTCCAAAATCACTACAGATGGTGACTGACACCATGAAATTAAAAGACACTCCTTGGAAGGAAAGTTATGACCAACCTAGATAGCATATTCAAAAGCAGAGACATTACTTTGACAACTGAGGTTCGTCTTGTCAAGGCTATGGTTTTTCCTGTGGTCATGTATGGATGTGAGAGTTGGACTGTGAAGAAGGCTGAACGCCAAAGAATTGATGCTTTTGAACTGTGGTGTTGGAGGATGCCGGGAGCCGGCATATTGCATATTGAGTGCATATTGCATATTGCATATTGAGTGCAGCACTTTCCACAGCATCATCTTTCAGGATCTGTAATAGCTCAACTGGAATTCTATCACTGCCGGGAGCCAGCGTGAGGAACTCCACCCGTGGCAAAGGTCATGAGGAAGGAGGCTTGGCATACGCAAAGGCGGGATCAAGCCTCAGGAGTCTCCCTGGAAATTCTCGAGCATCTACCCCCAAAACCAGAGTCTGCCTACTTTCTGCTCTTACCTACACCTCTGACTTTACTGGGGGCTGTCCCCCACTACCTCTCTCTGAAAAAAGAGTTAGCTTACAGCTCCAGTTAATAATTCCTGGGTGTGACAGTGTTTCAACTTACAAACTCCTTTGGAAATCCTCTAGCCTGCCTGAATAGGTTTTTCCGGCCACATGTGATTGCTCAGAGCCTCCCAACTGTGAGAGGCATGAGATGTTCTAAACTGTCTATATACAGATTCCTTTGAGTAGTTAAAAGATTGATTAGAAATTGTATTGGTGAAGGGTTTTTCACTTGTTGGGCCGATGTTTGCTGCTAAGTTTCCATATCCCTTACCTGCTGTGTCCCTGGCAGTGTATTGATTAATATAATTGGTGTAAGTAGTAGCTTTAATGTTTGTAACCTGGAACCCTTGAGCTAATTCTTTTTCTTGTTATAGCCCACCACACCTTTGCTCTGTAGGAATGCAGCTTTATCTAATGCTTTTGGAGGGTGGTGCCTGACTAATCACCTTTAGAGAAAAATAAGTTTTCTGAAGAAAGGGTCTTAAAATGTTAACAGGCCTCCTGGCCAGAAGATGATGCAAATCACCTAAACTTTTGCATATGCTAAGTTTGCAGGAAGAAAGCCTGGCTTACTGCCTGACTCTACCCCTTCCCCCATTATCCTGTATGCATAACTTAAGGTATAAAAACTACATTGGAAAATAAAGTGCGGGCCTTGTTCACCAAAACTTGGTCTCCCCATGTCGTTCTTTCTCTCATCTTCTGGCTGAATTATTCAGCCTCTTTTCTCCACTGAATTTCCTCACTGAGCTATCCTTATTCCATTACTCTTTATATCCTTAATTAACATTTAATTAAGCAGTTGTTTCCTGATCCTCGCCGACGCCGTCCCCGCTTCGAATTCCCTGGATCCACCGGGGCTGGACCCTGGCAAGTCCCTTGGACTGCAAGGAGATGCAACCAGTCCATTCTGAAGGTTATCAGCCCTGGGATTTTTCTGGAAGGAATGATGCTAAAGCTGAAACTCCAGTACTTTGGCCACCTCATGCGAAGAGTTGACTCATTGGGAAAGACTCTGATGCTGGGAGGGATTGGGGGCAAGAGGAGAAGGCAGTGACAGAGGATGAGATGGCTGGATGGCATCACCGACTCAATGGACGTGAGTCTGAGTGCACTCCGGGAGTTGGTGATGGACAAGAAGGCCTGGCGTGCTGCGATTCATGGGGTTGCAAAGAGTAGGACACAACTGAGCGACTGATCTAATCTGATCTGATCTGATACATAAACAATTTTGATCATGAGGTCTTAATAATAGAATTTAAAACAAAACACCTTCTACTTCAGATTCAATGCTTTCAAGATTTTTATTTAGGTAAAAGAACCAAGCTCTCTGCTATTTACCTTAAACTTTGAATATTCTGATAGATTTGTGATAACTTTATATGCTTATTGATGTGTGTCAATAACTTTACAGTAATTAGTTAGAATTCTCATGGCCTTGGTCTTGGCAGAGTTGGTAGTATGTAAGGTTAATCAAGATTCTTACCAGGGAATGTTTTGGGGTCTCACTGGTAAAAATATTAGTGAAAATGGGATCAAAACTTTGATTTGATTTCTGTGTGAATCAGTCAAATTTTGTCAGTTCTATTCGACTGCCACATGATTCTAAAACCATCTGGTAAAATATTAGAAAAATAATGAGTGCTTTTGAATTGAATAAGTTTAATCCAATTTTAAATCTTCTATATATTTACCTCTGTAACAGGATCATCAAGAGGTTAGTTGAATTGACAAGTCAATTGAAAGTCTTGTCTTATACATGGCTATGTCATACATGATCTCAGTATCTAAAGAGAACCACATTTTTTTTTTTCATTTTATAAGCATCTTATTGTCAACTGCTGCTGCTGCTGCTGCTAAGTTGTTTCAGTCGTGTCTGACTGCGTGACCCCATAGATGGCAGCCCACCGGGCATCGCCATCCCTGGGATTCTCCAGGCAAGAACACTGGAGTGGGTTGCCATTTCCTTCCCCAATGCATGAAAATGAAAAGTGAAAGTGAAGTCACTGAGTCGTGTCCAACTCTCAGCGACCCCATGGACTGCAGCCTACCAGGCTCCTCCGTCCATGGGATTTTCCAGGCAAGAGTACTGGAATTGGGTGCCATCGCCTTCTCCAATTGTCAACTACAACTGCAAAAGAAAAGAGTGTAGAAATTGGATCTAGGCCTAATTGTGGGCTTATTTGTTCTTTTATTTTAGGAAAAAAAAAAAAAATCCATGTTCCTACAATATTGGCTATACAGAGAGAAAAGTGATAATCTTCAAAGCATGTGATATAAATTTAAAATAATTCCTTTCAGAGTTCTTGTTTAATAATAATTTTATTTCTGAGATAGTCCCCACTGATTCCAACATTATTCAAATTGATTAATTCATTAAAAAGGAATGTTAACGGGAGGGAAGACCTAATTACAAATAAATTTCAAAGCCTACTCTACTGCTATTAGAGCAAATGTTGAGGTTGAGCCTTAAAACCCCAGAGTGCAATGGTTTTGTATCTACAAAGTATTATTACCCCAACATTACAAAAAATTAAATCATAGACAAATTATCTTCCTTTGAATTTCAAAGATTTTATCTTCTTCTACTATGGTGTAAGTTTCAAGGTCTTTAGCCATAGGATTTTTCCTTTATGTCAGTGACAAGTACAACCCAGAAGCTAACATTAAATTAGATTGTGAAATTATCAGAAAATTGTTAAACTCTTTGCAGTCAATTAATATCTCAGCATGATGTAAAGAAAAGTTATTTGAGCTTTTGGGGAAAAAAAGATCATGTTGTAAAGCTCAAATTTGTTATATATATATATATTTGACATAGCTTTGAGCACGGTCCTAAACTTCTCTACTTCTCAACTTCATTTTATGTAACACTGCACTAGTAATATTTAATAGAGTTGTTCTAGGTACTAGAGAAAAGTATAGTGCAGTAAAAGATTGACTACATGGTACATGTGGTTTTCATAATTCATCATAACTTTAACAAGTATTTACCAAGCAATTAGATATTCCAGCCATTACATTTGGAGTTTATATTAATGAAAAAACAAAGTCCTTATGCTAAAGAAGTTCATATTCTAATAGTTCATAGAATGCAAAGTCAAAATGACAAGTAAAAATATGCAATATGAAATGTTTTTTGAGGACTATGGAAGAAATAAATTAGCAGAGAGGTCAAGAAGTACCAGCTTGAAGAGAGGGAAGGTAATATTTGAATACGGATGTGAAGGAGACATAAGAGATGTGGGTTCAATCCCTGGGTCAGGAAGATCCCCTGGAGGAGGGCATGGCACCAACTCAACTATTCTTGCCTGGAGAATCCCCATAGACAGAGGAGGCTGGTGGGCCACAATCCATGGGGTCACAAAGAGTCGGATACAACCGAAGTGACTTAGCATGTGAAAGATTTAAGGGAGTGAGAGAATGTGATGTTTCCTGACAGAGGGATTATCAAACACAGGATCCCTGAGACAGAAGCATAATTTGTGTGCTTAAGGAACAAAGGAGAGGCCAGAGCAGGAACATGCAATGAAAGAAGAGGTAAAAGAGGCAACACAATTAGTTATGTAATATCTTATAAACCACTTTAAGGGTTTTGGGTATAACTCTGAGATGAAAACTTATTGGAAGGTATAAGAAGAGGAGTGACACGACCATTTTGAAATTTTAAAGGGATAATTATGGCTGCTGAATTGAGAACTGACATACAGAGGCAAAGGCAAAAGCCCTTAGACTTATCAGGGGATGAATATCCCTTATCTTGATGATTTACTGTTTTGGAAATTCATTATTATTTCGCCAAACTGAATATATCAGGGATGGTAGAGAATGGAAGAAACCCATGTGCACATACTGCATTTCCTTTCTCTATTGCAGCAATGTGAGTCCAAGTCTTACAGCACTTAATTCAGCAATTGTTTATTGACTGTCAGCCTTTGAAATATATTACTAGATTGAGTAGTGCTGTTGAAAGAACTGACTGTCCAAGAAAGTTTTTCTACTTAAAATGCCTGTACTCTCATTCAAGTTAACAAACATTACTGAATGCCTAATAAGGGTAGATATCTGTGTTCAACAGCAGGGGAGATGCAAAGGGCATGTTCTCTGCCCTCAAGCAGCCATCTAAAATGTTTATGAAAAAGAGGTAGCATGAAAAATATTCCTTAATAAAATATTAATTTAGAAATTGTACATGGAGCATAGCAACTATGAAAAAAATGGAGGGAGGGAAAAAAGCCAGAATGATAACGCTGTATTTGAGTAATGGGAAAATGAAACTGTTGGTGGACTTTATTTATTTATTTTTATTTGTATTTGAAAATATCTTTAAAAATGTCCAAATGTGTTAAATGAAGTTGCATTCACAGTGGAAAATATGCTGAATTAGGTTACTTAGACCAAATTTTCTAATGGAAAAACATAAAGTTTAGTTCACATTACTAAAGTGATGGCTTTGAACTGTGATACTGGAACAGACTTTTGAGAGTCCCTTGGACAGCAAGGAGATCAAACCAGTCAATCCTAAAGAAAATCAACCCTGAACATTCAATGGAAAGACCGATGCTGAAGCTGAAGCTCTAATAATTTGGCCAACTGCTGCAAAAAGCTGATTAGTTGGAAAAGATCCTGATGCTGGGAAAGATCGAAGGCAGGAGGAGAAGGAGGTGACAGAGGATGAGATGCTTGGATGACATCATAAACTCAATGGTCATGAGTTTAAGCAAACTCCAGGAAATGGTAAAGGACTGGGAAGCCTGGCATGTTGTAGTCCATGGGATTGCAAAGAGTCAGACATGACTAAATGACAAAACAACACATATAAAATGCATTTCCTAAGAACTTTTAAATATGCTACCAGGGAAATATATGATGGAAAGTAGAAAACTAGAAAGCTTACTTAGCATTGAAAGCAAACAAGCAAATTATTTTTTTGACCTACAAAAATTTTCTATTTCTGGAAATATGGGAAGACCTATAACTAAAAAAGGGTGGGATTGAAAGGTCAGCAGTTTTTAAGTTAATGGATATAACAGGAGACTCTCCCCACATTCACTTGGAGTTTCAAAGGGAAAGATACTCGATAAAAATGTTTTCAAATCATTCGAAGGGCAAGGCATTGAAGGTTGTTTTGGCAGTCTCAGATATTAGAGCATCTCAGATATTAGAATTATCTGAAATAAACTTAAAATGTCTATGTTTATTTGACTAATGAGATTATATATTGATAATATTTAGAAGTAGAGGTGAGTTTGCTGTAAAGTGAATAAAGCTTAAGTTTTAGTACCACTCAGTTCCTTTAAGGCCTTAGTACCCGATTGTTTTGTCCTATTTTGATTTTTTTAGGGCTTCCCTGGTAGCTCAACAGTAAAGAATCCACCTAAAAAGCAGGAAACATGGGTTCAATACCTGGGTCAGGATGATGCCCTGGAGAAGGAAATGGCACACTACACCAGTAACCTTGCCTTGGAAAACCCATAGACAGAGGGCCCCTATAGGTTATAGTCCATGGGGTCACAAACAGTCAGACATGCCTGAGTAATTGAGCAACAACAACTATATAACATAAAATTCACCATTTAAGTATTATTAAGTGTAAAGTTCTATGAGATTAAGTACATTCACAATGTGGAACAAGCTCTGTACCTAACTTAGTAACCATAGTTTTATTACACTTTCATAAAGGTGTCTTTCTAAATTGTATACATATCAAGCCTCAAAAAACTTAATAGGCTCTACAAATAGCTGTGAAAATAAGGGAAGTGAAAAGCAAAGGAGAAAAGGAAAGATATACCCATTTAAATGCAAAGTTCCAAAGAATAGCAAGGAGAGATAAGAAAGCCTTCCTCAGTGATCAAAGCAAAGAAATAGAGGAAAACAATAGAATAGGAGAGACTAGAGATCTTCAGTGTTCCTGCCTGGAGAATCCCAGGGAAGGGGCAGCCTGGTGGGCTGTCCTCTCTGGGGTCGCACAGAGTCGGACACGACTGAAGCGACTTAGCAGCAGCAGCAGCAGCAGCAGAGATCACTAAGCCTGGGCGGCTGAGACAGGCACACTAAGCCGGGCCGAGAGGAGCTACCCCACTTCCGAGGTCAGGGGCAGCAGCCGAGAGTGCCAGGCTGCGACGGCACAGGAACGGCCGAGAAGAGCTACCCAAGTCAGAGGTCAGGGGCAGCGGCAGAGAGGAGCTACCCCGCGTCCGAGGTCAGGGGTGGCGGCCAGGAGGCGCTACCCCACGCCCCCACGCCCCCACGCCCGAGGCCAGAGGTGACGGCGGGGAGGAGCAACCGCATGCCCGAGGTCAGGGGCAGCGGCCAAGAGGAGCTACCCCACGTTTGAGGTCGGGGTGACGGCTGGGAGGAGCTACCCCACAACCGAGGCCAGGGGCAGTGGCTGGGAGGACCAACCCCACGTCCAAGGAGCAGTGGCTGCGCGGGTGCAGGAGGGCCTAGAGGAGCTATCCCATGTTCAAGGTCAGGAAGGGCGGTGGTGAGGAGATACCATTTGTCCAAGGTAAGGAGCAGCGGCTGTGCTTTGCTGGAGCAGCCGTGAAGAGATACCCCATGCCCAAGGTAAGAGAAACCCAAGTAAGAGGGTAGGTGTTGCAAGAGGGCATCAGATGGCAGACACACTGAAACCATACTCACAGAAAACTAGTGAATCTAATCACACTAGGACCACAGCCTTGTCTAATTCAATGAAACTAAGCCATGCCCGTGGGGCAGCCCAAGATGGGCAGGTCATGGTAGGGAGATCTGACAGAATGTGGTCCACTTGAGAAGAGAATGGCAAACCTCTTCAGTATTCTTGCCTTGAGAAACCCATGAACAGTATGAAAAGGCAAAATGATAGGATACTGAAAGAGGAACTCCCCAGGTCAGTAGGTGCCCAATATGCTACTACAGATCAGTGGAGAAATAACTCCAGAGAATGAAGGGATAGAGCCAAAGCAAAAACAATACCCAGCTATGGATTTGACTGGTGATAGAAGCAAGGTCCGATGCTGTAAAGAGCAATATTGCATAGGAACCTGGAATGCAGGGTCCATGAATCAGGGAAATTGGAAGTGGTCAAACAAGAGATGGCAAGAGTGAATGTCGACATTCTAGGAATCAGCGAACTAAAATGGACTGGAATGGGTGAATTTAACTCAGATGACCATTATATCTACTACTGCGGGCAGGAATCCCTCAGAAGAAATGGACTAGCCATCATGGTCAACAAAAGAGTCCATAATGCAGTACTTGGATGCAATGTGAAAGATGACAGAATGATCTCTGTTCGTTTCCAAGGCAAACCATTCAATATCATAGTAATCCAAGTCTATGCCCCAACCAGTAACACTGAAGAAGCTGAAGTTGAATGGGTCTATGAAGACCTACAAGACCTTTTATAACTAACACCCAAAAAAGGTGTCCTTTTTATTATAGAGGACTGTAATGCAAAAGTAGGAAGTCAAGAAACACCTGGAGTAGCAGGCAAATATGGCCTTGGAATACAGAATGAAGCAGGGCAAAGACTAATAGAGTTTTGCCAAGAAAATGCACTGGTCATAAAAACACCCTCTTCCAACAACACAAGAGAAGACTCCACACATGGACATCACCAGATGGTCAACACCGAAATCAGATTGATTATATTCTTTGCAGCCAAGAAGATGGAGAAGCTCTATACAGTCAACCAAAACAAGACCAGGAGCTGACTGTGGCTCAGATCAAGAACTCTTTATTGCCAAATTCAGACTTAAACTGAAGAAAGTAGGGAAAACCATTAGACAATCCAGGTATGACCTATATCAAATTCCTTATGATTATACAGTGGAAGTGAGAAATAGATTCAAGGGCCTAGATCTGATAGATAGAGTGCCTGATGAACTATGGAATGAGGTTCGTGACACTATACAGGAGACAGGGATCAAGACCATCCCCATGGAAAAGAAATGCAAAAAAGCAAAATGGCTGTCTGGGGAGGCCTTACAAATAGCTGTGAAAAGAAGAGAAGTGAAAAGCAAAGGAGAAAACTAAAGATATAAGCATTTGATTGCAGAGTTCCAAAGAATAGCAAGAAGAGATAAGAAAGCCTTCTTCAGCGATCAATGCAAAGAAATAGAGGAAAACAACAGAATGGGAAAGACTAGAGATCTCTTCAAGAAAATTGGAGATACCAAGGGAACAGTTCATGCAAAGATGGGCTCTATAAAGGACAGAAATGGTATGGACCTAACAAAAGCAGAAGATATTAAGAAGAGGTGGCAAGAATATACAGAAGAAATGTACAAAAAAGATCTTCACGACCCAGATAATCATGATGGTGTGATCACTCACCTAGAGCCAGACATCCTGGAATGTGAAGTCAAGTGGCCTTAGAAAGCATCACTACAAACAAAGCTAG
The DNA here is from genome assembly GCF_029407905.1 of Bubalus kerabau. Lineage (NCBI taxonomy): Eukaryota > Metazoa > Chordata > Mammalia > Artiodactyla > Bovidae > Bubalus > Bubalus kerabau. The sequence continues at coordinate 72,056,545 of NC_073629.1, forward strand.
TGGAGGTGATAGAATTCCAGTTGAGCTCTTTCAAATCCTGAAAGATCATGCTGTGAAAGTGCTGCAGTCAAATGCCAGCAAATTTGGAAAACTCAGCAGTGGCCACAGGACTGGAAAATATCAGTTTTCATCCAATCCCAAAGAAAGGCAATGCCAAAGAATGCTCAAACTACTGTACAATTTCACTCATCTCACTCACTAGAAAAGTAATGCTCAAAATTCTCCAAGCCAGGCTTCAGCAATATGTGAACCATGAACTTCCTGTTGTTCAAGCTGGTTTTAGAAAAGGCAGAGGAACCAGAGATCAAATTGCCAACATCTGCTGGATCATGGAAAAAGCAAGAGAGTTCCAGAAAAACATCTATTTCTGCTTTATTGACTATGCCAAAGCCTTTGACTGTGTGGATCACAATAAACTGTGGGAAATTCTTCAAGAGATGGGAATACCAGACCACCTGACCTGCCTCTTGAGAAATCTGTATGCAGGTCAGGAAGCAACAGTTAGACCTGGACATGGAACAACAGACTGGTTCCAAATAGGAAAAGGAGTACGTCAAGGCTGTATATTGTCACCCTGCTTATTTAACTTATATGCGGAGTACATCATGAGAAAATCTGGGCTGGATGAAGCACAAGCTGGAATCAAGATTGCCGGGAGAAATATCAATCACCTCAGATATGCAGATGACACCACCCTTATGGCAGAAAGTGAAGATGAACTCAAAAGCCTCTTGATGAAGTTGAAAGTGGAGATTGAAAAAGTTGACTTAAAGCTCAACATTCAGAAAACGAAGATCATGGCATCCGGTCCCATCCTTTCATGGGAAATAGATGGGGAAACAGTGGAGACAGTGGCTGACTTTATTTTTTGGGCTTCAAAATCCCTGCAGATGGTGATTGCAGCCATGAAATTAAAGTACACTTACTCCTTGGAAGGAAAGTTATGACCAACCTATACAGTATATTAAAAAGCAGAGGCATTACTTTGCCAACAAAGATCTGTCTAGTCAAGGCTATGGTTTTCCCATTGGTCATGTATGGATGTGAGAGTTGGACTATAAAGAAAGCTAGTGCCAAAGAACTGATGCTTTTGAATTGTGGTATTGGAGAAGATTCTTGAGAGACCCTTGTAAGGAGATACAACCAGTCTATCCTGAAGGACATGAGTTCTGGGTGTTCACTGGAAGGACTGTTGCTGAAGTTGAAACTCCGATACTTTGACCACCTGATGCGAAGAGCTGACTCATTGAAAAAGACACTGATATTGGGAAAGATTGACGGGAGGAGGAGAAGGGGATGACAGAGGATGCGATGGCTGGATGGCATCACTGACTCAATGGACATGAGTTTGGGTGGACTCTGGGAGTTGGTGTTGGATAGGGAGTCCTGGCGTGCTGCAGTTCATAGGGTTGCAAAGAGTCGGACATGACTGAGTGACTGAACTAAACTGTACATGGAAGAGGAAATTTTTAAAAAGTGGTCTAGATTTTGAAATATAGCAGAAAGAAGATTTCATAAAATACTGAAAGAACAGAAAATGAACAAAAGATCTCATTCTAGAATTCTATGCACATTTAAATACTATTCAAATATGATGTCTATGAAATAATGGAACTGATTTGTGTCTTGAGTATACTGGTGTTTACATATATCCACTGATGCTGAAGCTGAAACTTCAATACTTTGGCCAGCTGAAATGAAGAACTGACTCCTTTGAAAAGACCATGATGCTGGGAATGATTTAAGGTGGGAGGATAAGGGGATGACAGAGAATGAGATGGTTGGATGGCATCACCGGCTCAGTGGACATAAGTTTGAGTAAGCTCTGGGAGTTGGTGATTGACAGGGAGGCCAGACTTGCTGCAGTTTATTGGGTTGTGTTGGACAAAGAGTTGGACATGACTAAGTGACTGAACTGAACAATTGAACTGAACACATGCATTAAAACTCATAGGGCTTAACACCAAAAGAAAAGAAAAACTGGGGGATATTCCTACTGGGGGATATTTTTAAAATTTCAAACAAAAAGAGCAATATAAAGAAAAACATATGCCAAAATAAACTTTTCATACATACCAATGCTGAAGATATTCATCACAAGAATACCTGCCTAGCAGTGGAGAAACAGACATAGAGAACAGACCTATGGATGTGGGGGGAAGGGAGAAGGGAGAGGGTGAGATGTGTGGAGAGAGAAACATGGAAACTTACATTACCATATGTAAAATAGATAGCCAATGGGAATTTTCTATATGACTCAGGGAACTCAAACAGGAGCTCTGTGATAGTCTAGCAGGGTGGGTTGGGGAGGGAGATGGGAGGGATCTTTGGGAGGGAGAGGACATGGGTGTGCCTATGGCTGATTCTTGTTGATGTTTGACAGAAAACAAAAAATTCTGTAAAGCAATTATCTTTCAATTAAAATAAAAGTAAAGAAGCAAAAAAAGAAGAATACCTGCATTACAAGAAATGATTACAATAAATGCCTGAGGCAGAAAACAACAACAACCACAACAACTATGAGCTAGAAATCTGGATATAGATAAAGTAAAGAGCACTTTCAGTTCAGTTCATTTCAGTTGCTCAGTCGTGTCCGACTCTGTGACCCCATGAATCGCAGCACGTCAGGCCTCCCTGTCCATCACCAACTCCTGGAGTTCACTCAAACTCACGTCCATCGAGTCAGTGATGCCATCCAGCCATCTCATCCCCTGTCGCCCCTTCTCCTCCTGCCCCCAATCCCTCCCAGCATCAGAGTCTTTTCCAATGAGTCAACTCTTCGCATGATGTGGCCAAAGTAATGGAGTTTCAGCTTTAGCATCATTCCTTCCAAAGAAATCCCAGGGCTGATCTCCTTCAGAATGGACTGTTTGGATCTCCTTTCAGTCCAAGAGACTCTCAAGAGTCTTCTCCAACACCACAGTCCAAAAGCATCAATTCTTCAGTGCTCAGCCTTCTTCACAGTCCAACTCTCACATCCATACATGACCACAGGAAAAACCATAGCCTTGACTAGACGGACCTTTGTTGGCAAAGTAATGTCTCTGCTTTTGAATATGCTATCTAGCTTAGTCATAACTTTCCTTCCAAGGAGTAAGTGTCTTTTAATTTCATGGCTGCAGTCACCATCTGCAGTGACTTTGGAGCCCCCAAAATAAAGTCTGACGCTGTTTCCCCATCTATTTCCCATGAAGTGATGGGACCGGATGCCATGATCTTCGTTTTCTGAATGTTGAGCTTTAAGCCAACTTTTTCAATCTCCTCTTTCACTTTCATCAAGAGGCTTTTGAGTTCCTCTTCACTTTCTGCCATAAGGGTGGTGTCATCTGCATATCTGAGGTGATTGATATTTCTCCCAGCAATCTTGATTCCAGCTTGTGTTTCTTCCAGCCCAGCGTTTCTCATGATGTACTCCGCATATAAGTTAAATAAGCAGGGTGACAATATACAGCCTTGATGTACTCCTTTTCCTATTTGGAACCAGTCTGTTGTTCCATGTCCAGGTCTAACTGTTGCTTCCTGACCTGCATACAGATTTCTCAAGAGGCAGGTCAGGTGGTCTGGTATTCCCATCTCTTGAAGAATTTCCCACAGTTTATTGTGATCCACACAGTCAAAGGCTTTGGCATAGTCAATAAAGCAGAAATAGATGTTTTTCTGGAACTCTCTTGCTTTTTCCATGATCCAGCGGATGTTGGCAATTTGATCTCTGGTTCCTCTGCCTTTTCTAAAACCAGCTTGAACATCAGGAAGTTCATGGTTCACATATTGCTGAAGCCTGGCTTGGAGAATTTTGAGCATTACTTTACTAGTGTGTGAGATGAGTGCAATTGTGCAGTACTTTGAGCATTCTTTGGCATTGCCTTTCATTGGGATTGGAATGACCAGTCCTGTGGCCACTGCTGAGTTTTCCAAATTTGCTGGCATATTGAGTGCAGCACTTTCACAGCATCATCTTTCAGGATTTGAAAAGCTCAACTGGAATTCTATCACCTCCACTAGCTTTGTTTGTAGTGATGCTTTCTAAGGCCCACTTGACTTCACATTCCAGGATGTCTGGCTCTAGGTGAGTGATCACACCATCGTGATTATCTGGGTCGTGAAGATCTTTTTTGTACAGTTCTTCTGTGTATTCTTGCCATCTCTTCTTAATATCTTCTGCTTTTGTTAGGTCCATACCATTTCTGTCCTTTATCGAGCCCATTCTTGCATGAAATGCTCCCTTGATATCTCTAATTTTCTTGAAGAGATCTCTAGTCTTTCCCATTCTTTTGTTTTCCTCTATTTCTTTGCATTGATCGCTGAAGAAGGCTTTCTTATCTCTTCTTGCTATTCTTTGGAACTCTGCATTTAGATGGTTATATCTTTCCTCTACTCCTTTACTTATCCATCTGTGGATGTGACTGGTGATAGAAGCAAGGTCCGATGCTGTAAAGAGCAATATTGCATAGGAACCTGGAATGTCAGGTCCATGAATCAAGGCAAATTAGAAGTGGTCAAACAAGTGATGGCAAAAGTGAAAGTCGACATTCTAGGAATCAGCGAACTAAAATGGACTGGAAAGTGTGAATTTAACTCAGATGACCATTATATCTATTATTGCAGGCAGGAGTCCCTCAGAAGAAATGGAGTAGCCATCATGGTCAACAAAAGAGTATGAAATGCAGTACTTGGATGCAATCTGAAAAACGACAGAATGATCTCTGTTCGTTTCCAAGGCAAACCATTCAATACAACAGTAATCGAAGTCTATGCCCCAACCAGTAACGCTGAAGAAGCTGAAGTTGAATGTTTCTGTGAAGACCTACAAGACATTTTAGAACTAACACCCAAAAAAGATGTCCTTTTCATTATAGGGGACTGGAATGCAAAAGTAGGAAGTCAAGAAACACCTGGAGTAACAGGCAAATTTGGCCTTGGAATGCAGAATGAAGCAGGGCAAAGACTAATAGAGTTTTGCAAAGAAAATGCACTGGTCATAAAAACACCCTCTTCCAACAACACAAGAGAAGACTCTACACATGGACATCACCAGATGGTCAACACCGAAATCAGATTGATTTTATTCTTTGCAGCCAAAGATGGAGAAGCTCTATACAGTCAACAAAAACAAGACCAGGAGCTGAATGTGGCTCAGATCATGAACTCCTTAAATTGAAGAGCACTTTAGAACAGAATATTATTTAGCCTAAAAAGAAATGTGCTATCAAGCTAGGAAAAGACATAGAGAGATTATGAATATATATGAACTAGAGGAAAGGAACCTTAAAAGACTATATAGTGTATGATTCCAACTATATGACATTCTGGAAAAAGCCACAATATGGAGACAGTAAAAATATTAGTGGTTTCCAGGTGTTGGGGGTGGATGGGGAAGGATGGTTTTGCAAAGGAGAAAGGATTTTTAAGGCAATTAAACTAGTCTCTATGACACTACAAGGGAGTTCCAGAAAAACACCTGCTTCTGTTTCATTGACTATGCTCAAGCCTTTGATTGTGTGGATCACAACAAACTGGAAAATTTCTAAAGAGGTGAAGATACTAGACCACCTCATCTATCTCCTGAGAAACCTGTATGTGGGTCAAATAGTAACAGAATTGGACATGGACCAATGGACTGGTTCAAAATTGGGAAAGGAGCATGACAAGGCTATATATTGTCACCCTGTTTATTTAACTTATATGCAGAGTATGTCATGCAAAATGCTTGGCTGGATAAATCACAAGCTGGAATCAAGATTGCTGGGAGAAATGTCAACAACCTCAAATATGGAGATGATATCACCCTAATGGCAGAAAGTAGAAGAACTAAAGATCCTCTTAATGAGGGGAAAGAGGAGAGTGAAAAAGGTGTCTTAAACTCAACATTTAAAAAATGAAGATCAAGTCTTCTGGTCCCATTATGCTGTCTCTTCAGGTGTGTCTGACCCTTCATGACCCTATGGACTGTAGCCCACCAGGCTTCTCTGCCATGGAATTCTCCAGGCAAGAATACTGGAGTAGGTAGCCATTTCCTTTTCCAGGAGATCTTCCCAACCCAGGGTCAAACCCAGGTCTCCCACATTGTGGACAGACTCTGTACCATCTGAGCCACCAGGGAAGCCAACAAATCAATTCTGAACTTTATATGGAGATGTGAAAGACCTAGAATTTCCATTTCCTTTTTGTGGTGAGTACATTTGAGATTCACCCTCTGAGCAAGTTCCAAGTATATAAAACAATATTTTTAATTATTTCCACAATTCTGTGTATTAGATTTCTACAATTTTTTTGTCTTCTCTCTGGAAGTTTGTACACTTTGATCAACCTCTCTCCATTTTCCCACACCCCTATACCTGGTAACCACCATTCTAGTCTTTATCTCTGTAAGCTTGTATTTCTTTGATTCCACATATGAATAATATACTATATTTGTCTTTCTATGTCTGACTTATCTCACTTAGGTCCTGAAGGTCCGTCTAGGTTTTCCCAATAGCATGATTCCCTCTCTTAGGCCTGAATAATATTCCATTGTGTGTATATTTCTGTGTGCAAAACGTCTTTATCCTTTCTCCTTTAAAGGACACAGATTTATATATATATATATATATATATATATATATATATATATGTATCTTGGCTATTGTAAATAATGCTGCAATAAACGTGAAAGTGCAGATATCTCCTCAATATTCTATTTTCATTTCCTTTGGACTAGGGTTCTTTCTTCTCTACCTTCTCCCCAACTTTTGTTATTTGTGGTCTTTTGGAGGATGGTCATTCTGCAAAATGTGAGATATTAGCTCATTGTTTTGATTTGCATTTCCCTTATAATTTCATGTGATTGTTGGCTATCTGCTTGTCTTTATTGGAAAGATGTGTTTTCAGGTCTTTTTACCCATTTTCAATGAACTTGCTTATCTGGGTTATTCCAAAGTTTCTCTCTTCTAAATTATTGATTCTTTCTTCTATTTGATCTACTCTGCTTTTTAGAAAACGTCTTCTATTTATTGTTTTCTATCATTTTTCATTTCACTGACTTCTTCAGCCATAGAATTTTAGTTTGGTTCTCTGGAAACCTGAGCTTCTACCAAGTCTGTTTTTGTTGGTGACTTTCCATGTTGCTGTACTCCAGGTGTACCCACCGAGAGGGGCTATAGTGAATTCATAAGCTTCTACTAGATTCACTGCTGGTAGTAGGGTCTGTGTGCTATTACCTGATCCACTGGTGGGCAAGACCCTCCTCTGTCCCTCAGTGTATTGTGCTACATTGTACAAATCCTACAGAGGCATTTTCTCTTTCTTACAGATGCATGCCAAATCTATGTTGTTGAGATTGGAAACAAACAAGACATATCTTATGCTGCCATGATGCTATCACAGTTTTTAAAATTTTATAATTAAATGTATATCAACCATAAAAATTTTCCTAGTTTTCAAACAGAATTTTAATGAAATTCAACTTATGCATTTTTTGGCTAAATGAATTTTCTTCCCAAAGATTGACTTAAGTTCTAATGTTATTATGCTCTTTCTTAAAAATAAACATATGGTAGGGTAAAAAGAGCACAAATTTTATAGTTATGGGAATGATGATTCAAATCTTGATTATTCTGATTATTATTTGCTGTAATATAAGCCAAAAGCGTATTATTATGTTTGAAGACACACACAATTTAGATTGAGAATGATTAAATACCTGATTCACATACACTAATCAGAATCGACAACTAAGAAAACCAGATATGTCTTATTCCTCACTCCATAAACATTCAATCTTTGTTTTTAACAATTAGAGCAAACAAATAAAAAAAAAAAATAAACTAATTCTTAAAGGCTGGTCCTGAAAAATCAACATCTTCAGGATACTACAAGGGCGTTCCAGAAAAACACCCTTTGACTGTAAACTTAGAAACGTAAATTCTCTAGCCCAACTCAAACTTACCATGCCAGAAAGTATGAAATTGGGACCCAGCAGATGGTGTTTAAACAAACCATCCAAATGATAATGAAACACACTTAAGTTTAAGAACTATTGAATTAGGGTACAAAGTGACTATACAAGCTAACAACAACAACAAAAAAGTCAAGCATTATCTTACTTGGAGGATTCAATTAGAGTTGCTTTCTTTGCATTCAGTCACCACTTCAAGCAAAAATATCCATTGATCTTTACTCATAGATGTCATTTACTTTAAGGAGAACGAGGAGATTGGAATAATTTTATGACATATTGGAGAAGGAAATGGCAACCCACTCCAGTGTTCTTGCCTGGAGAATCCCAGGGACTGGGGAGCCTGGTAGGCTGCCGTCTATAGGGTCGCACAGGGTCAGACACGACTGAAGCGACATAGCAACAACAGCATGACTTATTGTGAACTAATTTGTAGACATCTCAGTGCACTCATAAGAGACTCAAGCAGACATTCTTTGCATATTTTGATGGTAGGATGAAATTTTCTACACTAACTGGAGTTCTGGGCATCTTAGACACATTTTGCATTCTGTTGGTTTAGTATTGTATCATCCTTATTAGCTCATTAACCCAAAAGATGTTACTTGCTTAAAAATTATGTTTTACTTAAACGTGTTTACAATTTCAGGTTACTTATATCAAAGTAACCTACATGATGCAGACTTATTGAGAAAATTATTCTGTCTTTGGGCAAGATAGCACAGTGTACAGCTAGCACATTTAAAAATGTAAGGGGAAAATATGCTTAACAGTATAGTAGGCCACCTAACATATTATAGCAAATACCTGAAAGGAGACATCCTTTACATGATTTATAAATTTTAGTTTTATGGTGTCTTTCAAAATTGGGCAGATTAGTGAAGGTAATATTTCTGCCTCCTCACCTGCCAAATGGAACTATTAGTAGTCAGGTTAACTTTTTTATAGGGTTGTTGTATGAATTAAATCAGATAAGAGACATAAAGTGCTGGACACATGGTAAATCAGAAATGCTTGATGACCAATATCAAGCCTAGTCATCCTCAATAAAAAAAAAAAAAGTGCAAAAAGGCAAAATGGTTGTCTGAGGAGGCCTTACAAATAGCTGAGAAAAGAAGAGAAACAAAAGGCAAAGAAGAAAAGGAAAGATATACCCACCTGAATATAGAGTTCCAAAGAATAGTAAGAAGAGACAAGAAAGCATTCCTAAGTAAACAATGCAAAGAAATAGAGGAAAACAATAGAATGGGAAAGACTAGAGATCTCTTCAAGAAAATTAGAGATAGCAAGGGAACAGTTCATGCAAAGATGGGCACAATAAAAGACAAAAACAGTATGGACCTAACAAAAGCAGAAGATATTAAGAAGAGGTGGCAATAATACATAGGACTATACAAAAAAGATCTTAATGACTCAGATAACCATGGTGGTGTGATCATTCGCCTAGAGCCAAACATCTTAGAGTGCAATGTCAAGTGGGCCTTAGAAAGAATCACTATGAACAAAGCTGGTGGAGCTGATGGAATTCCAGCTGAGCTATTTCAAATCCTAAATGATGCTGTGAAAGTGCTGCACTCAATATGCCAGTAAATTTGGAAAACTCAGCAGTGGCCCAGGGCTGGAAAAGGTCAGTTTTCATTCCAATCCCAAAGAAAGGCAATGCCAAAGAATGCTCAAACTACCACACAATTGTACTCATTTCACATGCTAGGAAAGTAATGCTCAAAATTCTCCAATCTAGATTTCATGTACTATTGTACATTAACTGAGAACTTCCAGATAGTCAAGCTGGATTTGGAAAAGGCAGAGGAACCGGAGATAAAACTGCCAGCACCTGTTGGACCATCGAAAAAACAAGAGAATTATTGTAAATAATTTACATCTGCTTCATTGACTATGCTAAGGTCTTTCAATTTGCAGATCACAAAATTCTGTGGAAAATAAGGGAATACCAGACCACCTTACCTGCCTCCTGAGAAACCTGTATGCAGGTCAAGAAACAACAGTTAGACCCGGACATGGAATAACAGACTGATTCAAAACTGGGAAAGGAGTACATCGAGGCTGTATATTGTTACTCTGCTTATTTAACTTGTATGCAGAGTACCTCCTGTGAAATTCCAGGTTGGACGAAGCACAAGATTACCAGGAGAAACATCAATAACCTCAGATATGCAGATGACACCACCCTTATGGCAGAAAGGGAAGAGGAACTAAGGAGCCTCTTGATGAAAGTAAAAGAGGAAAGTGAAAAAGCTGGCTTAAAACTCAGCATTCAAAAAACTAAGATCATGGCATTTGGTCCCATCATTTCATGGCAAATAGATGGGGAAACAATGGAAACAGTGAGAGACTTTATTTTTAGGGGGGCTCCAAAATCACTGCAGATGGTGACTGCAGCCATGAAATTAAAAGAGGTTTACTCCTTGGAAGAAAAACTATAACAGACAATAGTGTATTAAGGAGCAGAGACATTACTTTACCGACAAATGTCTGTATAGTCAAAGCTACGGTTTTTCCACTGGTTATGTAGGTGAGAATTGGACCATAAAAAGGCTGAGCACTGAGGAGTTGATGCTTTTGAATTGTGATATTTGCGAAGGTTCTTGAGAGTTCCTTGGACTGCAAGGAAATCTAACCAGTCAATCCTAAAGGAAATCAGTCCTGAATATTCATTGGAGGGACTGATACTGAAGCTGAAGATCCAGTACTTTGGCCACCTGATGCAAAGAGCTGATTTGCTGGAAAAGACCCTGATGCTGGGTAAGATTGAAGGCAAGAGGAGAAGGGGGCAACAGAGGATGAGATGATTGAAGGGCATCACCAACTCTATGGACATGAGTTTGAGCAAGCTTCAGGAGTTGATGATGGACAGGGAAGCCTGGAATGCTGCAGTCCATGGGGTCACAAATGGTCAGATCCAACTGGCCTAGCTCTGCCAACAAAATTTCGAGTAATTTTTAAAGTTAGTTGAACATCTTTTGTCTTTTGATTTTAAAAGTGAGTGTTTGGGATTTGTAATACTTAAGGCCCCTTTTAGGTAACTTTCTTTGTGATAAGGCAATTAAATTGTTAAAAATCATTCCTCTTACATTGCCTTTTATATCCTAGTAACATGTTTATAGATATTACATTAAAAATATTGCTAATTAATACTCTCCGATTTCAAAGGTTAGTGGCATCTTAGAGAATGAAGGTGGATGTAATGGACAATAATTCTCAAAGACAGTCCTAAAACTTTGGAATTGTACAAATCATAAACATTCAAAAGTAGCAGATTGTACAGTTTGCCAAGACATTTAAAAAAATGACATTTTATATTAAAAGGATAAAGACATCCATTTCTTCTTTTCCTTTTTTTATGGTATGAGTCATTATTAAGAAGTTTTCAGAACATTTGCCATTGAAGTACACTTAAGAATTTAAGAGGTTTCAGTTCAGAATGCACTGGTCAGGCTGCTATTTTGGAGTTGAAAACATTTAAGATTTTATAAAATCTTCACTGTGATATTGACATCTGAGAACTACATTTATTTTACTTTTGGAATGACGATGAGAAGCAAAGAGGACGTTGGGTTAAGGGTGGGCAGAATGGAAGAAAATAAATTGAATGGGTCATGTTTACCACTTTCTTTAATATTTTTTCATTCCAAAAAAGTCATAGTAGAGTCATCTTATTAAATTATACATGCTGCTGTCCTAAGAATTTTTTTAAATTCATGTTCTGTACTATTTGTTTGTTATTTTGACATAGGAAAGCTGTATCATTTCCCCAAGCTGACAATTACACTTTAGTGAAGTGTCATCCTCATTATATTTCAAGAGATAGAATATTGCCTTTACCCTGGGAACTCAACACTTTGTCATGTTAAGTTCCATTTCTCAGATAGATTTTGCTAGCAAATCTTCCATGATATCACAGGATGCTAGTATTCAAGACACAGGGCATGTTATTGCTTAAAGGGTCTATTACTACATCATCACTTACTTTAGCATATCATTTTCAAACATTTTTATATACTAAAATTATACTCTGCAAGGGAGTTTATGATAGCACTAAGGGACTGTAAGGGATTCTTAAGGGATATATATTTAATTCTTTTGCCTTCAGGCAACAAAGTAACTCAGTTGTCTTCTTCCTTTTAGAAATACTTTTACTATGTATTTAAATTTTCCTCCAATATGTTCTGAAAATAGTCACTGTGTCTTAGAACATCTGTCTGTGTTTTCTAATCTACTTGTGAATTTGTTCAAAATTATATTATCTAGGGTCCAAAAAAAATCCCAAGCATGGTGTTTTTGATAAATTTCTGATAAAATTTTGATGAGATTTTTAAAAATAATTTTTTTAAATATCTGGAAATTAACAAAAAAATAGTCATATCATTCTGGATTGCTAAAGGTGATAAGTATTTTCTATGAGCCAGACACAGTAAATATGTTAATGATATCTACAACAAAACATTATAATGTTGCCATATTCATATTTTTATACATTAAAAACAGCAATTACAAAAATCTTCTATAACTGTCTAAGAGCACTATAGCAGAACATAAGATGATCATATAATTTATCATTCAAATCAGGAATCTTTTGAGAAAGGCAACTCTATTAAAGTGTTCTTATTATTAATTAACACTCTAAAAAAGTATTCTTAATTATTGTATGATAATAATTAGGCTTAAGCAGGACAAAAAATATAACCTAGAACATTGTATGGTTACCATACAGACATAGCTAGCACTTTACTGCAAACTTTGAGGAGCTATTGGTTAGGAATTCCACTTCTCAGACCCCATTCTGGGCCTCTTGAAATCCTCTGACTGCTCTTCAGTAATGAAATGTGAATGTAATTAGTGTCACAATTGGTAGAATAGTCAAGAAGATGAGCTTTTCTGTCCCTCTCTTCCTCCTTTCTCTCAGCTGTATGCATAGGACCAAAGGACCTGGAGAATGCCAGAGCCATATGTTGTAAGGTGACAGTTTAGCCTTAATCCCAGGTAGAAGGCTGGGGATTTGTCAGTTTAGGTAAGCAAGGAACCAACCTTAATTGTGTTACAGTATAGAGTTTGTGAGTGCATTTGTGATAATAGCATATATTATCTTAAACAGATCTAATCACAGAATTGAAAAGCTGGCTTACTTTAAAAGACTAGAACTGGATATTAGCATATATGGGTTCTGATACACACTTTGAAAAATAAATAAGACTAGGACAAATCACTTTAATATCCCGAGGTCACAGTAGTAGCTGCTGTTGTTAAATGTGGCATGCGTGCTAAGTCTCTTCAGTCATGTCCAACTCTTTGTGACCCCACGGACTGTAGCCCACCAGGCTCCTCTGTCCATGGGATTCTCCAGGCAAGAATGCTGGAGTGAGTTGCCATGCCCTTCTCCAAGGGATCTTCCTGACCCAGAGATTGAACTCCAGTCTCTTAAGTCTCCTGCATTATAGGCAAGTTCTTTACCACTAGCGCCACTTGGAAGCCCATTAAGGGTGGCAATTTCCCTTTATTAAGGCTTCTTAAATACAAATGATTGAGCCTCACCCTATTTTTATGTATATTCATAGATAAGGTTGACTTAAAATTTTTCTTTATTTATACCACACCAGTTAGATGTTTGCATAAATTTTAGGCTTATAAAAATAAAGGCAGAAAAACCTTCTCTTCCTACTATCTGGAAAAATTTGTGTATTATTACAACTAATTTTTAATTTAACATTTACTAAAACTTTCAGTAGAAGCAACCTGGCTTTGGACTTTTCATACTATAAAGAAAAGGTGGTCTTCCAGTGTTGAATTTATGTTTTATATAACATATTTTTATTTGCATGTGTAACAGAGTAAAGGACAAAAAATTGTCTCTTAATTGATTATCTAACATCATTCATATGACTTTTTAGACACAATAATGAAAGCAACTTGTATAGGTAAATATTTACATCCATAAGATATTGATCCAATCTAACTTTACAGAGTGCATGATAAATAAGCACTTTTTTGTGTGTCATAGAACTAAAATGAGCTAAAATAAAGATCATCTGAATATGCAAGAGGATGGCCTTTGTTTCCTTTTCCTCTTTCAATGAACACAGATGCACCTCTTTTTTTTTTTTTTTTTTTTTTTTTTGTAGGAAGAAAATACCACTTTGTTGATGGCTACAGTGGTAGGATAAAAAAATCAATTGAAGCAGGACTGCATTATTCGTCACAGTTTCTAAGCTGCTCAACAGCATGGGAATACCTTGGGTTAGGTTAGATTTCAACTGGTCATAGTAATGAATCCCATTATTCATCTCCTGAGCAATTCAGTTCCACCCTTGAGGGCACTCCAAAGCTAAAATGTACTTTAGGTTAAATTTTCCAGGTTTTGAAATATATCTGTGTGTATTCACATTCCTACGTAGAACTACCACTGCTGCTGACAGGAGAAACCCTTGAGATGACAGAGGCAAACTTTAAGAATAGAATAAAAAGAAGCATTTTTCCTCTGATGATTTCAGCACTTTTAGAAGTAGAAGATTCTTTCTTTAAACTTCTTCATGATGCTTTCAGACAATCTTGTTTCAATAAAACTCTTACCTTCAACATGTTCCTTTTTCTCTTACTGACAAGGTTCCAGGGTACTCTACCCTCATCCACCATGTCTTGTTCTTCCCTAGAGGCTGTGTCTGCCTCCGAGTCTGGTTCCAGTCACTTTGTAATTTCCTCTTTTGCACATCCCCTTTAACCTGAACACTGATCTACAAGATCTCACATTTGTTCTTACTATTTCCCCCACTGAGAGTGAGCCCTAGTTGTTTTCACATTCTTCCATCACTGGAACCCCTAAGCCTTTTGCTTTTTTTGTGAAATCCCTACTTGATTCTAGGGTCTGGTGTGGACTCCAGAGCCTCCTCTGCTGGTCTTGGATGGTCTTCCCCATTTCGATGTCTCTTTTTATGTCTGGCTTCCATATTATTTTTTTACCTCCCTTTTTTTCTTGCATGGTTTTTGGAGTCTGTGTAGAGACATTCATATTTCAACAATTAACATTATCATAAGAAAACTTATGTGGGTGGGCAGAGGAGGCACTTCAAGTAAGGCAAACCATGACGAGTTTATAGTGTGGAAAGAATCATACTATTAGAGGGTTGTAATCTTGGCTTAGCTTGATTACTGATCATGTGGCATCCCTAAGGGTTTTATTCATACAAATAAATAAGAAATAAGGGAAAGTATTAACCTGAATTAATTCTACTGCAATTTTTAATAATGTTCCATGAGAACATGTCAATTGAATTCAAAGCTCAAATAAAGCCATTCTTCCCCATTTTCTTCCAATCTTGCTACAAATTTGTTACTTGAAGGAAGTGTGTCACTTAGCACATATAGTGGAAAAAGACAAAGCAGTACAATGCAGTATTATCCACAAGACATAAGGCATGGAAGACAAAAGAGAGAGAACTATGTGTGTTAACAAATTTTCTAGCACAAAATGATACATGAAGTGCCCTCAGTGTCCTGAAATCTGAGTAACAGTGTTAACTGCTCCTCTAATCTGAGTAGGCGCACATAGAAATGGACATTGGGTCAAGAGCATTCTATGACTAGTATATATTGTGTCCAACATAGAATTTGTCATGCTAGAATTTCTCAGTAGTATTTTGATAAACAAATAATCAAAAAAATATGTAAATGGGAAATAAACTTTACTAACTTTGGACTTCATTTTACATCTCTTATATGCATTGAATGTTTTGAACAGTAGTTTTCAACCAGGGTTTATAAACCCCTACTAAGGAAAAGGTTGAAATGCATGGAGTTGTTTTGAGTTGTCCAGTGATGGCTCAGGAGATATTTAATGTGTGATGATTGAAGACAATACATACTTTGCAGTGTGTACAACAGTCTGGCACAAGAAAAATCTTTTCCATCCAAAATGCCAAAAGTGCCCTGATTGAAGGCTACTGACATAGGTTCAGGGCTGTCCTAGCAGAGGCATAGTATTCCTAAGATGATAAAATAGGTTCCACTCTCAGAGACCAATAGTTTGGGGTTAAAATGTAATATGCATACTTGTTAGCATTTGTCTTACATACTGCGGTGCTCCCTTGTTGGGTGCATATATATTTATAATTGTTATATCTTCTTCTTGGATTGATCCTTTGATCATTATGTAGTGACCTTCTTTGTCTCTTTTCACAGTCTTTGTTTTAAAGTCTATTTTATCTGATATGAGTATTGCTACTTCTGCTTTCTTTTAGTCCCTATTTGCATGGAAAATCTTTTTCCAGCCCTTCACTTTCAGTCTGTATGTGTCCCCTGTTTTGAGGTGGGTCTCTTGTAGACAACATATGTAGGGGTCTTGTTTTTGTATCCATTCAGCCAGTCTTTGTCTTTTGGTTGGGGCATTCAACCCATTTACGTTTAAGGTAATTACTGACAAGTATGACCCCGTTGCCATTTACTTTATTGTTTTGGGTTCGAATTTATACACCGTTTTTGTGTTTCCTGTCTAGAGAATATCCTTTAGTATTTGTTGGAGAGCTGGTTTGGTGGTGCAGAATTCTCTCAGCTTTTGCTTGTCTGAAAAGCTTTTGATTTCTCCTTCATACTTGAATGAGATCCTTGCTGGGTACAATAATCTGGGCTGTAGGTTATTTTCTTTCATCATTTTAAGTATGTCTTGCCATTCCCTCCTGGCTTGAAGCGTTTCTATTGAAAGATCAGCTGTTATCCTTATGGGTATTCCCTTGTGTGTTATTTGTTGTTTTTCCCTTGCTGCTTTTAATATTTGTTATTTGTGTTTGATCTTTGTTAATTTGATTACTATGTGTCTTGGGGGGTTTCGCCTTGGGATTATTCTGTTTGAGACTCTCTGGGTTTCTTGGACTTGGGTGATTATTTCCTTCCCCATTTTAGGGAAGTTTTCAACTATTATCTCCTCAAGTATTTTCTCATGGTCTTTCTTTTTGTCTTCTTCTTCTGGGACCCCTATGATTCGAATGGTGTAGTGTTTAATATTGTCCTGGAGGTCTCTGAGATTGTCCTCATTTCTTTTAATTCGTTTTTCTTTTGTCCACTCTGATTCATTTATTTCTACCATTCTATCTTCTAATTCACTAATCCTATCTTCTGCCTCTGTTATTCTACTATTTGTTGCCTCCAGAGTGTTTTTAATTTCACTTATTGCATTATTCATTATATATTGACTTTTTTAAATGTCTTCTAAGTCGTTGTTAAACCTTTCTTGCATCTTCTCAATCCTTGCCTCCAGGCTATTTATCTGTGATTCCATTTTAATTTCAAGATTTTGGATCAATTTCACTATCATTATTCGGAATTCTTTATCAGGTAGATTCCTTATCTCTTCCTCTTTTGTTTGGTTTGGTGGGCATTTATCCTGTTCCTTTATCTGCTGGGTATTCCTCTGTCTCTTCATCTTGTTTAAATTGCTGAATAATAGTGGGAGACTTTAATACCCCACTCACACCTATGGATAGATCAACTAAACAGAAAATTAACAAGGAAACACAAACTTTAAATGATACAATAGACCAGTTAGACCTAATTGATATCTATAGGACATTTCATCCCAAAACAATGAATTTCACCTTTTTCTCAAGTGCACATGGAACCTTCTCCAGGATAGATCACATCCTGGGCCATAAAGCTAGCCTTGGTAAATTCAAAAAAATAGAAATCATTGCAAGCATCTTTTCTGACCACAATGCAGTAAGATTAGATCTCAATTACAGGAGAAAAACTATTAAACATTCCAACATATGGAGGCTGAACAACACGCTGCTGAATAACCAACAAATCACAGAAGAAATCAAAAAAGAAATCAAAATTTGCATAGAAACGAATGACAATGAAAACACAACAACCCAAAACCTGTGGGACACGGTAAAAGCAGTCCTAAGGGGAAAGTTCATAGCAATACAGGCACACCTCAAGAAACAAGAAAAAAGTCAAATAAATCACCTAACTCTACACCTAAAGCAACTAGAAAAGGAAGAAATGAAGAACCCCAAGGTTAGTAGAAGGAAAGAAATCTTAAAACTTAGAGCAGAAATAAATGCAAAAGAAACAAAAGAGATCATAGCAAAAATCAACAAAACCAAAAGCTGGTTTTTTGAAAGGATAAATAAAATTGACAAACCATTAGCCAGACTCATCAAGAAACAAAGGGAGAAAAATCAAATCAATAAAATTAGAAATGAAAATGGAGAGATCACAACAGACAACACAGAAATACAAAGGATCATAAGAGAGTACTATCTACAATTATATGCCAATAAAATGGACAACGTGGAAGAAATGGACAAATTCTTAGAAAAGTACAACTTTCCAAAACTCGACCAGGAAGAAATAGAAAATCTTAACAGACCCATCACAAGCACAGAAATTGAAACTGTAATCAAAAATCTTCCAGCAAACAAAAGCCCAGGTCCAGACGGCTTCACAGCTGAATTCTACCAAAAATTTAGAGAAGAGCTAACACCTATCCTGCTCAAACTCTTCCAGAAAATTGCAGAGGATGGTACACTTCCAAACTCATTCTATGAGGCCACCATCACCCTAATACCAAAACCTGACAAAGATCCCACAAAAAAAGAAAACTACAGGCCAATATCACTGATGAACATAGATGCAAAAATCCTTAACAAAATTCTAGCAATCAGAATCCAACAACACATTAAAAAGATCATACACCATGACCAAGTGGGCTTTATCCCAGGGATGCAAGGATTCTTCAATATCCGCAAATCAATCAATGTAATACACCACATTAACAAATTGAAAAATAAAAACCATATGATTATCTCCATAGATGCAGAGAAAGCCTTTGACAAAATTCAACATCCATTTATGATCAAAACTCTCCAGAAAGCAGGAATAGAAGGAACATACCTCAACATAATCAAAGCTATATATGACAAACCCACAGCAAACATTATCCTCAATGGTGAAAAATTGAAAGCATTTCCTCTAAAGTCAGGAACAAGACAAGGGTGCCCACTTTCACCATTACTATTCAACATAGTTTTGGAAGTTTTGGCCACAGCAATCAGAGCAGAAAAATAAATAAAAGGAATCCAAATTGGAAAAGAAGAAGTAAAGCTCTCACTGTTTGCAGATGACATGATCCTCTACATAGAAAACCCTAAAGACTCCACCAGAAAATTACTAGAACTAATCAATGACTATAGTAAAGTTGCAGGATATAAAATCAACACACAGAAATCCCTTGCATTCCTATACACTAATAATGAGAAAATAGAAAGAGAAATTAAGGAAACAATTCCATTCACCATTTCAACGGAAAGAATAAAATACTTAGGAATATATCTACCTAAAGAAACTAAAGACCTATATGTAGAAAACGATAAAACACTGGTGAAAGAAATCAAAGAGGACACTAACAGATGGAGAAATATACCATGTTCATGGATTGGAAGAATCAATAGAGTGAAAATGAGTATACTACCCAAAGCAATCTATAGATTCAATGCAATCCCTATCAAGCTACCAACAGTATTCTTCACAGAGCTAGAACAAATAATTTCACAATTTGTATGGAAATACAAAAAACCTCGAATAGCCAAAGCGATCTTGAGAAAGAAGAATGGAACTGGAGGAATCAACCTACCTGACTTCAGGCTCTACTACAAAGCCACAGTTATCAAGACAGTATGGTACTGGCACAAAGACAGAAATATAGATCAATGGAACAAAATAGAAAGCCCAGAGATAAATCCACGCACATATGGACACCTTATCTTTGACAAAGGAGGCAAGAATATACAATGGATTAAAGACAATCTCTTTAACAAGTGGTGCTGGGAAATCTGGTCAACCACTTGTAAAAGAATGAAACTAGAACACTTTCTAACACCATACACAAAAATAAACTCAAAATGGATTAAAGATCTCAACGTAAGACCAGAAACTATAAAACTAGAGGAGAACATAGGCAAAACACTCTCTGACATACATCACAGCAGGATCCTCTATGACCCACCTCCCAGAATATTGGAAATAAAAGCAAAAATAAACAAATGGGACCTAATTAACCTTAAAAGCTTCTGCACATCAAAGGAAACTATTAGCAAGATGAAAAGACAGCCTTCAGAATGGGAGAAGATAATAGCAAATGAAGCAACTGACAAACAACTAATCTCGAGAATATACAAGCAACTCCTACAGCTCAACTCCAGAAAAATAAATGACCCAATCAAAAAATGGGCCAAAGAACTAAATAGACATTTCTCCAAAGAAGACATACAGATGGCTAACAAACACATGAAAAGATGCTCAACATCACTCATTATCAGAGAAATGCAAATCAAAACCAATATGAGGTACCATTTCACACCAGTCAGAATGGCCACGATCGAAAAGTCTACAAGTAATAAATGCTGGAGAGGGTGTGGAGAAAAGGGAACCCTCTTCCACTATTGGTGGGAATGCAAACTAGTACAGCCACTATGGAGAACAGTGTGGAGATTCCTTAAAAAACTGGAAATAGAACTGCCTTATGACCCAGCAATCCCACTGCTAGGCATACACACTGAGGAAACCAGAAGGGAAAGAGACACATGTACCCCAATGTTCATCGCAGCACTGTTTATAATAGCCAGGACATGGAAGCAACCTAGATGTCCATCAGCAGATGAATGGATAAGAAAGCAGTGGTACATATACACAATGGAGTATTACTCAGCCATTAAAAAGAATACATTTGAATCCTTTCTAATGAGGTGGATGAAACTGGAGCCTATTATACAGAGTGAAGTAAGCCAGAAAGAAAAACACCAATACAGCATACTAACGCATATATATGGAATTTAGAAAGATGGTAACAATAACCCTGTGTACGAGATAGCAAAAGAGACACTGATGTATAGAACAGTCTTATGGACTCTGTGGGAGCGGGAAAGGGTGGGAAGATTTGGGAGAATGGCATTGAAACATGTGTAATATCATGTATGAAACGAGTTGCCAGTCCAGGTTCGATGCACAATACTGGATGCTTGGGGCTGGTGCACTGGGACAACCCAGAGGAATGGTATGGGGAGGGAGGAGGGAGGAGGGTTCAGGATGGGGAACACATGTATACCTGTGGCAGATTCATTTTGATGTTTGGCAAAACTAATACAATTATGTAAAGTTTAAAAATAAAATAAAATTAAAAAAAATGTAATATGCATTAGGGTTCTAACTATGGCACTGGTCCAACATATATAACAAGCAGGTTAATTGTGAAAAGTATAAAAACAGGAGAAAACTAACCATGCTAACCACTGCTCCCCAAGAACTAAATTTCCTAAAAATTTCATTTCTACCAAAGACAGTGCTAAAAGTTTTCATGTTTGTTTGTGTCACTAGTCACTCATTTCAAGTCTTGGCCCACATGTTGAATTGGTACATCCTAGGTCATAAGCCAATATCCTGGCTATAATAATCAAAACCACCAAAACGCAATTATCCCTTCTGTGGGAGGCAAAATAAATGTTCTCCAAATAAGAAAAAAAAAAAAAAGAAAACTAAGAGGAAGAGTTTGATAATGATAAATGACAAAGGTGGGATTTTAATTCTAGTGAGGACTTGATTGTTGATTTGCAAAATATTACTAGGATAACTGCCTTTGAGAAGAAAAATATTAGCTTCCTATTCACATGTATAGAATTAAATTCTGAATTGATTAAAAATTCAAATGTAAGAAAGAAAATATTTTAAATGTTTATAACAAATTTTAAGAGAATGTACTTATAACTTTAAGAATATGGGAAACATGCTTAAGTAAATCTAAAGACTGAAGAAAAAAAAAAGAATCATCCTGCAATGCAGGAGATGGCAGTTCAATTCCTGGGTTGGGAAGATCGGCTGGAAAAGGGATAGACTATCCAATTTAGTATTCTTGGTCTTCCCTTGTGGCTCAGCTGGTAAAGAACCCACCTGCTATGTGGGAGGCCTGGGTTCGATCCCTGGGTTGGGAAGATCCCCTGGAGAAGGGAAAGGCTACCCACTCCAGTATTCTGGCCTGGAGAATTCCATGGACTGTACAGTCCATGGGGTCGCAGAGTTGGACCTGACTTAGTGACTCACTTTTACTTTTCAAATATATCCTTAGAATCTAATTCCTCAAACCAATGAATGTATCACCCAACATCACTAAAAAGACTTTGCAGACATGACTAAGATTAAGGTCCTTGGACTGGGAGATTATCTTGAATTATCTAGATGGACACAATCCAAATATATGAATTTTTAAAAGCAGAGAACATTTCCAGTCTCTGATCAGAGAGAGAGAGAGGTGACATGAAGAAGACTTGACTTGCCATTTCTGACTTTGAAGATGAGAGAGAGAAGATCACTCCTTACAGAATGCAGTGGATTTAGCAACTAGAAACTTCTCTCGAATTTCAGCCAGCAAGAAAATCTGCCTTGGTGCTCTGCCTACAAAGAACTGGACTGTGCTAACAAGCCAAATGAACAGAAAAAGGATTTTTCTCTAAAGTCTCTGAAAAGGAATACAATCTGTTAACATCTTTATTTTAGGCTGCTGAGACCTATTCCACTTCTGACCTAAAAAACTGTAAAGAAATAAATCTGTGCTGTTGTAAGAAACTAAGCTTGATGACTTTTATAGCATCAATAAAAGTCTAGCACAACCACATAACAAATAAAAGTGCTCACCTGCTGTCCAAATTGTAACAGCCCAAGTTCTATGAAGGTATTATCCAGGTATTAGGAAGAAAAACTTTGGGTGGTCCATTCCTCCTTCAGATTGACACATGCTCTCATTTTATAAATTTTGAATTAAAATTAATAAAATTGTTAAGTTCATTGCCACATCATGCCTAAAAATATAAGAAGGATGGAGAAGAAAATAAAGTATATCATTTAAACGTGTAAACATATATGGAAAACCTGGCCTTGATCCCTGGGTTGGGAAGATCCCCTGGAAAAGGGAACAGTTACCCGCTCCAGTATTCTGGCCTGGAGAATTCTATGGACAGAGGAGCCTGGAAGCCTACAGTCCATGACATTGCAAAGAGTCAGACACAATTGCATGACTTTCACATACTACACAAAATAGAAGAACATATATATGCTACTTTTCATTTCCACAACTCATCATAGGGACAAAGCTGAATTATTGTTTTCCTCGTTTTTCAATTATTTTCATATTTATTTAGGTATAATTGAAAACATAATTGTAATATATTATAGTGTACATCATCATGATTTGATATATATACTCTATGAAAAGGATTTCTGCTATCTAGTTAGTTAACATATCTATAATCTCACTTTTTTTTCTTTTGGTGATAACGTTTAAGTTTCACCCTCTTAGCAAATTTTGGTTATGTAATGTAATGGAGGAGCTTGGTGGGCTACAGTCCATGGGGTCGCAAAGAGTTGGACACGACTGAGCGACTTCACTCACTCACTCAATGTAGTATCATCAACTGGAACAACAATGTTTTACATTAGATCCATTTTCATATTTCTCAAGTTTGTGTTTTGATTTCTGTATTGATTGTTCTTTGTCCCAATAGTTGCTTTAGTAGAATGTTGTTTAATCTCCACATAGTAATGAATTTCCAGTTTTTATACTGTAATTGATTTCTAGTTTAATGTCATTATGGTCAGAAAAGGTGCTTGATATTAATATGATTTCAGTCTTCTTAAATTTACTAAGACTTACTTTGTGGCTTATGTGTGACCTATATTGGACAAGGCACATGTGTGCTTGAGACAAATGTATATTCTGCTATTGTTGGATGGAATATTCTGTAAATATATTGTGGGGCCTTTTGGAGACAATTAGATCATGAGGACAGAACCTTATAAGAGAGGGGAGAGAGATGATATTCTCTTTGCCTAGTGAGTATACAGCAATAAGGAAGATGTCTGCAAATCAGTAAAGTGATCTCACCAGGAACCAACTGACTGGTAGCTTGATCTTCCACTTCTTGGCCTTTAGAAGTATGAGAAATTAATGTCTGTTGTTTAAACCTCTCAGTGTATGGTGTTTCATTACATTAGCCTGTTGCCTCAGACAAACAACTTAAAAAATTGACATATAGTTTTCAAAACAAGAAGTAAAATATGACTTTGAGTAATACAAAAGTTTGAATAATCTCTAGTTGTTAAATATATTGAGTTTGTGAAATGAATATTTAAATAATTTTTTTCCCTTTCCAGGAGAGAAAAATCTATGCCCAAGGAACTAAATTGTTGTATTCTTTCAATATCATATAAATAATTTCAGAAAACATTGAAGGACAAAATGGAAACACTACCCAGTTGAGTACATAGGGCTTTTATTACCATGATACCAAAACCAGGAAAATACTTTGTAAGATATAAAGTCTAAGAACTCATTCCTCATAAATATCAATGCTAGAAACCCTTAACTAAATATTAGAGAATTAAATATAGCTATCTATACAAAACAATATTGCAAGATTACTTTAATTGGGATTTATTTCAATAATGCAAAGTTGGTTTGATATTTGTAAATCAATGTAATTTATGTTAATAGACTAAAAAATTGCATAACAATCTCAGTGAATATAAAAAATGTATTTGACTATAACAAAACTCGACACCCATAATGATAAAAAAATTTTATCTAACTAAAACTATAAAACAGTTTTATCAATTGGATAAAAGACATCTATGAGAAATCTATAGCTAATATTCTACTTAATGGTGAGACACTGAAGACTTTCCCTATAAAATTAGAAACACAGAAATGGTATCTATTTGTCATTGTACATGATGCCTCTAACTTCATAGTAAGCAATGTGTACCAAAACAACTTGAAAGGAAAAAGTAGAACTGTATTTGTAGGTTACATAAGCAAGTGCATAGAAAATTTTATGATATCTACAAAATACAACCACTAGAACCAACAAATAAATTGTGTAAATCACAAGATACAAAGTTAACATGGAAATCAATTATGTTTATATATATGCTTTGAACTGTGGTGTTGGAGAAGACTCTTGAGAGTCCCTTGGACTGCAAGGAGATCCAACCAGTCCATTCTAAAGGAGATCAGCCCTGGGTATTCTTTGGAAGGAATGATGCTAAAGCTGAAACTCCAGTACTTTGGACACCTCATGTGAAGAGTTGACTCATTGGAAAAGACTCTGATGCTGGGAGGGATTGGGGGCAGGAGGAGAAGGGGACGACAGAGGATGAGATGGCTGGATGGCATCACTGACTCGATGGTCGTGAGTCTGAGTGAACTCTGGGAGTTGGTGATGGACAGGGAGGCCTGGTGTGCTGCGATTCATGGGGTCACAAAGAGTTGGACATGACTGAGTGACTGAACTGAGCTGAACTGATATTAATTACATATATGGAAAAAAAAAACTAGAAAACAGAATATCATTTATAGTGCTATCTAAAAACATGAAATAATTTGACATAATAGTATCAAAAATTGTGTAAGACTACATTAAAAACAAATTCCTGAGAGAAATTAAGACCTTGGAAAAACGAAGAGATATGTGTCCAACCTCTAAGTGTTAATGCTAGTTCTTTTTATGTTTATATCTTTTTTTTTTTTTTTTTTTGGCTGCAATGTATGGCTTACAGGACGTTAGTTCCCCAACTAGAGAGATTGAAACAAGACTGACAGTGAGTCTTAACCATTGAACCATGAGGGAATTTCTTTGATGTTTGTATTATTCTATGACTGCATTTTGGCCTACAGTAATTGTGAGAATTATAGGCTGTAGTATGCATGCTATTTCAGAAATGCAGGCACCTTAGAATCAATTTAACATGGCAATAACTAATATTTATTGAGCACTTATAAAATGTCAAGAATATCAGTTTTAGATATATCATGCTTTCTCATTTAGTCTTCTCTAGTTACCTGTCTTTATTCCTATTTTATAAGCAATGAAACTGAGACCTAGGATCATATAATTGGAAATGGCCAACTTTGAATATAAGTTGTCTCCAGAGATAGAACTGCAAACTATGTTATATTTTCTCAATCTAACAATCTGAATTTCCATGAAGAAGTAGTTCTTGTTTCAAAAACAATATTACCAAATGCATGGTCTCAGTTTCAAATCTAGATATAAATTACTCAATAGATCATTGTATCCTCATGTATGAAGAAACACTGAGCTTGTCAATTATTTGCAGTCCTTAAAACTTATTTTCTTTCAATTATGTATAGTTCTCCAAATCATAAAATGGTTGTTAGGAGCCTGTATGCATTTATACTTAGACTTCGATTGTGTATCATATTAATTGTAGAGTATAGCAATTCCTATTGAATTTATTTGTATATAAATGAGAAATAAAGACCAATGCTAATAAATAGAAAACACTCACAGGCAGAAATGAATCTTAAAAGCATATGATTCTTATTCAGAGAGCTTTGGCTGTTTATAATTTGAGCTGAGCAAGTAAATGTTATATTTTTAGTGCCTATTATAACAAAGTATTAGCATCATCCAGCAAACACTATGAGAAAATTCCTACCTCCTACAGCTATATCTACCGATAGAAATGGAGACAATATATTTTGAGGAAGCTTTTCAGCACAGATTGCAGCAGCAGGAGTGTTTTGCTCATTGTCATTTTATGTAACAGGATATGGTAATAATATCATAAATTATGAGAAATGGAAAATTATTTGCATTTTACCATAAAAATTTAATCCAAAAGAAACAAGCTGTTCTTTAATACATGGTAGAGGACAATCTATTTATCATCAAAAGATATTTATCAAAATGAACCTCAATTAATTTCATAAAATTGACAGTTTAAAAACTTGCAACTGAAACAATTGTTTTCTGATATTTTCTTAAGGAGTTAAGTGATTTGGAATCTATCTAGCATGGATTCCAAGAGAAAGAGGGTATTTCAGCTCTGCTACACAGGAATGATTGTTAAATATTACAAAATACATTCAGGTTGCTATTTCAGTTAGATAAACTTTAAGATATGTGGAATATCATAAAGTAATATGAAAAAATACAATCTCTAGTGAGAATGCTGCATAATTGTAGTTGCACCCACTAATATGTCATTAATGTCCATATATGCTAACAAAAGTCAAACATATTTGGCAGCAGAAAGTATCAGTAATCCAAAAAGTTATGAATTGAATCTTGGAACTTAGTATTTCTCTCATTATTAGTGACAGCTTACTTACCATTTGATTGATTTTAGACTGAATTCAATTTCTTTCACACTCAGAGACAGTAGGTCTTTACTAATCTGCATTGCAGATTATCTACTCTTTCAGTTTCAATAAGGCATTATTATTTCTTAACATTTATCACTCTTTAAAAGATCTTTCTCTTAGAACTGCAACAATTTCTCTATTAAATAGTTATCGTGCAAATGCCATTAAGTGATAGGGATGGGAGAGAGAGAATG
The DNA here is from genome assembly GCF_029407905.1 of Bubalus kerabau. Taxonomy (NCBI): domain Eukaryota; kingdom Metazoa; phylum Chordata; class Mammalia; order Artiodactyla; family Bovidae; genus Bubalus; species Bubalus kerabau. Next base: position 72,083,894 of record NC_073629.1, read on the forward strand.
AGCAAGAAGGTATGAGAAACAGGGAAATGAAGAGAAAGAGAAAGGAGGGGAAGAAGGATCAAAGAAAAGGCTATAAGAAATGCAATATTATTTGGGGTAGAGGAAAGTCTATGAATTTTTCACAATAGAAGATGAAAATTATACCATGTCCTATGAAAGACAGTGCTGAATTGATCAGTAGATGTTTCCTTAATAAAAATAACTTTTATTAATTTAATGTTTAATATGTGTAAATGCTTAACTATTATGAGTGGATTATTTAGTTCTCATGTTAAGAAATTTGGACTTCATCCTACAGGTAATGGGTAATCATTGGAAGTATAAGTACGGTCAAAAGATGACCAGATTTGTCTTTTTTTTTTTTTTTTTTCTGCACTGTGAGGCTTGTAAGAATTTAGTTCCCCAAATAAGGATTGAACCAAGGGCCATGGCAGTGAATGCACCAAGTCCTAACTATTGGACCTCTAGGCAACTCCCAGACTTTCATTTAAAGATCACTATGTAATATCAATAACAGATGATTGGAAAGCAATGATGACCTAAAGAGACCAGGAAGATTGCTGTCACTAATAACGAAGATAGAGGTAACAGGTGTTTAGTTATGCATTCAAGGAACCAGAAAGAGGCCAGTATAACTGGTGTCGTAGGTCATCAAGGCAAATGCAGACCATTATAAGGACTCTAGTCTTGATTGTGACAATGTGATCGATGATTTTGTCTAGAGAAGTGTCATGGTTTGACATATTTTTAAAGAGAATTACTTTTGACGATATGTAGATAAAATATAGTTGGGTCTTGTTTTGCAAACTGGCCTCATATAAAGGATAGGGAAAGACTGAAGAAAAAGGTGGACCTCTCCACACTGGTAGATGACTGGATTAATAAGCAAGAGAATATATGAGACTTGTCATCTGTTCACAAGATGAACAGATTTCTGCACTACCCACCAAGTCCTAAAAGTTTATATAGATGCTTCAACCAGATTCAGTCCTGTACACTATTCAGAAAGTCTCAGCATCACATTTCCATCTCATGTCAGTATCCTTATGGCAGCTTCTAGGAATAAGGAAGGAACATAGAATACACACTCTAAAGTTAAGGGAGTGACTCCAGTTGCTTGGGTTCTACTCTTGGATCAAGAATGTCACATTGTCTCAATGATCTCCTGTAGGCAAAAAGATATGACACTGGAAGATATTCCCCATAGGTCAGTAGGTGCCCAATATACTACTGGAGAAGAGCAGAGAAATAGCTCCAGAAAGAATGAAGAGGCTGAGCCAAAATGGAAATGACACTCAGTTCTGGATGGTTCTAGTGGTGAAAGTAAAGCCCAATGCTGTAAAGAACAACATTGTACAGGAATTTGAAATGTGAGGTCCATGAATGAGGGTAAATTAGATGTGGTCAAGAAGGAGATGCAAGAGTGAATGTCAACATCTTTGGAATCAGTGAACAAGGATGGAAATGGTAAATTTAACTCAGATGACCATTATATCTACTACTGTGGGCAAGAATCCCTTAGAAGAAATGGAGTAGCCATCATAGTCGACAAAAGAGTCTGAAATGTAGTACTTGGATGCAATCTCAAAAATGACAGAATGATCTTAGTTTGTTTCCAAGGAAAACCATTCAACATTACAGTAATCCAACTCTATGCTCCAGCCACTAATGTCAAAGAAGCTGAAGTTGAACAGTTCTATGAAGACCTACAGGACCTTCTAGAACTAACACCAAACATGATAGGGGACTGGAACCCAAAAGTAGGAGGTCAAGAAATACCTGGAGTAACAGGTAAATTTGGCTTTGAAGTGCAAAATGAAGCAGGGGAAAGGCTAACAGTTTTGTCAAGAGACACACTGGTCATAGCAAACACCATCTTCCAACAACACAAGAGCTTACACATGGACATCACTGATGGTCAATACCGAAATCAGATTGATTATATTTGCCGTAAAGATGGAGAATCTTTATAGAGTCAGCAAAAGCAAGACCAGGAACTGACTGTGGCTCAGATAATGAACTCTTATTGCAAAGTTCAGGCTTAAAGGAAATAGGGGAAATCACTAGAACCCATTCATATATAACCTAAAACAAATTCCTTATTATACAGTGGAAAAGACAAAGGGATTAGACAAAAAGGATTAGATTAGACAGATTCAAGGGATTAGACAGAGTGCCTGAAGAACTGGAGAAGAGGTTCATAACATCCTACAGGGGGTAGTGACTAAAATCAACCCCAAGAAAAAGAAGTGCAAGAAAGCAAAGTGGTTATCTGAGGAGACCTTACAAATAGCTGAGAAAAGAAGATAAGGAAAAGCAAAGGAGAAAGAGAAAGATCTACCCAATTGAATGCAGATTTCCAGAGAATAGGAAGGAGAGATAGGAAGGCCTTCTTAAGTGAACTGAGCAATCGCAACTGAACAATAACAATGAAAACAATAAGAAACCTTTTGTCCTTAAACTAGAAGAGGAACTCCTACCCTGTGCGTTCAGTTCAGATCAGTTCAGTCACTCAGTCATGTCCAATTCTTTGTGACCCCATGGACTGCAGCACGTCAGACTTCCCTGTTCATCAGCAACTCACGAAGCTTGCTCAAACTTGTGTCCATCGAGTCGGTGATGCCATCCAACCATCTCATCCTCTGCTATCCCTTCTCCTTCTGCAGTCAGTCTTTCCCAGCATGGTGGAGAGTTCTGACAAAACGTGGTCCCCTGGAGAAGGGAATGGCAAAACATTTCAGTATTATTGCCTTGAGAATCCCATGAACATTATGAAAAGGCAAAAAGATACAACACTGAAATATGAACTGCCCCGGTTGGTAGATGCCCAGTAGCATACTGGAGAAGAGTGGACAAATAACTCCAGAAAGAATGAAGAGACAGAGCCAAAGAGAAAACAATGCCCAATTGTGGATGTTACTGGTGAGGCAAGTAAAGTCTGATGCTATAGAGTTTAAAACTGGCATTGTAAAATATAAAAATGAATGGTAAAATGTATGCTGATATAGAATATTAATTTTTCTTTATTTAGAATGGCATTAAAAAGCAAATAAAGCACCATCACAGGAGGGAGACTGCAGAAAAGAAGAAGAAAAAAAAAAACCCACTTTGTACTTAGCAACTTCAACAGTGTCTCATTTTTTTCCACTTTTTAATTTTGCATAGGACAGCACACATGTCTAACCACTCTTGAATATATGTACCTCATGTCTGAGGGGTGCCTAAGGAAAAAAAAATGTTTTTAGAGGTTGTAGATTAAATTTATGCAAGCTTGATTGTCAAAGTATTTGGATGAGAGCCCTCATGTATAGGATATACTGGGGTGAGTGGTGTATAAGAAGAGATGAAAGTAGGCTAAAGACTGGAAGCCATGGGCAAAGAGCAACAACTTGGCTTTTACTTACCCTGAGCCCATAAATGTTCAATATATGATCCACCACTATAATCCAGATAAGAGATGGTGCTGACAGATTAGAGATGATGTGTGTGTGTGCTCAGTCATCTCCAAACTTTTGTAACCTCATGGACGGTAGCCCACCAGGCTCCTCTGTCCATTTACTTTCCCTACAAGAATACTGGAGTGCGTTGTCCTTTCCTACTCCAGGGGAATCTCCCTGACCCAGGAATCAAACTCACATCTCTTGTACCTCCTGCATTGGCAGGCGGATTCTTATGATAAGAAAGACCTGGATGTATTTTGAAAGTGAAACATCAGTGGATGTTGTAAGAGTTGCAAGTACAATGTCCAAGTAAAGCAGGTGTCAGGACTAGGAGTTTTAGCCTGAAGCATGGGAATATAGAGGTATATGGCTATATGCATCCTAAATTGCTTCAGTCATGTCTGCCTCTTTGCAACCCTGTGGACTGCAGCTCTTCAGGTTCTTCTGTCCATGAGATTCTCCAGGCAAGAAAACTGGGGTGAGATTCCATGCTGTCCTCCAAGGTATCTTCCCAAGCCAGGGATCGAACTCTTGTGTCATAGTTCTCCTTCATGGGCTTTTCATCACTACACCACCTGGGAAGCCCAGAGGCTATATTTGTTTGCTTAAAGACATTTAGGCTTTTTCTACTTTTTCATGATTATGAATAAAACTGCTATAAATATTCACTTTCAGGATTCTGTGTGAACGAAAGTTCATATTTTTTATAGCTAAGTAACCATGAAGGAGGTTCCTGGGTTATAATTATACTTTTAAATTTATAAGAAATTGGCAAATTTTCAAAAGAATGATCAGATCAGATCAGTCGCTCAGTCGTGTCCGACTCTTTGCAACCCCATGAATCACAGCACACCAGGCCTCCCTGTCCATCACCAACTGCCGGAGTTCACTCAGACTCATGTCCATTGAGTCAGTGATGCCATCCAGCCATTTCATCCTCTGTCGTCCCCTTCTCCTCCTGCCCCCAATCCCTTCCAGCATCAGAGTCTTTTCCAATGAATCAACTCTTCGCATGAGGTGGCCAAAGTACTGGAGTTTCAGCTTTAGCATCATTCCTTCCAAAGAAATCCCAGGGCTGATCTCTATTTCACATTTCCATCATTGCATTTTAAGGGTTATAGTTGTTCAACAATCTTGTCAGCAATTGTTAATGTCAATTAAAAAAATAGTTATCAGTATGCAGTGGTATCTCAAGGATTTTGTATGTTTTTCCTTAATAACTAATGAAATTGAGTATCTTTTTGTGTGCTTGTTATCCATCCATTCTCTTTGGTAAAATGTATACTTATATCTTTGGCCTATTTTTTTTTTTTTTATCATTTTGTTCATTTTCTAACACTGAGTTTTAGTTGAGAGTATTTATTTACGATACGAGTTCATTGTTAAATGTGTGATTTTGAAACAACTTCCAGTTTGTGCCTTGTTTCTTTTTATTCTCCTATAAGTGTCTATCACAGAACAAAAGTTTAAATTTTAATGAAGCCCATTTATCAATTTATTTATGAAGGAGTTTGTGTTTCATATTTATTAATAAAATCAGACCTAAGGACATTGTTTGAGGATAGTCTGTTTAAAGATTCGTGTAAAGCTGTAATACTGAGTGAAATTACTGAGGAAAATGATAACAATAAAGAGGACTATAGACCTGAGTATTGTGCCCTAGAGAACTTCAAATTTTACACAGGAGAAAGATGAGAGATATCCAGCAAAGTGATAAGGGAGGATCACGCTGAGATAAGAACACAGAGAAAGGGATGAAAGTCAATTAGTGGAATTGTTTCGGAGAAGAATGATCAGCTATCTAAACTCTCGTCAAAATTCCAGTGAGGTAAAGCCTAAGTGCTGATGATAGAATAATAATGAGGTGACCAGTGGTGACTTTCAACAAAAGTAGGTTTCTAGAATGATGGAAACAAAAGTCTGGTCAAGTGTTAATTCACACAGGAGAAGACAAGTATACTTAATACTTTTGAAGATTTCTTTTTCTCTTGTATAATTGAGCAAAATGGGTCAGATAGAGATTATAGGGGTGAAATCAGGTTTTTTTAAAAATTTTATATGAAATATATTTTATCATGCCCTTCTGCTGATGATAATAGTGTAGTAGAAAAGGAGAATTTTGATGATGTAGGAAAGAGAAAGGAAATAGTGAGGAGTCTCTCAAGAAAAGTGAGAGGAAATTGAATCTGTACACAGAGTGTTTGATCTTAGAAATGAGGAGACTAGTTAATTAATGTAAATATGAGGAAAGGCTGAGAATGTGAGCACCTATAGATATCTATAGATATGATGGGGATTTATTTGTAGAAACAAGTGGACCTGTTCAGTTAATTTCTTGTTTGTTTTGTTTATTCATTTGTTTTTGGTTTGCTGTTTTTTTCCTCCAGTAACATAATCAAAGCATTGAATCAAATTATCTCCTTTCATTGTGAAATTGATGTTACTGTCCCCACGTCATTATAGATTCATATAGACAAGTTCTCTCATTTTTCTTTATTCTTGCTTGATATCTTCAAATAGTTGAGCAATTTATTTTCAAATATTTTAAAGTTTAGAAAAGTGCCTGATTTTAAGTCCAGGCATGGTTTTAAGTCCTAAAACACACTTGATGCCAACTCAGGGATTATCTGTTTCTAAATGTGCTTATTTAGAATTAAAATATCTTAATTTGTCCAGTCCCTCTTTACCCGTCTGTTTTGCCTCTGTTTTACTTTTGTTTTAGGTTTGAAGGATTTGTTAACAAAAGAAACCACTCATTACACACACACAATAAATGAGTTCAGTATTTAATAGAGGATTATTTTACTTAATTTCAATACATAATCATTAATAGAAACAATAGAAGCAATAGTGTTTACAGCTTCTCTGGTAGCTCAGTGCTCAAGAACCCACCTACAGTGCAGGAAATGGTCAGGAAGATCCCCTGGAGAAGGAAATGGCAACCCACTCCAGTATTCTTGCCTGGGAAATCCCATGGACAGAGGAGCCTGGTGGGCTACAGTCCATGGGTTCACAAAAGAATTGGACACGACTTTATGACTAAATGACACCAATGGTGTATACATCACCAAATTAGGCTGATACTCTATATCCAGATGTGAACAGTACAGGGAAGCCTCACATGATAGCAATCTGGAGTCATAGTTGGGAAAGGTTCCAGGCAGTGCATGCACTCCAAGGGTAAGATGCAAATTGCAATTCTGAAGACTCCTGCTTACAATCCCAGGTGACAAATTGATATCATCATCAGTTTGCATTGAAAAATGGAGCTCTGGTTTTCCTTTAACTTTACAATGCAGTTTGTTTCACTTTGTGAGTCACAAGATTTTCCATACTCCAAGGGGCTGACCAGGCCTACAAGGGCTCAAGAAATTCCAAGATACACTCCCTCTCCTATCTAAGATGCCCCTTGTCTTGCTGATAACAACTGGTGTGCTTGCAGGGAGGTATGTAGTCCAGGCAGGATCCAGGCAAAGTCAGAAGTTGGTCAGAGACCTGCTCCCCTACTTCTGAAGTTTGAACAAGAATGCTTCCATTTTAATTTCCCTAACACTCTCAAGTAACTATATCACATGAAACTAATCAAATTTCTCCTCCCAAGTTATATCACTGTTCCAGTTCTGACAACAAAATTGCCAGTTACTTTGAGTTATAAGCAGTAGAAAATAATGACGCCAGTCTTCAATGCCATCACTCTGGACTAGTTCTGTCTTTGTTTTGACATTGCAGTGTATAGAAATAAATCACTGCCACTAGGATACTTGTAAACCAAATCTGGAACTTCCAGATTGGCTTAATTTTATATCTATTCCCAAGATTACACCCTTTCTGTTGTTTTAGAACAGCAGTGACTAATACAGAGGTGCTTCTTTTTACCTGAATATAACCAGGCTAAAAAAAAACTCTTGTTTTATAAGAACTTATCAGAAAGACAAAAATGTGACTATAGGAACAAGATTGTACTAAAGAACTTGAGATATTTACCATTCAAATTATAACTGCTTAGAAATTTATTGTTACTTAATACATTTTGACTAAAGTGAGTTTATAAATATGGAAGATCACTTATTAATATGAAAACCCAAATTTTTACCCAAAATTCTTATACATGAGGATTTTATATCTTGTATCCATTCTATTAAAGACCATATTATAAGAATGAATTCTATAAGAGACACAGAAAACATAAAGGATACTTCATACTATTTCTCTATCTTGGAAATTCATGTCTGAAAAATGTGTTAAAAATCCCTAACAAGCCACTTAGTAAGAAATTCATTTGACTTTTGTTAACAAAGTGTTCACTTTATTCTATTTTCATTTTTCATAATATTTATATCTCTGTCAACTGAGGTATCCATTTCCTGAAGAATAGGAGTTCCTGGTCACATACAATTTCTGATCCAAAAGTATTTTAAATATTATAAGACAAAAATATTTAGATCAGGACTTTCTACCTATTTTAATATTTCTTGGAATCTAAGTTGTCCATAAAGGAGGTAGAGCAGGGAATTGGCATTTAAACATAATCCACAGAATCAAATTTGCTTGCCTAACTCAAAGTTCTGCCTAAATACATAGTTAGAAAATAAGAAATGAAAATATTTGATTTTGAGGATATAGTAGCAATAAAAGAATTCTCAAAGTTTACATGGAGTGAGACTTATAGATAAAAGAAGAAGAAATAATGGGTTTGCCATTCTTGAGTGAACCTGGAACTAACACATTGAGTAACCTAATCTAGAATTTATCAAATGTAAAACATGGAGCAGGATTTGTGAGAATTTAAAGGATATTTTTCATGTTTTCATTACATATGGTATAGTATGGCATATTCAGAAAATGGGAAGAAAAGAAGACTTATCACCCATCCTATCCCCTACAGTTTCCCTAGCAAACAGGATATTTTATGTACCCCACGATGTTGTTTTGCCTTCCTCCTATTTTTAACTTCTAAGATCTTAGTTCTTTGACATCATGAGGGAGTAAATGCATTCATATGAGATGAAACTCTGACATATTTTCTGGGAAAAAAATGTCATACACGGACACATACACCATGCTATTGAAATGATAATAAAAAGAGTACATATATTCTTTATGGAATAGAGCTAACAGTAATCAAATAATTTGAAATTTTGAAATCACAAGAGCCAAATGGGGATATTAATTGATTCTCTATTTTGAGTAAGTAGTGGGCACTTAAAAAGATAGAGGAATGAAAAAGGTAAAGCAGAAGAGACAACAAACTTTTTTTTTTCACAGTGTCATCTGAGATAGGTCCCTATATTTCTTCCAATAAATATGAATTTTTATTCAATCTGGAATATGATCATAACCTAATAATACTAAAGTTATCTAAAACACAATAGAGAAATGGAAACTATTCACACTTTTGAAGATTCTTTCTGATTTAAAATTTGAATTTTATTCACATTGACCCTGGTTCTAACATTCCCAAAAGAATAATATTAAAGGAGAAAAAGAAATGTGGATTAGAATGTTACATTTCTGATTACATATTTCATACATGTAATACATATTGCATGCATGTAATATAAAACATGATAAAGAATTTTTTCCCCACTCAAAGTAGATGGGCATGAAAATCTTACAAGTTAACATCCAACAGTCCCAACACAGCTTTCAGATATAATTCCTCTAATTACAGGATGTATATTTTTGCCAATTTAAATAGATTCAATATAGTTTTTGTGGCTACAGTTTCTGTGTTCTTTGTAAAAATGAAAGATATATTGACAGGCACTACTGAAAATGGTAGTATCAGTAGAAAACCCAACTTTGCAGCAGTGAGTCTTCTACAACAGAAGGTAGTGCCTTCAAACAGATGTTAGATCTCTCCTGGCAGTGAGATCCTCAAAGCTGAATAAACTCACAAAGAGTGGAATGTGGCATCAGCAAACTCATTCAACTGCTAGGCATACCGTATATTTACTCACAAAATAGAGATTATGTATCAGGCAATACAGCACAAAACCTTGAAGGGCTTCATTATTGCTTTTGATTTTGCTGATTGCTTATTAACTGACTCTCTTCAGCCACCTGGTTGTTCTAAATAAAAAGAATCCACTTGTATTCTAAGTGATTATTGGCACAGTGATTGAAAGAGGGAATCATTCCAAGAACATGTTTAGTATGCCCTTGACCGCGTGGGAAGCACCCAATAAGGAGGATAGCATGCTAAATAGGGCCCATTGTACTTGATACATCTCAAATAACTGCAAGTTGAAATTTTTCAAACTAATACAATGACTACAAGGACACTCTAATGGAGCATTTCTATTTCTTATATTTAACTTCTCAATGGGTGCAAATATGGAGATCATGCTCTGAGTATTTGACACCTGTACCTCTCTTAGAATCTCCTAAAATAACTTCAGCTCTAAGGGAATACACAGCTTACTAACTACCAGAAAACAAATTTCTTTTACTTTAGCTAGCATATCTAAACTTTACCTAGTAAACCTAAACTAAGACATTTTAAGGGCTTCCCAAGTGACTTAGTGATAAAGAATCTGCCTGCCAATGCAGGAGACACAAATTTGATCCCTGGGTTGGGAAGATACCCTTGAGGAAGAAATGGCAATCCACTCCAGTATTCTTACCTAGGAAATCCCATTGTCTGCCAGGGCTACAGTCCATAGGCTCACAAAAGAGTCAGATTCAATTTAGAGATTAAACAACAACATTAAAAAAAGAAACATTTTAAAATATTCTAATTATTTTGATAAACTTTGTTCCTTTGATGTTTATTTTTCAAAAGCTTGGATAGAATGAATAATAGCCCTGTGAGAATTCTTATATATCTATATTTAAGTTGCGTCGTTAAAACATTCTCTTGCTATTTTGCTGAATGCCTGAAAGTGAAAAGGTGAAAGTTGCTCAGTTTTGTCCAACTCTTTGGGACCCCATGATCTGGAGCCAACCAGATTCCTTTGTCCATGGAATTATCTAGTCAAGAATACAGAAGTGGGTTGCTATTTCCTTCTCTGGAGGTCTTTCCAACCCAGGGATCCAACCAAGGTGTCCCACAGAGAGTTTGCAGGCAAATTCTTTACCATCTGAGCCAGAAGGGAAGCCCATTAAATGCTTGAGTTGTTGTTAAAATGTTCTCATGTCCATACCTAGCCTTTTTTTTCCCCCCTGTGAGGAAATATAGTCAGATTATTGCTGTAGCACAATAAACTCCATGTATCTTAATCCAGCACCATTCCCATGACTTTTTAATGATGTTTTTAATGTAGTGTGACAAAGGAGGAGACAAACACTAATGTAGGAGTTCTGTAGTATTGTTAATTTCACGGTAATTTCCACATAGCCCATTTCTAATGGTCCTGAGCACTTCCCAGGTGGTGCAGTAGTGAAGAATCCATCTGCCAATGCAAGAGACACAGGAGATGTGGGTTCGATCCCTGGGTAGAGAAGATCCATTGGAGGAGGAAATGGCAACCCACTCCAGTATTCTTGCCTATAAAATCCCATGGACAGAGGAACCTAGTGGGCTACACAGGATGGCAAAGAGTAAGACATGGACTGAGCACACACACAAATGTCTTTGAGTAAAACAGGAACCCTATTTATGTATATATCCCTAATTCCCTTTTCTAAGTCCATATCCCTGATAATTGTTAAAAGTTATTAATCTTGTTATAAAAAATTATCTCAATGAATCATCTCAACTCCAATAGGTCAACTATAACTAGATACTGTTCAGTTCAGTTCAGTCGCTCAGTTGTGTCCGACTCTTTGTGACCCCATGAATCACAGCACGCCAGGCCTCCCTGTCCATCACCAACTTCCGGAGTTCACTCAGACTCACATCCATCGAGTCAGTGATGCCATCCAGCTATCTCATCCTCTGTTGTCCCCTTCTCCTCCTGCCCCCAAGCCCTCCCAGCATCAGAGTCTTTTCCAATGAGTCAACTCTTCGCATGAGGTGGCCAAAGTACTGGAGTTTCAGGTTTAGCATCATTCCTTCCAAAGAAATCCCAGGGCTGATCTTCAGAATGGACTGGTTGGATCTCCTTGCAGTCCAAGGGACTCTCAAGAGTCTTTTCCAACACCACAGTTCAAAAGCATCATTTCTGCTCTGCGCAGCTTACCTACAAATGCAGCCTTAATATTGCCAAAATGACAGCCTTCCCAAAAGAGCACCCTTTGTAACAGAGGAGCATGTCAAGTCATTGACCAGGTTGTCATTTTATATATCCATTACATTTAAGCTTTAATCATCCTGCTTTCTAATGATACATGTCAGTTTTTAAAAGAGGAAAAAATGAGCTTTCAGTTGAGGTCAGTCCCTCAGTCGTGTTCTACTCTTTGAGACCCCATGAACTGCAGCACGCCAGGCTTCCCTGTCCATCACCAACTCTCAGAGTTTACCCAAACTCATGTCCATTGAGTTGGTGATGCCATCCAACCATCTCATCCTCTGTCGTCCCCTTCTCCTCCTGCCCTCAATCTTTTCCAGTATCAGGGTCTTTTCAGATGAGTCAGCTCTTTGCATTAGTTGGCCAAAGGACTGATCTCCTTTAGGATGGACTGGTTGGATCTCCTTGCCATCCAAGGGACTCTCAAGAGTCTTTTCCAACACCACAGTTCAAAAGCATCATTTCTGCTCTGCGCAGCTTACCTACAAATGCAGCCTTAATATTGCCAAAATGACAGCCTTCCCAAAAGAGCACCCTTTGTAACAGAGAAGCATGTCAAGTCATTGACCAGGTTGTCATTTTATATATCCATTACATTTAAGCTTTAATCATCCTGCTTTCTAATGATACATGTCAGCTTTTAAAAGAGGAAAAAATGAGCTTTCAGTTGAGGTCAGTCCCTCAGTCGTGTTCTACTCTTTGAGACCCCATGAACTGCAGCATGCCAGGCTCCCCTGTCCATCACCAACTCTCAGAGTTTACCCAAACTCATGTCCATTGAGTTGGTGATGCCATCCAACCATCTCATCCTCTGTCGTCCCCTTCTCCTACTGCCCCCAATCCCTTCCAACATGAGGGTCTTTTCAAATCAATCAGCTCTTTGCAACAGGTGGCCAAAGAGTTTCAGCTTCAACATCAGTCCTTCCAGTGAACACCCAGGACTGATCTCCTTTAGGATGGACTGGTTGGATCTCCTTGCAGTCCAAGGGACTCTCAAGAGTCTTTTCCAACACCACAGTTCAAAAGCATCAATTCTTCTCTGCTCAGAATGTTTTATAGTCCAACTCTCACATCCATACATGGCTACTGGAAAAACCATAGCCTTGACTATATGGACCATGTTGACAAAGTATTGTCTCTGCTTTTTAATATGCTATCTAGGTTGGTCATAACTTTCCTTCCAAGGAGTAAGCATCTTTTAATTTCATGACTACAATCACCATCTGCAGGGATTTTGGAGCCGCCCAAAATAAAGTCAACCAGTTTCCACTGTTTTCCCATCTATTTGCCATGAAGTGATGGGACTGGATACCATGATCTTAGTTTCCTGAATGTTGAACTTTAAGCCAACTTTTTCACTCTCCTCTTTCACTTTCATCAAGAGGCTATTTAGTTCTTCACTTTCTGCCATAAGGGTGGTATCTGCATATCTGAGGTTAGATATTTCTCCCAGCAATTTTGATTCCAGCTTATGCTTCCTCCAGCCCAGCGTTTCCCATGATGTACTCTGCATATAAGTTAAATAAGCAGGGTGACAATATACAGCCTTGACGTACTCCTTTTCCTATTTGGAACCAGTCTGTTGTTCCATGTCCAGTTCTAACTGCTGCTTCCTGAGCTGCATATAAGTTTATCAAGAGGCAGATCAGGTGGTCTGGTATTCCCATCTCTTTCAGAATTTTCCAGAGTTTATTGTGATCCACACAGTCAAAGGCTTTGGCATAGTCAATAAAGCAGAAATAGATGTTTTTCTGGAACTCTCTTGCTTTTTCCATGATCCAGTGAATGTTGGCAATTTGATCTCTGGTTCCTCTGCCTTTTCTAAAACCAGCTTGAACATCTGGAAGTTCATGGATCACGTTTTGCTAAAGCCTGGCTTGGAGAATTTAAGCATCACTTTACTAGCATGTGAGATGAGTGCAATTGTGCGGTAGTTTGAGCATTCTTTGGCATTGCCTTTCTTTGGGATTGGAATGAAAACTGACCAAATGAGATTTATGTCCATCTTATTTTGTGTTCTTCTGTATTGTAGAGTCTTGCAGTTTTTCAAAAATTGTTAGAGCTAGTACATAAGTTCTAGTGTAAAATAAAATCTCTTTAAGAGAAAAATATCAGGTACATTTTAACCATATTCAAAGAGTACAGTGTTTAAAATACAAACAGCATTCTAAAAGTATCATAATTTTATAGGCTTGGGAAAAAAAGGCTATGACAGAATGTCAAAATGCAGGTCTCAAAGTGTCAATGAAGTAAAATATGATGGATTATTCCTATCAGTATACTAGAATCTATATTCTTTTACTGAATATGTATTTTCAAAGTCCAGCAACAAGGCTGCCATAAACTTCTCCAGTGTTTAAAAGTGAACACATTTCAACTGAGAGCAAAAATTTTGCACTATCTGACTTTAGATATAAGAAATTGAACAGTTATTCTTCAGTTACTTGACTGTAAACTGTAAGGGGGATGGCTTGGAAACTAGATATTAGATAAATCTTCAAAAAGCTTTGCTAATGTTGTCCAGGTTTGTTAGGGGAATTTTAGTCATATTCTATTTTAGTTTTCTTCCAAAAGTACTCATTTCTCATTGAAGATTGTAGTTGTGATGCATCTGTAGTTTCATTTTTTTAAGTTGGTATAAAAAATGATTTATTTTTCTCCCATATTCTCATAATCACTATATTAAAGCTACAGTTGAAGAAAAATCAATTACCTATAAGTTTTCTCTACAAAATAATGGATTGAGAAGGTGGGCCATGCAATCAACTTACTTTTGATAGTGCTTGAATAAGGAAAGGGGGAAATAGAGTTCCATATACATGAATTGAAATCTTTACAGCCAGGGAATTAACATTCAACTTGTTTTACTGTGGGAATTTATCTGTGTTTTCTGTCTTTAATTACCTACAGTGTTCATTCATTCATTCAAAATTCAATAAAGATTTATTAAGTGATCATAACATGACAGGAGCCGTTCTAGGAATCAGGGATATATTAGTGAACAGAGCAACCAGTGGTCTTGCCATAACAGATCTTAAATTGAAGATTCAGGTTCATTTTAGGAGGGAAGGATTTTTGAACACCTTTCACTCCTCATATCAGTTGCAGCATAGCCCTCTCCTTACCTCAATGAAGTGTTTGAAGATTCATCACAGTACAACCAAAATCTACTTTTCAACTATGGATGTGTGGTAATTATGCTTTTCTTCCCTTCTTCACAGCTCTTACAACTAATCCATCACTGAGGCTTTTTTTTTTTTTGCAGGGGGAAGAAACAATTCTTTGTTTCAAAGAATTCAATAAAGCAGGGATAACAAGATAGTGACACCACTAAATAAAACAAAGGATTTCTAAAATCTTTTTTTTGTTGTTGTTAATAAAGAAACACTGAATGTCTAACATATCTACAAATATAGTCTCCCAGGTAATACATCATTGAGATTTTTGAATCTTCTTAATATTTCTAGCTCCATAGCTGATAACGTATCAATGGAATGAGTAAAAAGTTGAAAGAAAGGCCAGAATTATGATTGACCATTCTCAGAGATCAACACTAATTCTATTCTAAATCTATGATAATTGTGTCTCTTTAAAATCTTTTTCAGGTTATTATTATTTTCTCAAATAACAAAATAGTGGCATTTATATTTGCAATGTCCAGCTGATGGATAGACTTGAGACAGGATTCCTGTATAATGTTTTATCATTCATCTATTTTTTAAAGAAAAAAAGATATATCATCATATGCCATTTTATTTATATATATATATATATATATATATATAAAATCAGGCATATTTCCCAGAATTTTATAAAACACATCTCTTAATTAGTGATAATAGATAGATGATGCAGACTTATTTAGATTTTTAGCATCCCTTACTATTGTTTACTACAATTAAAATTAAAAGTTAAAATAGTAAAATTTGAAGGCTTAAGTATATCTCAGTTTTTTGGCCAGTATTGGTATTCCCATATTTTGTCTTCAGAAGTTATGCCTAAATGGATCTGTATGATTATATCTGTTCAATGTTAGCAGAAGATGTGTTTACAAAGTTAATTGCCATTTAATGGTTTTATATTGAAGAAAATATATCCCTCCAATTAATGTTTCAATCAGTCTCTTGAAATAAACTAAGAGATAAAATTTTTTATTTAAAAAAATAAAACAAAAACCTTTTGGTTATTTACTAGGAGTAATATATGATGAAAACTGCATTAGTTGGAAATTATAACTTCTACATTGGATTTACTTTATCTAAAAAGACAAATTCTTTCTTTAAAAATAATTTATTTAAAAACTGCATTTGAAATATCTCTCTCACCATGAGGAAGCAATATAGTCCAGCATTATTTCCCATTATAAACAAATGGACACATGGACAAAATACATAAAACAAGTTTCTTCAAATATTAGACAAAGACAGAATAGGACTCTGAATTCTGAAACAAAGGAAACTAAGATCGAAAGCTCTACAATCTCCTCAGCTTTCTGCCTAGGGTCAATTTCCGGACCACAACGAAGGGAAAATAATCCAACAAAATATGGTAGTTTTGGTGGCTTGAGAAGAAACAGATCATCGTTTGGAAATAGTTTGGAGGTATCTAGATTTTGCTCATCAGACTACCAAGAATCATATAGAGACAGAGAAAGAGTGCTAGAAATTTGTTTAATTTTTCCCTAGAGTCTTTGGCTGAGTATCAATCTGCATACACAGTAAAAATTTAGGAGGCCCAACCAAAACTTGTCAACAGGGCCTTGAATCATTCAAGTAAGTTCCCAACAGCCAGAGAGAAGAGACATATCTTCATTAAAATGGAAGATATGTGGTAGAGACAACAGAAGAATTCCTTAAGATTCCTGGATTTGTTGGTGTATAGTTTCAAACCAACTTGGACTCTTTCTGGTCATTATTTTCTTCTAATTTTGTTTCTAGTTCTATGTTTATGTCTCAAACATTTAGTGAACCTATTGCTCTGGACTGTGAACTTCATAAGTTCATATGTCTCATATTTGCCCCATGCTTAGGTGATACAGGATGGCTTGAGTCGACCAGAGTTGAATATTTCCCTTCCCCACTTTAGTTAGGCTCTGATAATACTTTAGCTTAACCTCCGGAGAAGGCAATGGCACCCCACTCCAGTACTCTTGCCTGGAAAACCCCATGGATTGGAGGAGCCTGGTAGGCTGCAGCCCATGGAGTCGCGAAGAGTCGGATATGACTGAGCAACTTCCCTTTCACTTTTCACTTTCATGCATTGGAGAAGGAAATGGCAACCCACTCCAGTGTTCTTGCCTGGAGAATCCCAGGGACGGGGGAGCCTGGTGGGCTGCCATCTATGGGGTCGCACAGAGTTGGACACGACTGAAGCGACTTAGCAGCAGCAGCAGCAATCTTGGGTTAATAGTTTTTATTTATTTATTTTTTTGATAACAGGTGTTGTTAAGAAGAACAGTATATTTTAAATATACTCTGGTGTATATCAAAATGTCTTATTTTTCTTCTCCCTGTCAGAGGCACCAGGGATTTCCTCTGATATTTGCTATGGGAACCTGATGGAACACTTGGAAGTAATTATAATGGTATTTTGTGGTCCTCCCAAACTCTCCCTGAGATTTTAATTCTCACAGTTGACACAACTGAGCCTCCAGAAGTTTATCTATTACCCTTTAGACTTTCCTACGCCAGCATTGGTTCTCAGCAATTTCTGTTGGTGAATCTTTGCTCTGGTAAGTCTTGATGACCTGCACTCACCTGACTATCTCTGTAATTTTGGGGGCACACATGCCTTACATCTTCCTCTCTCTTTTGGATAGAGTAAGAGTAAATCTGACAGCCTTTCCAGGTTTTTAATTGATTAGATGGAGTGGTAACTACCAAAGTCCCTATGTGTGAAACTGCAGTATGCATTTTTGTCAGTTCTCTTGTTCTTTCACTCTCTCTCTCCACACCTTTCTTTCTCTCTTCACATCATTCTCTCTCTCTTTCCTGCACACAAAGACATTTTTAACAGAAGGACTTTTATTTTATTTTTTTTTTTATTATATATATATATATTTTTAATTTATTTTATTTTTAAACTTTGCATAACTGTATTAGTTTTGCCAAATATCAAAATGAATCCACCACAGGTATACATGAATTTCTTAGTTTGGAAACACAATCTCCAAGGAATATAATTACACACCATCAAATATTTTGTGAAGTCATCATTCTTTGAACTCTATTTTGTTATAGAGACTTTTTTCTCAAAATTTTGCTTATGGACCAGTGACCTCAGAATCAACTAGTGGTTCAGTTCACTTCAATCAGTCGCTCAGTCATGTCTGACTGTTTGCAACCCCATGAACTGCAGCATGCCAGGCATCCCTGTCCACCACCAACTCCAGGAGCTTACCCATACTCATGTCCATTGAGTTGGTGATGCCATCCAGCCATCTCATCCTCTGCCGTCCCCTTCTCCTCCTGCCCCCAATCCCTCCCAGCATGAGGGTCTTTTCAAATCAATCAGCTCTTTGCAACAGGTGGCCAAAGTATTGCAGTTTCAGCTTCAACATCAGTCCTTCCAATGAACACCCAGGACTGATCTCCTTTAGGATGGACTGGTTGGATCTCCATGCAGTCAAAGGGACTCTCAAGAGTCTTCTCCAACACCACAGTTCAAAAGCATCACTTCTTCTGCACTCAGCTTTCTTTATAGCCCAACTCTCACATCCATACTTGACTACTGGGAAAACCATAGACTTCAGTAGACCGACCTTTGTTGACAAAGTAATGTCTCTGCTTTTTCATACCTTTTCTTCCAAGGAATGTCTTTTAATTTCATCGCTACAATCACCATCTGCAGTGATTTTGGAGCCTCCCAAAATAAAGTCAGCCACTTTTTCCCCATCTTTTTGACATGAAGTGATGGGACCAGATGCCATGCTCTTAGTTTCCTGAATGTTGAGCTTTAAGCCAACTTTTTCACTCTCCTCTTTCACTTTCATCAAGAGGCTTTTTAGTTCTTCTTCACTTTCTGCCACAAGGGTGGTGTCATCTGCATATCTGAAGTTATTGATATTTCTCCCGGCAGTCTTGATTCCAGCTTGTGATTCTTCCAGCCCAGCGTTTCTCATGATGTACTCTGCATAAAAGTTAAATAAGCAGGGTGACAATATACAGCCTTGACGTAGTCCTTTTCCTATTTGGAGCCAGTCTGTTGTTCCATGTCCAATACTAATTGTTGCTTCCTGACCTGTATACAGGTTTCTCAAGAGGCAGGTCAGGTGGTCTGGTATTCCCAACTCTTTAAGAATTTTCCAGAGTTTATTGTGATTCACACAGTCAAAGGTTAGTCAATAAAACAGAAATAAATATTTTTCTGGAACTCTCTTGCTTTTTCCATGATGCAGCAAATGTTGGCAATTTGATCTCTGGTTCCTCTGCCTTGTCTAAAACCAGCTTGAACATCTGGAAGTTCACGGTTAGTGTATTGCTGAAGCCTGGCTTGGAGAATTTTGAGCATCAATTTTTGGCATTGCTCTTCTTTGGGGTTGGAATGAAAACTGATATTTTCCAGTCCTGTGGCCACTGCTGAGTTTTCCAAATTTGCTGACATATTGAGTGGAGCACTTTCACAGCATCATCTTTCAGGATTTGAAATAGCTCAACTGGAATGCCATCATCTCCACTAGCTTTATTTGTAGTGATGCTTTCTAAGGCCCACTTGACTTCACTTTCCAGGATGTCTGTCTCTAGGTGAGTGATCACACTATCGTGATTATCTGGGTCTTGAAGATCTTTTTTGTATAGTTCTTCTGTGTATTCTTGCCACCTCTTCTTAATATCTTCTGCTTCTGTTAGGTCCATACCATTTTGTCCTTTATTGAGCCCATCTTTGCATGAAATATTCCCCTTGTATCTCCAATTATCTTGAAGAGATCTTTAGTCTTTCCTATTCTATTGTTTTCCTTTATTTATTTATTTATTTTTGCACTGATTGCTGCTGAGGAAGGCTTTCTTATCTCTCTTTGCTAGTCTTTGGAACTCTTCATTCAAATGGAAATATCTATCTTTTTCTCCTTTGCTTTTTGCTTCTCTTCTTTTCACAGCTATTTGTAAGGCCTCCTCAGACAGCTATTTTGCTTTTTCGTATTTGTGTTTTGGGGATGGTCTTGATCCCTGTCTTCTGTACTATGTCACAAACTTCTGTCCATAGTTCATCAGGCACTCTGTCTATCACATTTAGTCCCTTAAACCTATTTCTCACTTCCACTGTATAATCATAAAGGATTTGATTTAGATCATACCTGAATGGTCTAGTGGTTTTCCCCACTTTTTTCAATTTCAGTCTAAATTTGGCAATAAGGAGTTCATGATCTGAGCCACAGTCAGCTTCCAGTCTTGTTTTTTCTGACTATATACAGCTTCTCCATCTTTGGCTGCAAAAAATATAATCAATCTGATTTTGGTGTTGACCATCTGGTAATGTCCATGTTTAGAGTCTTCTCTTGTGTTGTTGGAAAAGGATGTTTCTTATGACCAGTGCATTCTCTTGGCAAAACTCTATTAGCCTTTGCCCTGCTTCATTCTGTATTCCAAGGCCAAATTTGCCTGTTACTCCAGGTATTTCTTGACTTCCTACTTTTGCATTCCCATCCACTATAATGAAAATGAAACTCCAAAGATATCCATGTTTAATCTCCAGAATCTGTGAGTAAATTATATGAAAGGGAAAAAGAAATTTTGCAAATGTTACTATATTAAGATCCTGGATTATCCCGGTCTGCCCAGTGTAATCACAGGGATGCTTCTTACAGGAGTGGGGCAAGGCTATATGAGTCAGAGAAGGGAATGTGACTATGGGAGTAATGGGAGTAGACATAGACGTGATGTAAGGTCATAAGTGAAAGAATAGAAATAGAAGCTAAAAAAAAAAAAAAAAGAAATAGAAGCTGAAAGAGGCAAGTGAACATATATACATCTAAAACCTTCAGAAGGCAAGGCAGACCTTCAAACTTTTTTTTTTTTTCTTTACTCTCTGGCACTGATTTTGGACTTCTGAACTCTACAGCTGTAAAATAAAAGTATATTGCTTTTAACCACTGTGTTTGTGGGAGTTTGGTAGAGCAGTAATAGGAAATTAGTATACCCAAATTGAAACTGATTACAAATGTTGTGTTTCAAGCCCCGCTTCTGACTTACCAAATAAGAATATGCATTTTAACAAACTATCTAGCTAATTCATATGCACATTACAGTTTGAGAAGCACTACTTAGCATTGTGATTTTTCTTAAACTTGTATCAAATTATTCTCTTATCCAAATGAAACACTGCTTTAATCATATTGATCAGTCAGTTGTCAATTTATTAAAACTTCTGAAATGAAAATGTAAAGCCATTTGAAATCAATGAAAATATTGTTGACCCATGTTTCTTCTGTATGCAGATCCAAAACACTTATTTTGATTTCCTAACTATCTTGGATACACTGAACTTTTTCAACAAAAGTGAATAACAGAGAACTATAAAACATAAATAAAAATACACCTGTCAAACATTCAGCTGTTTCAATTACATGGCTAGAACCTTAATTAGCTATATATGTATTTTTTTCTCTTTTGATTTTGATGTTTTCTCATCATAGTTTCAGTCTAACTTAATAGGTAGCTCTTGTAATCTTTTAGATTTCAAACTAAGGAGAGACTTTCATCATTGTAATAGATGATTTCCAGTTTCAATTTTATTAAAAGACAAGCAATGAATTCTCAATAATTGCCCATTGACAACAACAAAGCCACATTTGAATTGCAATCATCTTTGACCATGTATGTGCTTGGACTAAGTGGTTATCTAGACATTTTTACTATCTGATTCCTACATTTTGCATCCATCACTATGAAACAACATAGTAATAAATACTGACTTCAGATAATTATATTAGGCAATTGTTGACTGAAATCACCCACCTTGGCCAGGCAGGATAATAAGTGCTTGTATGATTACTTTTACAACATGAGGTCCAGATAAGGAACACAGAATTCAAAAGGAGGGAGAAGACACTGGCCCATAATATGTTCTACCAAACTCCCAGAAATCTTCATACTGGAATCCATCTTGGCTGAGAGATGCATGTGCCACCAGGAAGCAGCCTGAGTCAGACCAAATATGGCAAGGTGCCAGGACAGGCAAGAGACTACCCAGAAAGATAACTCATTACCCTAAAACCTGAGCCTGTGGGCCATGTGGTATAGTAGTTCTTTTGGGTTTCCTTACCCTGCTGCTTTCAGGTCAGGTACCCCTTCCCAATAAAGTCACATAAGTAAGTGAAGTGAAGTTGCTCAGTCGTGTCCAACTCTTTGCGACCCCATGGACTGTAGCCTACCAGGCTCCTCTGTCCATGGGATTTTCCAAGCAAGAGTACTAGAGTGGGTTGCCATTTCCTTCTCCAGGATATCTTCGCATCCCAGGGATCGAACACAGGTCTACTGCTTTGCAGGCAGACGCTTTACCATCTGAGCCACCAGGGAAGCAAAGTCACATAAATACATAAGAATTGTGTTCTGAATATAAAATTACATGTCAAAACATGTTGGTTCTCTTAACCAGGAAAAATAATTTGCTCATTTTTCTTTCCTTCACAGATTATTAAAGTGTAATTGATAAATCACATATATTTAAAGTATAAGAGGGTTATATTTTGAGTGGTATACACTTATAAAACTATCACCAGAATCCAAAATTAAGATAACAAACACATACCCATTATTCTCAAAAGTTTTCTTGTGTCTCTTTGGTACCCCTCTATCCAATATCCCCAGCTCACCATCTTCAGGCAACCACTGCTTTGCTTTTATGTCACTATAATTAGTATCACAAATTATTTATCTATTCAACTTTTGAGGTATATGTGGATTGTTTCCAATTTTTGGTTGTTGAAAGTTAGAATGAATATTTATGTGAAAATCTTTTTGTGAACATATGCTTTTTATTCCCTTGTGTGGAAACAGAAGTAGACTGTTTAGGTTATATATTAATTACATGTTTAATTTTTTAAAGAAAATAACCAATTGTCTACAAGGTGCTATAGCATTTTACATTCCACATTTCTTTTACATCCTTGCTAACATTTGGCACTGTTAGCCCTTTTCATTTTAAATATATTAAAAGATATGTAATAGTATCTCTTTGTAGTTATAACTTGTATTTCCCTAATGATAAATTATTTTTCATATATTTTCATATACCATCCAGATACCTTACTTGAATTGTTAAAATGTTTTGTCCATATTTTACTGTTGTCTTATAAAATTGATTCTGAAATGTTCTTTATATATTCTCAATAGAAATCCTTCACCAAATTATGTGCTTTTTAGTATTTTACCAGGTTGGTGGATTGTCTTTTCACAACAGTATATCATGCAGAATGTACAGGCTTATTTTAATAACATTCAATTTGTTTTTTCTTTCTTTTGTCATATGTTTTGCCTAACTCAAGTTATAAAGAATTTGCCCTATTTTTTCCAGCAGTTTTCTAGTTTTAGTTTTTGCATTTAGGCTATGATATATTTTAGTTAATGCTAATGTAGAGTGCAAAGTTTAGATCAAATATAATTTTATTGAATGTTTAATTATTCTAGCATCATCTATTGAAAAGATTATTCTTTCTCCTCTGAATATCTTAGCACCTCTATTACTCAGGGTTCTCCAGAGAAGAAGTATCAATAAGATGAGCATATATAGATAGGAAGAGCTTTATTATAAGAAATTGACTCACTAGCTTAAGGAGGTTGCAGAGTTCAAAACCTTCAGGGTAGGTGAGTAGGCCCAAGAACCAAGAAAACAGATGTTCCAATTCAAGTCAACTGGTGTGCCATAGAATTCCCTCTTGCTTGGGGGAGGCTGATTTGTTTGTTTTGTTCAGGCCTTCAGCTAATTTCATAAGACCCACTCACATTATGGAGGGCAATCTGCTTTACTCAAAGTCCACAGATTTAAATATTAATTTCATCCAAAACACTTTAACAAAAACACTTAGAATAATGTTTAATCAAATATTTTGGTATCTTGTGTTCCTGCCAGTTTGACACATAAAATTAACCATCAGAGCACCTTTGTCAAAAATCAAATTATCAGGTATGTATGGATCCATTTCTAGACCCTCAAACCTGATTCACTGACCTACTTGTCTATTTCAATTCTATGATTGCAATCTGGCTTAGTTTTATAGCAATTCTTGAAATCCAGGTTTGTCTCTCTTCAAAGTTGTTTTGACTATTTTTCATTTTTGAATAAATTTTAGATTCAGTGTAATAATTTTTACAGTATGAATATATAAATTGATTTCAATAAAATTAATATTTTAGCAATATTGTACTATCAGTTTTATCACTAAATACTTCATTTTTGATAGTATTACAAATAATATTCTTATTAAAATTTTAATTTCTGGTTCTTGGTTGTTAATGTGTGTATGCATGCTAAGTCACTTCATTCATGTCTGACTCTTTATGACCCTATGGACTGTAGGCCATCAGGCTCTTTTGTCCATGTGATTCTCCTATACAAAAACACGGTTGCTTTACATTTATTTTGAATGCTGAAACCTTAATAAGTTGGGGCTTTCCATAGATCTTCTGTTATTAATTTCCAGATATCTTGCAGTATTAATTTCTAATTTAATTCCATTCTTTTCTCAGACAACATACTTTATATGTTTAACATTCCTTTAAATTTGTAGAGGCTTGTTTTATGGCCAAGAAGATGGTCAATCTTGGTAAATGTTTTATGTGCATATAAAATAATATGTTGGGAAAAGTGGAAAAGAAAACCTGCTGTTGGATAGAATTTCCCATAAACCTCAAGTAGATTGATTTGGGTGGTAATGTCTTTCAAGTCTTCTATGCTCTTATTGTTTTTTTCTCTACTGTTCTATTAATTATTGAACAAGGATTTGTTTAAATCCCTATGTAAACTATGGAATTGTCTATTTCTTCTAGCAATTCTTTTATTTTCACTTCATATATTTTAATACCACATATTCACAGATGTGAATTCATCATAAATTCCTTGTTTTTATTTTGGAGAAATTTTTTTCCCATTCTGTTTCATTTATCTTGTTGGTTTCTCACAAATCTTTAATTTTTCATTGACCTGCTAGTAGTCCCATCTAGTATACTTCTCATGCCAGAAACTGCAATTCTCATCTACAGAATGGATTTCGGCTATTTCAAAATATCTTCTAATGTCTCTACTTAACATGCTCAATCTTTCCACTATCATTTTCAATTTACTAGATACATAATTATAATTATTTTAGTTTTTTTGTCTGTTAATTTTCTCATTTGTGTAAATTCCAGATCAGTTTTGATTAGTGGATTTCTCTCCTCATTATGCCTCATTTTTTCAGCTTCTTTGCATGAATAGTAATTTTTTATTGAATGTGAGCCATTATAAATTGTACCTTGGATTCTGCTGAATATTTTTGGTACTCCTATAGATATTTTTAAGTTGTTTCTTTTCCCTTAGGGAACAGTTAAATTTGTTAGAAACAGTTTTATACTTTTGATTCTTGCTTATGCATTTTCTCAGGAGAGTCTAGAACAGCCTTAATCTATGATTAATTCGCTCTGATTACTGAGACAAAACACTGCTGAGTACTTTAACCAAGTACTTGAATTAAGTGGTTTTAATTTATTTAACCATGTGCTTTGTATTAAGTGGTTTTCTACTCTAACTGTTCCTCTTGGTCATGAGTGAGTTCTTAAAATTACATCTACAGTTTTGTTGTTGTTTTACCCCAGCAGTAGTTGTGGTAATTTCTTTTCATGAACATGTTTATCTGTATTCTCTGCATGTCTCTGGATCTTTTCTATTCTCTCCCTCTCTCTGTTCAAACTCTTTTGCAAATTGATTGTACAAATTTACATTCCCATGAACAATATTAACAATTCAATTACTCCACAACCTCACCAGTACTTTGATATCATGAATATTTTTTATTTTAAATGCTATAATGGGGCATGCAGAGATTTTTTTTGTGGTTTTACTGATGACTAATGATGTTGAGCATTTTTTCATGTGGTTAGTAGCCATTTGCATATCTCCTTTGTGAATTGTTTTAACTTCCTGTCTTTTTTTATTTTACAAAGCTACATTTTTGAGAAAACATAAAATGACTTTTCTTCTAAAAATCATCTACCTTTTTACCCACATATAGTAGAACTTATTTTTGTTGTACAGTTCTATGAATTCTATCAAGTGTAAACAATCATGTAAACACTGCCACAATCAAGATAGAGCATAGTCTCACTGTGTTAGTTTGCTACAGCTACTGTAAAAAAGGACTATGAACTAGGTGTCCTAAAATACAAAATTTATTATCCCATAATTCTTTTTTTTTTAATTTTATTTTATTTTTAAACTTTACATAATTGTATTATCCCATAATTCTTGAGGCTAGAAGTCCAATATCAGGGTGTCAACAGGTCAATTCCTTCTGAGGATTGTGTAAGAAGCATCTGTTTTAAGCCTCTGTCGTTGAGTTTCAAATGGCCATCTTCCTGTGTCTCTTCACATCACACTTGTCCAGGCCTGTCTATAAAAATTTTCATATTTTCATCAGGACATCTGTCATATTGGGCTTCCCCAGAAGCTCAGCTGTTAAAGAATCAGCCTGCAATGCAGGAGGCTCTGGTTCAGTCCTTGGGTTGGGAAGATCCCCTGGAGAAAGGAATGGCTACTCACTCCAGTATTCTTGCCTGGAGAATCCCATGGACTATATAGTCGTCCCATGGATGACTGAGCGACTTTCACTTCATTTCCTTGACTTCAGTCATATTGGATTGGGACCCACTAAAATGAACTTATTTTAACTTGATTTCCTCTGTAAAGACCTTATCTTCAAATAAAGTCATATTCTGTGGCCCTGAGAGTTAGGACTTCAACATATGAGTTCTGTGTAGAACACAGGTCAATATATGACACTATTAACTCCAAGAATTCTCTTGTTCTGGTACTATGCCGTCAATACCCTTCATAACATTCAGCCCCTTGTAACCGCTGATAGCTTTTCTTTCCTATAGTTTTATCTTTTCCAAAAAGATATTTGTCTTGAACAATATTTTATCATTTAATTGGAGTCATATATGCTTTATAACCATTTAAGTTCGACTGCTTTCCCTTATAACACTTTGGACATTAATCTAGTTTTCTTTTTTTCATTTATCAATATTTCTTGCTTCTTTTATTGATGAATAGCATTCTATTATATAAATATGCCCTAATTTCTCTGTCAATTCACCAGTTGAAGAGTATTTGGTTTTCTTCTCCTTTTTTATGCTATGAACTAAATCACTAAATTATTAGAAATTTTTGGTACTGGATAAGATATCCCATTCTTATGTCTAACAACATAACTCTTTATATTATCTCATTGAAGTTTTTATTTAAGATATTAAAACACCTGTGAAATCACCATTAATATGGAGATTAGATATTTAATAAAAACTTACTTTACTTTTATGGTCTTCACTGTTCTATACCTTGCTTTTTATAATCCAATGTAACTACTGCCCTAAGATGATCATTATTTTGAGTAACCTGACAATCATTTTGAAATTATCACATAATTTATCTCACAAGGTATTGATTTACACCTCCAAATACAACATATGTCAAATGATATAACCATCCCATCACTGGAAAACAAATGCCATAAACATCCCATCACCTTTCCAGACTGCAGTGGCAGAATCCTCATTTCCTAAAATATCCTACCTCTTACAGTTAGCTAATTTTATGTATTAGTTCTGTTTCATGCAGAATTCCACTTTGATACACTGTACATCGCATCAAGTTTACAATGTACTTTGGCTATAAATAATAGAAAACCTAAAATATGTTTTAAATAATTAATAACTTTTTCATCACATGTAACAAAATATATGGGAGAAGGCAATGGCACCCCACTCCAGTACTCTTGCCTGGAAAATCCCATGGATGGAGGAGCCTGGTGGGCTGCAGTCCATGGGGTCCCTAAGAGTCGGATACGACTGAGTGACTTCACTTTCACTTCTCACTTTCATGCATTGGAGAGGGAAATGGCAACCCACTCCAGTGTTCTTACCTGGAGAATCCCAGGGACAGGGGAGCCTGGTGGGCTGCTGTCTATGGGGTTGCACAGAGTCAGACACGACTGAAGTGACTTAGCTTAGCAGCGACAAAATATACTGTGGTAGGAAGTTCAGAATTCAGCAATGCCATCAGGAAACCAGGATCTTAAGATTAACTCTTAGAATAAAGAGTTGCTCCCAAGGTGTTCACTTCATATTCCAGAGCTTTCAGTTGTTGTTATAAGTAAGAACCAGGAGGGAAATAAATAGTTGACACCAGTAGTTTTCTGATAAATAACTTTGGATAAAATTATGTAGTCTGTACACTATTATCTACAAGGGAAATAAGTGAACTCAGTTTTATGTTTTGTTTCAAGTAGGAAAAAAAAAAAGAATGTGAATGACTTTTATGTACCCATCTCAGTAATGTTCATTAGAAATAACTGAAATCTATTCTCCAATCTTATGTATCCCCAACAAATGTCTTTATTTCACTCTAGCAGAAAGATGATGTATTGACTAGGATTCTTGTGTTACAGTTCATTTCTTTTAGAGTTTCGTGGATTACATTCCACTATCTAGTTTTCAGGGGTAAAGATGAAAAGTTCAATTCCAATTTTATTATAATCCAAATGATAACCTGTTCTTTTTCTTTTCTGGGAACACATAAGAAATTTTTGTATATCTAAAGAGGTCAAGAATTCAAGTGCTTGAGTGAATGTGTTTTCTCATGCAAGAGCTAATAACTTGATTTTTTCCATCTGCACTTTTTCCTCTTTTTCCAACTCAAGAAAATATTTTCTACCATTTGTTTAAATATTACATTTTTAAACCTGTTTTATTTTTCATTAGAATACCCATTTTTGTATTATATATCTCTAATGTCTTCAAATTATCCTTTGCCTTTTGATTCTGTTGTCTTTATGTGCTGCTATGTATTTCAAGATAATTATCACTTGTGTTTTTCTAAGCTGCAAAATCAAGCCTCAGCAGTGATTGTTTTCTTCCTTAAATTCCTCTACTGTTATTATTTTTCTGAATTTTTTTCCTGAACACTAGAAAGTGCTTATATTATAATGTTTTGTTTAAAATGTTATTTCTGTTCCTCTGCAGCTTTTTTCACAGTCATATTCCTTTCTTTCTCTCTCTTTTAATTTCTTTTTGTTCTTCTCTATGATTGCTAATCCATCTTTGTTTTTGGGTTAGGATTTAAGGTTTAGGACCTTAAAGTATGTTAAATGATGGCAGGCAAGTCATTATCTACCATCATAGGCTGGGCCATAGTGATGGGTGCCTGAAGCAAAAACCCCTGTTCCAAATTTGTTTTTTATTTTTCAAACTTCAGCAGCAAGAAAGGCTCATCTTTCCTTCCAGCTCTTTCTTGGACTAGTTTACAAGGGAATGCAGATCATTTACATGTCACTTCACTGCTCCAAACACCTCAGAGATGCCAAGTCTTCCTAGGATATTTTTCTCTCACTAAACTGACTTCTAATTCCCCTCTGCAATAGGGGAAGGGAAACCTGGAGAAAACAAATCTTCCTTAAGATATTTCTGCTGGAAACCCACTGGAAGCCAGCATCTCTCTTCCATTTAGATGATTATTGCTTCATATGCTTCTGGGTCACAGAAACAGTTAATTGGAGTTCAGATTGGAAGAAGTGAAATCTGTATTCTCAGGGCACCATTGTTTTACAGCATCCTTATTCTGAGGTCATTTCTTACTCTTCTCTTATTTGATTGGGTTGGAATAAGTTTACATCTGGTATTTTTAATGTTTCTTAGTTTTGCTTCTTCTTTTGTACTTCAAATTTTAGTTTATAGGTCAATTGTGAATGGGAGCTTGTCTTATGTTTGACGTTTTCATCTATTTCCTCTTGCTCTCTTTTTCTTTACATCCCTATCCTACACTTTTTGTGAATGTTCTGTCCTTGAGGGTTTCCTGGCTCTCAGTGAAAAACCAGGTATATGAAGGCAACTAGGACTATATTTTATCTTAATAAAATTCTAATGATAATTTTAATGTCATTGGTATCTCTACTAAAAAGGAAGTTGGGTTCTCCAGATTTGTTGGAATTTTTTCTACATACTCAAGTCCACTATGTTTCAAGTGTTTTTTGATAGGAACCAGCATAAAAATTTCAACTTACCTTTTAACCTGATACACAATTGTATATGTACCTATATGCATATCAGGAGAATAAACCACCGAAACAAATTATGCAAGGTTTCATGTCATGTACTCTAATATTCTTTGTTATATTCTGTTTTACTTTTTAAAATACCGATTATACCATTCTAAATTGATTTCAAATCAAATAATAGGTTGCGACTAGGTGTGAAAAATACTGATCTCATTTCTCTGAGAAAGCAGCTTTATTAATATGTCTTTCTTAAGAATATTTCTCCACAGTTTTTATCAAATCATTTTTATGGGCAGTGGAATTTCCTACACTTTTTGGTCATTAAGCGATAGGTTTGGTTCAAGTTCTTTTCTTCTTAAGGAGTATGTGACCATGCAGCACACAGTTCTGAAGTCTAGAAAGCTTGAAGCACCAGCTTTACCTACTGCTACATTTTCCTATTCTTTAAAGCCCACAAAAATCTCTGTCTAGTTTTAAGTATGAATTTCTTAACTTTTATCCACTTTTGGTAAGTGCTTATAGATTAAAGTCATAGTCAGTATTCATAGTTTAAACTTAGGACATTAATTTTGAATAAAATTAATGAACTTGATCAGTTTATAAATACTTGAGAGTTTCAAATATTATTAAATCAGGGCTTCCCATGTGGCCATTGTGGTAAAGAACCTGACTGCCAATGCAGGAGATGCAGAAGACACAGGTTTGATCCTTGAGTCAGGAAGATCCCATGGACTAGGGAATGGCAACCCACTCCACTATTCTTGTCTGGAAAATATCATGGACAGAAGAGCCTGGGTGTCTACTGTCCACGGAGTCATAGAGAATTGGACACAACTGAAGTGACTTAGCACACACACAAATGAAATCTATATATGGACATACAATACAAAATGCTAAATACAAGAGCAATTTACTTATGGAAAGTATGTAGTTAACAGGCAAATGATGCATGAATAAAAATTAAGCACAAAGTTCAAATCTCCACTGTATCTAGTCTATATTTTAGATCTATTTCTGAGCTACAGGTACTGTTTACCTCATAAGAATGTCAACAAAAGAAAAATATCAATGTTCTGAAAGTATCCCCAGCACAGCAAAATAAATATATGATGTAAATGCAGGGTATGATAACCATTAACATTATTATTATTCAGTAGAAGGTCAAATATACTGTATCTCGTTCAGTTCAGTTCAGTTTCTCAGTTGTGCCTGACTCTTTATGACCCCATAAATTGTCCCACGCCAGGCCTCCCTGCCCATCACCAATTCCCGGAGTTCACTCAAACTCACGTCCATCGGGTCGGTGATGCCATCCAGCCATCTAATCCTCTGTCATCCCCTTCTCCTCTTGCCCCCAATCCCTCCCAGCATCAGAGTCTTTTCCAATGAGTCAACTCTTCGCATGAGGTGGCCAAAGTACTGGAGTTTCAGCTTTAGCATCATTCCTTCCAAAGAAATCCCAGGGCTGATCTCCTTCAGAATGGACTGGTTGGATCTCCTTGCAGTCCAAGGGACTCTCAAGAGTCTTCTCCAACACCACAGTTCAAAAGCATCAATTCTTCGGTGCTCAGCTTTCTTCACAGCCCAACTCTCACATCCATACATGACCACTGGAAAAACCGTAGCCTTGACTAGCCGGACCTTTGTTGGCAAAGTAATGTTCCTGCTTTTGAATATGCTATCTAGGTTGGTCATAACTTTCCTTCCAAGGAGTAAGCGTCTTTTACTTTCATGGCTGTAGTCACCATCTGCAGTGATTTTGGAGCCCCCAAAAATAAAGTTATATAAAAAGAGGCCCTAAAATATGTTATTTAATGTTTCACTTAGGCAAGCATTAAATCAAGTTTCCCATACACATGTTTCCACTCATTATTAAATTTGAGAGCATCTCAGAATTTTACATGCCTTTTCTTGTCATATAATGTTTACATGCTCACTTCTCCTTCTATATATGTTTACATAGTGATTGCTATTTACTAAGTGTTTTATAATCATTTATTAGTCAATATTCATTCAATAAACATAATAATTTACTTAATAATTGTCAAAAAAACTTTATATATATGACAGTAGGACAAAGGACTCCTCTCAGCTTACTTATAAATACAAAAACAAAAAATCACAAAGTTAGTTATTTCAGATTGCACAGTAAATGGCAGAGATGAAGTTAGAATTCATATTTCCAGCTTTCATCATCTGCATCATGCTTCTTAAGTTTCTGGAATTTGGAAACCCTGCTGGGCAATTTCTTATGCTTTATAAGCTCAGGTTCTGTGGCAATA
Source organism: Bubalus kerabau (assembly GCF_029407905.1). Classification (NCBI taxonomy): domain Eukaryota; kingdom Metazoa; phylum Chordata; class Mammalia; order Artiodactyla; family Bovidae; genus Bubalus; species Bubalus kerabau. The sequence goes on from NC_073629.1 coordinate 72,116,028, forward strand.
TTCAGGCATAGATTCAAGTGACAGATCAGATATAAATTAAACATAAACATAGTGATCATACTTTTGTCCTTGGAAACCAAGAAAATGCCTCATAGAATCCTAGTGTTCCTTGGAACATGGTTTGGAAATTAATAGCATGAACCATTGCATTCAAAAATGTGTTATAGGAAACACTTGAGTCCACTTAAAACAGAATTTTGTTAATGTGCAAGGAAGAAAAAAATTCCATATCTCATTTTTAAAGTTTTTTTGTTTGTTTGTTTGTTTACCTGAAGGAAGTCACAAAGCCTGTGATATGCTCATTTTCAATAGGAATAGCTCAAAGATGAATTTAATTTGTATATTTATTCTAAATATTTGCCTTTAAAATTCTTTCCTCCAAAGTGGGGGGGTGGGGGGGTGGGGAAACACAGAGAAAACCAAACCAAAAAAAAAAAAAATTAACACCAGTGGTCCTCTGATATGATTGAATATTTGTATCCATCTTCAACCCCACAGCTTCAAATTCATATGCAGAAATCTAATTCTCAGTGTTACAACATTTGGAGATAGGGCCTTAGGGAGGTAATGTGATCATTAACTTTCCTTCCAAGGAGTAAGTGTCTTTTAATTTCATGGCTTCAATCACCATCTGCAGTGATTTTGGAGCCCAAAAAGATAAAGTCTGACACTGTTTCCACTGTTTCCCCATCTATTTCCCATGAAGGGATGGGACCAGATGACATGATCTTCGTTTTCTGAATGTTGAGCTTTAAGCCAACTTTTTTACTCTCCTCATTCACTTTCATCAAGAGGCTTTTTAGTTCCTCTTCACTTTCTGCTATAAGGATGGCATCATCTGCATATCTGAGGTTATTGATATTTCTCCCGGCAATCTTGATTCCAGCTTGTGCTTCTTCCAGCCCAGCATTTCTCATGATGTACTCTGCATATAAGTTAAATAAGCAGGGTGACAATATACAGCCTTGACGAACTCCTTTTCCTATTTGGAACCAGTCTGTTGTTCCATGTCCAGTTCTAACTGTTGCTTCCTGACCTGCATACATGTTTCTCAAGAGGCAGGTCAGGTGGTCTGGTATTCCCATCTCTTTCAGAATTTTCCACAGTTTAGTGTGATGTGGAATCAAATAAATGAGACTTACATCACTTTGTTTCCTGAAACATCTCTTCTTCATAAAATTTCTCATCAATCAAAATGAGTTCTTTAAACTGTATAGAAAGAACTCTGTTTATGACATGTTCGTTTTTGTGAGATAGTACTGCCCTCCTGTCTCTTCCTCAGGCTTTAATGTATGAATGGTTGTCAGGAATATGATTTAAATTAGAAAAGTGAAAACCCATGATTTAGCATTTTCAAAGTGTTGTTTACTTTGAACTTTCATTCTTTCGCAAATATTCATTGAACACTTACCAGGTACCAAGAACTAGTCTAGGTACAGCAAGAACAGTGGTATCTTGCCTTAAACAAATTAGGCTCTATGAAAATAGCAAAATACACATTCTAAATTTTAAAAAGAAATTATAATGATATCTTGGCTTATCCCAGTAGACACAATGTAATTGTCTATCATCACTAAAAGAGAAAGTACTTTATTTGAAAAAAAGAAAATTTAAAGGAACTACCAATATTTTGTCCTTTTGTCTTTGGGCATTCTTATGTATCATGTCTAGATAAAATAAGAATATTTCTTCATATGAATATGGTTTATTTGCATTACAATGGTACCTATGATTATTTTATTTTTCAAAAGAAGGAAATCGAAAGCTGGTATCAGTACTTATAGGTATTCATGATTCAAAACTTGGTATTTTATTTAATATGCTTCAACTCTAATTTTACTCAGCTAATCTGAAGAGTATTTAGGAAAGTTTCCTCTTAACCCTCTGCTTACATTATGTGCTACATATTTAGTATGAAATATTAGTACCCAATTAATTATGAATTTAAACATTAAATTACTTAATGATAGGAAAAGATAGGCTTTTTCTCCTGATATAATAAGAAAAATAGTATAAACTTAGATGTATTAATTTTTACCATGTGCCAAGTGTTGCACTAAATGTTTTACATTGCTGAGTCATTTAACACTTCAAACAATCCGTGTTACAGATGAGAAAACTGATATACATAACTAAGATGTTTCATATCTAGTAAGCCTGGACTCAAACTAGCTCTGTCAGCTCACAAACCTATATCTTGACCAGAACAAACTGCCTCTCAAAAATTCTCAATTGAATGAGTATATTTTGCTATTAACTTGTAACAGAATACACTTTTTTTTTTTTTTTCCAGAATGGTCATGAGAAAAGTGTTTGTTTGTTTGTTTGTTTTTTCCTGGAAGGTATAATTATTTTCAAACTATGTTGTTAATAAAAAGTTTCTAGAAGTAACCAATGAGTATATGGCTCTTTTTTTTTCTTTTTTAATTTATTTATTTTAGTTGGAGGCTAATTACTTAACTATATTGTGGTGATTTTTGCCATACATTGATATGAATCAGCCATGGGTTTATATGTGTTCCCCATCCTGAACCCCCCTTCCACCTCCCTCCTCATCCCATCCCTCTGGCTCTTTTTTTTGGAAATAAAATCAAGAAAAGAGATTGCTCTTGATTCCACCTTATCTTTCCAAAAAGTAATCATTCCTCATAATAAAATAAACACAATCTGCCTTGAAGTCTTCTATAACCACTCTGTATTCTAATAGGTTTTAATTTCCTTTGAATCCTGTTGGGATTTATGAATTTTCTTACCCCTTAACTCCTCTGATTACTCACTGAAGAAATTTTGAGGCTTTAAACTGTATCTATACATATTATGTACCTAGTGCCTCCTATGTGTAGCTGGCTTTTAAAATACACTCACCATTGGAACACATGACATTTTGTGTGTGTGTATTTTTGAGTGATATTGAATAAAAATATCTCTTTAAGCTGATCTCTGTTTGTATTTCTCATTTAACTTCAAGTAATTAAATACAATTTTTGTACATCTTCATGAATACTTTCTTCATACCCAATGCTACATTTACATTTGTTGTTATATGCCTTCACTGGATAACATCCCAAGCAAAGAGATCAAAAAATGATTTTGTTATGTTTATTACTGTAATTTCTATTTTGAGTTCTAGTTGGTTTTGTTTCCTACATGGTTTTGTTTACTACATAGTTTTGCTCTGTAACCATCAAAGGACTGCTCATTACATGTTTAGGTAGGTGGCACATTGAGACTAGGATACACTCAGCTTAACATGTAATTAATACCAGTCTTCACATTCAAACTCAAGCATGAAATTCAAATGAAGTTTTTATGTCTTATGAAGTTCTTATGTACATGAAACATCAAGATTTGAAAATATTGAGCAAAATTATGTGTAAGTAACATGCTAAGAGGAAATTCAATGTGATTTTTTTCTTCATAATAATTTGTTGATTTTGTTGTTGGGTTGCTAAGTTGTGTCTGACTCTTTGTGACTCGAGGGACTGTAGCCCTCCAGGTTCCTCTGCCCATGGGATTTCCCAGGCAAGAATACTGGAGTGGGTAGCCATTTCCTTCTCTAGGAGATCTTCCTAACCCAAGAATTGAAGCCCATCTCCCATGTCTCCTGCATTATCAAGTAGATTCTTTACCATTGAGTCACCAGGGAAACATAACAACTTGTAAATATATCTGTTTCAATCCATATTCTATGCAAATGATCAGTATAAATTCCTTAAATTCAAGACTTAATGCTACTCTATACAGGGCTTTAACAAGTACACAAAGAACTTAAGATTAATGACAGTTTATGGAACTACTAAATATATTTGACTAGAGAGAAGTGGGAATTTCTTCAATGAATCTGCATAATAGTCATGCTTTTAAATTATCTCTTGCATTTATGCTAAGTTGCTTCAGTCATGTCCAACTCTGTGCTATCCTATGGCATGTAGCCTTCCAGGCATCTCTGTCTTTGGGATTATCCAGGCAAGAATACTGGAGTAGGTTACCATGTCCTTCTCCAGGGTATTTTCCCAATGCAGGGATTGAACCCAGGTCTCTTGCATTGCAAGCTGTCTCTTTACTAACTGAGCCACCAGGGATTAAACTAAATCTCCATGAAAAGAAAAAATCACTATAAATATTTACTCAGTACTAAATAAAAATAACAACATTTCTATCATATTTATATCTATTCAGTTCAGTTCAGTCACTCAGTCATGTCTGACTCTTTGAGACCCCAAGTACTACAGCATCCCAGGCCTCCCTGTCCATCACCAACTCCTAGAGTCCACCCAAACCCATGTCCATCAAGTTGGTGATGCCATCCAACCATCTCATCCTCTGTCGTCCCCTTCTCCTCCTGCCCCCAATCCCTCCCAGCATCAGGGTCTTTTCCAAGGAGTCAGCTCTTTGCATGAGGTGGCCAAGGTATTGGAGTTTCAGCTTCAACATCAGTTCTTCCAATGAACACCCAACACTGATCTCCTTTAGGATGGACTGGTTAGATCTCCTTGCAGTCCAAGGGACTCTCAAAAGTCTTCTTCAACACCACAGTTCAAAAGCTTCAATTCTTCAGTGCTCAGTTTTCTTTATAGTCCAACTCTCACATCAATACATGACCATTGGAAAAACCATAGCCTTGACTAGATGAACCTTTGTTGGCAAAGTAATGTCTCTGCTTTTGAATATGCTGTCTAGGTTGGTCATAACTTTCCTTCCAAGGAGGAAGCATCTTTTAATTTCATGGCTTCAATCACCATCTGCAGTGATTTTGGAGCCCAGAAAAATAAAGTCAGCCACTGTTTCCACTTTTTCCCCATCTGTTTGCCATGAAGTGATGGGACCGGATGCCATGATCTTCGTTTTCTGAATGTTGAGCTTTAAGCCAACTTTTTCACTCTCCTCTTTCACTTTCATCAAGAGGCTCTTTACTTCTTCTTCACTTTCTGCCATAAGGGTGGTGTCATCTGCATATCTGAGGTTATTGATATTTCTCCCAGCAATCTTGATTCCAGCTTGTGCTTCTTCCAGCCCAGCGTTTCTCATGATGTACTCTGCATAATAGTTAAATAAGCAGGGTGACAATATACAGCCTTGATGTACTCCTTTTCCTATTTGGAACTAGTTTGTTGTTCCATGTCCAGTTCTAACTGTTGCTTCCTGACCTGCATACATGTTTCTCAAGAGGCAGCTCAGGTGGTCTGGTATTCCCACCTCTTTCAGAATTTTCCACAGTTTATTGTGATCCACACAGTCAAAGGCTTTGGCATTGTCAATAAAGCAGAAATAGATGTTTTTCTGTAACTCTCTTGCTTTTTCCATGATCCAGCAGATGTTGGCAGTTTGACCTCTGGTTCCTCTGCCTTTTCTAAAACCAGTTTGAACATCTGGTAGTTCACGGTTCACGTATTGCTGAGGCCTGGTTTGGAGAATTTTGAGCATTACTTTACTAGCACGTGCTGCTGCTGCTGCTAAGTCATGTCAGTCGTGTCCGACTCTGTGTGACCCCATAGACAGCATCCCACCAGGCTTCCCCGTCCCTGTGATTCTCCAGGCAAGAAAAATGGAGTGGGTTGCCATTTCCTTCTCCAATGCATGAAAGTGAAAGGTGAAAGTGAAGTCGCTCAGTCGTGTCCAACTCAGTGATCCCATGGACTGCAGCCTACCAGGCTCCTCCATCCAGGCAAGAGTACTGGAGCATGTGAGATGAGTGCAATTATGTGGTAGTTTGAGCATTCTTTGGCATTGCCTTTCTTTGGGATTGAAATGAAAACTGACCTTTTCCAGTCCTGTGGCCACTGCTGAGTTTTCCAAATTTGCTGGCATATTGAGTGCAGCACTTTCACATAATCATCTTTCAGGATTTGAAATAGCTCCACTGGAATTCCATCACCTCCACTAGATTTTTTCATAGTGATGCTTACTAAGGCCCACTTGACTTCACATTCCAGGATGTCTGGCTCTAGGTGAGTGATCACACCATCGTGATTATCTGAGTCGTGATCTTTTTTGTATAGTTCTGTGTATTCTTGCCGCCTCTTCTTAATATATTCTGGCTCTGTTAGGTGCCTACCATTTCTATCTTTTATTGAGCACATCTTTGCATGAAATGTTCTCTTGGTATTTCTAATTTTCTTGAAGAGATCTCTAGTCTTTCCCATTCCATTGTTTTCCTCTATTTCTTTGCATTGATTGCTGAGGAAAGCTTTCTTATCTCTCCTTGGTATTCTTTGGAACTTTGCATTCAAATGGGAATAGCTTTCCTTTTCTCCTTTGCTTTTTGTTTCCCTTATTTTCACAGCTATTTGTAAGGCCTCCTCAGACAGCCATTTTGCTTTTTTGCATTTTTTTTTCTTGGGGATGATCTTGATTCCTGTCTCCTGTACAATGTCATGAACCTCCATCCATAGTTCATCAGGTACTCTGTTTATATCTATATCTATCTATAATATGTATATATGATTTTTCCATGTACTAACTTGTGAAATAAATCTATTGCCTCATTTTACAGATGAGAAGCTAAAGCTGAGAATTCTGCTCAAATCAGACAATTGATTAGAGATCACAAACCAGGCTAGCCTGGGTGCAAGACCTACAAAGTTTTCATCATACCATTCATTGCATGTTCAAGCTCACCCCAAAAGATTTATATAAATTTTTGAAACTCTCATTTCATGGATTTATATATAATTTACCTGGTCATCCACTCTGCAATTATACATGACTAAAATAGCACAATACGGTGGAGTCCCTACTTCTTAATCAGTAAAAGGTGCATTTATATCCCCCTCCCTCTCTGTCTTTCCCAAGACAAGGTTAAGGCAAATTTGTTCATTTGCAAATGATGATACTAACTTGACTTAGGATATCAGAAGAGGCTTATATTACATCGTATGTAAGAAAGTTGAGATCTCAAAGACAGAACTCATCTACTACATATACTTACTTGCAAAATATTGTCAGAGATGTGATTGATTAGATGCAATAATAAGTAAAACTGCAAACATTTACACACTTTTTTTTTCTCACATAAAAAACAATTTTAAGGAGATTGGGCCAGAGCTGTAGCAGTTCAAATGTGTTATCAAAGATCAAACCTCCTTGGTTCCTACTTTGTTCCCTTAGGTGTCACCTTTGCCTGATAATCTCAAAATGACATGGAGCTTCCCATAAGGAAGCTGTGAGGCAGAAATAAGGAGTGGAAGACACCAGTCATATTAACAGTAATCATGAGCTATATGTAGAGAGAACCTAAGCAGTTTCACAAATACTTTGGTGCAAAAGAATTTCTAAAATGAGAAAGAACCATACTTTCAGTATATGCTTAACCACAGTACACCTATAATTTGGCAATTTTTTTTCTCTAGGTTTTGTTATAAATGATTTTCATTGGCATACATAAGTAAAGTTTTTTTAATGGGATATCTTACTAAATTCTGCCCATTTTCTACATGATGGCCCAAAATTATAATTTTAAAGGCCTTTGTTAAATTGACAGCTTACTTTAAATTCCCCTTAATGTTGGCTTTCTCCCTGAACAATGAGCCAATTGTCAATAATTCTTCATTATACTCTCTTCAACCACCAAAATTGAAATTTGATAATTTTTTCTTTTCTTTTAAAGTAACATGAAAATATAGAAAAATATATAATCTCTAACTATACATATATACATGCATTAAATTTTTAACAAGTTTTTATTGTACAGATGTAAAAACCATTGTTTTGATTGTGTTTACCTCTCATATCTTTGTAAGCAATGAAACATTATTAATATATTTAAGATATCATTTAGCAACTCACAACTCCCTCATTTCCATCTGCCTAGAGGTAATCACTGTCCTTATTTTGACATGTATAGAATATTCTTTATTTGACCTGTATATGTATATTTCCATAAATGATACTTCTTACTGTGGTGTCTTTTAAATATTTTCATTAATTAATATAATGGAAACTATGTTGCATTTATATACTGCTTGTCTAGGTTATTCCACATGACTGGAAAAATTTTTATTTTTAATTTGCAGTATAGAATCCAACTTTGCAAATATATCACATTTCTTGTATATATGATTACCTTCTAAATATTTTCAATTCTTACTTTTACCAAAAATAAAATGACAAAATAAACACCCTTGTAAAGTCACATATGTGAATGGAGGTTATTTTCCTAGGTTGTATATTCACAAGTGGAATTCCTTACTTGTAATGTATGCAAGTTTTAATTTAAAGTTTTGGGTTGAATGGCTAGTTTCATACAATATGTCCTGACTATTCCAAATTATACTTCAGAATGACTCTACAAAGTGACTGTATAGGGACTATTTTTTAACATTCTTGCAGTATTTTATATTATCAAAATCTTAATTTTTGTCAAATTAATGAATATTCCTCACATTTTTATTTATGTATATTTATGTTATTGTGTATATTATATATATTCATTAAATTATATGTATATATTTTATTTTACATTGTTTCTTTAACTCAACATCATCTTTGTGAGTTTTAAATCTCTAAGAATTTTGTTTGTAATGTCCTTTGTCCCACAGAAGTTATTTTGTGGCTAATTTAATCTATATTTTCTTTTCTTTCATAGTATATAAGTATAAAGGCAGGTACTTGTTTTATGTTTTCCCACACTTTATCCTTAATATCTATTTCTGCCTATCCTTTGTATGTGTGAAAGTGTGAGTCCCTCAGTCGTATCTGACTCTTTGTGATCCCATGGACTATAGCCCCCCAAGCTCCTCTGCCCATGGAATTCTCCAGGCAAGAATACTGGAGTGGGTTGCTATGTCCTCCTTCAGGGATCTTCCCAACCCAGTGACTGAATCTTGGTCTCCTGCATTACAGGCAGATTCTTTCTTTACCTTCTGAGCCACCAGGGAAGCTCCACCTATCCCTTAGTAGGAGCCTAATAAATATTAATTGAATGTGGATTAAATTTTCATTTTGATTTTTCTTCATGTATTTTTAAAGGAAACAAATTGTATCCAGAAACCAAGATGGTTTCCTATGTTATATTTAATTTGCACTTATAAATAAAATATACTGTTTCATATCAATCTTTATTAATATATTTAAAAACTCACATTTGGGATTTATTTCTGGAAGGTTTAGAAATGTGTAGTTAAATTCTCCACCTTTTAAAATGAAATGCCAGGTATACCTATGGGTGCTAAGTCACTTCAGTCATGTTCAACTCTTTGCATCACTATGGACTGTAGCCTGGGAGGCTCCTCTGTCACAGAAGTTATTTTGTGGTTTAATTTAAGCTAAAGTTTGCTTTTCCTTTCATAGTTGATAAGTAAGAGGGCAGGTACTTGTTTTATGTTTTCCCACCCTTTATCCTGTATATCTAGTTTTGTGCCTATCCCTTTTATGCATGAAAGTGCTGGGTGCTCAGTTGTGTCCAGCTCTACGTGGCCCCATGGACTATAGCCCACCAGGCTCCTTGTCTCTGGAATTTTCCAGGCAAGAATACTGGATGTATTTTCATACCCTCCTCCAGATGATTTTCCCTACCCAGGGATTGAACCCTGGTCTCTTATGTCTCTTGAATTGACAGTGGTTCTTTACTGCTGGCACAACTTGGGAAGCCCAGGTGTACCCATACCATATATTTATATTCATAATGTTAATAATATTATAATAAAAATAATGTACACTGCTACTTTTGTCCAAAGGTAACATAAAGTGGCACAGTGGTAAAGAATCCACATGTCAGTGCAGGAGATGTAAGAGATGTAGGTTCTATCCCTAGGGTCGGAAGATCCTCTGGACGAGGAAATGGCAACCTTACTCCAACATTCTTGCCTGAAAAATTCCATGCACAGAGGAGCCTGGGGGGCTACAGTCCATGGGGTCACAGAGTCAGACATAACTGAATGATTGAGCATACAAACAACATAATTCTATTTATAAGACTGTTTCTCTGGTCTCTTCTGGCTCGCTGATTTGTCCCTTGTGCCAAACCATGTTAAATGGCTTTGCTAGTGATAGTTTGTAAAGTTGGTTTCTCTCTTGTCTGTTTCTTTTTCAAAATCTATTTCAAACAAGGGTTTCTAATCTTCATCCCGTCCATTGGTGCAGGTGACTCAATTCAAACAATAATTCTGATCATTATTTACTCATTTTTTATTCTGTTCACTATTTAGAGTAAGACTTTGCATATTCTTTGACTCAAATAATTTGAGTTCCCTGATGTGCCAGGGGTCTTTTGCCTTAACTTCTCTCTTATGCACACCAAACCACGTCACCAAAATATGTGTTTGGTCCTAATCCACTGACAGTTGCCAAGTTTTAACTCTCACTCTAGACTTCAATATTCCTGATGCATTGAGTTTTCTTTTTCTTGATTTCAAGCTCATCTTTATATTTTTAAAACATGTTTAAATATTTTATCATTTTTTTCTGATACTTTTTGATATAAAGGAAGGATTATGAATCTATGAGTTTAGTTTTCATTTTTATTAAGACCCCTTGTTCTAATATCCTCAAGATTAAAGATATATTTGGTAATATGATAAACTAAAATCTGTTAATGTGCATGTACATATCTAAATTTGGCTTTTCTTTTAAAATCTTTCTCTATCCATGCCAAATATGTTAGAAAAAACTGATGAAATATTCAAACCAGTGAGAAGGGGAGGATATTTTTAAGCATCTTCCCTACCATTGCTTTGATCTCAGTTGTGCTTTAGTCAAAGTGACCAAGCTACACAACTGATTGTTAATGTTCTTTATTGCCTTCAAAGGCCAAGGGCTAAAAATTACCTATTCGAATTTCAGATTTGTGATCATCTTGGGCCTTAAGATTATATAAAAATATCACCTACCAGAACATAGCACACTTTTTGAAATACATGAAAGCAGAAGGAATAAACATCAATATTAGAAAACTAACACAAGCACTGAATATGTCATATCTCATATAATAAACAGAATTTAGTATACTTAGTAGAAAAGCATGAGGCTAAGTAGTGAGATGTGGAAAATAGAGAATCTGTGTCTTTTTAATGAAGCAGTCAAAAGAGGGATAGGCAAATTTATCCAGAGCCAAGAATATAAAGCAACTCCCTTTCATGTAAATCTTCCTTGAGCTATTTCCAAACAGCATCAATACAGTTGGCAAAGTTGACATGAAAATGCATTGGTGATAATTTGTGCTTACCAAAAAAAAAAAAAAATACCCAATGTATTTTAAAACATAAGTGTTAATATCCCATTCCAAAATTTAGTTGTAGTTCTTTTACTTATATATATATTTTTCTCTTTATATTGGGGGAAAAAAGAATACCAATTAAGACAGAAATGAGAAAAGAGAAAAAAATATGACAGGATTGAAAAGACTCAGGCAAAGATTAAGAGAAAAATACCCATGTTAGGAACCCATCAAGAAATACTGAATATGTATTAAACTTAATTTGCATATAAAATACCATTTATATGAATGTCTATATTCATTTTGTTTTTGTTTTTATTTTTTACATAAAGTTTGTACTGAAGTGAAACATTTTTAGATTGTATATGTCATAGTGTCTAGCTAGATAGGATTTTGCAATGTCAGTATCCAAATATACTAGACCCAGATCATGAAATAGAACATCACCAGCATTCCAGAAGCTCTACTAGATTCTCTTCCCAGTCAAAACCTCCCACTTACCAAGGGAGACAATTATCCTGGCTGTTTGTATTAGTGTATTTTAAAAAAATTATGCATAGGTAATTACCATAGAAGTATTGGTGTTAAACAACACAAATTTATTATCTTAGAGTCTCCATGGGTCAGGGTTTTGGGTATAGTTAGCTCAGAATCTCACCAGGCTAACCTCAAAGTGTGGACCATGACTGTGATCTCATCTGTGGCTCAGGATGCTCTTTCATTGTAGGATCCATGCCAATTATCCAGCTGAATTTCAGCTAGGGATCATTCTCATTTCCTAGAGACTTCTCTTGGATCCTTATATCATGATCCCTTCCATAGACAGCACACAAAATGGTTGCTTGCTACTTTAAGGTCAGCAGTGAATCTCCCTCCATTCAAAGCTATATCAAGAGCCTAGAATCTTTTTTAAAAGGCTCACCTGATTAGGTCAAGTTCCCCCAGTATAATCTTCCAGTTGATTAATTCAAACTCAACTAATGAGCACACATGCATGCATGAAATTAAAGACGTTAATTAAACCTGAAAAACTGCTTTCCCTGTTACCATATAATGTAAGCTAATCACAAGAGAGAAATCAAGTCATTTTCACAAATCTCATCCACAATCAAAGGATACATATTCACCAGTGGGAGTGAACCTTACAGGTCATCTTAAAATTCTGTATATCACATTCTATATATTATAGATTAGGTATTCCTATTTTTGAATCTTATATTAATGAATTATATACATTTGTTTGTGCCTGGCTTCTTTTATTCATTAATGTTATAATGAAATTTTTCCATACAGTTTTGTATAGCAATGGTTTATTCACTTTAATTTTTATATATTCATTCTCATTATCTCCTTTTATGAATATATAAAAATGTATCCATTCTACCACTGTCAAGCATCTAGGTTGCTTCTAGTTTTACACCATTATGATAACATTTATTTCTTTCAGTGAACATGCATATGCATTTCTGATTAGCATATACCTAGGAGTTATTATCTTCAGCTTTAATAAAAACAATGAGATTTCCCAAAGCTTATAAAATAAATTTTTATCTTAACCAACATTTTATGTGAACTCTAGTTACTCAACATTCACATCAAAACTTTATGATAGCCATATTATTTTTCATTTTTGACACTGCCTGGATATATGTCAGTATTGGTTGTGGTTTTCCATAATGGTTAGTGAAGTAATGCATTCATTCATACTTTTTTTTTTTTTTGGCATTTTGAAGTGTCCTTGTTATAAAATTGAAAACACCTCATTTTTCTATTTGTCTGTCATTTTCTTACCTATTTGTGGGAATTCTTGTACGTTTTCAAGACAATTCCTTTATCAGAAGCATGCCTTGCATATATGTTCTGCTATTTATGTGGCTTTATCTATTTTCTTAGTCATATATTTTTAGGTGAAGAGAAATATTAATCTAAATGTAGTCTGAGTTTTTTCCTTTATTATTATTACTTCTGGTGTCAAAATAAGAAATTGGTTTTCTAAAGTGGATTAACTATTTTATATTCTACATACAATGTATGAGAGTTCCAGTCTATTCATATCCTTGTCAGTACTTGATATCATAAGTCTTTTTAAGTTTTACTTATTCTATAATAGTGTGTACAATCGTATCTCCCTTAGAATTACTGTGCATTTGCATAATTATTAAAAAGTCAGACATCTTTTAATGGCTTATTTGCCATCCACATATCTTTATGGCACAATGTCATTCAAACATTTTGCTTATTTTAATTAATCTTTTTTGTTTTTATCTTTATTTCTTATTAATTACATATCTGTTTTAGTGAGTTTAGTGAGTTTTGATAGCTCTTTTTTACTTTGAATATGTTTTTATAAGATATATATTTTGGAATATTTTTTTCCCAATATGTGGCTTTCTTTTACACTTTCTTAAAGGTATCTTTCAAGGAACAAATGTTTTTAATTTTGATAAATATGTTTATCAATATGTAGATCATACTTTTAGCACTGTAATTAAGATATTTTTGCCTAAACAAAAGTCACTTATATTTTCTCCCATATTTCTTTTAGAACATTTATAGCATGGGGTTTTGCTTTTATATTTGGGGACATTGTACATTAAAGATATAAAAGTATTCCATCATTTTTTAATCTTTGGAAATTGTCAAAAGTCAGTCTTCTTAGAAGAAATACAATTATATGCCAGATTTGGTTCTTTGTCTTCTTAGTTTGTCCCCTCAAGTGTCCAATTTTTGTCTCTCTAGTCCCATAGAACTCCGGAATAAGTTGATCCCCATCAACAGATCTCTGCTTGGACAAGATGTGTGTTCTCAGTCTTTGTGTATACAGAATATGAAAATGATCTAATTTTAAAAAAAGAAACTCATCATTTCAACTTTTTAATTTACTTTTCATCTCTTAAAACTTAACTATCCTAATTCTTGTTGCTCCAGATGACTGATAACTTCAAATAAATACGTTTTAGATTTTGTCTAGATTTTCTAGCAGTTCTCAGTAAAATTATTGGCCTGCCTTTAGCAACTTCATTTGACTTCAAAGGGTTTACATTGTTTAAAATAATAATAGAGAGGATTTTTTAATTCACAATTCTGCATTTCAATTTCGGTCCAATTCAATTTAGGAATATTTCTTTGCAAAAAACTGTTTAATTTTAAAATATGTTGGATAAAGTTTTATATTTAGTATAGACATTAAAAATGGGTTAAAGAGAATTCTACCTCTGGAATTGTTGCCTGAAAAGATTCATGGACCCATTCTCAAGTCAAACAGCCATAGCCGGTAAAAGTTATTTAAAAGACAGCCTTGGGGCTGGTGCACTGGGACGACCCAGAAGGATGGTATGGGGAGGGAGGAGGGAGGAGGATTCAGGATGGGGAACACATGTATACCTGTGGCAGATTCATTTTGATATATGGCAAAACCAATACAATATTGTACAGTTAAATAAAATAAAATTAAAAAAAATGTGCCTCAAAAAAAAAATAAATAAATAAAAGACAGCCATTTAAAACCTCTGGGAATTGTTCTAAGGCAAATTAAGAATATTTATTCAATAAAATCTTGTAAGTCTTGGCAAGAACAGATTAAATCTGTGTCACTAGAGCTTCAAAATGTCCCTTCCTCAACCCACCTCAAAGTGGCAGAAGAGACATTTCAGCCAGGTATGTGGTCAAGAAGAGGGGGCTTCTTTCCTCCTCAACTGACAGTAAAGACCTGAGAATCAACCCTGGAAGTAAATGACCATTTATTCCTCTTTTCACTCATCTGAGTTTCAGAGGAGTTAAGTTCCAGGTGAACGCAAGCAGGAAGTTGGAAGCCCCCTTCCTTCCTAGTCCCCCTTCCTTTAAGGCCCAAACCATATGGTGGAAGCTTTGTTTCAGCTCTGAGAGGTAGAGAAATGTAATACCTTGATTTCTTTTGTGTAAAATCACTCATTGATTGGGGGATCCATCCTGGAAAAGGCAAACCAAGAATACGAGACTATCACCTTCCCTAGCTCCCCTCTTTATAAACCAGATGTTTCCCTCCAAGAGATGTGTGCTGCTGTCCTTGTTCCAGTCTAGATCAGTAGTTCTGAGATTTTCTTTTTTCCATGAAGAGAATCAGATCATTAAAACAGAGAGCAACAAAGCTAAAGGACCTGAGTTTGTTTGGAGCAGAGATGGGGATGATGAAGTCTGAGGGCATTCTTGTAAACAGTGGATATTTTGTTGGTAAGAAATTAAAAGAAGGCTTGAAAGCTCCATGAGAACAACAAACTAAGTAGTAAGCCAACTTACTGGAGAAAATCAGGGAAAGACCCAGCGAAGAAGCCTTTTAGGGTCAAAATGAGCTTCACAGATAGGCCTCAAAAATCATCCATGCAAAGAATACCACATTTAATTGTATCCGATTGTGGACAATTGATGCTGCAGGGCACTATCAAAAACAATGGAGCAATAATCCATAAAATAGCGGCACCTGACAGATGGATATGATACCAACAAAGACCTACAGCTAAATGGAAAGATCAGAGGAAGAGTCAGTCAAAAAGAAGACTGCTTAAATCCCTGTCATTTTAAAATAACTACACAAGCCCAGGACTGTATACTGTGAGGAATGATATTACAGGCTTCACACTGTGGAGGAAATAGACTTTCCCAAACTATTCTAGACAAGTCA
This sequence comes from Bubalus kerabau, assembly GCF_029407905.1. Lineage (NCBI taxonomy): Eukaryota > Metazoa > Chordata > Mammalia > Artiodactyla > Bovidae > Bubalus > Bubalus kerabau. The sequence goes on from NC_073629.1 coordinate 72,131,837, forward strand.
CTAAACAAATAAACAGGCGAACAACAGCTATAGTAAGCTCCAGGAAGAGGGCTCATGGGCTCCCTCACAGACATTTTCTACTGAATATATATGAGAGAGCCCAGGCATTGGACTTAATAACTACTTGAAAACAAGTTTTACAAATATTTTCAAAGAATTAAAGTAAATTTGCTTATAGAAATAAAATAAAGTGTGAAGACAAATAAAAGCTGGGTAAAGATAATCCGAGATAACAAACAAACAAAAAACAAATAAAAGGTAAAAAAAAAATATTTCTAGCAGAACTATCTTATAGAAATAAAGAATGTTGTTCAGAGTGAAAACAAGTACCACAGAGACTATTTTGAACATATATGAAACATATTGGTAAATATAATTATGAATGGGTATCTTCTCATTTGTTCTATTAACAGATTTTAAAACAAATGTACAAAACAGTATTATGCAGTTTCATTGTTAGAGTCATTACATATAAAACTTTAATACATTTGGCAATAGTAGTACAAAACAAATGAAAAGGAAGCAAAATTTTATTGGAGTAAGGAAATGACAATAGATAGTAACATAATTTAGGGCTTCCCAGTGGCTCAGCAGTTAAAGAGTTTGCCTGCAGTGCAAATGTGGGTTCAAAATCTGGGTCAGGAAGAGCCCCTGGAGGAGAGCGTGGCAACCCACTCCAGTATTCTTGCCTGGAGAATCCCATGAACAGTGGAGTCTGGTGGGCTACAATCCACAGGGTCGCAAAGAACTGGACACAACTGAGGCAACTGAGCACACACATACATAGTAACATATTTCACAGAAACAAACCAAGAGAATCAGAAATATAAAGGATAATAAAATAAACATTTTATATATGTATGTTTTTTAATCTCAGCCTCTTTAAATGGCAAAATTATATAAATTAATAAGTACAAAAAAGTACTGTTGGATTAATATATATATATGTATATACACACACACACATATATGACATGATGCTGCTGCTGCTAAGTCACTTCAGTTGTGTCCGACTCTGTGCAACCCCATAGACGGCAGCCCACCTGGCTCCCCCATCCCTGGGATTCTCCAGGCAAGAACACTGGAGTGGGTTGCCATTTCCTTCTCCAATGCATGAAAGTGAAAAGTGAAAGTGAAGTCACTCAGTTGTGTTCGACTCTTAGCGACTCCATGGACCGCAGCCTACCAGGCTCCTCCGTCCATGGGATTTTCCAGACAAGAGTACTGGAGTGGGTTGCCGTTGCCTTCTCCATATATGACATGAGTTTGGGTGAACTGTGGGAGTTGGTGATGGACAGGGAGGCCTGGCGTGCTGCAATTCATGGGGTCGCAAAGAGGTGGACATGACTGAGCGACTGAACTGAACTGAACTGAAGAGGAAGAATGGGGAATATACAGAAAAATATTTTTTATCTCATTGGAATTAACAGTATAAATATGAAGTATGTTCTGATCAGTTGTAGAGTAAAAGACCACTTGGAAAATGTAAAAGTAATATTGAAAAACATTTAGTGAAATTAAAATGCTACACTAGAAGAGATTCACTTTGTTTAAAAGAAATCAGTAAAGAAGTAATAGAGGCGGGGAAAGACACACAAAAAAACAAAAAGTAGGATGGTAAATGTAAACCTAACTATGTCAATAATAATGTTAAATGCAACTGAATTAGCAATTAAATTTTAAGGCAGAAATTGTCAGACTAGAATTAAAAGATATCTGATGTATGCTGTCTCCAGTAATATTTTTTAATTATAAGATACAATAAGTTGAATACAAAAGTTGGGAAAATGACATATGGAACCAGAAAGAAAACTAGAAAGATATGCTGATATCAGACAAAATAGAAATTAAAACCAACAATTCTTACTAGAAATAAAGAAGGACATTGTATAGTAATAAAAAAGATCTATCCACAGCATTATGACAATTATAAGCACACACACACACACACACACACACACACATATATATATATATTTAGCAACAGAGCTGCATGATACATGAAACAAAAACTGACAAGAGAAAGGAGCAATTTGGCAACCCAAAAATAATAGTTTGAGACTTGAATACCATTTTTATTTTATTTATTTATTTTTTTACTACTTTCTCCATTTTATTTTATTTTTATTTTTTTTACTTTACAATATTGTATTGGTTTTGCCACACATCAACATGAATCCACCATGGGTGTACACGTGTTCCCCATCCTGAACCCCCCTCCCACCTCCTTCCCCATACCATCCCTCTGGGTCATCCCAGTGCACCAGCCCCGAGCATCCTATATCATGCATCGAACCTGGACTGGCAATTCGTTTCACATATGATATTATATATGTTTCAATGCCATTCTTGAATACCACTTTTAATAATGAATAGACCATCTATGCAGATCAGCAAGGAAAGGGAAAATTTAGACAGCTCTGTAAACAAATTGAACGTAACATACAGCTATAGATGATCCACTCAGTGACAGTGTAATATACTTTTTTCTCAAGTCTACATGAGATATTCTCTGACATATAATATAAAACAAATTATGTCATAAAGTTTTTCTCAATAAATATCAAAGAACTGAAATCATAAATTTATATTTTCCTATAATGGGATAAAATAAGAAATCAGTAAGGAAAAATTTGGGAACATCATAATTATGTAGAAATTTAAAAGAACATCCCTAAAATATTCAACTAGTCAAAAGAAAATCACAAGGGGAATTAAAAACTACTTTCAAAAAAGTTTAAAACACAACCCCCCAAAGTTAGGGGAGGCAACAAAGCATTGCTTATAACAGAATTTAAAACTATAAACCTTGTATGTAAAAAAGATAAAGATCTCAAATGAATAATCAAGTTTTCTACCTTAAAATATGAGAAAAAGAAAAGCATGCTAAACCTGAAGTAAATAGAAAAAAGAAAATGGTAAAAATTTGAGTAGAAATTGATGGAATTGATAATACAAAAACAAAAGAAAAAAACAAGGAAAGCAAAAGTTATTTGAAAAGTCAACAAAATTAACAGCCTTTCTGCTGGAATGACAACTAAAAAAGAGGAGCCTAAAAAGTACTAAAATCAGGGGAAAAAAGATGGGGGGAGGACATACCACTAATTTTCCACAATTGAAAGGAATAATCAAATAATATTAAGAACAAATACACACCATCAAATTGCTTAAAATAGGCAAATTTCTAACAGCAAGTCTCAAGCTATGGAAACTGATAAAAGAGACAATAGAAAATTGCCATATCTCTTTTTTTTTCCTTTTTTAAAAAAGATTATTTATTTTAATTGGAGGCTAATCACTTAACAATATTGTAGTGATTTTTGCCATACATTGACATGAATCAGCCATGGGTGTACATGTATCCCCCATCCTGAAATCCCTCCCACCTCCCTCCCCATCCCATCCCTCAGGGTTGTCCCAGTGCACCAGCTTTGAGTGCCGTACTTCATGCATTGAATTTGGACTGGTGATCTATTTTACATATGGTAATAAGCATGTTTCAATGCTATTATCTCAAATCATCCCACCTTTGCCTTCTCCCAAAGAGTCTGAAAGTTTGTTCTTTACATGTGTGTCTCTTTTGCTGTCTCACATATAGGGTAGTTGTTGCCATCTTTCTAAATTCCATATATATGTGTTAATATACTGTATTGTTTTTTTTCCTTTCTGACTTACTTCACTCTGTATAATAGGCTCCAGTTTCATCCACCTCATTAGAACTGATTCAAATGTGTTCTTTTTAATAGTTGACTAACATTCCATTGTGTATATGTATCACAGCTTTCTTATCCATTCGTCTGCTGATGGACGTCAAGGTGGCTTCCATGTCCTGGCTATTGTAAACAGTGTTTCAGTGAACAATGGAGTACATGTGTCTCTTTCAATTCTGGTTTCCTTGGTTTATATGCCCAGCAGTGGGATTGCTGGGTCGTGTGACAGTTCTATTTCCAGATTTTTAAGGAATCTCTACACTGTTCTCCATAGTGGCTGTACAAGTTTGCATTCCCACCAACAGTGTAAGAGGGTTTCCTTTTCTCTGCACCTTCTCCAGTATTTATTGTTTGTAGATTTTGTGATAGCAGCCATTCTGACCAGCGTGAGATGGTACCTCATTGTGGTTTTGATTTGCATTTCTCTGATAATGAGTGATGCTGAGCAGCTTTTCATGTTTGTTAGCCATTTGTATGTCTTCCTTGCAGAAATGCCTGTTTAGTTCTTTGGCCCACTTTTTGATTGGGTCGTTTATTTTTCTGGAATTGAGCTGCAGGAGCTGCTTGTATATTTTTGAGATTAATTCTTTGTCAGTTGATTCATTTGCTATTATTTTCTCCCATTCTGGAGGCTGTCTTTTCACCTTGCTTATAGTTTATTTTGTTCTGCAAAAGCTTTTAAGTTTAATTAAGTCCTATTTGTTTATTTTTGCTTTTATTTCCATAACTCTAGGAGGTGGGTCATAGAGGATCCTGCTGTGATTTATGTCAGAGAATGTTTTGCCTATGTTTTTCTCTAGGAGTTTTATAGTTTCTGGTTTTCCACTTAGATCTTTAATCCATTTTGAGTTTATTTTTGTGTATGGTGCTAGAAAGTATTCTAGTTTCATTCTTTTTCAGGTGGTTGACCAGTTTTCCCAACACCATTTGTTAAAGAGATTTTCTTTTCTCCATTGTATATTCTTGATTGCTTTGTCAAAGGTAAAATGTCCATAGGTTGCGTGGATTTATCTCTGAGCTCTCTATTTTGTTCCACTGATCTCTATTTCTGTCTGTGTGCCAGCTGTCTTGATGACTGTAGCTTTGTAGTATAGTCTGACGTCAGGCAGGTTGAACCCTCCAGTTCCATTCTTTCTCAAGATTGCTCTGGCTATTCAAGGTTTTATTTCTATACAAACTTTGAAATTATTTTTTCTAGTTCTGTGAAAAATACTGTCAGTAGCTTGATAGGGATTTCATTGAATCTATAGACTGCTTTGGGTAGTATACTCATTTTCACTATATTGATTATTCTGATCCATGAACATGGTATATTTCTCCATCTATTTGTGTCATCTTTGATATATTTCATCAGTGTTTTATAATTTTCTATATATAGGTCTTTTGTTTTTTAGGTAGATTTATTCCTAAGTATTTATTTCTTTTCATCGCAATGGTGAATGGGATTATTTCCTTAATTTCTCTTTCTGTTTTCTCATTGTTAGTGTATAGGAATGCAAGGGACTTCTGTGTATTAATTTTACATCATGTCACTTTACTATATTCATTGATTAGCTCTAGTAATTTTCTGGTGGTGTCTTTAGGGTTTTCAATGTAGAGGATCATGTCATCTGCAAACATTGAGAGTTTTATTTCTTCTTTTCTAATCTGAGTTCCTTTTATTTCTTTTTCTTCTCTGATAGCTGTGGCTAAAACTTCCAAAATTATGTTGAATAGTAGTGGTGAGAGTGGGCACCATTGTCTTGTTCCTGACTTTAGGGGAAATATTTTCAATTTTTCACCATTGAGGATAATGTTTGCTGTGGGTTTATCATATATGGCTTTTATTATGTTGAGGTATGTTCTTTCTCCAGTACTTTTGCCTGGAAAATCCCATGGACAGAGGAGACTGGTAAGCTGCAGTCCATGGGGTCGCTAACAGTCGGATATGACAGAGCAGCTTCACTTTCCCTTTTCACTTTCATGCATTGGAGAAGGAAACAGCAACCCACTCCAGTGTTCTTGCCTGGAGAATCCCAGGGAAGGGGGAGCCTGGTGGGCTGCCGTCTATGGGGTTGCACAGAGTTGGACACAACTGAAGCGACTTAGCAGCAGCAGCAGCATGTTCCTTCTGTGCCTGCTTTCTGGAGGGTTTTTTTTTTTATTATTATCATCATAAATGGATGTTGAATTTTGTCAAAGGCTTTCTCTGCATCTATTGAGATAATCACATGGGTTTTTATCTTTCAATTTGTTAATGTGGTGTATCACATTGATTCATTTGCAAATATTGAAGAATCCTTGTATCCCTGGGATAAAGCCCACTTGGTCATGATGTATCATCTTTTTTAATATTTTGTTGGATTCTGTCTGCTAGAATTTTGTTAGAATTTTTGCATATGTTCATCAGTGATATTAGCCTGTAGTTTTCTTTTTTGGTGGCATCTTTGTCTGGTTTTGGTATTAGAGTGATGGTGGCCTCAGAATGAGTTTGGCAGTTTACCTTCCTCTGCAATTTTCTGGAAGAGTTTGAGTAGGATAGGTGTTAGCTCTTCTCTAAATTTTTGGTAGAATTCACCTGTGAAGCCATCTGGTCTTGGGCATGTGTTTTGCACCCTTCCCAGTTCCGAGCAGCTCAGGCGACCAGGTGCTTGGTGAGTGCACTGTCCCAGGTGGACCATGCATCTTAATCAACTCTCCTGTCCCTGCTGCTCGGTTTCCTGGGTGCACCAAGAGAGCACCGTCTCAGGTGTGCCGTGTGTCTCCTCTAGGGAGCTGATCTCAGGCTGCAACCCTCCTGGCAGATGTGAACCGGCCAGGATCCCAGGAAGACATGGTTAGCAGCTGGGAGCCTGCTCACAGTTTGGTGGAGATTGCCGATCTCTGGGGCCAAGATTGCCCCTTGCTTTCCTGCTCTGGCTGTTGCACACCTGCCTCTCTGCCTATGGTGGGGGAGGGGCCTGTATGCATCAGGCTAGGTCTCCTTTGGTGTTCACTCAGTCCTTTGTTCTGTGAGCGGGCCAGGCTGTGTGTTAGATTAGAGCCTTTCACGGGAAAGTTCTCTTTTTTTTTTTTCCTCTCTGGCTACCCCAAAGTTTTGGTTTCTATCTCACGTTAGCTCCCTTAGATTGTCCTCAGGGCCTTCAGGCCCTGTCCTTACCCTAAGCTTGCAGCTCACCCCTCCCTGTCCAGCCCCCACTCTCTGGTGACAGAAGCGAGTGTCTGGGCTACTTCTCCACCGGGGAGTTGCGGATAGGTGCATACTGTGCTTTTTCTTTTTTTTTTTTCTCCCAGTTATGTTGCCCTCTGACATTCCAAAACTCCCCAAAGATCTGCTGGTGAGATGGTTTCCTGCTATTTGGAAACTTCTCCTCCTTCACGACTTCCTCCTCAGGACAGGTCTCCATCCTTTTGTCTTTTGTCTCTTATATTTTGTCCTCAGTTCAGTTCAGTCACTCAGTCGTGTCCAACTCTTTGCAACCCCATAAATTGCAGAACACCAGGCCTCCCTATCCATCACCAACTCTCGGAGTTCACTCAGACTCACGTCCATCGAGTCAGTGATATCATCCAGCCATGTCATCCTCTGTCGTCCCCTTCTCCTACTGCCCCCAATCCCTCTCAGCATCAGAGTCTTTTCCAATGAGTCAACTCTTCACATCAGGTGGCCAAGTACTGGAGTTTTGCTTTAGCATCATTCCTTCCAAAGAACACCCAGGACTGGTCTCCTTTAGAATGGACTGGTTGGATCTCCTTGCAGTCCAAGGGACTCTCAAGAGTCTTCTCCAACACCACAGTTCAAAAGCATCTATTCTTCGGCACTCACCTTTCTTCACAGTCCAGCTCTCACATCCATACATGAGTACTGGAAAAACCATAGCCTTGACTAGATGAACCTTTGTTGGCAAAGTAATGTCTCTGCTTTTGAATATGCTATCTAGGTTGGTCACAACTTTCCTTCCAAGGAATAAGTGTGTTTTAATTTCATGGCTTCAATCACCATCTGCAGTGATTTTGGAGCCCCAAAAAATAAAGTCTGACACGGTTTCCACTGTTTCCCCATCTATTTGCAATGAAGTGATGGGACCAGATGCCATGATCTTTGTTTTCTGAATGTAGAGCTTTAAGCCAACTTTTTCACTCTCCTCTTTCACTTTCATCAAGAGGCTTTTGAGTTCCTCTTCACTTTCTGCCATAAGGGTGGTGTCATCTGCATATCTGAGGTTATTGACATTTCTCACTCCTTTCAAAGAGAATGGGCTGCATTTCTGGGTTCCTGGTGTCCTCTGCCAGCGTTCAGAAGTTGTTTTGTGGAAGTTGCTCAGCATTCAAATGATCCTTTGATGAATTTGAGGGGGAGAAAGTGGTCTCCCCATCCTATTCCTTGCCATCTTGGGCTGCCCCTCTAGCATAGATCCTTAACAATTGATGACTCAACTAGAAACTTAAAATAATTCCCAGAAACAAAAAGTCTATGCCCATGTGACTTCACTGTGAACTCTACTAGATATATAAAGAGGAATAAATTCAACCCTTCACAATCTCTTCCAAGAAATTAAAGTTCAGAGATCACTTAACAACTCACACTGTAAGCCAGTATTACCTTTACACCAAAATCAAAAGTTAAAACCTTGCAGACCAATATTTTTTTTTCTGAGTATTGACAAAGATGTTCTAAAACTGAATCTGCTAACCTATAGTAAGGATTATACAGTGGAATTTATCATATAAATGCAATTTTTAACTTCAAAAATAAAATTATGTTTAAAACATACCAAAAGAATACAAAACCCAAATGCTTATCTTAATAGGGGCAGATAAAGCATTAGAAAAACCCAACATGCTTTTATGATTAAAAACTTTCAACAAACTGGGAATAGAATGGAACTTCCTCAACCTATCAAAGGGCATCTTGGCAAACCTACAGCTAACAGACATAATGAGTAAAAACTGAATGATTTTTCTCCTTAAGATCAAGAATAGGATAAACATTCTATTCTTACCATTTCTGTATACCAGAAATTCTAGTCATGGAAATTAAACAAAAGAAAGAGGTGAAACTATCTCTTCCTACTTGCAGATGACCATACATTTGTAAATAAAAGCTTAAAGCATCTACTAAAAAATCATCTATGAGAACTAATAACTGAGCTCAGCAGATTTTCAGGGTTTAAGTTCATCATGCAAAAAAAGAAAAAAAAGAGTTATAATTCCCATCAATAACAATGAACAATCACTTAGAAACTGAAATTAAGAAACATAATCATAGCATCAAAAAAAAAAAAAGAAATTAGTAATAAACTTAACAAAAGAAGAACAAGATCTGTACAGACAAAGCTGTCAAATGTAGTTGAAATACATTAAAGACTGAATAAATTGCTATGATTCCTTTTTACTAAATAGCTCCTTCTTCACTTTCTTTCTTTGCTCTCACATTTTACTATAAACAGGAAAGAGAAACCTGGCTATGATTTCCACACTTTACTTGGAAATCTCCATAGCTAAATATCTGAGCTCATGACTTACAAATTATACTTTCCAACCTTAAACAGCAGAACACTATTTGGCCAAGTTTTATTTCATTTTTAATTCTAGCCTTTCTTCTAGTTTTTAATAACATATTCCTCATTTCTCTCTGAATCTTCTACAGAAGGACTTTTGACATTCATATTTCTAGCATCAGTCTGCTCCTCTTCCCTGGTGGCTTAGATGGTAAAGAATCTGCTTGCAATGCAGGAGACCCAAGTTCAGTCTCTGGGTTGGGAAGATCTCGTGAAGAAGGAAGAAACTACCCACTCCAGTATTCTTGCCTGGAGAATTCCATGAACAGCAGAGCCTGGCAGCCTACGGCCCATGGGATCTCAGAGTCAGACACAGCTAAGCGACTAAACAAACTTTCAGTTTCTAATAACATATTCCTCATTTCTGTTTGGAACCCACTCCAGTATTCTTGCCTGGAGAATTCCATGGACAGAGGAGCCTAGTGGACTACAGTCCATGGGGTCACAAAGAGTCGGACAAGACTGAGTGACTAACACTATCATTTCTGTCTGAATCTTCTCCAGAAGCACCTTTGACATTTATAATTCTAGCAACAGTCTGCTCCTGTGTTCTCAAAGATGACAGAAGCTTTCTCTACAGCTTACCTTATTTCCTTCTGAGCCATTCCAGAACTGCTTTTAACACTCATATATCTGCCAAAAATCTCTTCAACACGATGTAGATTTTTGCTATGAAGTACTTCAAAATTCTTCCAACCTGTATCCATTACACATTTAACTTCCCCATTACAGTAGCACCTCAATCAGAAAAAAAAAAAAATCCTGATATCAAAATCTGTAATAGTTTTCTAGGGTTTCTGTAAACAAAGCAATACACATTTGTCATTAGCTTAAAACAACAGAACTCAATTCTAGAGGTAAGGAATCTGCAGTTGAGGTTTTGGCAGGGGCATGCCTCTACTGAGATCCTGAGTAGAATACTTTCTTGCTTCGTCTCAATTTCTGCTGATGGCAAAGAATCTTTGTTGTTCTTAGTTTAAGGCTGCATCACTCCAATCTCTGTTTCTGTCATTACATGGTGTTCTCCCTGTGTATTTCTGTGTTCAGTGACTTTTTTTTTTCCTCATCCTTTTAAGGATACCAGTCATAGTGAATTAAGTATTCAATTATATTCATATTGAATTCATGCTGAATTAAATCATATCAGGGCTTCACTGATAATTCAGTTGGTAAAGAATCCACCTGCAATGCAGGAGACCCCGGTTCAATTCCTGGGTCAAGAAGATCTGCTGGAGAAGGCATAGGGTACCCACTCCAGTATTCTAGCCTGGAGAATTCCATGGACTCTATAGTCCATGGGGTCTCAAAGAGTCAAACACGACTAAGTGACTTTAACTTACATATTGAATTAAGCACCCTTTTAACTCCAGTTTAATTTCACGTTAAGTAACTGCATCTGAAAGGAACCTAACTCTGAAAAGGATTACATTCTGAAGTAATGGGTGTTATGAAAGCTTTCTGGTGGACACAGTTCAATCTGTCACAGACCTCTTCTTTACACTATACACAAAAACAAACTAACATGGATCATAGACTTATAAACATGAGCCAAAACTATAAACACAGAACATTTAGAGAAAATGTAGGAGTAAACCATGTCATCTTGGGTTAGGGAAAGCCTACTTGGGCATCTGACACTGAATGCCCAAGTAACAAAAGAAAAATACCTTTAAATTGCACTTGAACAAAACTAAACCATTTATGTTTCAAAGGATACAACACAAAGAAAGTGGAAATACATTACAAAGAAAGAGAAAATATTTGCAAATCATATATTTCATAGGAAACTTGTATCTAGCATATAGAAAGAATGAGTACAACTCACCATAAAAAGACAAGCCAGTTAAAAATGGTCTAAGAATTTGAATAGACATTTTTCCAAATGAAATGCACAAAAGACAATTAAGCATGTGAAATGATTTTCAACATCATCAACCATCAAGGAAATACAAACCAAGATTACTGTTAGATCCATTTCACACACACTCTAAAAGACATAATAAACAAGTTTGATAAGGATGTGGAGAAAGTATAAATATATATGTCTGGTGGGAATGTAAAATGGTTCAGTTGTTTTGGAAAATAGACTGGAAATTTATCAGAAAGTTAAATTTAGGATTACCAAGTGACTGAGTAATTCCACACTATGGCATATAATAAAGGAAAGGAATATCATATTCACACAAAATTGTTCACAGCAGCATTGTTCATAAA